>NC_067233.1:13154334-13818084 GCF_019924925.1 Ctenopharyngodon idella | reverse complement strand
GTTTAAGCAAAAATTCACTGCATTTAGAGTAGACCTTCAAAGATTAAACAGGTCATGAACACGTCAAAGCGAACAAGCCATTGCAATGCTATGAGCTACAGTCGACATATTGTTTACTTTGATGTGTCCATTATTGATGGCCTCAAATAGTTGTGACGTGTCGTGTCAAAAATTGCGCCTGGTGCAGATACATTGGATGGGTTTATTATAAGCAAGACTTGCATTCGCTCTAGATATAGTGTTACTCTACTTAATTGCTAACTCACAATACAGCTAAAAGTATTCCTAATATGTTGAACCTTTTGTTGAAAGTAGCCTAATTTTACCTGTTGAGACATGCCTTCACAAGCACCCGTAATGGCTGTGTTTGTAAAGTTTGAGTTGGGGGAGGCACAACATTCACGGAGGGCGTTTGCAAACTATGTCGCAGAAACTGCATACTTAACCTTTAAATAAAGACAGCCACAGGATGTCTAATGATTAACAAACAACTCTGTGTTTGCCTTGAAATGATAGTCTTGAGTCTCCGTTGTCCTGTCAGAGAGTCATTTCTGGCCACTTAAATGTAATGTTTAAATAACTGTGACATCCACTAGATTATGGACGATAGACAAACAATCAGCAAACACATGATCTGATTTTAAATAAGCCAATCTACGTGTTAGTGTTTACAAAAGCTACCAGATAGATTAAGACACTCTCTTTCAGTAGAAAAACAGAGATGGCTGTCTGATAAACTCTTCGGCCCATTATCCTACCACTGACTGAACAAACACAAGACTCTGAGTGTGATTTCAGTGTGTGTGCGCTGCTTCTGATTGCCTGCGCCCAGCTCATATCAGTAAGGCCACCCCGCTGACGCTTTGTCAATAAAACGAGAGAGAAAAGTCACTCTACCCTTTGCCACCAGCACAATCACCACTTGACCTGACGCAGAAGAATTGTCAGCAACAAAAGCACCACATACACACACACTCACAGTTCCTGGACAGACAATCAAACTGCACACACATACATGTCCCTGAAGCACGGCAATATTCCCCACATACCAGCACGTATCTGACAAACACAGACTTATAATCCATGTAGAACAGGAAACAAGGTCTGAAATAGAAAACACACACTGTGAGCATCCAGGAGGGTCCATAGCTCTATAGCTAAACAAGTTGAAGAGCAGCTAACACACACCAGAGAGAAAGCGGGTCACTAAACAGGCTAAACTCACTCCAGAAGACAGCAGGAGCAAGCTGTCACCAAACAGTGGTCACCGTGGATACACCTGTCTCACCATCTTTAGCCATATGTTGTACATTACCCTTATGTAGAAGTAGCTCACACAAACACACTAGGAGATTACCAACTAGATGATTAGTTCTGCTACTAGTTTACACATAGGCTCTGTGTTGACTAGTGATTTGAACCACAAATCAACCAGCTTGTTCAATCTTGCTTTCTCCACCTTTGCAATATTGTTCGCATATGTCTTTCACTTAACCATAAAGATGCTGAAACTGTTATCCATGCTTTCATAAGTTCTAGATTGGACTATTGTAATTCCTTCTTTAGTGGCTTACCAGCTAAAGACCTTAATCGCCTGCAACAGGTCTAATATTCTGCTGCTTGTGCTCTTACATTTAACTAAAAAAATCTGCTTACATCACTCCTATCATTCAAAACTTCTTGTTTTAGCTTATAACACATTGCTAAATATGCACTAAATCCAAATTCTGTTTCAAACTCTATTATATAGGATACTTGACACACCTAATCAAAAAAAAAGGAAGGAAGGAAGAAAGGTAGAAACGAAGAAAGAAAGAAAATCCTGTCTCTGACAAATCATGACACTTTTTGTTGTTGTCGTTGTTGTTATCCCGGACCCAACAATACATGACGCAAACTGCTTCGCATTCACAGCAATGAAGGTATTGGCAATGTCACTATAAAAGACGCCAGGGGCTCCTGCCCAAGCATCAATATTTAACACCTTGGGAGTGAGAATTGGTTGTCTATGCACACATTTGGCACAGGCGCATATTTTTTGACAGTATGCAGCAAGCTAAACGATTAAATCATCTTACACACACACATACACACGCGCACACAGAATCACAATAATAGGCACCCACAATAGTCTAATCCTGGCTGGAGTCAAACCCACACACAACATAAGCACACACATAATAATTCACATCACCACTGGTGTGTGTTGAAAGCATAAGCACAGGTTTTGATACGAGGTGCTCGTAGCCAGGAAATAAATCTTTAACATGGTATCCGCACTCTACGCTGTGGCCAATTCCCACTCAGCTAGCAGCAGTGCAGAACAAAGGCAGAGTCACATTAATGCATTTTTGATGAGCCTATCTGCGTCGCTATCTCCAGCCTGCCTCTGACTTTGTGTTTAAATGCAGGCTGTCCTGCAGCTGCACATATCACAAGAGTACAACAAACTATTGGATTACTTTGGCCTTGTAATTCCATATGGACAGTGGGAGAGCTGGGATAGGGACGCATAATCTGGGACACAATCTTAATCCTACTTCTTACATGAACCAGCCTGTTATCCAGGCTTTAAAAAAAATAAGAGTTTACTTTTCAATTTGCAAAAGGACCATGTTTTATTATCTCTTAGAGAAGGGGGGGGGGTTGATTCAACACAACAACAACACGTTCACTTGCTTTGGATTGTGATTTTTTTTTTTTTTTTTTCATGTGTTTTTTGGTGCAAAAAGAATTTATGAAACCAGAACGTGTTGACTGAATGGTTTTTGGCCTCTAAACAGCCATATAACTTACGGGACCGTTGACCCAAAAATAACTCATAATTTTGTTGTTTCAAAATACAGAATGCTGTTGTTTGTGTGTGTGTGTGTGTGTGTGTGTGTGTGTGTGTCACTACGAACTATCATTACAGTATGTGTAGAAATTTGCATAGGGGAGTGGAAATTTACAGTCCTAAAACGGTAAGTAGATATACAGTTTATTTAAACTGCAATTTCTTTTTCTATTTAACAGTGCTTCTATTTACCATATTTACAAAATCTATTAAGAGTATATAGATTTGCAAATGTAAAATATAGATAGCTCTCATTTAACTCTACAAAATGGGATGGGAATAAGCAAAGTTACATCAATCAAAGTCTGTGCACCACAATTTAAGTCCACTCACGAGGTGAGTGACAAGAACGTTTGACCTCACAGTCCATGAACGCCTCAGTGACTCAGGAGCAATGGTACCAGCACTTAATTTTGAGCATGGTATTGATGAATGATGAAACCAGTCTGACAGTAATGAAACCAGTCTGACAGGTGTTCCAAGCACTTTTAGACAGATAAAGATGATTTAAGAACAGCTACATTGCCTTAAATGTCAAAATGTATTTTGTCTGTTTGAATCAGACAGCAAAATATGTAAATAAAAGGTTTAGTTCACCTAAAAATGAAAATTCTGTCATTTATTACTCACCCTCATGCCGTTTTACACCCGTAAGACCTTCGTTAATCTTCGGAATGCAAATTGAGATATTTTTGTTTAAATCCGATGGCTCCGTGAGGCCTACATAGGGAGCAATGACATTTCCTCTCTCAAGATCCATAAAGGTACTAAAAACATATTTAAATCAGTTCATATGAGTACAGTGGTTCAATATTAATATTATAAAGCGACGAGAATATTTTTGGTGCGCCAAAAAAAACAAAATAACGAATTATTTAGTGATGGCCGAAACACTGCTTCAGGAAGCTTCGGAGCATAATGAATCAGCGTGTCGAATTCGCAGTTCCGAGCGCCAAAGTCACGTGAGTTCAGCAGTCTGGCGGTTTGACACACGATCCGAATCATGATTCGACACGCTGATTCATTATGCTCCAAATTCTCCTGAAGCAGTGTTTTGAAATCGGCCATCACTAAATAAGTCGTTATTTGGGGATTTTTTTGGCGCACCAAAAATATTCTTGTCGCTTTATAATATTAATATTAAACCACTGTACTCACATGAACTGATTTAAATATGTTTTTAGTACTTTTATGGATCTTGAGAGAGGAAATGTCATTGCTCCCTATGTAGGCCTCACGGAGCCATCGGATTTAAACAAAAATATCTTAATTTGTGTTCTGAAGATCAACGAAGGTCTTATGGGTGTAAAACGGCATGAGGGTGAGTAATTAATGACAGAATTTTCATTTTTGGGTGAACTAACCCTTTAAGACATGCAGTTGTAAACTTTTTTAAGTATTACTCTTAATGATGGATTTGTGTGTTTTAGGCCTAGTCCACACATACACGGGTATTTTTATAAACAGAGTTTTTCCTCTATTTAAAAAAAAGCCATGTTGGCCAAACAGAAGCCTGGAAAAAAGGTTATTACCGGTTCCGGTTCTGATGTCACAAGCCAAAACACATGAAGTCAAAGTACACGACAACACTGCAACCGGGGTTTCTGAAAATCTTCACCCTGGTCGGAGTTTTCAAAAAAGTTTGGTTTCAGTGACCAGATACTGCGTTTGCATGTGGATGAACGGCCAAACCACATAGAAGGCAGTTTTGAAAATACCCGTGTTTATGTGGACAAAGCCTTGGATGATGCTCTTATGTGGTTTTAAATACAGCAATAATAATCAAAATGGTATTATGTGTATGTTATTTACAGTCAGGAGATTATGCTCAAAGAGATTTCAATTTGCTTAATGCTGAAAGAAATTATAGGGAATTGTATTGTATACATTGACCCAGTGTGATAAAGTTTGAGAAACACTTCCATTTCGCTTTAAATAATGCAATTTGAGATATGAATACTGAAAGTAAGAGGGGGGTAGGGTAGGAAATTATGTGTATCTGAAAAGTAGGCTACACTGGGTTTATCACAGATTATCTGTCAGCATGATTGTTCATTCATATTAAACAGAACATGACAACATCACCAAATTACCCTGAAAGAAAAACATCATTTACTCTTATGAGGAGTCCCAAAGTGCTTTCTGCCTATTTATGCACAATAATTCCAAGCAAGAAAACTAGCAGAGATGTCACAAAACACACAAAAATTTTGTAAACAATTAACAGAACAATGTTTCATGATGCAATTTGCATATCACGCAGTCGAATTGAAGAGGAGCGGCATTTTGGCATGCGAAATGAAGATCACACCCGCGAACATGCGCACACGCGCCTGTCACACACTAATTGGCTGGTTTCTAAAGTGTGTATGCCTGTCTGCATCACAGTGCCGCATGTGGGTGTTTGACTGAATGTGTTGTTTGGATTTGTAACCCTTATGTTGCAGTGACTGGTTCGCCAGTTTCAATTTACACCCCCTGTGCTAACGAGGTAAACCCCCAGGGAAACCTCTCCGCCCTCTTCTGCTCCCTCTCTTTCTCCTCAACTCCCTTCTCTCTCATCTTGTTTTTGACAATAATCTCCCAGCGGTGCGTCGGAAGCAGAGAGGAAGAAACATTTTGTCACAAGTGCTTGGCGAGTTGGAGTGGCCATGTTTTATTTACTCCATGGCGAAGCTTTTCATGCCCAATTGGCTCCCAGCCAATAGTGGAGCGACCGTAACCACGGTGACACTGACAGATGTAGAAATCACTCTCAAGAATATGTTTGTTTATTGATGTCTGCGGCTTGCCTCTTGTCATCCCTTCCTGTCAGTTCCTCTGCAAAAGAGATGCTTGGAGGACTATCTCTTGAGTGTGACAGCCAAACACAGACAAGGAGGGAATTGTCATTAATGTCAAAATATTTGATTTGTAGTTGTATTTCTCAGGTGATCTAAGCACCTCTGACTTTACCAACAAAATCTGAAAATTGCACAAAACTATTTTGTATTTTTAGAGAGCTTTGTAGATCTACTTACTCTTCACTGCACATCGTTAGAGATAAATACACTCTTAGAAGAAAAGGTCTATATACAGTTGAACCTTAAAGGGTTCTATTGGGCGCTTCATATATAGAACATTTTATGGATTTAGTGTTAATTCATTTTGATTTAAATAACTTTTTTTTTTTATGTTGATAAAATTTTAATGAATTAAACAGCTTGTTAATATACCATTTTATCACTAGAAAAAAAAAATGAAATCTGTTAAACATGAAAGTATTGTAACGAATGGAGGAAATGATGAGACTCACTTAACAGCTTAGTCTTCTTTTATTAAGATGAGCACCTGTTTGGCCGATGCTCCTGCCACACAGACAGCGAACCAACTTCTGGAACCTTTTCCCCAGAACCCCGCCCACACAACACCACGCAGGCTATTCTTTCAGGAGAACCTCCCACCCCTTAAAGCCCCACACAAGCTGAACCATAACACAGGAAAGAACACATGCACTAGATTTATCCGAACAGAACATAAAACACTCTTTAGACTTGCTACAGTATTATGCAATCATTTATGACATTTCTCCTTATATAGAACCTTTTTGGCATAAAGTGTTCTTGAAAATTGAGTCAAGAACCCTAGGCTTCTATATAGAACCCATTTTTTTTTTTTTTTTTTTTTTCTAACAAAAAATAAAAATCGTTTTTTTTTTTCTTTCTTTACATGTGAAAATGAAACTTTTAGCTCAAGGGGTTTTAACCATTACAAATTCATTTTTTGGCAACACTCTAAAATAATTAAAAACATTAACTATAATCATTATATAACATCAGGTAACACTTAACAGTGTCCTTGTTACATAAAGTCCTTACAAGCCATTTTTTTCTGTTAAAGGGTTAGTTCACCCAAAAATGAAAATTCTGTCATTTATTACTCACCCTCATGTCGTTCCATACCCGTAAGACCTTTGTTCATCTTCAGAAGACAAATAAGATAATTAACACTTTCAGATGCCCAGAAAGATATTAAAAACATATTTTAAACACTTCAGTTCATGTGACTACAGTGGTTCAACCTTAATATATTAAAGCAACAAGAATACTTTTTGCACACCAACAAAACAAAATAACGACTTTTCAACAATATCTAGTGATGGCCGATCAGTAGTTCGGATTGCGTATCAAACTGCCAAAGTCACATGAACTATTGAAATTCTGAAACACTTATGACATAACGAAGCCTCGTTTACTGAAATCACGTGACTTTGGCTCTCCGAAACACTGATTCGAAACAAAAGATTTGAGCAGTGTTTTGAAATCGGCCATCACTAGATATTGTTGAAAAGTCGTTATTTTGTTTTTTTGGCGCACAAAAAGTATTCTCGTCACTTTATAATATTAAGGTTGAACCACTTTACTCACATGAACTGTTTTAAATACGTATTTAGTACCTTTATGTGCATCTGAAAGTGTTAATTATCTTGCTGGCAATAGAGGACTCACTGAGCCATCAGATTTCATCAAAGATATCTTAATTTGTGTTCCGAAGATGAACAAAGGTCTTACGGGTGTAGAGCGACATGAGTAATAAATGACAGAATTTTTTAGTTTTGGGTGAACAAACCCTTTAACACTTTAAAATAATTAAGAACATTACATATAATCATTATAAAATTATTAATATAATTATTAATATAATTAGTGTTAGGGTTAGTAACTCTATGTAACAAGGACACTAAAACAAAGTAATACCTCATTACTTTGTTTTAGTGTCCTTGTTACATAGAGTTACATGTACTTTATGCATAATTACATGCAACTAACCCTATACCAAACCCTAACCCTAATTATATTAATTATAACGCCAAGTTTGAGCACAGAATCTTGGGACATGTGGTCTTCACCTCAACGGCCAGTGGAAAAGAATTGAAATAGGACTCAGGAAGAAATCACGTTCATGGATGCGATTATTAACGTTACTGTAGTATGAAGCAGTGCAGGACCGAGTGTTGTGGGAGCTGAACGAGGCCGCTGGAGCGATTGCGCAACACACGCCTCACGAGCAGCGGAACTTTTACTATTCCACAGTCGCCGGCGCTGCTTCCGCTTTTCCAGTCATGAGTATGAGGTAACGCAGCTCTGTTTATCATATTAGATACATTTGAGAGTGTTGAAAATGATGTTATAACGTTACTCTGTGCGTTTGCTCGGCGGCTGCTGTGAGACACTTGTTGCACACTGCAGTAAGATAGATCTCTTTTAGAATATTAAATGCTGGATGGCTTGTGTTGATAAATGGCATGCAATTAATTTTAAAACGTATTGTATGATGGAGAAAATGTTGTATTACTGTTAAAAATAAAGCTGCATCTGATTATGCTATGTTAGCTACTTCACAAAGTAGTGTTTTTCTCTGAGGCATGATAAAGCATGGTACTCGCAAAAAAATCAAGAAAATGAGATTTAAACAGTAAGACTAAACGTGTTGAGCTATATAACAATAATTAGTTTTCTGTCTATAAATATATCAAAACAGTTGTTCCCTTGCCTATTAAAACATGTAAATGTTAAAGCGTCTTTGGTGTTTCCATGGTTTATACAAAATAAAACCGGAAACCGAGGGTAACATGTATATGACGCAATTGAGAGGCGACTCCTCACACATCCCGGAGCCTTGGTTAAAAGTGCAATTTTCTCACGATTTACAAATAGTTGCAAACATTTGGGATTTTGTAAGTACTCAAGTGAACAAAATATATAACACTGGCCTAGTGTTTTTTGGATATTTTACTGCAAAATTCTTACATATTGCAACTTTAATTACAAAATAGAAATTAAAATGACAAAATTCGGTAACACTTTATTTTACAATGTCATAGTTACATCTAGTTACTATAGTAATAACTATAAATTATGCATACTTACTTGCAACTAACCCTAACCAAAACCAAACCCTAATCCTAACCCTATAGTAAGTACATGAAGTTGCTTAATATTACTCAGTTCTTAAATGTATAATTACAGGGTAACAAAGACACCTTAAAATAAAGTGTAACCCAAAATTCTATATACTTGATATTTACTTATATGTATATCTTCTTTACAAACCCCTGGGTTGAAAACCCTAGTTTTAGATCAAAAATGTCCTGAGAAAATGGAAAAGATACAAAAAAGCCAGCCAGTACCGGTGACCCCTGTGTGACCCAGACAGACCCGGATCTCTTCCGCCTAGAACGAGGGTCTTGATAACTGCTAACAACAAGCCTCTGTTTAAACACACTGAAATGCTGTCTGTATGTCCGTATGACTTGCTTATTAGCTTAACTGGGTCTTGTGACCCCTTTCCTTACACAAAGAGACACTCCAGAGTAGAATCAATCCCATCTGCCTGGCCAACACAGGAAATCTGATAGTCTCTGTTAATATGTCATATCCTTCACATAACTATAATTTCATTTCCTCCGATTAATTTCTGTTCATAAAATTGCCATAAGAGATTAAGTTACAGTAGCTTGTTCTAATGCAGGCTTTCCTGTGGTTCTCTAATTCGGGTGTAAAGACTGTTTGGGTGGGTTTTTAAAAAGATTTCAGCTTTTAAAACATACTTAATAATGGTAAGCCAGGCAGTAATTATTGCCTCTCATTTAGCCCAAGTCATTATTAGTTAAGAAGCAATTAATCTCATTAATTAGAGAGCTGAATGTATGAAGATCGCAACTGACAGCTGCATTTGAAATGGCTTTGCTTACATGTGGTTGCTTGTTTCTTATTGTGTTGTTTGAGAACACAACACACACACACACACACACACACACACACACACAAACAAGGAATTCTGTGCTTGCGTAGCCATGACTAGAAAGCAGGTAAGTAATCATTCATGAATGACAGAGGAATTGAAGTAAAGGAAGCATGAACTCATAAAAACCTACAAACACTTTACATTTAGGCTAAAAACAGAAATGAAATATGAGAGCTTCTTAGTCTTATTGGAGCTGAATTATTGTGTGTTTGTGTGCGTATGGTGAGACTTGCAATTATTTCTCTGTTACTTGGGTTGAGACAGTAAATTATGATTTTCTATGCGGATACAAATTCTTCATTTCTCTCTGTCAATCCACACACCTGAGTCCCAGTGAGAGAGCCCTGTAGGCACACACACACACACACACACACACACACACACACACACACACACACACACACACACACACAGAGACAGGAGAAGTATATCCCAGACTGAAAGTGTTTTGCTGGAGGTCATGAAATGCTTGGTACAGCAGCTTGCTTTCCCTGAGGTGGCTTCAAAGACATCAGCGTGGATGTTTTTGCGGATTGGATTTTCACTCCCCAGTTATTAAATAGGTTGACATCAGGGAAGGTTCGTTAATGACTGTGTCTCATTCAAGACAAGGAGACGTGGAGGTACATAAGGACAAAACAGAAACCTCGCTGTCTCATTTCACAACACACTTTCATGCACTAGGAAGTTCTCTAACAACCTCTGAATCAGATACGCCCCCAAATTCCTCCTCCCTCAGCTAATTTACGCTTGAATAAAACAAGCGAATCATCATCATCCTTGTTATTTAATTCCTTTGTGACCAAGCTGGATGACAGGTTCAAGTACAACAAAGGCTTTGCCACATCTAAAACAAAGGATAAAAAACCCATCAGAGAAAAGAGAGAGAAAAAACTAACATGTTCACAATTCATTAAAGGTTAAAAACAAATCAGAAAAGCCAATGACGTGGTTATGCAATTTGTTATTGCACTTTTTTTTTTTACTTTAGAAATTATTTAATTGGTCTTGTATACTGAATTAAAAATCTTTGATCTGAGTCATTGGGGAAAAAAAGAAAAAAAAAAGTTTCCAGATGTTATGTTCAACTCTACATAGATCGATAGTTCTGTTCAAGTGGTCAGAACGGCGTCATATGCAGAGACAGATCATTATTACACCCCAACCACCTGAAATTGGAGCTCGGATTCATCTCAAGGGGCTGCCGGTAAGCTGTCAATCAGCTTGTTTTCAGACGCCCAGTTTGATACACCATAGCCACTGGACGGCCCATCAAACAGATGGACAGCTTGTCATCACGACAGGATGGTGTTGAAAATGAGGACTTGCAAAGACGTCGCAAAGTCACTGATGAGGGTGTCAACATTTTCTATTTTATTGTATCATGCTGCATATGGGAACATGACTAATCAAAGTGACAAATGACTTCAAAAAACAATTGACAAGTGACATTACAAGATAACTTTTATGAAAATCTAAAAACAAATAATTCAGAAAGTCAGCTAATGTGTGTGCTTTGAGAATGTTAGCAAGTTGGTGGTGGCAGTAGAGGCGGTGGTTACAATACCAAACAACTCTACGGTCTTGAAATTGTAAAGTGATATTCAACTCCCTGTTCCTTTTCACAGAGCCGCTCTCATTATTCTTGCTTATTGAGATGGATAAACCTGAAGTTGGTAATTACATCCCCCTCTCAGCCTGTTCTACACATGCGGAAGTTAATTAGCCTAAGAGTTAGCTAATTCTGAGAGGAAACTAAGCAAATAGCATCAAATCCACACTCTTTAATCATCACCTGAACATAAAGCAGGAAATTGATTTGCCCGTCAGACTCTTCATGAGAGTGATTGGGGTTTTTGTTGTTGTCATTTTTTGTTTGCTTGTTTCACAGCTGTGAAGCAGACTGTGGGTGATTCAGATGATAGCACAGCATGGCTTATGCAACTTCTTGTTGTGTAGGCAGTCATATCGTTTATAATAAAAAAAAAAAAAAAGCTTTTCAGATTCTGAAATTTTGGTTTATAAACCCTAAACATTGCAATCTGATTCATGTATTCATTTACATATGTATTAAATGTATTCTGAACAAAACTTAAGCTCTTGCACAGTGCCTAGTGCCCACCATAATCGGAAAAAAAAACACCGGCATAATGTCACTGGAGTATGGAGCCCCTAAAGGGACTTCACAAGTTTACCCGTAATCGGATATAGAAAAAGTATGCATATTTGGCGTGCT
Source organism: Ctenopharyngodon idella (assembly GCF_019924925.1). Lineage (NCBI taxonomy): Eukaryota > Metazoa > Chordata > Actinopteri > Cypriniformes > Xenocyprididae > Ctenopharyngodon > Ctenopharyngodon idella. Next base: position 13,806,226 of record NC_067233.1, on the reverse strand, counting down.
GTCCAAGGGGAGGACTCCAAGCTCCAAGAGTATTCCCCCATCCCTGGTTGGGATAAGAAATATTTCAGAGTGAGGAGTTGGGGTTGTAGAGGGGTGCTGGAGAACTGTCGTGGGATAGAGGTAGGTCGGCTAATATATCTATACCTCCTCTCATGCTAATTGACCCTTCACTAGAAGTTTGATTGACAGGTGATCTTACCAATCATAATGCCGAATCCGCCATTTTGTCTGACAAAGCAGTCAGGGGAGTTAGCAGATTAATGTAGGTGGACTTGAACTTGAAGAATGGTGTGTACTGGCGTGTTTCCGCGATTGAAACAACATTCCTTATGATGTTCATTCATGTTTATTTGATGCTATAAATGAACTAGTAGGAAGAAATTATCAGTTCACGAGCCGCTTGAACTGAGGCAGCGATCTGTCACAACACATTAAAGAGCCACAAAACGGTATTATTTAAATTTCTTTAAAAATGACAAAATTTGAAATTTGAGACTTTGTTCATATCAAAAGTAACCTGCTCTGTCTTGTATGTTGATGCTTTGTCAGTGTCCTCTATGCTCCGTGAGGTATTTTTCACTTCGTGAGAACATGATGTGTGGCAAGAGATCAGCATGGCTTGTTGGACATAGCAAGAGGGGGCGGGTAACTTTGCGAACGGTCAGATAGGTTGATTATCTGAATGTGCTTCTCCCAAACTGTTAATAAAACATCATAAGGTGATGGAAAAAATAGGAGGTGGGAGGAAAAATTATATGCCAATACTTTTTGTGTTATCTCGCAAATGCTTTGTGTTCAAAATGTTTATATTCACATATAAGCATTGATGAGCGAACACAAACAGAAGCTCAATAATACCTGCTTGATGCTTGAGAACAAACCTGATTGGTTCATGTGGGCAGCTTAAACATGCTGCGTAACACACGAGAATGAACCTCATTGGTTCTCGCACGTCCAGCAAGCATGCTTGAGCTTCTGTTTACCATAACTGATGTGTACATTGATGAATGTTTTCATGTGAATAAAAGCCTAAATTAAATCTTTTCATCATATAAAGCAATCGTGTATCTTGTACATGAAGGCTTATCAGTTCAACTGATTATAAATGGATTATTTGTGTGCATGTAAACATATCTTTCGACTTTTATCATATTGACAAAAACAGTTGAAAGTCACACAGGTTTGGAATGACTTGTAAATATGACAATTTTATTTTTTGCGTGCTAATGCCTGTAACACTCTCCTCCACATTGCAGTTCACACAAACACATTTCATGTTAAATCCTGAGTGCCTTTTTTTTTTTTTTTTTTTTTTTTTTAAGATATGTAACATATGTCGGGCAAAACGGAGTTATTGCCTTTGACCTGCATATTTTATGGATGAGAGGCTTTTGCCCTTGAGTCAGGCAGATCACAAGCTCAGCATATGTCCAGTGCAGACCCGGGACCCTCTGCCGAACATAACTACACCTCCAGGCACAGAAACCAAGCCTGTACACAGCATATCAAACAGGAGGTCAACGGGCTCCCATATGCACGGAACTCAAAGTGCAGATGAAGGGAAGTGGATCTTGAAAGCACACAAAGGCATCAATGGTAGCAGCGATCGTGAGGCACTTAACTGAGAATGAGAGGAGGCCAAAGAGAAGGAAAGGAGCTGTTGAAGAGAAAAAAATATATAAGTTTAATGAGCTGCTCATCTTTGGCCTGTTTTCTGCTGAGAGATGCTACAAGTTGATCCACCGTGTGGGGATAATCAGGCACCGATTGGGAATAGAACTGCCGGCGGTAGGAGCGGCGGATCTCGGTATGCTATCGTTAAGTCTAGATGGAATTAAAGGCTGTCAGATAGGGAGCGGGGTGACTCATCTGGAACATGTCTGGGGGTTGCGTTGGGGGAAAGACGTCAGCTACACTCCAGTACCCAACTCCCCACTACCTCTTCACGGATCCAATACAATAAGTCCTCTGCACACAAAACCCTAATTACTCTCTATGGTTTTTGAGTGGGCAGCATTGTGTCGACACTTCAAAGTATAAAGATCAGGTGTCTTGTATGACTCTAATTAACATCAGTATATAGATCCCAAGACAGCATGTCACTTCGAGTCTAAGAAAAGGCAAATAAATAAAGTAAAGCTTCTACAGTAGAAGCAGCAGCGGTTACTCATCAGCTTGATTTTGACAAATCCCACAGCACATTCCTCCAAATTACCGTCATTTACTCAATAATGACAGTGATAAATCGTTCAAAACATAAAAACAGCCAGAATGCGCTGGCTGTTTCAGTCCAGAACACTGGGGAACAGCCAACAATTAAGCTAAACAAAACTCCAAATACAGAGGTTTGTTATTCTATAATCATGTTAGACCCCCTCTGCTCTCTTGGCCAGAAAGACATAATTAATGACAAAATCCTATTCCCTTTGTGCTCATTGGCGATGTTCGCCTGTTCTGTTCACATACTGTGTCAAGCAACAGGGTAAGCTGGTGCATTTCATTAAGGAACAAAAGGAACACAGTGAAAAATCAGACAACTCTTGAAAACTCAAACAAACTCAAATCCACGACTATGATATGCTCCTTTTTTAATGGGCTTCAGGGCTAAGCTGCTTAGGGAAACAAAGAAGGTTTTCTGTAGAAGACGGTTGAACTACACTGAAATCAGATAGCATGATATACAGTAGTAGAACCAAAGAAATTTCATACGCGCCTTAATATGCTGTGGTTCTGAATTATCAAACAATTTACTGTGCGTAAGCTGCGGACAAGAACATAAATGCTTATGTAAATGACACTAAAAGTCTTTTGTATTTCATCAGAACTTCAAACATAAGAGCTAAACGCTAAAAGAATGACTTCAGTGGTTATGCATTCTTCTTGTTAATTAGGTACTAGTTCTCGTAGCTTTTTTCTGTTGTTGTTCCCAAAGGGGGGTGACCTATTTTCTATTATTTAAAAAAAAAAAAATGAAACTACCAAAGTCGATCCTTTTTGCCTGGGAGACTCTATTTGAAAAACAAAAGGAATAAGCACATGTGGGATGGGAGAGAGTGACGAGTCCATTTCCGTGCAATGGATAATTGCCGAGGGAATAGGACGAGGACAGCTGGCGGCCAGCTCAGAGCTCTGATTTATTCTGGAGTTGCATTACTCAGATAGATTTAGATTAAAATGCATTCATCAATTCAGCAGCGGACATAATGCATTATTGCCCAGGAGTAAACACGGCCCAAGCACCAAGGGAATCAATAAGGATAATTAAAACGGCGAGATGTAACAGCCATTCCTCATCCAACCTAAAACCTGTGTGTGAGTGTGTGTGCCCATGTGATTGTATGTGATGGACAGTGAGAGAGGTCTACGGCAGCTTTATTTATTTCTAGTAATGCTATTGTTTTGTTGTTTTGAACATTTATAATGGTTCAAATTGAGCTTTTGGAACATTGGGGCTCTTTAATGTGTAGGAGCAGCAGAACTCCCATTACATTCATGACATAGGTGTTGAGTGTGGTGGGACATTTGAGTAATTAAGATAATTGTGTTGAGATCATTTGTTAGGGCGAATAACTATTTAGGATACATGATAATGCTCATGTTTAACATGGGCAGAGATATTAATCACCTTTGTGTGTTGTGTTTTAATTTAATACCCTGTACTATGCTCATGAGTACAGTAAAATCATTTTAAGGCAGGCAATCCAGGCTTAACAGAAATAAACAAAAGCACCTTAATTAATTGTAGAGGCAGATTACAGTTATTGCTTCTATTGAGTGCTGGAGAATGTCTAACATGGTCTTTGAATGATTTAGGGGCAAGTATATGGCGCTCTAACAATTTTTATTTAATCTAAATTGATTCCATTTATTGAAATAAATAAATAATTCAGTGATGGGCGATTTTAGAACACTGCTTCATGAAGTTTTGAAGCTTTACGAATCTTTTGTTTCGAATCTGTGGTTCGGAGCGTGTATTAAACTGCCAAAGTCACGCTCCCCAGTGGTGAACCATTAAAATTTCGAAACACTTATGATGTAACGAAGCCTTGTTTACTGAAATCATGTGACTTTGGCCGTTTGATACACACTCCGAACCACTGATTCGAAACAAAAGATTCGTAAAGCTTCGAAGCCTCATGAAGCAGTGTTTTGAAATCGCCCATCACTAGATATTGTTGAATAAAGTCGTTATTTTGGTTTTTGGCACACAAAAAGTATTTGCGTCACTTCATAACATTAAGGTTGAACCACTGCAGTCACATGAACTGTTTTAAATTTGTCTTTAGTAGCTTTCTGGGCATCTGAAAGAGTTAATTATCTTGCTGGAAATGCAGGTCTCACTGAACCATCTGATTTAATCAAAAATATCTTCTGAAGATGAACTAAGGTCTTACAGGTGTGGAATGACATGAGGGTGAGTAATAAATGACAGAATTTTCATTTTTGGGTGAACTAACCCTTTAAAGTAGAAATATATGGGAACTGACGTCATACATTCACCATAAGACTAGTTTAAAGTAATTGTAAATTGAATGTTATTAAATTTTGGTTTGTTGTAATGGAACACAATTCATACATTTTAAATGTCTTACAGTGTCAAAATTTTTAAGCCACTGTATATCTCATACAAGCTTTCCTTCTCTACACATCTTTCACTTTCATTCCCCTCTATGCGCACTAAAACCCATATTCTTGTCCCTCTAGTGAACTGCTATTTGAGAGACAGTACTCCTAAAATAGGCCCTGTAAAAGTTAATTACACAAGCGGGTCAGGCAGCCGGAGGAAGGGTCAGGCAGTCTGAAGCACTCAGTCAGCTCTGGTGGAAGAGCCTTCCTCACACATCCATTCATGTCGCAGAGTTCAGCCAGGGCCCGAATACAATGCAAACAAACCTTGTTACTGCTCACTTAGCACTTAACAAAGGGTTAGGCCAGTGGCCCCTGGTGAGATAACTGTTCAGCTCTAATCTCATTCACAAATGTGATTCTTATTAGGTAGAGCATTTTTAAAACCCTAATGATGGTATTCAAGTGTTGATTTCAGTGGGTTTTGATGACAATCTAAATCTGGAACATCAGCTAACTCAGACATTGATGAAAGGAGACACGTTTTACTGTTAATTGAATTAAAAAGTCAGAAAATTGATTATCACTGTGACCTAGAGATTGGTGTACAAGCTCTGACACATTGAGCTGTGCAGGTTTGGCCGGCGGGCAATGTGGGTTCAAATCTGACTCACATTATGTCACCCCATAATTTTTTACACCCGATAACTTTTTTTTTTACAGTCCATACTGTCAGTAAAAATGCCCCCAAACATCCGAAAGCAACAGTGTAGGAGTCTAGTGCTAAAAACTGCTTCTCTGGATGTTGAGCGTTTCTGATCTTTCAGACAAGCTTGCTTGACATTTCCATCCTTCTCCTTGCTATTTTCGTACAGCTTGTTGTTGTTTTCAGGCCCATGCGGTTTAAACTTCATTCCCTGGGACCTCAGGCACCATTAGTCAGCTCTCTGTGAGGCAACATCCCATAATATCTCCAGCCCTCTGGACCCATCTCTAAGGCTTTATTAGAGTCTGCCATTTGGAGCCATTTTCTAATTATTTTACCTCAAATGCCATGGAGTATGACAGAGAGATGAGTAAGGCTACACCTCAAAGACCTCTGATATATCATTTATCTTGCCTTCTCTTGCTTTTTACTGCTCTTCCATTGTTTTGGTGCCATAACAATGTATTTCTCCCCTCTGAACGGTCACACAGAGATATTAGATATTAGATTTGATTATAATGTGGTTGCATTGGCAGCAGTGTCCACACATGCTATGACCACACTCCGAAAAACCTTCTCATGTCTTCACCGCCCTCATCGAGACTCTTTATCCTTCTCAAACTTGTTCTCCTCAAGCTGTGCCAGGTCCAGACTTCCCTCTTTGGCTTCTCTCTCCATCTCTCTCTCTCTCTCTCTTTTACAATCATCCCACCGTTTGTGCTGCTCTTTGCAAATTCCCTGGCTCTCCCACACTCTTCCACACGCGCGCACACCCTCTCACACACACATCCTCCAAGCAAAGTCAAGTCACCCTTGATTAGGTTCTCATAGCTCCTTGGAAATGTGCCCCTCGAGAATATGTGTATGTGTGTGCGTGTGCACGTTAGTGTTGCACCGCCAACCTTTTTTCACTGTTCACTCAGCATTGTTGATTTTTTTTTTTTTTTTTTTTTGTCATTCTTTCCTTGTTTCCATAATCCATTAAATGTCTCGCAGCTCAAACGCTGATCGTTCTGTGTGAAATCTGTTGATTCTCAAGCGGTCTCATGATTTGATTATTGCATTATTATGTTGCAGGTCCTGCTCCTTTAGAATAATTAAGCTGCTATTCTCTTTTTCTTTTCCCACTTTCCATCAACTCTCTCGCATGCAAACAATCTCATATGTCAACGTGAAATACTTTCTCTTATCCCAGTTCATTGTGTAAACAGCTACAAGTCAATTCGCAAGCTGTTTGTTGGTTGATTTCCCTGGTAATTATAAACACTGTGGCTCTATCAATACATGTTGCTGTTTTAGGAGGCCTTCATAGCAATGGCATTAGTTTGAGGAGAGACTAAAGATAAATATTTATAAATATTGTATATAATGTTTAGAAGGTTTCAGTTTATTTTTGACATACTAATATAATATAATAATATATATATATAAAAAAAAACTGAAGACAGATATTTTGATTATCTAATATGATAAATAAATATATAAAAGAAAATAAAAAAAAATTATATTAAAGTAGATATATTTGGGTTGCATTTATGTTTGGTGCTGCTATTTACACAAAACAGCTTTAAAAGAATAGTTTACCCAAACATTTAAAGGGGACCTATTATGCCCCTTTTCACAAGATGTAATATAAGTGGTGTCCCCAGAATGTGTCTGTGAAGTTTCAGCTCAAAATACCCCACAGATCACTTATTATAGCTTGTCAAATCTGCCCCTATTTGGGTGTGAGCAAAAATACGCCATTTTTGTGTGTGTCCGTTTAAATACAAATGAGCTGCTGCTCCCAGCCCGCTTCCCAAAAGAGGGCAGAGCTTTAACAGCTCGCATTTCAGTTGCTCAACAACAACAAAGCTGGAGAATCTCACGCAGCCAAAATGATGATTGTTAGTAACAGTGTTAGCAACAACACTCTACTACAACAACTCTTCCTCTTCTCTAAAGCAGCCCTTTTGTTCACCCCTTTTGTTGCATGTTTTGCCATGGCATTAGAACTGGTACACTGTTGTCGCTTGCGAAAAGAAAATGGCAGTGCCGTGGGTGAAAACGTGCAGATTAAGGGGCAGTAATATTATAATAAGATCCCCTTCCTACATCACTAGTGTAGCGAAATCTGCACGGCTCGTTTTTTAACATGATTGCAGAGAAATGCTTACCAAAACAAAGTTACTGGGTTGTGCTTTTTCACGTTTTCTGGGTTGGTAGATGCACCGGGGACCCGACTCAAACACAGAAAAAGTCAGATTTTCATGATATGTCCCCTTTAAATGTGGACAGAATTTACTCATGTAGTTGCTCATATCTCTCTTTACCATACAAAAGCAGTCAACTGAGGTGTTCAATCTTCAAAATGTCACAAAGGCACCGCAAAATTAGTCCATATAACTTTTGTACTATTCTCTAAGTCTTCTGAAGTCTGGTTGAGAAACCGTAATCTAAGTTGGTATTCACCGAATACTTGACATCAGTCCTAGTCCCACTTTATATTAGGTGGCCTTAACTATACTATGTACTTACATTTAAATTAATCATTTGATACAATGCACTTATTGTGTACATACATGTTTTTACATTGTACTTTTATTTTAAAAACACCTGCATGTAATTACATCTGTAATTAATTTCTGTAATTACATTTATAATTACACTGTTTACCCATCCCTTACACCTTAACCCAGCCTTAAACCTACCCATACCACCAAACCTGTCCCTAACCTTACACGTATCCCACCTCAATAGTAGCACAAGTGTTTTGCAATACAATATGAACACAATAAGTACATAGTAGTTAAGGCCACCTAATATAAAGTGGGACCATCATTAGTGATATTGTGTGCCCAATTTCTAAACGAATCATGAATGGCTTGTGTGAGAAAGAAATACAGGTGAGAGGCAGAATTTTTTTTATTTTTTTTTGTTGAACTTCCCCTTTAAGAGATTTTAAGAATTATAAAACCGCAGCAAAATGACACCATTTTTTAATTTCATTAACATTCATTTACTGTAGAAGCCAGGGTGTTCTCAGCTAGGTGAAGTGATGCAGATGTATTTTTAGTGCCTGTACGGCCCTGAGAAACCTGTAAAATCTGACACAGTATCTCATCAGACCGCTAAAGTCCACTAATTAGTCAGCGAAGAGCTGAGCATGTTACAACAGCACATCTGGATGGAGCGGCACTAAAAAATGCTGGATCATCCCTTTAAAAATAACCATCCATTAAAATAACACCCCAAGATACATCACACTACTATTTGTAAGACAGAAATCTTCTCTTAACCTTCTCCAGGAAAGTGAAGAAATGGCATATGCCAGGTTTCTTTTTCTTCTCTCATGTCCCTGTTGTCAAACCTCAAATCTCTTCAGTCCTTCTCCAGTCCCTGAGAGAAAATTATAAGATAATGCCTTGTTCGTGCAAGTAATTCTCAGCAGTATGTAGCAGATAAAGGTGCCCTTCATTGGTGACTCCCAAATACCCCAGCGTATAGAAAGACTCTTTACAACAGCAGCAACCCCCTTGTGCCAGCACTTACTGAACTTATGGGAGGACGGGAAAGCGCTGCAGTTGACAGAATTAACACAGAAAGGAAGCAGCATTGTCAACTCAGGACTTTCCAAATAAAGAGTTTCAGTGCAAACAGTCGGTTCACTTGCAATTTATTTTCATGTCAAACATCAACAGACAAGCAGAAAGTGCTACAAAAATATTAACGCTCCATTTTAGATAGACTAATCTGCTCTAAATAAAGGCCGCAAAGGTGCCGATAACACCAAACACCTGCGATTCCTACAAGTTCTGCTTCCGTATCCTGCCTGAAAAGAGGAATTCAAATATTTCCAAGGTTTTAATCGCCATTCTAATTGTTTCAGTGCTCAAGTGAAGGCAACATGAGAATTACCAAGCAATTGAAGGGCTTTGCTATTAGCTTGCTCGTCATTCACTTGTGCTGCAATTTGGGATCCACTGGGTGAGGACGAGTGAAAACCAGTCATTATGTCGTAATTATGATGTGATTATAGCCTTATTATGGCTAATGCTTTGTCAATGCCACACATAACTGAGTATGTGCATGTAGTACGTGGCAGACATCGGTTTTCTTGAGTAAGTGTTATTAATTACCATGCAAAGATAGGTGGCAGAGAGGCGAGCGTGTGTGTAAATGTGTGATGGTGGCTCATTAGAAGCGCTGCATAAGATGAGGTATTAGTGTATGATGTTTTCCCAAAGCTCCACTAGTCATTTCAGAGCTGTGTTTTCACTCAAGGAGAGCCACTCAATCTCAATTAACATGAAAAAGGCACAATACCAGCAAAGAAATGCACAAACACACATCCTCGGTGTGTGTGTGTGTGTGTGTGCTCTCTCCAACAATGATGACTCTGTTAGGTGGATTGGGGCTTTTCCGAACAAAGGGCAAAGGGACAGAAGAGATAAGAGAGTTTTTGCGATAACTTCCCCTCTCTGTTCCCCTCTCTTTCGTTCCCTTCTATCCATCTCTCTTATCTCTGTTTCACCATTCAGCATATGGCATCCTTGGAAAGTAGGGGAATAAAAAGACGGAGGGTTTGCTTACATGGCCGCTTTAACCACTCGTACCCTTCTCTGTGTTACCACTTAGAATTCAATCTCTCAGTTTCCTTATCTGTCCAAGGTCCGTACATTCTCTAATGCAACCCTGTAACAAAACACAGTAGAAGCTGGAGCAGGGGGTTATGGGATACAGGTGAGAGGGTGACACACTGAATTTAAAAAAAGAAAAGAAATATCAAATATATCAGGTGTATGCAGCATGAAAATATGCTTTGCCTGTTCTGTGGTATGATAGGATACAGTCGTGTGTCATGGTTTACTGTGGAGGAAAACAAATCCTGGTCACCATGGTTACTCGTTTATTTGTAGGGTAAAAAATAGATATGTATTATTTAGCTTTTTCATCAGGGTTCTTTAATTCAGTTAAAGAAATAAAATAAATCTGGATGTTTGTGTATTATATTTTCAGTGCAAGAAAAAAAAAAAACATTCTTTTTTTCTAACTTTCTGGAGAGTTTTTATTTATTTTTAAATAGCATAATCTATTGCATATTTTTTTTTTTTTTTTTTTTAGAAATAACTGATTCTTCTAGTCTCTCACAGGTGGGAAGAGGCTCTTTTCCAACTATATCCAATTAAAACAAAAGCAGCGACTTAGTGTCATATCACATGCCAGACATTAACTAATGGGAAAAGTATTCCAAACATTTGACTTTGCGGGCATCTCCAAATATTTGAGTGTGTATCAGAGGGGAGCATGTGTTGTAGTGTGCGAGTCGATGTGAGGTGTGTGTGTGTGTGTGTGGAGTGGAATTCAAATGGTTCCTCTTGACAAGGCAGCGCTTTTCTCCAGCGTCCTTAACATGTAATTAATCAATTCAGGTCCCAAAGAGCTCTATTTATAACGGCTTGGAGGACCTCTCCACCACAACACTGCATAGCTCCTCATCTGAACATCATGCAGAGCTCACACTGTTAACAAAACCGCTTCCAATCCATTTCCACATTGTCCTGAAGTGCAGAGTGCCTTTAGTCAGGTATTTATTGAAACAATGATGAATGTGCAACAAACAATTAAGCTGTTAGTCTTTCTCAGTTAACAACAGTAGCTACGTTCAATTGAACATCACAGGGTATTACATTTTTCTAAGGGACATTATAAATCAAAGTGAGTGTAGATGATTAGTTCAAAAAGCACTGCAAATGGCATGGGAACGTGTACATGAATATATCACTTCACAGGAAGTGGATAAGGAAAATTCACAAATTCCCTTTTTTTCATGTTATTAATTGCTTCAGTCTTTTATTGCCATAACTATACCAATTATAATAATTAAAAGATACATAAAATAAATGTTTAAGTAGACGCACATAAATATACAGTCATTTGAATTATGCATACCGCCAGGATATGCACACACTGGACAAGAATAAGTTCAAATCCAACACTTTATTATGGTCACACAGTGGGGTCAACACAAACTGGTGCAGGGAGCAATGGATACACTTTATAAAATAGAAAAAGGATCTTCTGGCGCGCCAGCCATACGCATTCAACGTACATCCAAAAAACGTTAACTTTGGCGATGTAGTACACAATGCCATGATGTTCTACACCAGTGGTTCCCAAACTTTTTAGAGTGGAGTACCCCGAGGCATTTACCATCCTTCTGCGTACCCCCTCTCTTCCACTTAGTTTGTAAATTTTCCATTAAGGGACAATATTTGCCCCCTAAATTGACTTTCTAGGGCTTTTTTTATTATTATTTTTTTTAATTATTATTATTATTATTTTTTTTTTATCTTTTATGAATACCTTTACAACATTAATAATGTTTTAAATAAAAAAAACAAAAAATGTTCAATAGAGAAATATGCAATGATAAAAACGTGAAAAAGTTGTTACTTTAAATACAAAACCGCCAGTAGATGGCGGTAAATCACTGTCTTAATGCGTGAGTCATCGAGTCATTCGTTCAACGAAGCAAGTGGCTGTATTTATGAATGAATCATTAGCTGTTGTCTCATTTCATTTAATTTCGAAGGCTGCGTCCTCCTGAGGACACATCCTGTGAAGGATGCAGTATATGGAGTGTCCTTAACCAGATTTAAACGAGACGTCCTTCGTAGGACAAACAGGTAGGAAAGGAAACAGGAAGTATCACGTTGCTATGCCAACACATTCACTGCCGCTTCATTGCGCTCTCACAGCAGTAAATGAATGATATTTATTGATACATTTGGAAAGTAATTTGAAAAGAAAATGTATTCACTTGTTTTATTTTGGTTAATGCTTGAGGAAGCTGTGGTGTGTGTACAACAGATATCTGTTGCAGAGACAAAGGAGGAGGATATTAAGAAGAACAAAGTTTAAAACAAAAACAAGCTTGAAACTATTTACATTTAAACACCACATCTTCACTTGTACTGTACATGTACATCTGCCGCGGCCGCTATTTTTTTATTTTTTATTTTAATTTTTCAAATAAATGACGGTTGTTAATAACAGTTACGCAAAGAATTGTGGTCTATCTGCAGCAGCGAAGGATACACCTCATGTATCCTCCGAATTCCCGTGAAAGAAGGACGCATTCGAAGGTCGAATTCGGAGAGTCCTACCAAAGACTATAGAATAACACAAGACATGTCACTCGTATTGTTTTGAATGGGAGAAAGTGTAACGCTCAATATGGCGGAATAAGTCCCTTCTCAAAATAAGAGCCAATCGCCGACCTGTAAAGTCATCGCGTCACTGCAGCGGCCGTTAGAAGCACCGGTTTCTATAGAAACAGTCAGACGCGCGCCTCCGAAATGAGGCACAAGAGACGCGCATTTAGGTCTGCGCATGCGCACTAGCTTGATCCAGCCTAAATACTGTTTTTTTTTGTCATGATTTGAGCGTTTGGAAAAAAAAAATTATGAGACAGTTGTTGTCAGATTTCATTGGTGATTTCAAATATGAAATTTAATCGAAAGCTTGGCAAACAGCTTTGGAGAATTTGATGTTTCCCCATTCAAAGAGATAGGAGCTGCATAATGCCCAGGATGCCCGAGAGGCATTTCAAAGATGGCCGCCGAGTGAAATGACTTGACTTAAATGGACTTTGGTCCTACTTACTTTTATGAAATGATACAGCCTCAATGACGTATGCAACCTTGAAATGCGACCTCCGGAGGACGCAGCCTTCCAAATGAGACACAGCTATTGAATCAATATTGACTTTCATGAACGTTCACAGCTGCAGATTCGTTCTCGAAACACCGCTGTGTTGTAATTCTGCTGTTGCTTTCGTTGAAAAATAGAGCAAATACTGACGATACTGTGAAGAACATCACTTAATATTACCCTTTTGTTTGTTGAACTGTAGTGTGGATATTTGGATTTGCATTCTTGCTCGTATAATATTATCAACAAGAACTTACAAAAGGTAGGCTATGTTTTGTATCAAGAGTTTGAATCTTAAATTGATCTTTATGCACCTTTTGTGCCAGGCTATTTGTTCATGCTAGTAAGTGCTAAATCTGCAGGTACATTGTCGAGAACGGAATTAGCAAAGACAGCAGACACTGCATGCAGCCTATACCTATATGCGCGCTGCTTATGTGGAAATGGACGCTTTTAAATTTGACCGCAAAAGATGTGATATTTTGATTGGATGTCATGTAGTTACGGCATTGTGCCTGTTAGAAATACATGATCGGGTTTAATGTTATTTTAAGGTAGGGAAGAATTAAATGAACGGCAAAATTTACTTTATAAAGTTTTAAATAAGGATACTTGTCTTACACAAACACATCGATTTGCTTTAGAAGGCCTTTATTAACCCCCTGGAGTCGTATGGATTTATTTTTTTTTTATGGATGGTTCCATTTTTTTGTTTTTAGAATTTGGGCAGCCATTCACAACCAGTATAAACCTTGGAGGACTAAGGCTATTTTTAAATATATCTCCGATTGTGTTCGTCTGAAAAAAGATAGCCATATACACCTAGGATGGCTTGAGTGTGAGTAAATCGTGGGATAGCCTAATTTTCATTTTTTGGGTTAACTATCCCTTTAAGGGTAAATTCCCAAGGGTGAGGTTCCCAAGGTGGCGTAATCAGGCATTATTTCTCAATTTTATATATATATATATTTTGGGTAAATTTATTTTGTTACATTTCACCTTGGCTATACAGGGTTAGGACACCCCTTTATTTCCGGGGGAGTGGCATGCAAATTACACTCGCCAATTCTCATTGGCCTTGTTTTTTTTTTTTAAAGTATCAGAGGTGTTTGGGGCTCCCAAGTGCGACTCCTAGTGTCAGTCATCAACACCATGTCAAAGTGACTGATGCCCTGTTTACACTAGTGCATTTTCGTTTTAAAACACATAACTTTTGCTACGGATACACCTGTCATTTACACTACTCCAGCATTTTCCAACCTTTGAAAATGGAGACCTTCGAAAACGCTGCATACCCTGTTTTAGTTTGAAAACTCCGGGGTTGCGTTTCAGTGTAAACAGACTAAAACGGAGACTTTTGAAAATGAAGGTGTGGCTGACCACATTACGCTACCGTAACACGACAATAACAGATCAGGGCTTCGCTTCCCAAAAGCATCATAAGTCTAAATTAACCGTAGAGACCGTTGGTGGCTATACGATCAACTTACAATGCTTTTGTGAAACGCAGCCCAGAGCCATCTCTCTCAACGGCTCTGTAACATACAAGCCTCTAAACAATAACATGGAGATGGAACTGCATGCTTTGCTGTTCCTTTTTAGCAGAAATTGTGCAGGTAAACTGCATTTTATAATACTGCAGCTGCCTACATGCGCAAGACGCAACTGTTTACACTTGTACACGCATACCCAGTGTGCATGTACGGTCATGTGACATGCGCCTTTGGGTCGAGTAGTGTAGACGGAGTTTAGACAAGCCAGCATAGACGCCAGTATAGACAAGGATCGTTTTCATTTTTAAACACCGTTTTAAAACGAAAACGCACTAGTGTAAACAGGGCCTGACAGACAGGTAACTTTGGCTCACCCCTGCCAAGGGGACATATCATGTGATTTTTCATGAGAAATGTTTTACTTTACAGCAGGTTATAATAACCTCTCATAACAGGTTAACAGTTAGTGTCCTTCAATGCATCTTCTCCATGAAAGGAAACAAATGTAATGAAGCGATTGCTCCCGCAAGCTGAATCTGTGCCAGTGTAGACCGATAGATTAGCTAATAAGAATGGCAGGTTATTAATTTCCACTTCTGTCAGAGGCACACCTGTGCTCTTGTCTCTCTCTCTCAGGCGTACAAGCTTGGCATTGCCGCTGTGAGGGATTATTACAGACATTAAAAGCACATTACATACCCCGCCCTGCCCCTTCTACACACACACACACACACAGACACACACACAAACTTCATTAGGCCTTGCCCATTAGCTTGCTCTCTCTTTCTCTCTCTCTCTTCTCGCCGGTGGAAAGCTTGTGCAGAGAGTCATCATTTGCCAAAAAAGCCATTTTAAAAAAAACATAATTACAGAAAGAAAGCAAGAAGAAAATCAAAGAGATTGGCCCTCTTCTGAGAGAGAGAGACCTCCATTCTGATATTCCCACTGAAAGGATAAATGCTCTTTTCAATCTAGCATTATATCACATACAATGCATACAAGACCCTATCATCTCTCTCTCTCTCGTTTCTTTTCTCATCCCTACTGTAATGATAAAACTTACTGCAACATCAAAAGAAAATGACATATTATCTATGTGTGCACTGAATTTATATTTACTTGGACTTTTGGTATTTCTTTTGTTTAAAAGGACATACAAAATCAGAGTTGTTTATCACATGAGGCAATATCAAGCAATATCACATCAGCAAGACTGTGACATTGCATTCATAAAGCAGTTTTATAAACAAAAAGTTAAATAACTTCTCACTCTCTACACTAATGAAAATAGAAAGCATTATTCTTTGTGTCTTCCAACATTTTTGAGCATTTTCCTACTCCCTGCTCACCGGTGAAAGAAACCTTGCTCTGGGTTTCCCAAAGCCATGTTCACAAGTTCCGTTTTTACCAATAGAGTTCAATAGAACTTGCAACCATAGTTGGCTAACAATACTTTTGGGAAACACACCCCTGAGTGGTCTTGAAGCGAGAGAAATGTTCTGGAATACTGCAAACACAGACAAGCAGGGACAAATATCAACAAAACTACAGATCACAACTAACTGCTGTATAAATGCCATTTTTGATACTTTACAGGGGAATAGAGAAAAAGCAAAATGTGGTTCCTCCAGGAAACTACAGTACAGACATAGAACAAATGTTCAGCAAGTTTCTACAGTAAATTACAGACAATAATACAAACAGATGTAGTAGAAAGTGATAAAGGCTATCTAAAATAGAAAAAAAGTAAATAGAGATAATGAATACTGAGTCCAAGCTAAGTATTATAAATATAGCAAGTCTTTGAACATAATAATAACATTAATTTCACATTGTGATTTAGATGTGTGTGTAGTATCTGTAGTTCTATGAAGTGTCAACAGGTACGTGTGTGTGTGTGTGTGTGTGTGTCTACAGCAGTGAAATGAGCTTGTGACGATAGTGCGGTGGGAATGGGGAGTGCATAAAGTTTTCAGTCAGACAGGGCTGGTGAGTAGTTTGACAGCGTGTGGGACTGGGAAGAAAATGTTTTACAAGAAAGTGCATAAAGCGTGTTGTTGTGATGATCACTTTATAAGGCAGAAGAAGATATAAATCAAGTGGCAAGACAATGCCAAGTGTGAATAAAAAATCTTCTGTTACAGAGATGTGTACTATATTCTAAGGACCAGCTTTACTAACAGCTTGCGCTAGCGCAAACCCTCTTTTGGCATTAAAAAACTACTGTCGGGATTTACTAAAGAGATGCAGTGAAAAATTTGTGCTGAAAAAGCATGGACACAGTTATTTTTGCAGCTGACCTTATTGCATATGCATTCGAAGGAGTTTTATGGGACAGTTCATGTCAGATTTTGTTGCTGATTTGAAATATGTTATTTAATGGTGAGTTTGCCAAGCAGTTTTTGAGATTTCGGGATTCCCCCATTCAAATAGATAGGACTTGGTCTTGGATGCCCGAAATAGCTGCCCAGAGGCATTACAAATATGGCCGCCGAGTGAACAGACTTTCCTGGAAAGGGACCTTGATGTTATTCAATGCCAGTCAAGACTAGCCGAGTGATAGCAAAGTACTGATACCAAAAAAATGTACTTAAGTACAGTAACCAAATATTTGTACTTCATTGCTTCCCATCTCTGCTCCTCCTAAAATGATTAATAGATCATAATTCATTGGATAATTTTTGTCAGCATGGGTCTAGAGCTGATGTGTGCAAAGTTTGGTAAAGGTCTGACAAATGGAAAAAGTTTGGAAGACAAGTTTGGAAAAAGTAGGGAATAAATCATAATGGCTGATAAGGTTTTTTAGATAATGATAAATATTAGATTTACTATTGTTAGTGCTTAAAGCAAGGATTCAAAAAAAAAAAATGATTCTGTCACAATGATTGTGGAAGAATTAGCTAAAATGTTTTTATATCCTAGTAATTTTAGAGGATGTTAGGAACTCCACCAAAGAAGATACATACCAATTTTCTATTCAATAAATCATACGGTTATGGGGTTATAATGGTTTTTTAGTTGTATGGCCCCCTGTTGGCGGATTTTTTTTTTTTTTTTTTTTTTTTTGAAACTTTATGTCCTCAGAGTGTCCTGTTGTCTATGTGTGTCAAGTTTTGTTAAGCTTGGACATTGCTTTCAACAGCTATAGGTGAACTTGTAAAAATTTGCCATTTCCTGACCAATTTATCAACTTCAAAAATTCCAGGGTTCCAAAGTTATAATCCAATTGCAAATTGCTTCATTGTAGCCCCAACTAGCATTGGACAGGGTGTGTGTCTGTAGTAGTGGTGCACCATTTGGACCATCCTGCCAATTTTGGTGTCTAAATGCTTCTAAATGCTCTTCTATGCTTCTAAACTCACCATATTCATTTTTCGCCATCATGACATTTTATCCGATATGAAAATATTCAATCCGGAAAAAAATGGGAGCAGTATCTCTATGGACTGAGGTTAGGAATATGTGTGATTGAGTAAGACAGAGCAAGAAAGAGAGGAAGTAAGCAGGGTGTGCAAAATGGGATTTGGAAGGGGAATTTTAGGTTACTTTGCAAAAAAGGGAGATTCATTGCCTGTGTCTTAATCCCCATTCAGTGAATATAAGAGCTAAAGTTCTTGCAGACTTCTGGCTCATATTTCTTCCCATTGTTGGACCGCATAGAATATGTTTGAGTGAGTATATGGGTCATCCAATAAAACGGGTGCCTTTTTGATGGTTTTCAAGTCTTTTTTTTTTTTTTTTGGACAATTTTAAACATTCTATCAGACAAATAATGTGTTTGTGTTGATAAATCACATTGAGCCATCTCAAGTTAATACATTTTAATATATGTTGAGACATAATCATACCTTCTGAAAGGTAACAGGATCAATCATTCAATCAAAATTTTACTTTTTTTAACATGCAAGTGACAAAAAAGACATCTGTTTTATAGAGTGAGCCATATCCATATGCAAGAATCAGTAAGCCTTGCCAAAGGTGGTAGTGTCTGAGTGTGACCAATTAGATTTATGATAGATCTACTCATTTTGGACATGGCTCCAGCTCCCGCATTGGCTGCTGGGCCGGGTTTTAGTGTATCAGCTGAGCGCTAGCTCTTTGTCTTGTCACCAAGGCAATCAGGAAAATAAGGCACGTTTGATTTACTCCGGCCTGGCTCGGCCACTGGGTCCTCACACCGTGAACACTCCCTGCACTCCTCTTTTTTCTCTCGTTTTCATGTGTGATGGATGACAGAAGATCACTCATTCCTTATAACCTACGGAGAGACTCCATTTATCAAGAGCCTAAGGCCCCGCCCCCCGGTCATAACATAAGCTGTCTTTCATTCTGATAGCCATGGCTAATACATCAGACTCTCTCTATCTCTATCTCTCCCTCTCACACACATACGATGGGTCAGGCTAATATATCAAGAGATCCGCAGGCCGTGGGAGTGCGTTATTTATGATCAGGACTCTGACACGGAAAGCACTAACACAGCAGAGGGAGGGAGGGGTGGGAGCACATGAGAAAGAGACAAAGAAAGATGGATGTTTAAAAGAGATTAGAAGAAGACCATTGCTAAAGCATTTCTGAAAGGGAGTGTGTGAGCGCAGATTATAGGAGATATTTTCTAATAAGGTGTTGTTGGATGGAATGTGATCTCCCCAAACCAACTATCATGGAAATTTAGTGGGGGTCTAATGGAGAACTTGAAGTATGAGTATCCTTAAAAATGTATTCCAAATAAATTTGAGTATTATGTAATCATTTAAGACATTTCTCCTTATATTTAACCTTTTTGGCAGAAAGGGTTCTTTAAAATTGCTATAAAACCTCATACTAAGAGTAAAATTCACTTCACAGAGGACACTGACAATCTATTCACTCCTCTGATGTGTAAATTGACAAATCAGAATGGATATGCAAATGAAGCAACATTTATTTCTGCAAAAACTGCATCTGAAAAAGGGAAAAATGGAGACAAAATGAAATTAGCTTCCTTCTGTATAAATAACCAATTATTATCAGAGGTGACCTTTCAAAACGATTAGCTTTCAGCATCACTTTAGCATGTCATCAAACCTGCTTGTGCATAACACAACAGGTGGAGATAGACAATAAATAAATAAACAGGTGAGAGAGAGAGAGACTTTCAAATTTAACTAAAATATTGATGGAGTCCAAATTACTGAAGCATCTCAAAACAAGTGAACGACTGTACAACAAGGCTATAAATAATTTTGAAGGAGTGGAGGCTGGAGTTCCTGTACTCGTAGGTGAGTAAATTATTTGATCGACATGTAAAGCAACCAATCACACTTCGTTTTTGTTTTTACATGCTGTTTACTTCTGGGTTGATCTGAAATAGATGATACCACAATAGACTGTTGCAGGAAATTTTGTAGGATAAAACTCGGAAACGAGTTAGCATTTTTGCACTTTAGTTTCATCATCAAGTCAACTTTGGAATCAGTTTTTGGTGAAATGCCTGAAATTAGTAAAGTTAATAAACGTAATTTCAGGAGGAGTATGCCCATCTAATCTTTAAATTAATACCAAGGTATAAAACCAGCATCTTACCTCTTCCTGTTGTTAGTTCTTTCGGCATCCCCCCTCCTCCCCTTCTCCTCCTTTTTGTACAATTTTGCCTGTTGTAGGGGGGCAATCGGAGCTCGAGTAGAATATCCTTTCCGAGCCCCTCTATAGCAGACAGCAAGCCAAATCTGTTTACCACTTACGCTAAGATTATATGGGCACATGAACTCGTGAAGCTCAAGATATTTTCAAATCTTTATCAGTGACATATAATACATCTGTCACAATCTCCTGTCACTTCTGCATTACATTTCCCAGCATCATCCTGGCTCCCACCTGCACACTCTGTTATCAATCATCTTCATCAACAGCACCACACTTATGCTGCCCAGTGCTGCCAATTTAGCGATTTTGTCGCTAGATTTAGTGACTTTCCCGCCCCTTTTGATACTTTTTTCAAAAGCTTGGTGACAAATCTAGCAACGTCTTGGATACACCTTATCTAGATTCCATGATTCTCCCACTGATATCAAGTGTAGCGTTAGTTCTGGCAGGTCACGTTAGTCAAGCTCGCATCAGCTGACACTCAGCTGATTCACATTGACCTATAGGAATACGACGCCTATCACCGCATTTGTATGTATATGTTCCATTCAGTATTATCAGCAGCTTTATCACATTGCTCAGGAGCTACTTACCCTCCTCCGTCCCCAGCTCCTCCTTTGTCCAGTCAGGACTTGTCCTTCTGATATTTCTGTTGATCAGACTCATTTCTTCAATTATGTTGTTACATTAATTATTGTCATTAAGAAAATTAATAATATTGCAATACTTTGGTTCTGTTCCGTTTACCCTAAGGGGGTTATCACTGCTTTTTGTCCAGAACAGAACCATACCGCCAATCAAAACTGTGTGCTAACCTCCAGTCATCTTTGACGATAGTGATCCTGACAGAACTATATTTATATTAATAGATCAGTGGACTTCGCCAGTATGACGTCATCTAGCGACATTTAGCGACCAGTTTTAGCTACTTTCAACTGAAGCAATTGGCAACACTGATGCTGCCTTCACGTGCTATCGGAAATTTGATAATTCCCACTTCTTAAGTCATGATTACGAACTCGAAATGGGAGGGTGTTCATGTGCAATTTTTACCTAGGAAACTTGTATTTATGATAATTCTGAGAGCACGTGAAGGCAGCATTAAGCACGCTATCCACATTCTCTCAGTGTCTGGTCTACTACGACTAGGACTCCCCAAAGCATTTGATCTACTTACCTGAGTTACCTACTAAGACGATTGGTAACAAGTGGCTAAATGGGACTACAGTGGTTGTTGGAAATATTAAACTTCATCATGCTGAACAGGTAAACTTGCTTTTACAGTAGTTTGCTTATGGCCTACATTTAGCTTTGTACTTCAACTAATTGTATTTAGGCTTCAAAATTCATAAAAGTTTTGTTCATTTGTGAAAATTATCATGATGAACAAAACATGTGTCACTCACACTGTGGTGAAGATCAAATACGAACACGAAGATGAAGAGAGAAGGCAATCTTTAATAAATCCAATGGTAAATCCAAACAAGAGCTTAACACACATGTATACACGGACGATACCCGACAAGGGTGAACAGAAACAAGGGAACTTAAGTACGAGTGCAAATGAGGTGATGACATACAGCTGACAGTGATGACTAAATCAAAAACCATGACAACGACCTAGTGGTGGGAAATGGTGCAGGCAGGAAAACAAAGTCCAAAACAGAGTGAAACTGTGACAGTATGCTCCCTCCCGGAAAGGCGTGACCTTGCGTTGACAGAGGAATGGAGGAGGCTTAGGTGGAGGACGAGAGTCCGGGAGAGGGATGGAGTGAAAAGTCCAGGAAGGTGCAGGTGGCGTGATCCAATGGGTGGCCTTGAACAGGGGCAGGCTGATGGTACCCCAGTGCACAACCAGGGCTGCGCTCCATGGCGACGTCGCTGGAGGCAGGAGCCATGGAGGAAGACAGCTGCATGATGTAATGGCGATGGCAGGAGGCGATGTCAACGTGGGATATGGAGCCCACCGCATAGCCAGAGAGCCGATGACGTGACAGGACACTGATGACCGCGATGGAGCCGCAGCGACGACCCCCCGAGGTGGAAGCAGAGATCCGGAGGGCTGAGGTTGAGCTGGAGTGACCGAGGGCGGAGGTGGAGCCTGAGGGAGGGCGGAGCTAGCCGCAGCCAAAGGGGTGGAGGGCAGCGAACGGACCATAAGTCCGTGGCGAAGGTAGAGCAAAGTCTGACCAAGGCGAAGCCGACGTACCGAGGGAGTCCAGCGAGGCCGAATGCCCGATGGTCACTGCTGACATCGAGGGTGGAAGGAGTGCAGGCGTAGGAGTCAGGGCGTCGGGTCGAAGTGGAGTGGAGCGTGCAGAGGCCGGAGGCGGAGCCATGGGCTCCCGAAGCCCAGGAAGAAGTGACTCCCAGTAGTCCAGCAGTGTAACCGCGCCACTGAGAGGAGGCTGAGGTGGAACAGAGGGGCTGATGGGAGACAGCGATGACAGGGTAGTAGAACTGGTTGGGGACTGAAGAGGATCTTGAAGGGTAATACAGCAGCCAACAAGAAATAAAGCAGCCTCAATGGCATTTTGGAGAGGTGGTGGGAGAGGGAGGTTGGGTGGGGACAGAGAATTAGGGACATGATTGACAGATTCTGATGATGGTTCAAAAAGTTAAATTTCTCCAAAATGATAGTTCACCAGTGTTGAAGCCACTGAAGCTCACTTCCATGCCCTTGATATCCACTAGAACTCCCTCGGCGATAGATGGTGCAGCCGGCTCGCACACCTGGTCAGACACGTGTTGCTCAGGCTCCGTTGCGTTGTTCAGCTCAGTCGCTTCCAAAGGCGCTAGCTCGAACGTCGCAGCGGAGTCACTCATGTGGCCTGCGGTGGGCTCATGCTGCCGATCCTCATCGTCTGGGTAGTTTAGGTTGTGCACTGGGTTATGAGTGGGGCTGGTGTCATCGTCGACAGGTCAGACGGTGAGCAGTGATCCACAGGATGCCAGCACCCACTCCACAAATTCCATGAAGCTCCCCCGATGACCCTTCCCGGATAACTGCCTCTTGTGGAGGTGTTGAGTCCGGCGATCAGGAACGAACATAAGCAGTCATCCGGGAAGGCTGTTAGATGGGCCAGGTTCAAATAATCCTTCAAATGTCTTTCGAAGGAGCTATCTCCCTATTCAAGGCACATGAGGCGAACAGCAGGGAAGTCCATGGTGATGGGGAAAAATCAAAAAGTCCCAAAAAACACACAAAACACAGGAAAACACCAAAAAAAACACAAAACACAGGAACACGCCACGAATCACTTTTTAGGTCGGGCATTCTGTCACTCATGTTGTGTTGAAGATCAAATGCGAACATGAAGATGAAGAGAGAAGGCAATCTTTAATAAATCCAATGGTAAATCCAAACAAGAGCTTAACACACACGTATACACAGACGATACCCGACAAGGGTGAACAGAAACATGGGAACTTAAGTACGAGTGCAAATGAGGTGATGACATACAGCTGACAGTGATGACTAAATCAAAAACCATGACCAGGAAATGGTGCAGGCAGGAAAACAAAGTCCAAAACAGAGTGAAACTGTGACAACATGTAAGAATCATGAGCTTTTGTTGTTCACAAAGCTTATTTTCTGCAATCCAAAAGCCAAAGGAAAAATCCCTATTGGATTTTTATTTATTCATTTATTTATTTATTTTTAGAGAACCAGGGTGATGCTAACATCTGGGATGGTTGCACCATCCTTGTAGCTCTCTATAATAAACTTAATAAAAAATAGAATAAAAAAATGTTTAAAATAATTTTGTGGTAGTTTCTACAATATTTTTTTTTCCAATAATGTTTCAAGGAGAGATCAACAGTGTAAGGTAGAATACATTTCAACAAAATACATAACAGATATAATGGTAAATCTATTACTAATATTTATTACTACATTGTAAGAAGAGCAGCTTTAATCAACATTATCTCCCAGAAAATTCCCTCACGGAGCATCACTGGGAAAAACGTCCTATATTTTCATGTCTGTTTTGTGTGTGTGTGTGTTTATTTGTGCTGTACTGACAGCCAGAGCCCCGACTGTACAGCTCAGTTTAATTGCCTCAGTTTGACCTTGAAAATTCACAGATCCATCTGGCTTTCACAGTCCACAGAGTCAGGAAGTGCTTCTCGCTCCTGCTCTGTGTTTGGCAGTTACTTGAGCGGAGATGCGGTCCTACAGTACTGAAAGCTACGGAGGCGTGTCTCTTCCTATTCTGTGATTAAGTTTAACACGGAAAACTTTTGCCTCCTGGAAAAGGAATGTAAAATGTTTCCTTTCACTGAGTGAGCATCTTGTTGCTCTCTCTCTAAAATGACAGTGCATTGCTCCTCGAGTTCTTACTCAGCAGGAGGTCGGCAGGATGGTAGCTGAAATCACTCCCTCCGCCTCTCTTTCTGTCGCACGCAGCTGCGTACATCCCTCTCGCACTGTTTTAGTCTTTCATTTCATAATTCATCCTGTTGAGTCAGAAACACGCACACATGGGCTAGAGAGCGGGACTGACACAGTAGTCAAGTGCTGAGGTGGGCGGAATTCAGAGTGACTCCATGAAACAGCAAAAAAAAAATAAAAAATAAAAAAAATAAACGAAAGAAAAAAATCTGCATCCTGTTTTACATGCACGGATGTGCATCACACACATCTGGGCCCATTCACTACTGAACAATACCTCCAACTCCTTTTGACACCCTGAATGGCAACTTGCTAATAGAGAAGTATGAGGAAAGTTGTGAAAGGAGAAACTTTTTTGGAGCTGAAATCCAATTTGTCACCTGGCTTAATCTTGGATCAAGAAAGGAGACATTTGTATCTCTATTCTCACCATTTCCTTGCTTAATTGGTAGCTTCTACCTGGGGGTGGTGTTGGGATAATTACTGGCACCTTCACCTTCAACGTGACATTCGTTATTATCAGAGGAACCAGCTGACTTAAGGTCAGGGGGTTGCTGGTGTGGTAACATATTGCCCAGATATAAAGACATATTTGCTATTCAATTTAAATTGGGGAGAAATAAGCACAAGAGGATAATTTATTTCAGCATACTGACTGAAAGTGGAAAGTACAGTGACCTCAAAAATTTTTTAGACACGTCAAAAGCCACACTTAATCACATTTAAAATATCTATCTATCTATCTATCTATCTATCTATCTATCTATCTATCATCTATCTATCTATCCATCTTGTCTATCTTGTCTATCTGTCTGTCCTTTAAAAAAAATTTAAGTGGCATAAGCACATTTTTAGGATTCCAGACAAAACATTTTATAGTGCAATTTTCAAAACACAAGAAGGAGAAAGTGGGAGGAAAGAAAGAGAGAGATGAAGCCAGAAAGAATCAATATCAATAATGAAAATCAAAAATGAGAAAGGAAATGGTGTGGACAGAAAGGATAAGGTACAGCTTCTTTGTCTCTCACTCCCTCTTTCATATTTTGCCATCCTGGGGAAATATTACAAGGTTAGAATGGGGTCATTTGGTGTTAATTAATTCTATTGTCTTTTAACAACATAAATTTCATTAAATACACTGAAGTAATATTAACTGCAGACTGCTGTGAGGACTGTATTGCATCACTCCAACGCTGCTATCTAGATGCCTAAATAAACTCTTTAAAGGGCCAGTCATTTAATCATTTGGTGGAGAAAAAAAAAGTACAAAAACATCTCTTTTAATCAAAATTATGTTTATGGTCTGTTTTTGTTGGGTTATAGGGCAACTTTAATTGCAAGATGTAAATAGGGCATAATAAAAAATATAATCCAGAAATGAGAAGTGTTTGCTCCCAAAAAAATATGACAAGGATTTAAAGGGACAGTTTACCAAAAAATTAAAATTCTAACATTTACTCAACTTCATGTCTTAAAGGGGTGGTATAATGCCACTTTTACAAGATGTAAAACAAGTCTCTGATGTCCCCAGAGTGTGTATGTGAAGTTTTAGCTCAAAATACCCTACAGATACCCTAAAAATACCCTAGCATGTTAAATTTGTCACTTTTTGAGGGTGAGCAAAAACACTCAGTTTTTGTGTGTGTGTCCCTTTAAATGCAAATGAGCTGTTGCTCTCAAAAGGGGGTGGAGTTTCAGGAGCTCGTGTTAGCACTTAGCAGCACCTCACATTACCTCATGCAGACTCACTGAAAACATCAGAAACTGTTCAGCCTTTTATGTTCAAAACGGAGTCGGACAATGATGAAGAGACTCAAGAAGAAGTGACAACATTTTGAATGCAACAGGATGTTTCTGAATGGTTAGTTGATGAATTGTAGAATCAGATGTAGCTGATGTGGAGTTAACTATCTTAAAGTCATTGATTAGCATGTTCTGTCATGATAATCTATAAATTGCTCCCGTGGGAACTGTTGTAAGATGCTTACAGAGCCAGAGAATATATGCTGCATAAAGATAGAACAGGGATAGTTTAGTTTAATTACGGGTATAATTTGTCATTTTGTCATTTATGACATGCTATTGCATTTGTGTTACATTCTGTAATGCAGTAACATGGCCTCACCCCCTTTGTTGTGTGTTTTCGGGGGCAGGATTTATGTAAATTCTAGGGTTAGTGATGTCACCAACCCAGGAAGAAGTTTGTTGTAGTCCCTACCAGCCGTTTGTTGTAGTCCTTAAACAGAGATTTCTTTAAAAGACAATTTCGCCGTTTGCATTGAACTTTCAGCGCTGTAACTTTGCAGATACTGTTTATGCTCAAGCAGCAACATTACACACTAACTAAAGTTAAAAAAGTGAAATCGCAATGAACCACCCCTTTAACAAACCTGTATGACTTTCTTGCTTCTGTGCAACACAAAAGATAACACTTTGAACAATGTTGCAACTGTTTAGTCCATAGAATGATATTTAGCATTTAGCACCTAAAGGTCAGGGGTATCCAAACTCGGTCCTGGATGGGCCACTGTCCTGCAGAGTTTAGCTCCAACCCCAATTAAACACACCTGAACCAGCTAATCAAGGTCTAATTAGGCATACTAGAAACTTTCAGGCAAGTGTGTTGAGGCAAGTTGGAGCTAAACAACAGGACGGTGGCCCTCCAGGACCAAGTTTGGACACCCCTGACCTAGTTAAACTTGTTTGTAGATGGTTAGTGAATAAAATACAGATTTTGCAAATAAATACTGCAAGTGCTACAACAGATTTAGCAAATAAATACTGCAAGTTCTACAACTTTTTAGTGAACTGTGGTGTCCAGGAATATGAAACTATTTGTTCATTAAAAAGACCTTACAATATACTGGGGCCTACATCTGCAGCTCCGTATCTAAGGGTTAACTCTATTAACTTTCTCTCTGTCTCTTTCATTCTCTTTCTCTCTGGCGGGCTCTCAGTCTCTCATCTCTAATTGAATGCCTCTCCTGACAAATGGGCTGTTGAGGCTACACCTGCAATGCACCATTACATTCTCAACTCTCGTCTGACAATGAGTGTGTGTGTGTGTTTTGCTTGAATGTGCATGTGAAATGCATCATTTCATATCACAGATCAAAGTATAGTTGTAACAGTGCTTTACTGCTGGTCTCAAATGGTTCGGGTTTGAGCGGTGGGTTATAGAAAGTGTTGTGTGTGTGAGTTATTCTCAGTGGTAAACTCTTTGAGTGCTGTTCTGACAGTGCTGTGTGTAATAATGGCTTTGAGCCTCATTGTTAATGCTCCTCCTCTCTGTAGCGTGAGACACACACACACACACACAAACGCACACACACACACGTGTGACCTCGACTCTCAAATCATTAATTTCCATCTGTGGAGAGTGCAACACAACTTTAATGCTCCTAAAATGCAACAGCAGCGCAGGGCTTCCAAGGCATGCCTTGATTTAACACAAATTACTCTGACATTTAACTCCATCTTCATGCCACGAAACTGTGCAGTCTGGTATTCTGAAATGGAGACAGATTGGACATAATTGGAGCTCATAGTAAGCATATCTGTTGGCACAAACTTCCTAATTATACCTGATTCTGGACCCCAACACAAGGTCACCGAAGTAAAGTCAGTATGTTTGTACAAGAGGCTCAAGCTTGCAAACACAGGTTATTGTATTATATAGATTATTTATGCTATCATCACTTAATTGGCTTTTGGCAAAGGTTCCCTGGAAAACTAAATGCCTGCTGGTGTTCTGACCCTTTCCAGCACATTTGTTGACATTTGTGTCATCTTACCTGTTCGAGACTGACGGAATAGAGTTAGCTATGAAAGCAAACATGGGGGGAACCCAAAACCTCTACAAGAGAGAGTGAGAGAGGAAAGAAAGAAAGGATAATTGTGTGTTAGGAGACTGTGGAGGGTTGTAACACCATCATTTTAACCTATTACCCTATCATACACGTCTCTACAAGTATTATATAAGTCTGTATAAAAATATAAAGTATTTATGGTACAAAAAAATCTTAAGGTATAAAAGTACCATTCATGTCTGTCTTATAATTTGATTTGCAATCATGTTAATGGATGTTAAACAACAAAACTGCTGGTATCTGATTTTGATATACGATAAAGCTTTTCATGTTAAAATCATGAAAACGTGCTACATGCTGATCAGTTTTACTGAAAGAAAAAGAGAAGTTTTTAAAACGTGTATCTGCTAAACATTATGTCAATATTTAGGAGCACTAAAAGCCACAAAATTCCATTTTTGATTTAACTGGGTCATTCATTAGTAGCAGATAAACATGGGAATATTATATGAAAGAGCACAGACAAAGAGTTACAAACCTCTACAGGCCGGAGAGTTTCTGTGTAGATATAAATGTATATATGCATATGTGTGTATATATATATATAGATAGATAGATAGATAGATATAGATATATATATATATATATATGTTTGTTACATGTTTTATCTCATGGGAAATGTACATGTCAAAGAATTAAAAAAAAAAAAAAGCTTAGTAGTTAAATCCCTTAAACCACCACAAACAGATGTCAACACTTGGTGCATGCAACACAACAAGGGTAGAGGAACAAAGTCATCCTGATATCACAAGACAAGAAGGTACTAATTATGACAACAAAATATAAATAAAACAGGCAAAGAGTCAAACAATGCATCCGTATTATTATCCCAGTGTATATTGGGAAGAGGGTGAATGGGACTAAAGCACTATATGGTAACTATAATAATAAAGCAAATCTCAGTATTTACTTGAACTAGGACTTATTTTTTACCGTGAAGCAGGCCCAAGCTCAGGGATACACAAGCACAGTTGAAAGAGTTAGAGAGCTGGATGTGTTTTTCATGTTTGCCCACACGTCACATGGCCAAGAGTCACGACCCACGAGCCACGATATGCAAATGCAATTAGAGCATCTTTATCTCTTCAAAGAGCCACGGATGAGAGAAAAGGAGGAGGCGGAGGGAGGGAGGAGCGAGGAACTGAGAGAAAGCGAGAGAGAGAGAGTCTGACTTGACCTGCCGTAGATCCTCATCGCCTGTCTGAGACTCAAGAGGAGAATACAAATGTTACTACATTAACCCGCTCCCGCAGAGAAACGACAGACAAGAGAGGAGAAGAAAGCCTAGGAAGAAAGGGAGAGAAAATTAAGGAAAAATGGCTTTTCTTTGTAGTAAATCATATCTCAAATGAATGCTAATTTAGAGGAAGTGATAGAAGTGGTAATTGTTCTTTTCAGCTGTGGGGGCTCAGGCTCTATAGAGCCGCACCTTTGATGGACTGCCATGTCAGCAGTGCATTGTGGGTACCAAATAGGCTAACCCCAGTGCACTTTGATTCCTGTTGCGGTTTATATGCATGTCTTTGTAAAACAGCAATCGCTTCGGCACCTGTACAAGTTTTTAATAATGAACTTCCAAAAAAGGTCTGCAAATCATTGTCACTGGAGAAGATTCAGTGATGCATGTGCTAAAAGCTAAAGCTAACTGCATAATATAAGCATTGAATTCACGTTTTTACATGCAGATCACAAGGTCAATATAGTTTGAAGTTGTTGACACATGAGAAATATGTATCTCTGTATGGAGCTGTTAAATATCAAAGAACACTTTAAATAGAAGAATACATAGCTACTAAAGTGTTCATTATAATGCTAAAGAGGGCTAATATAATCTATCTCTATATTAGTAATGGTCTTGTTCTCTTTTGGTTTTGTTTTCACTCTGTTCCCTGTGCTGCTTTTTCTGAGTTCTGTTTGCTAGTTAGTTCCGATGGTTTCTGATTGGATTACGCTCACCTATTGTTCATTTAGTCTCCTTGTTATCTCTGTGTATTCATTTAGTTGTTCATTTAATCTCCTTGTTATCTCTGTTATCTCTTAATTCCCTTTCGATACAGTTAACTCGCATTGCGTCTGCTTTTTAGCTTCTGCCGCTCTCTCAAAAGTCAACAGTGCCGATGAAAAAGGATACACAAAGCTCTCCCCAGTGGAAGAAGCTGTCGCTGCACACCTCTGCCTGCCTACTGCTATCGGTTGGAAGGCCAAGGCAAGTCATCCTTCCAAGCCACGTCACTTGCTGCCTAGAAGAACCAGCTCATCCACTGCTTCCAGTCGCTCCAAGACGGCCCAGACTCAGCAGCAACCCAGGCCAGCCTCAGCGCCTGTCCAGCCCCAGCCACAAGCGGAGCCTGAAGTCAAGCCACGACCTGCCCAGCGAAACGCTGCCCATTTCCAAAATGACCGGGCCCCCGCCCCAAGCTAGAGCTGGGCCCTGCGCAGCCAAAGCAGTTCTGATGCCTCAGGACGGAGGAGGAAAGGGTTGTGTCCCACCAAAGCCGGACCACCCTCAAAGCACTCTCGTCTTCCGGTCCCCTCTTCATTTCAGGGCACTGGAGATGATGTAAATGCTGCCAGTTCTGGGCTCGCCCTAGAAGTTTGCACGTTCAAACTTCCTATCGCTGTGATAGCGAACCAAACAAAATGTTTACATTTTCACAAAAAGAGCATTCCTCTCAATACTTTAACAGGTTCCGTTCTCCTGCCTCAGCCCATGGCACTTCAGCCCTTTGCCACTCAACTCCAGGCATGGCAAGCCGTCCCCAGAGTGTTGAGCTGGATTTTGGGGATAATAGAACGAGGTTACTCGCTCCAATTCGTTCGAAGACCTCCCCGTTTCAGGGGCATGGTCCACACTTCAGTCTCGGACGACAGTTCTCATGTCCTCAGACCCGAAGTTCAGTCTCTACAGCAAAAAGGCGCTGTGGAGAGAGTTCCCACAGAATGCAGCTTTCACAGCCACTACTTCCTCATCCCCAAGAAAGATGCGGCCCATCTTATCAGGCCCATTCTCGATCTGAGACATCTGAATCACGTCCTCATGAGATGGCCGTTCAGAATGTTAACTTTGAAACAAATCCTCATGCAGATTCGCCTCGGGATTGGTTTGTATCAGTGGATCTGAAAGATGCTTACTTTCACATCTAGATAACCCCCCATCACAGACCGTTCTTGAGATTCGCATTCAAGGGGGTGGCATACCAATATACAGTCCTTCCATTCGGACTCTCTCTAGCTCCACGTACCTTTTCGAAGTGGGTGGACGTGGCTCTTTCCCCTCTAAAACAGATGGGAATCATAATGCTCAACTACCTCGACAATTGGCTACTATTAGTCCAGTCGAGACAGGAACTATGTGCCTACAGCTCCCCGCTCCTCAGCCATCTGGAGAACTTGGGTTTCAGGGTCAATTTGGGCAAGAGCTTGCTGCTTCCCAGCCAACAAATCTCATTCCTGGGGGTGGTTTTTGACTCAATGCAGGCTTGGCTCTCTCAAGAGCGCACCTTGAAAACCAGGAGCATGGCAGCCTCATTCAGGGAAGGGTCCCTTCTTCCCCTAAAGTGGTTTCATAAGCTACTGGGCCTTATGGCAGCAGCCTCCTCAGTAGTTCTGCTGGGCCTGCTCCACATGTGACCACTCCAGCTCTGGTTAAAGGGATAGTTCACCCAAAAATGAAAATGTGATGTTTATCTGCTTACCCCCAGGGCATCCAAGATGTAGGTGACTTTGTTTCTTCTTCTTGCGGTCTGTCAGTCGTATAATGCTTGTCAATGGTAACTCCATCTATAAGAGTCAAAAAAACATGCACAGACAAATCCAAATTAAACCCTGTGGCTTGTGACGACACATTGATGTCCTAAGGCACGAAACGATCGGTTTGTGCGAGAAACCGAACAGTATTTATATCATTTTTTACCTCTAAAACACCACTATGTCCAACTGCCTTGCGCATCTGGGTGGTGAGGTCTGAACGCATTCTGATGACGAAAGTGATGTCTCACACTTATGCTTCAATGAGTGCGAGACATCACTTCCATTGTCAGAGCGCGTTCAGACCTCACCAACCGGATGCGTAAGGCAATTGGACATAGTGGTGTTTTAGAGGTGAAAAATGATAAACAATACCGCCTTCTCTCTCAGGCGCAGGAACAATTTGGCCTCCAACCGGAGTTGTGGGACCTGCATGTTTGGCTCCTTGACGGGAGCCATCAGACTTAGCCCCGTGGGGTCATGAGAGCGATCTCAGTGGCAAGGGCCCCATTCATGAGGTGCCTTTATGCTCAGAAATGGTCCATTTTCTCTAGCTGGTGCCTAGCTTGGAAATTACTAAGTGCGAATTCGTAACAATTCTCACATTTTTGCAAGAACTGTCGGATGGCGTGCACACCCCCTCCACACTCAAAGTGTATGTGGCAGCCATCGTGTGGAACCATGTCCTGTAGCAGGCTCTGACTGTGGTCCGAGCATTGCGTAGCTTGCCGTGCTGCTATGCTGCCCAACGTTTCAGTCGAAGGATCTGACATAGCTGTGTTTCTGCATGACTTTATAGGCAGTCAACCCCGCCCATTCTGGCGGACTGAAACGCCATTTGTCTGTGCAACTGCACAGATGTGAACCAATCATGCTTCAGAATTCAGAAAACCGGAGTTTTCCCTAAACTCCAGCTAAAAAGCAGACGCAATACTCATTCCCATTATCTCAGGGAACCGGGGTTACGTGAGAAACCATAACATTTCATCTGTTAATTGTTCCTTGTTGTTTCAGTTTATGTTGTGTTATGTTTATGTTATTTCCAAAGAGACTTGTAAGTGTTCCTTTTAGATTTATTCTTTAAAGACTTTGTTTTCTGCATTCTCTGATCATCGTACGCTCATTACAATTCAATTCAGTTCACATTTATTTGTATAGCACTTTTCACAATACATTACAGCCATGTTTCGTTACAATACTAGTCATCGCCATCATGTCTTGACATGATGATAACATAAATGCTTTTGAGAAATATATACACTGATAGAAGGCATATATAAAGCAATGTCTCAATCTCATTGTATTTTAAAGTGAGATAAGATATATCTTTAATCTAAAGAGATGTTTTTAATTGATCCACCAGTGTTATATGATAATCTGTTTATCATTAACTCCTCTACACCAGTGCTAATTTAACTCACATTTAGCCCTGTTAATGAACATTAACCATGCTAACATTAGTTATATTACTGTTCTGCAAAATATTCTTTCATATTATCTCATTTTACTAATTGTCTAATTTTATAAACAAACTAATATGCAGACAATTAAATGCTTCATAAACATCTCAAAAGAACTGGAGATTTTTATTCAATATACTAACTAGGGGTTGGTAATCAAGAACTGGGTCAATTTCAAGAAAAATATTATTGAAACCTAATTATTTTCATAACTTCTGATTTTGTTAATGGTTCTTGGATGTCTAACTTCTTCCACTGATGAGAACTGTACTAAAATAATCTGGTGGTGATTCCTGCATTGCTTTATCTCCAAAAAGCAATGCTTTGGTTGAGAGGTTGCAGTCTGAATTAAACACAAAAGAAAAGGAAAGAAAAAGAAAAGATAAGAAAAGAAAAGGGGGGGGGGGGGTTGGGGTTCTATTGTATTCTATTATGCAATATTTCAACTGAGCACCACATTTTTAGAACGCCATGCCATGCCCGAGAAGCTGCAAAAACACATCCGTCAAGCATGTTTGCATAGAAAATCAATGGAAAACTCGCGCAGTGGAATGGAAAAGCGCATTCTGAGTGAACGGAATGTATGCAAAACTGCTTGCCTGTCTCATATACTGATAGTTTATCATATAACGAAAACAACGGTTTTACAGAATGTGCCATGTTTGCTGTGTTCTGGAATTTACGCGGCTTTGACCAGCGGATGTCGTTAGCGTGCCACTCCCTTCTGCTCCGCTACTTTGTGCATGCATAGAAGTAATAATTGCGAGAAAGTTTTTCATTATTACAAGGATGTTTTTCATTATTATGAGATACTAAGTCATTATTACAAGAAAAAAAACTATTTTTTTTACGAGAATGTTTCTCATTTTTAGAGAAACTTTCTCATTATCACGACTAAGATTTTTGACGAATATCTGTCAGCTATTAATATTTAAAGTCGGCAACATAAGGAGCTTAAAATGTCATCTTGTTGTGTTGTTGGGTGCCAGAATCAACGGAGTACAGGCTCCAATTTGAAAATGTATTGCATTTTGCCAGACAAAAAAAAAAAAAAAAAAAATGATGACAGCTGTGGTTAAACGCAATAAAGCGCACACTTCATATCAGGTAAGGTTAAATAAACTATTGTCTTTTGTTGGTATGGACTATGGTTACATGTCTAAAGATTTCCCATGCATGTCCACCTAATCAGAAATTGGGGAACAAGTTAAGTGATTTCTCATGTAACGCTAACTTTTTATAGCGCATAAGTTAGCTAACTTTGTTAGTTTGTGAAATCCTGTCAGACTGTCCGATCAATCTGGTCCTGTCCGTTAAAGTTAACTTTTTCAAATAACAATTGCAGTCCTGGACCTTACATATTCAGATAAAATCTGGTTTTCTCCAGTCACTGTTAAAAAACAACCTAAAAAAACGTGCTAGTTTGCGTTAGTCAAGTGGTCTGGGGACTAGTTCTGCCTCCACCTAAGCTCTGCCCACAAAAAAAGTCATAATGTTTACTAACTGGAAAGGGGTCTATAACATATTAACTCATTATAATGAGATCGTTTTTCATCATTATGACATAATAAGTCATTATTATGAGAAACTTTCTCAATATAATGAGATGCTAAGTCATATTTATGAGAAAGTTTCTCGTTATTATGACTTAAAAAAAAAATTTTTTACTCAACTGTGGCGGGAACGGGCTTCCACACATAACTCAAATCTTCCTAATATAAATCATTCTTTCTAGAACATTCTTAGATTCATCCCATACAATGTATTACATGGATGAGGCAGATTAGCTCTTGTTTATATATGCAAAGCAGGCACCACATCAATAGAGCATTAGAAAAGACACATTTTGTAATTTCCTTACTCTCATTTGCTCTGTAAATATTGATGGTTTTCTTTATTACTCCAATGTTTGAGGAGAACTGGTGCCTCATCATTTTTTTGTGGATTGATTTTGCATTTGCAAGGATTCGGGAGTTTACAGACTGAATGAATGTTCTTAAATGAGTGCACTTTGTATCCTTCTCATTCTCCTTTCCCAGGAGGAATGGAGAAGAGAGGAGGCTGCCAAACAAACCCCAGCTGTCCAGAGGTGTCATGGATGTTTTCAGGCTGGAGGGTTGGAATGCTCAAGAAGGCCTGCAATGACCAGATGAGAAATCCATCACAGATTCATTATTATTTACACACATTTGTTTGAAAGACAAATGAAGACCCAAAGAGGGGATGAGTTTGAGATCTTCGAGCCTGGTATGAAGTCAGACTCAAAGCCAAATCTAGGGACACTCCTTTGGGTTCTGCTATCTTTCAAGGTAACTCGGTGAACGCACACTGACCTCAAAGTTGTGAAATCTCTGCACCTCCTTGTTAACCCAGAGTTCATCGCCTGAAAGTTCACAGGATCCATTTTATAGCTTATCTTAATCCGTACAGTTTGTCTTCCTTAATGCTCGGCTCAGTGAGGACTTCATCTTGCTTGTGCTCAATGGAACAGTCACGAACACTAACCGTGACAAACAAGATGTCCTGCCAAGCATTTGACCCTAAATTTGACAAAAAACAGTGCTGCATGGGACTTTCATAGTCATAAACTTAATTTTTTTTTTCTTTTTTTTTCACAATTAGATAAACAAGTGCAGTGAGGCCAGATACACAGATATCCACGTACACATGGAGATTAAATTATCCAGAACATCTCCTTCATCCGCTTCATTATTCACACATACATCTTTGGTACACTCTCCCCACAAAAAAAGTCCCTTTCAGGAGGAACGTAAAAGAACGGAAGTGGTTGCTAGGAGACCTTTTGGTGAATGGAGTGTAGCTTTAGTGCGCTAGGAGATGCAGCCGTAGCCTGTAGGTAGCGAGGGATTTAAGGAGATTTAAGCGGAGAGAGGGAAGCTGGGGGTGCGATAAGGGAGGGAAAAAAGACCTGGTCTTAACACAGAGAAGAACAGGGATTGAGTCAAAGAAAAAGCATGTCAACTCAATTCATCCCCAATGAGCGCTAGGGTGTTTGCTGTACTCCCAGCGTGAGTGCAGCATGGGCCCGACAGACGACTTATTCAAAGCATGCACAGCAGACACAGAAAGCTATAAAATAATTACAGCCATACTAGCGGAATTCATTGTCCTTACAACACGGCCGCTGAGAATAAGGAACGTCGAAGGCAGGCGATCGCTCGGTTGAACTCGTGGTCTCGTAACAAATTCTGTTGGCATAAGAAGCGCAGGGGGATGCCGGGGGGCTACGCCAAAGCAGCACAAATGCACTTATCATCAGAGCGTTCATCTCATTTTATACACTATGCTTGTATTCACTACACGGGTGAATTAAATTTCTAGTAGAAAAGCCAGAGGAAGTAATCGTGGCCACAAAGTCAATCTAATCACTCACAGATTGCATTAGCATTCCTCCACTGGTAATTACAGGCAAATATATGATATGACGAAAATCAGATGTTAAACATGTGCAAGCTGGGCGTTTGAAGCTTGCATCAAGATATAAATGACTGCAGAACAGAATGTGTGTTGTGATGAAAAAGGCACACTCTTCTCGCAGTCGGTTATTGCAGATGTTTATGGCTGGTGAGATAAGGATACCAATTACAGTATATATATATATATATATATATATATATATATATATATATATATATATCAGTGTTGGGTGTAACGTTACTGTAATTAAATTCCACTGAAAAAGTAAAGTAAGGGATTACTGTTCATTTTTAGGTAATTTAATTACAGTTACTTATAATGTACTCGCGTTACATACTGTAAATTAGTTCAACAGTTCTGTTTAAATTAATATTGAATTTAAAATCTAAATCTGTCGTCTAAAGGTAAAAGTGAACGCTGCCTCTTTAAAATCGTTAGCTGTAGTGCAGTTGCGCGTGACCAGTCGGCTGCGTCGCTGTCTGAAGATGTCGGCAGAAGCGAGTGGCTGTTTTGCAGAATGGAAATAATCCAATTACTTCACTTTTTTGACACAGGTAGGCAAGAACATTACGGTAAAATGTAAGCTATGTCCTAGAGAGAAAAAACTGTGCGCGCTCCCTGAGAAACGGTCTTCAGTCAGGGCGCTCTCAATCAAAGCGCACACACATAGCCGCCTCTCGCGAGTGTCACATTTTCGCGGTTTATTACACATAAACGTTCAAATACACACACAGTTATGTAAAAATGCCCGTCTTGGCGTATATTCGCGTTGGTTATGTGAATGTGAACAGCATGTGTAACAGCATATTGTCTCCGTCCATTAGGTCTTAGTGACAGCAGCCTTTATAACATGCTACTGTGTACTTTTGGCTGTCTGTATTATAAATGAAAATCAAAAACAACAAAAGAAAAGCTTTAATAAGGATTAATCTATATTTAATTTATACAGTTATGACTATGCAGAGTTATTTTATTATTTGATTATTTGATTATTCAATTTCTGTGGTATTTTTACTTACTACTATTAGACCTACATAGAAAAAAAATATATGCGTTGTTTTATTTGCATTTTTATATATTTTTACCGTGGTATCGAGTATTGTGCACTTTTGGTGGTATCGGTACCGACTACTAGATTTTTGGTATAGTGACATCCCTATTTGTTACTAAAAAGTAAATCAAATTACTTTTCAGACAGAGTAATTAGAAAAGTATTTTAAATACAACATTGATGATGTAATTAGTATTTAATTACTTTTTTGAAGTAACTTACCCAACACTGATATATATATATATATATATATATATACAAAATGGCATGCCATATATATATATAGTTATTCATTTAATGCATCAATTTAATGTGAATAGCTGTGATAACACAATAAAAATAACACAATTAATC
This sequence comes from Ctenopharyngodon idella, assembly GCF_019924925.1. NCBI lineage: Eukaryota > Metazoa > Chordata > Actinopteri > Cypriniformes > Xenocyprididae > Ctenopharyngodon > Ctenopharyngodon idella. The sequence goes on along the minus strand of NC_067233.1, from coordinate 13,767,826 downwards.
ATGTCTCCATTTTCATATTTTGAGGTGACGTGCTTGGCAACAGAATTAAATAGAATGGGGTCTCGAGATGTGTTTTTAACAACTGAACTACTTTTAAATTGGCATTGCATCCTAAAACATGGCGGTCACGACATGGGACACAATGGTCAAAGAGGTCAGCTAATGCACAGAAAAACAAGTTAACTTCAAGTGGAACTTCTACAGCCACTTTTCTGTCATTCCTATTCAAAGTTTTCATGTAATATCTTTGGATTATCCTAATTTGGCATCTGGATATGTGCATTCTTGGTTCTGTACAAATTGAGGAACATTCTTGGTTCTGTACAAATTGAGCTCAGTCAAACACATTTATAGCATAATGCCATGCCACCTGGGGCAGCTCAGACAGCTGAAATGAACAAAAAAAGGTCATTCATAAGGCGAGAGGCAAACTCTATCTACACTTCTGTTTAACACAGACCTTGAGCTTAGCGTCATTAGCATGACATTCGAAACGGGAACCTCTCACACTGATTTCTCTAAACAAGACAAGCAGAGAGACATTTGACCCCTTTAAACATCAGCTATCACAAGGCATTCTTTTTAATATCACAAAAAAAGAGGAAGAAATGTACTTGAAGAAATGAAATGGAATGGAAAATGTTATTCAGCAAATGCTATAGCTTTTGAATTTACAGCTCAGACAGAAAAGAAGATCTCACTAAAATTACCTACTCCAGTGAACAAGAGCGTGTTTGAATAAAATAACAGAAAATCAGTACAATTATTCGGGCTCGGGTCAGGACGGTTTGGCCTCCAGCTCAGGTGCTGTAGTGCTTAACGTAATTTGTCAAATGATGGAATACATGTTTCATTAAATATCATCTCAATCCAATCAATTATGCTTTAATTCATGGGGAGAATGGGAGTCTCTCGCTCCACATAGCGGTTAATTTCTAATCGAGGTCTAATTGTTTTTACACAGCCAATCAAGAAGGTATTTGTCACTCACTTTGCCTCACAGTCTAATTATATGGTTTGGGGCATTTCTAGTTATGTTTATGCACTTCATTTTTTTCTAACCAAACTAAACTTACATTTTATGCATTTGGCAGACACTTTTATCCAAAGCAACTTATGTATATATTTTTTCAATTCATGCATTCCATCTATCTAACCCCACCTTGGGCACTTTTCAGCTGGTCATGCTGGGAGACAAGCTGGCCGCCCAGCTAAACACCAGCTTAGCAGGCTGGGAAACTAGCTAGGCCAGCTTGACTATGCTTAGAGACCCGTTTAAGCTAAGATTAGTTTAACCTGTTTTTTTTTTATTTTTAGTAGTTCTGTTGATAATGGTCATTGTCCTAGACGAACACTTTATATTGTTTTGTATTGAAGAGCAGAAGGGACAAAGGAAATATGAGTGATATGTGTGATAACCTGGCATAAGGACTATGGATGTGCTTGTACTCTCTGACATCTAATGAAATCCTAGTTGACATCTGATTGGATCAGCTGGTGTCGGACTCCTCACTTCCGCAGGGGGATATTTACTGTCTGCCTGTCAGTCAAATTACCACGTGCACGTGTGCACACACCAGGCACAGATATTTAGCCAGTTTAGGTAACTTTTTCTTCATACTTTCACCTTCACTCATACCAGTCTTTGCTTCATCCACAGTCAAATTTCTCGCTCGGCACTGAATTTTCACGATGCCATGCGGATATTTATTGCTTCTATGGGGGAAACGAACAGATATCAAACCAGCGCGCTATCAGCTTCTAAGACTTGCAAATAAATACATGAATGCGCTGGAAAGTGCAGGGCTATTTGCATTTAGATTTATCTTTCATTTTCATTGATCAACATTTTTCGCCTGCCTACTCGTTTGCGAGGTGTGGTGAAATCGATGTTTTTTTTTTTTTTTTTTTTAAAGCAGCTCGTCTAGTAGGACTGCCAGACATGTTTAGATGTTTTACTGTAGAGAACCTGGACAAAGTGCACCGGTAAATCTGTCAATAGGGCGCAAGTATTTTTATGCTCACAAGATTCTCCTCTCTTGACTCTTGACAAAGACAGCAATGGACTGAAAAAAAGACTTAATGATGTACTATGTCATTTCAATGATGGATGAGATGTCCCTCTTGGGGGGAGGGGAAACGAATTGAACGGATGAAAAAAATTAGCACACGGGACTGAATTGATGTTGGACTGGCTCGTTTCAGAAGCTGTAAATCAAACTGAATTTCTAATGCCTTTCTCTTAATAACCCACAACAATTTAAACATGCAATTGACTGTATCTTTGTTTCAGACCTCTCTCCACTGTGTGTGTGACAAGTCATGTAAATACAGAAAGTTAAGTAGATATTTCAGCCAAATATTAAAATTGTTCACCCTCATTTCATTTTGACATCCTTTCTTCTTTGTAACAAACAATACAATATTTTGAAATATGTCTTTTTTGTTTACCCACATAAAGTCAAAGGGGTCCAATTGTAGGTTTGGACCTGACTGATTTTCATTTTGTGTTCTGCAGAAGAAAGAAAACTAGTTCAGAACAACATGGGGGTAAATAAAAGATGACATAATTTACATTTTCTAGGACTTCCTGTCACATGCTGTGGAATGAAGTCAGAAACATAGATACATACTCTCTTTAAACATTATCGATTAACATTGCAACTATTCAAGTCACATAGTATTGCCTTAATCTTTTAGCATATTTTTTATATTTCATAAATAGGAAGGAAACACAAATGCACAACTTGGAAAAGCATTACCAAGATAAGAAAAGGTTTCCACTTTTCTGATAAACACAGGCTTGCTTTTGACGTGACAATTCTGACGACGTGACAAGTTTTGACATGTATCTTAAATAACGGCTGTTTTGAGGTGTATATTAATGTTGTTCTTGTATTCAGTTGGCCCAGCTAATAATAGTAATCTGACATCAGTACATCAATCCATCTAAGCGTTTTCTTCAATCTGCGGTCTATTCTGGTTTGTGGCGCCTGCATGTCACCGCAACGTGTGTTAAAAGGCTGTGTGTTAGATGTGCAGCTTGAATGAGTGTAAGAGGGCTATTGTGCAGTGGACTAAATGCTTCTATTCTACTGGCTGTGGTTTATGGCATAATAGTAGACAAGGTCACATACTGGGCATACGGAACGGCTCACTTTATTGGCAGGGCGGAAGAGACGAGGGAAGTTTGTCTCACACATAGATGCTCTCCAGCCATGTGTGTGACCCCTAGACAGTAACACGCAGAACTGGACTGGCTGAGCAAGTATCATGGGTCAGTGAGCCCAAAGGCAGGTCACTCAGACACACACTTTGGCACAAACCTATAGACACACTCACACATGCACACGCACACACACACACACACACACACACACACACACAAATACCAGAGCATGCACAGAGAAATACAAACTCTCCTACCTCTGTTTTCCAATCTCTCTCAGTCTTTTGTTTTCTTTTTCTCTCTCAGTCAGCAGTTTTTTTATCAGTGGCTTCTCAATGCATGCGAGAGGTCATCGCAGGTACAATTAGAAATGTTTTAAGTGACTTTATGCAATTAAGGAAATAGCAGTTTCACAGGGATTACAAAATGCAAATGGTCTACGGAGTGCAAAATAGACTGTCTAGACTGTCAGCAGCTCATTGTGGAGTATTATTGTACACTGGAATATATTAAGTTTAGGACTGTCATTCAAATTAAATTTTAAGCAAATCAATTACATGATATGCAAATTAGATTCATCAAATGATTTGCATAAATAATTTTTTTCCAAGAACACCCCCCCCCAACACACACTCACGCATCATTTCCACATTATTTTATAAAAGTCTATAACTGACCTGCAGTTTACAGAGTTCATGTGTTCTTGCAAACATCTTTTAATCGTATGCATCAGATTTAGCCGCTGTTACATCTGTTTTCTGCATCTTGTGTCAAAAGTTCTGCATTTTTAAGACCCTGCCAAGTAAAAAGTGGTTAAACTTTGAAAAAAGCATTTACAAAAATTTTTTTGCAAGACCACTGTAGGGCTGCCCCCAACTAAAGATTTTTCTAGTCAGCTACTAGTTGTTCATTTAACCCATTAGTCCACTAATCGCACGTTTATATTAGTTTAATTACATATGCCTCGCGCTCAAGCACACACATGAAGCTTGCCGCAAAGTTTTGGCAAAATGAATGATTATGAATGTGTCGGGAAAAAAAGCAAGGATACATTTTAATATTTTTGTTGTTGTTGTTGTTGTTGTTGTTGTTTTTTAATAAACAACAGACAGCAGAAAGTGCATCCTGTTTGTTTTCTTTATTTCATAAAACCACAACATTTTGTTGTTATTGTGAGTGTACACAAATAAAAACCCTTTACAGTTTGGAAAGATGCATTACTCTTATCTGTATGACAAAAAATGATGGAGTATTTAAGTGATTGCGCCGGCGCCTCCATGTCATGCAGTAAGCACACTAATACTTCAGCTTCCACACTCCATACAAACACTTGAATATGCACCTAATAATAGCGCACATTTAGGTTAACGTAACGTTAGAGCAAGTGGCCATGTAAAGTTGCTACTTACATGTTTCAAATGATAAGCCATATGTGACCCTGGGCCACAAAACCTGTCATAAGGGTTTTTTTTTTTTTTTAAATTGAGATTTATACATCATCTGAATAAATAAATGAAATGTATGGTTTGTTAGGATAGGACAATATTTGGCCAAGATACAACTATTTGAAAATCTGGAATCTGAGGAAGCAAAAAAAAAATCAAAACATTGAGAAAATCGCCTTTAAAGTTGTCCAAATGAAGTTCTTAGTAATGCATATCCACTCACAAAAATACATTTTTGATATTTTTAAGGTAGGAAATTTGCAAAATATCTTCATGGAACATGATCTTTACTTAATATCTTAATGATTTTTGGCATAAAAGAAAAATCAATAATTTTGACCCATACAATGTATTGTTGGCTATTGCTACAAATATACCCGTGTGACTGATTTTGTGGTCCAGGGTCACATATTTGAGGGTGATGGATGATAGGCGAACGTTTAGATTTCCTGCCCAACGTACCGTAATTACCACAAGGACTCATCATTAACGATCTGTCCCCTCACGGACTACGTGGTTTCGCCACAAGTTTTTTTTTTTTTTTTTTTTCGGTGACTAACTGACTAATAAAATCTTGGTCGACTAATGCCAAGTTCACACTACAGGATTTTAAGCCCGATTTGCAAGTTAACGTGCAGGTCGGGCTGTTATCGGGGGCAAATCAGTGGGTGATCAGCGCTTGCCAATCTTCATTTGTGAACTACTCAACGACGCGTCAAAGACGTTCGCTGACGCCTCGCCGACGCCAGACAAATATCTAGCATGCCAAATATCTGGAGCTGTCAGCCGACTCAACATACTGTGGTGTCACGTGTCGGGACGAGCTACAGCCAACGAGAGCATAGGCGCCAATCCCGAGCACCCACGGAAAAACACGAGATATTCTTCATTCATTTTAACCAATAATAAAGAAAAACAACTGCAGCTTTCAGAGACAACTTTCTTCTTGTTTTTATAGTTCATTTAAAGCTGTTTCTATGGGGTTATTTTAATGACAATTGTCGAGAGTGCATTATTGAAATGCGAGAACGCATCCAGGTAACGAATCTCTCTTCTCGCAGGCAGATTTCTTTCACTCTAGGACAAAACTGGACGCGCGCTCGCAAATATACAGTAGTCTCATGACTACTCTCGCTCGGATTTTATGTGTACGTGTTCACTAGAATTGAAAAAGCTTTCAACCACCAGACTTTCACGATTGACTGATGCAATAACATAGTATAGCCTACCTTTAAATTCGACTTTGTATCATGAGATATCATTTTGAAGCTAATTTTAGTCATCCAGTTCTCTAGTTATTTTATTATTTAATAGTTATTTTTGAGTTAAGTACTTATTGTAAATAGGTTAATGAATTAATTTATTTAGTGAACTGATACTGATCATCAGATATCAGTGTGAGCGTGACTACCTACAACACACATGAATGGAATGTGTTTTTGTTTAGTTGGTAATGTATTTGCAGCCTGTGTGTTACTCTTGGCGAAACACAAATAACTTTTGTGTAATTAAGGGGCACTTACGTATGTGTATAATATTTCAGTTCAGTGGGGGGTTTCCACTTCTCGCCTGTGTTTTTGTGACAAAATGTGGTTTGGGGACCGGATAGAGTCGTTGGGTGACAGAGTTGTTGTCAGCTCGTGTAGTGTGTAACCCCCTGTTGTGGATCATTTACTTAGTGTCATGTAGTGTGAATACCACAACAATTGCAAGACTTCACAGTCGTCTATTAGGAAGCACCCCTAGACCACTGCATTCCTGCTGTGCTCTGCCTAGCTGATTTGTTTTTATTATTTTTTATGTATTTTTATTGTTTTTATTTGCTAATTTTATTTTATTTATTTTTTAAAATAATAAATCACACTAAATCAACATGTTAAATTGAGAAGCCTAATTGAGTTATAACAGATTTTATTTTTTTAGGAAAGAACACAAGAGAAAACAGGCCTCTAAATTACTTCTGCTGTCTATGATTAAAACAAATGGTTCATTATTCAAGAGTTCTAAAGTCATTCTTTTTTTATTCATATTTTAAAATTTCTGTTCGCTTTTCCCTGTAGATGTCTATTTTCTCCTCCTCTGATATCCCTGCTCTAGAAGGGTGTAGAGTATGTGATATAGACAACAGTAATTATCTGTTAAACTTAAAAAAAAAAAAAAGTAATATAAAAAATAAAAACTGCAGTGTTTACGTCTAATCACAGATTCTCTCTGAACCACTAGAGCAGTAACAGTCTTGAATTTAGAGTGTGCTCCTTTGCTTGAGTGCATTGGATAACCTTATGTGGTGTTGTAAATTATGTCTTTAAAGCCATAAAGTTGAGCAGGCGAAAAGTTAGGAGCAGGTGATGGACTTGTTGAACGAACCATGATTACTAAATCAATCAATACAGCAATTTAGCAGTCATCCTCAACCAGCGCAAGGTCAAATGTATGGCCTCCACGCTTCAGCTAAACCTGCTCGGGAAGATATCTTTAGGTTTGGTTTATTTTCTTTTTTTTTCTTTTTTTTTTACCCCAGAGAGGGCAGCAATCGAAGATATTGCACACACACAGAAGTAAAGGCAGGCATCTTCCCCAATCCCATCTTCTCTCCTCACTTTTCTCCTCTCCAGTGGTAATGGAGCGGCACTTTATTTTGATAAAGACGTCAGGTTGAAACTGACTTAAAGCCTGTCAGCAGTCATAATTGCGGGTCGTTCCTCGGGAAGGCCGGAACAGGACCCTGAGGAGAAAACACAATCAGTTTAAGAGTGCCCTCCTCCCCTTCGCAGCCCGGCACACAGAATTGGATCAGCCCCGCTCCGATCGTTTGTTCCAGCCCCGGCGCCCTGATTGAAAGCCCCTCCGGCTGAGAGGCCAGAGATATGCCAGAGCCGGTCAGCCAGGAAAATACAAGTCAGACAGTCAGTGAGTTACAATGATGCAAGTGTGTCATCAAACTGTCTCTGTGCAGTGTGCGATAGAGGCCATAAGGTGTTTTAAAAGCGTTTAAACAAACACTTAATACTACATAGGTTTGCTTGACAAATGCAAACACACTATATCATCTTGATGTATCATCATTTTTATTTATCATTTAAAGTTCTGAAGCACTGCTGTCCACTATAACACAATATAGAATAGAATATAAGACAATTATATTAAATTAAATATATTTAGAGGGATTATAACATAATAAAAATATTATTTAATATTTTTGACACACAAAATCCTTCATTAAATTAAACATGTTAATTTAAACCTTAGTTAATTTAAAGTTAATGAAGGCTATAATCTTTAATACACAATGGAAGTGATTAGAAATAAAGGTAGAAGTGTATGGATGAACATGCCACCTGAACTTAGAACTTGATTATTATTTTGACTCTTGATTACATTTAGAACTTGAGTTCGCTGTTTGAATTTCGCTATTTGAAAAGTTGCTGTTTGAATTTAAATAGGCAAATACTTAAAAGTCTATGACTGGCTGCTGTGATTATTATGTTTCTAGTATGTTATTTGTTTGGCAACAGTTCTTTTAACCCTAATTGATGGAGTGTGTAGCTTTTCATTTCAACAGCCATGTAGGGAGATATTTGGAAGTATTTCCATCAAGAGGTGCATCAATTTTTGGTCAAGATCTTGTATTGACAATACAAGAGTCAAGCACTCTGTAAAGCACTCTGTAAATGCATAAATCCAGCCCATACATTCAGGATTTATGCATAGGCTTTCTAGGCTTTTCTTTCATGCCTTAAAAATGGTTATTATTTAACTCTAATGCTAAGACTCTTAGACAATTACTTTACAAATTAATAAGTAGTCAAGTTGACTGTTATAAACAATGTCTTTACTACTTTTCTGGGCCTTGAATGATGGTAATTACTGTACGTTGCTCTCTATGGGGGATAAAAAAAACCTTTTGGAATTCATCAAAAATATCTTAATTTGTGTTTCGAAGATGAACAAAGGTCTTATGGGTTTGGAACGACATGAGGGTGAATAATGACAGAAATTTCATTTTTGGGTGAACTAACCTTTTAAATATCATGTGCGAAGCACTTCATCTTTTTATAACATGAGATTTTGGCCAAATGACAGAAAAACTGACCACCCACAAAGCTACAAACAACCCTAGTGAAAAATAAATATACTAAAATGTATTTGAAATATGTTTATTTCATGCCAAGTATACTACAAATACATTTACATATTATGTACTTAATAAAAATACCCTGCAATTGTACTTTTGGTATACTTAACTGGTATACTTAAAGTCTGCTAAATTGGAACAAACTAATTTTGTACCTAATGCACTTTAATTGTGCGGCAGTATTGCAGAAGTCCAACTTTGTGCTAAAGTGGAACTATTGCAAGTACACTTTAGGTACACTTTAAATATCTTGCATTTAAAGATTTTATTCAAAGATCATACAGTCCTTATTAATAGTGACATTAAAACACATTTTAGGCTTAATATTAAGATATGTGCATTGTGCACAAGTAGTACTCCAAATAAAGTTTAATTATAATTTTTAAATCAGGCGATTTAAAAGGGATATGTCAGTAAATATGTTAATAGATTTAAACTATACTTAGTATGAAATAAATGTATTTTAAATATATTACTTTTTTACTAGGGAATTAACTTCATAACCTGTATGTTGATGAAAACATAACGCAATGCACTTACTGCCTCATGCAGCCATTCTAATGATGAAAAAACAACAACAACAACAACAAAAAACCCACAACATTCGCAAATCAAAAACCTCAACTTTGAAAACAGTGTTTGATTATGTATTTTTTTTTTTTCTTTTGTTTTGTTTTTTTCCCCTGAAAGGTAGCAGTTTTAGTATGAGGTTTCCAACTGACAGCGGGCTGGAGGCCCAAAAATTATATGAGGTAAAAATATAATATGAGATAAATTCAGCCCTGCATATAAGCATTTGCCTGTTTAAATCCAAAGAGCGACTTTTCTTTTTTCTTTTTGGCCGGGGAGTGTATTTACTGCACATCAAATAACATGTTCACCTATCATTGTTATCATGCCACTGGTTTACAACAGTCAGAGATGTAACTCTTCAGTTTACCCAATGATACATATGTTTTCAAATTATCCATTTGAACCAGTTCTGACCCAGACATAACCATGACCTCCATCTCTGGCTTGACTCTACATAGAGGAATTATTTTGCTTTCTATTTTAAATACAGGTTCTCCATGTTGGTCTGATTATAGGGCAGTCTGGTTGGGCTGATGATCCCACCTGCTGCACCAGTCATACTCTTTAAAGGCTGCAAATGGAGATCTGACAAAACTGGCAATGTCTAACGGGTAGTTTTCAGTATCGTTGCATTGCATGTCAACATGCCAACTCCCTGGCCTGGCAGAAAGAGCTGGCTAGTGCCATGGTCTTAGCTCTCATCTGGTCAGCATCTGTTTCTCATTAGACTGATGGTGTCTGCTGGACTCCACTTAATCTGTCAGTCCATTAAAACCTCCGGCCAGAGGGAGGGCATACAGCAGAGGGGGTTATTTGAAAACGACATGACCATGACATTTTACATACCCTCTTTACTTTCTGGTTGATGCTATTTGTTGGCTTCAGGTGGTTTTGAGTAAGTTAGTAAGCGTGTATGTCATTATTTGAGAAGGCGCGAAGACTCCCACACACATACACGTGTGCAGATGTGCTTGCCTGAGTCATTTAGTATGCATCAAACAGCGCCTCTGACCCTCTCATCAGTCAGACCCAAATTAATGAAGTCACTAGCCCCTCTCATAAGTGAGAGAACTAATCTTCCTTTCCCCCTCTCCCCCTCTCTCTCCTTTTCTCTGATACAAGCACTGTCCTTTAGAAAGCAATCTTCAGCTTGGAGTTGCTGAATTAGTGTTACTGCCAATGTTTATAAGAAAAAAGAAAATTGTGTGCAGCATCTAATTACATTTTATTTGTGCCTCCAAGTATCTTAATAAAATCACTTCAACCAGCTGCGCTTCAAACAAAGACTATTGTATTCTATTGACAGGATGGCCATGAAACATTTCTTGAGTTTGAGTTTTATCCCATATCTCATATACAGATGAAGCTAACCAACCATTTTTACAGCATTATCAACAAAAGTTTTGTTTAAAAAAAAAAGTTTGTGTCCTTTGGGACACACAAACATTTGGGATTTGTTTTATGACAGCAAGTAATCCTACGTTCCATGCAGTTGCTCGTTTATTTTAATGAAGTAAACAATTTTACATATTCATACTTAACTCCTATGCTGGGTTGTAAAAAACAGATTTAATAACCCGCATTGTCATTCTTTGAACAAGCAGCGACCCAACAAAATAATAATATAATATAATATAATATAATATAATATAATACACAAAACTAAACTAAACTAAACTAAACTGCAGCCAATAGTTCACCACACTTCCAATAAGGCTTATTTGTAAGACAGACTGGTATTTTATTTGACCTTTGTGCAAGATTTATCCCAAATATTGATGATTATATGATAAGTGGCACTTTAATATTTGCATTTAGCGTTGTTTTCCCCTGCTGTCCACGACCCTATTTGAACCCTATTCCACCAGTTGAGAACCACAGCTTAAAATCTGGACTATGCGTAATATAGTGTTTAAATACAGTTAAAACTTCTTTCCCAAGTCGCTGAATCAGCTTTTCTATTTCCAAGTCTCAAGCGTGCCCAAGAACAAACGAAAGTTAATCTGTGAGCATTGTCAGGCCAGCACCAAGTGCTACTGAATTCCCTGCTTGTTTTAACACACTCTCTGGAGTTGCTTTCTGATAAGGTTAATGCTAGTCCATAACCTTAACCATGAGAGTTTCAAAAATCTTTACCCTGGAGTGAGTTCTTGTGTGGTTCAGAGGGTCATACAAACAGCAAAGACAGAAAGTCAAGGAGCATGTCCCTTTCTCATCCCTTCCGTATTCCCCCTCTCTCTTTATTTCTGTCTTTTCACTCACTATGTATCTCTCCATGGCCCCTGACTCAGAGAACAGCGCTAATATAGATTAGTTTGGAAATTCATTACCCTTCCATTATCTCGCACTGAGCGCCACGCTGTAATGGCTCCCCAGGGAAACGGAGGACACTGCAAGAGCTAAAGGAAGAAATCTTAAGCAAAGAGAGAGAGAGAGAGAGAAGAGAGAGAGAGAGAGCATATGCGACACAAAACCTAACATCTGTCTCTGCCTCTCAGATCTGGAGAGATGCCATTGCATGCATTTGAATGTTCCTCTCAATCTCTCTGTGCAAACAACCATTATATGATTAAGAAATTTAAGACTGACTTCCAATTTTTTTTCAACCATTAAAGGGGCAGTTCATCCAAAAACGAAAATAGTCTCATCATGTATAATTTACTTATTCTCTCAGTTAATTGCAAATTAAATTTTCAGTTAATAATGACTTTTTTTACGCCCACAATATAATCACATGGCATCAGAAAGGTGCTGTTTATCCATGATGCACATTTGCAGGCATGCTTGTATTTTGAAATCAAAAAATATGATCAAATATATATTATATATATATATATATCAAAAAAAATTTCTTCAAAAAATAAATACAATGACAAATTGTTCAATGTGTCAATCAGGTAAACTCATTTACATTTCTAATGCAGACAATTCACATTGAAAACAATTAAGTCTTATAGTTCATATGTTGTATGGACTACTTTTGTTGTTGTTGTTTTTTTTTGTTTTTTTTTTATACGTTGATATACATTTAGAGCTTGATAGCATGAATCACTGCCCACTTTTGCAGTATGAAAAAGAACAGTGTGTACATTTAACACTTTTAGACCTTAAATGTTATTATTAGATGAATATTTTTGCGCTTACTTTGTGATTTTGTGCCCATGTGTTCAAACAAGTTGAAAGTGAGAAGTTGTCAAAAAATGAGAGAAGATAGAGTTTTGAGACATAAAACAGAGCATATTACAATACTGGTTTAAATTTCCATCAAAACAGACTGACAGATACAACAACAGAAGCAGGAAAAAAAAGGCTAGAAAAAGCTAGTGTAGATTAAGTAATGAATCCTTGGTTGGAAAAAAATGTTTAAATCATAAACACATTTTGCTGTCTTCTATTCAGAACACATTCTCAATACAGACAATAGTGCTTGCAATTACTCGCTGGAATTTTTTTCTAGCTAAGATAACTAAATTGTTGTAGCAATAACCAGGACGTAACATCAAAATAAAACAGTGCCACAGGCAATGCTAATGCAGTGCTGTTTCATTTGAATAACACACCAAAACATCAGGGGAACACAAAACAAATAAAAACACCATGTAACTATGTTGGTTTTTGTCTCCAAGTGTCTGGTGGATAGAATTATACATTCAGTACTATCAGTGTTGATACAGCAACTAGTCTGCAAGCCAGCAGAAGATAAACTCAACACTCGCTCAGAATATTATATGGTCCCAAATTCTCCCACCTAACCAGTTACATACCTCTTATGTCACAATTTCACCAAGCTCAGTCTTACAAGGAAATGTCACTATAGCAATGTTTATCCATGCTCAACAAGAACATCATTCTGTGGTCGCTTTAAGAGCCTTGGTTACGTTTGGATGTCAGTGTTATCATTAATAATATGTGGCTGGATTATATCTCTTCAAATAAACATTTATATATGCATGCTTTGTATAAAATTGTTTAAATATGTGCCAGCCCGAGGAGGTGGGTCTCATTCCTCCCAAGATTACTTCCTCATTTATTTAAACATTTTTTTTTCTTCGCCTGTGTCGCCTTTGGCTGCTCACTGGGGGGTTTTGTAAGGCACTATTCTTTGTAAAGCTGCTTTGGAACAACTGTGAAAAGCGCTATACAGATGGATTGAATTGAATTGAATTGAAGCAAAAGTCTTTGACGACTGTGATTCAGTTATTTTTTCATGAGAAATGTGAGTATTGCATTCATGTTACTGCAAATTAACCTGCCTGCTACTTTTTATGTATGTTGACTACCATTTAAACAGTATTATTCATTATTATTATTATTATTATTATTTTAGAAAGGAATACTTTTATTCAGCAAGGATGCATTAAATTGATCAAAAGTGACAGTAAAAATTTTTACATTATTACAAAAATGCTGTTCCTTTGAACTTTCTATTCATCAGTGACTCCTGGAAAACAAGAACAACAACAACAAAATCATTTATAACAGTAACACAGAAGCGGCACAACTTTTTTCATTATTGACAATTATAAGAAATTATTCTTAAACACCAAAACAGTATATTATAATGATTTTTGATGGATCATGTGACACTGAAGGCTGTAGTCTTCTCTCCAGATTTTCCCCTACTCTTATGTAAGCCCCGCCCATGACTGGTGACGATCTGCCCTATTAGCATAGATACCGCCTTGAGAGAGCTGCAGCAGTCCACCATTTCTGTATCCTCGCTGTAGCAGCTAGAGATGTACAATGTCTGCGCAAAAAAAAAAAAAAAAAAAAATTTCACAAATGTCCTGTTATTGGATGTACTAGTGGTGGAAGCTATCCAGCCACATGTTTTGAAAAGTTGTTCATTTCTCGAGCCTTTGAATACACGCAGGGACACCTGCTGGTCAATGGAAATATGGTGCAGGAAAAAAAAAATGTGTGTTACCCATGATACATTAACATATAGATTAGGGGTGTAACGATATTCAAATCGAACCGAAAAAATACGATACCCATGGTACAAACCGCGATACTCTCATGGCGTATCAAACACGCCCCGCCCCCTGCTGCTTAGCCTAGCCCTGGCCCATTGGATCTACACAACGAATACAGCGTTGTAGCCTAACCACCATTAATAACAATAAGCTCTGCGTTTTGTTACGTCCGATAAGATAAAAAGTTTCATCTTTCAAATTCTGTCCATTTAATCACGGATTTCAAACAAAAAATGCCATTTTGATGCTCTTTAATGTGGCGTGACAGATCACTGTACAGGTGCCTCATTTCAGTGCGGAGTGCAAGTGAACACGATCATCTCTTCCTCTTTAATACGAGTTACAGAATAAACACGAATGAACATCTGAAGGTATATTATCTTATCGTATAATATCTTGTGTAATCGCTCAATCAGTGTTTCAATATCGAAAAGACGTCAATAAAACAGCTTGTAAACAACACTGTGTCACGTAGCATTTATCTCAGGTGAGTCCACAGCTGTCCAAATGAACTCTTTCGCTAAATATATGCACTATATTCATTATATTTTACTTGGCTTTGAATGTCACCGGTTACGCCATTTCACTAAAGCAATACAAGCCTCAATATGGAGCTCCACACAAGCTTCGAAGCCTCTGTTTCAGACGTAACATCACTAGGATGTAGTGTACCAATGAACATAAGTTTCCATAGATTCCCGGCATCTGAGCCACTGAGGAAACCTTGGTTGAATGTCATTTATGAAGGAAATATGCTGAAGAAAGTCAGTAAAGTGTTATGTGTTTGCGTAAGTCATTTTACGCCGGTGTGACGATTTGTGGTAGCTGCTCAGATTTTAAGCATTAAGTAGGTAGCATTATTCGTCAGAACCCCGGACTGCTTAACAAACAAGGGTCAGTTCAATGCTGGATTTGCAAAAAAAGATTAACATAACTGCGTGAGATTCTCCAGTTTTGTTGTCGTTGAGTATTCGAAGCGTGAGCTGTTAAAACTCCACCCTCTGCTGGAAAGGCAGCTCATTTGCATTTAAAGGGACACACACAAAATCCTTTGATCTGTGGGATATTTTGAGCTGAAACTTCATAAACACATTCTGGGGACACCAGAGACTTATATTACATCTTGTGAAAAGGGGCATAACAGGTCTCCTTTAAAACATAAAACTTTTACCTTGGGATAATATTTAACAATATTACTGTACAATATATTGGCGACAATACAAGATTTCTTTCAAAATCACTTCTTTCAAAAACGTTTGAACGGTAGGGCATGTTTGCATGATAACATGCATGTTGCATCATATATACAGCAGGTTATATTTACCCATGCAATTTACAGAGCAATCAATCAAATTTATGTAATTCATACATTTTTAACTTGAATTAAAATATGTCACAGTATAGCCATCTGAAGATAACCAATGTTTCAAGGAATTCTCTGAAACAAGGTAAAAATGACCATTGTGCGTGGATAAATGTCGCTCGAGAGATGTTTCCTTGTCAGAGTGTGTTATCCATTTAATTTCATATCTCATAACTGAATAATAAGTCCCCAACCGGTTCCTAGAACCCTCTCTGTCCTCTTACAACATTATTCCTATTATCAGTCTTTCATATGTTTAAACTGTCATTTGACAATCTGCGCTGATAAAGCCAGCATTACCAATTTGATTCTGGCCCTTTGAGTTTCCATTTTCATCTTTGCAGAACATGTCATGCGTCACAGGTTACACCTCAGCTCGCTAAATTACTGCGAGACGGGGTACAGACACACCGCCTAACACACACACATGCGAGTTGGCGAGCGCCGGGATTTGAAAGTATAAATTCCTAATCAGCCCAGAACATTCCAGACAATTAGAGGGGATCAACGCAATGTCTCCCCTCATATTTCACATTAGAGGGTGACAGAGAACAGATATGACTATGTGCTTTCACATAACCGCGTGGATCACATTACAGAGGAAAAAGCAGTCAAGTTGATAAAGTGTTCTCCTGCATCGCTCACTCTTCAAAGCATTGGCACGGGAGACTCGAGACTTTTTGGCAGTGTTTGAACTGCCGAAACCCTTAACAAACACCATCTAGAAAGATTCTCTGATTTATTCGTTTTTCTTAATCAAACTGAATCTGATGTTCTAAATGAAAACTGTTTGAAAACAACACCGCACCAGTTGCAAAGCTCAGAGACCTTTCAAGCTAGTGCTAACTTAAGTAGTATCTTAGTCAACTTCCTGCCAACAGACTTCAGCTCGACACCCACAGAAGCTTTTGACGCTTGAAAGTACCTGGAAAGCACCATGAATTATAGAATGCACTTTAACATACTCCTACTAATCTTTTTATGCTTCTGTTAAAGTCTTAGCAGAGATTGATTGAGGAGACAAAGTCCTTCAGCATAATTAAGCAGCTACTTCAAAAAGAAAGAGCAAACGCCATTTCATGGATTCTTTTGAGCACCTAGAATTTGCGCTTGTCGGAACGCTTGTAAAAGACCTCATTAACTGTTTTTAATTCATGATTTTTTTCTTTGATTTTATATTTTTATCAGACATAAAAGAGTTTCTGGATTTAAATATATTGACACATTTAGATGGAAATTCTCATTTGGTCTTGAATATATATATATATATATATATATATGGTGCTGGTCATATAATTAGAATATCATCAAAAAGTTGATTTATTTCACTAATTCCATTCAAAAAGTGAAACTTGTATATTATATTCATTCATTACACACAGACTGATATATTTCAAATGTTTATTTCTTTAATTTTGATGATTATAACTGACAACTAAGGAAAATCCCAAATTCAGTATCTCAGAAAATTAGAATATTGTGAAAAGGTTCAATATTGAAGACACCTGGTGCCACACTCTAATCAGCTAATTAACTCAAAACACCTGCAAAGGCCTTTAAATGGTCTCTCAGTCTAGTTCTGTAGGCTACACAATCATGGGGAAGACTGCTGACTTGACAGTTGTCCAAAAGACGACCATTGACACCTTGCACAAGGAGGGCAAGACACAAAAGGTCATTGCAAAAGAGGCTGGCTGTACACAGAGCTCTGTGTCCAAGCACATTAATAGAGAGGCGAAGGGAAGGAAAAGATGTGGTAGAAAAAAGTGTACAAGCAATAGGGATAACCGCACCCTGGAGAGGATTGTGAAACAAAACCCATTCAAAAATGTGGAGGAGATTCACAAAGAGTGGACTGCAGCTGGAGTCAGTGCTTCAAGAGCCACTACGCACAGACGTATGCAAGACATGGGTTTCAGCTGTCGCATTCCTTGTGTCAAGCCACTCTTGAACAACAGACAGCGTCAGAAGCGTCTCGCCTGGGCTAAAGACAAAAAGGACTGGACTGCTGCTGAGTGGTCCAAAGTTATGTTCTCTGATGAAAGTAAATCAGGGTCCCAGAGTCTGGAGGGAAAGAGGAGAGGCACACAATCCACGTTGCTTGAGGTCCAGTGTAAAGTTTCCACAGTCAGTGATGGTTTGGGGTGCCATGTCATCTGCTGGTGTTGGTCCACTGTGTTTTCTGAGGTCCAAGGTCAACGCAGCCGTATACCAGGAAGTTTTAGAGCACTTCATGCTTCCTGCTGCTGACCAGCTTTATGGAGATGCAGATTTCATTTTCCAACAGGACTTGGCACCTGCACACAGTGCCAAAGCTACCAGTACCTGGTTTAAGGACCATGGTATCCCTGTTCTTAAAAATCTATGGGGTATTGTGCAGAGGAAGATGCGATATGCCAGACCCAACAATGCAGAAGAGCTGAAGGCCACTATCAGAGCAACCTGGGCTCTTATAACACCTGAGCAGTGCCACAGACTGATCGACTCCATGCCACGCCGCATTGCTGCAGTAATTCAGGCAAAAGGAGCCCCAACTAAGTATTGAGTGCTGTACATGCTCATACTTTTCATGTTCATACTTTTCAGTTGGCCAAGATTTCTAAAAATCCTTTCTTTGTATTGGTCTTAAGTGATATTCTAATTTTCTGAGATACTGAATTTGGGATTTTCCTTAGTTGTCAGTTATAATCATCAAAATTAAAAGAAATAAACATTTGAAATATATCAGTCTGTGTGTAATGAATGAATATAATATACAAGTTTCACTTTTTGAATGGAATTAGTGAAATAAATCAACTTTTTGATGATATTCTAATTATATGACCAGCACCTGTATATGTGTATATATATATATATATATATATATATATATATATATATAAAACAGTTAGTTCCTGTTCTTGATTCTGATTGGTCAATAGCTGTGTTTTATTCACAATAAAACAGGCTATGACCGCTTCACCCAGCGGTTCTGTGTATCGCTACACAACACCCATAACAACCACTCTTAGCAACGTAAACTGTATGTTCTCAATTGATATTGTTCATTGAAGCTTACTGTATTATATAGAAGAGTACTGTGAGAAAGAGATCGAGTGAGTGAGTTTATTACCTGCATTCAGATTTAGCATTTTCCTCCAGGTCAGTCCTATGTTCATAATAAAAAATCTGTTTAAATGTCCGATGTTTCATCTTGTCCTTTTAACATTTAAGGGGTTTTTCCATGACTAACAGCGCTAGTCAAGGCGTTTGTCAGTTGCATTTTGTTCCGTGTTCACAACAATTCAGTCTTTTCAACATAAAAGTCTTCGTTACTGACTGACACACTCATAAAGACAGTCTTTGCCGCCATCTAATGGCGTGAAAATGTAACTTCTGTTGCTGTTCACGGTCAGGGACTATTTTTTCCACGGAAGGAAGGCTTTTAGAAAAAGTGTACTTCATGAAAGTTGCATTGATGCATATTTCTGGCTTTAATATTTGTTTTATAAAAGCAATAAGGTACTCGAGGCTAGTGCTGTATCGTGAATAAGTCACGACTGAAACATGCCTAACAGCCGTGACTTATTCACAATACAGCACAGCCTCTCGTAACTTATTGCTTACATATATATATATATATATATTATACTATAATATAATATAATATATATATATATAATATAATATATATATATATATATATATATATATATATATAGTATCCCAGTATCAGCACTGGAACCGTTTCACTGTTTCTATCACTCCGCTTGTAGCGACTGTCATGGCAGTCGAGCAAATCTGCCTTTTTTTTTATTTTATTTTTTTAGGTGAGAATGTAGTTATTTAGACCTCAAATACATGATTCATATATAAACATAGCACCTATTTTACAATTTGTTTAGACGCTTTCACAGATGTGAGCTCCAGGCTGCCAGTGGCCATTCGGTGTTCATGTACCTACAGAGAACAGCTTCATCTTGGGAATTTGCCATTATTTATATATATATATAAAACCCAATCAAAAAATAAGATAATATTGTCACGAATACGGCTCCCGCGGCTCCTCCTCCCGGCCGCCGGAGGGAGCCATCACCTGAATTCTGAGTCACTTCCTTGTGGACTACGTTACCCATAGGCCCTCATTCCTGGGACTGATTGCACACACCTGCATTGCATCACACTCACACTATTTAAGACGCACACACGCATCCATATGCTGTGAAGTCTTGATTTGCCCTGGTGATCACTACTGAGCGTTTTCTTGTGGACTGTTACCTTGCTATCGATTGGACTGTTTATCATTTGTGAACCTCTGCCGCCTGCCTTGAACCTTGCCTGTTTCCTGGATTACGTTTGTCTGCTGCCTGCCCTGAACTCTGCCTGTTGTAAGTTTCTGTTTGTCTGCCGCCTGCCTCGACCCAAGCCTGTCCCTGTTTCTGCTACTGTCTTGCCCTTGTCTGCCTTGTGCTTTGTTGTCACAATAAAGAAACTGCAAATGGATCCTCACGCTGTCAGCCCTTCATTACAGAAGACTTCGCCATCAAACGATCCAGCAGTTCTCCTGCAAATCTCCACCGAACTCTCAGCACAGGCCTCTCAGCTTGCCGCGCACCAGCACCAGCTGACTCGTCTTACGTCACTCACCGAGGAGCTGGTGAAAACCCTGCAAAGCCTGCGGCTTCCCTCTCCTGAAGCTATCACACCGCCTCCTGCTATCAATGTGAGTCAAGCGTTTACTTCTCCACCCGCTGTGAATCCACGCCTCGCTCTACCCGAGAAATTCGACGGCAGTCCAGCCAAATGCAGGGGCTTTCTCCTTCAATGTTCCTTGTTTATAAACCAACAGCCCTCGCTGTATCCCAACGATACCAGTCGGATATCGTTTGTATGCTCCCTACTCACGGGCAAAGCACTTGACTGGGCCACAGCGGTATGGAGAGAAGATAGCTCTGTGTTCCCCACGTTTACGGCCTTCCTGCAAAGCTTCAAGGAGGTGTTCGAACATCCAGAGGGCGGAAAGAGCGTGGGCGATCAGCTGCTTTCCCTAAACCAAGGTAAATCTACCGCCGCCGAATTTGCATTGCAATTTCGCACATTGGCCGCACAAACTAACTGGGTAGAGAATACACTGAAATTACTGTTTCGCAAGGGCCTGTCTCTGGAGCTTCAGGCCGAGCTCGCTTGACGCGACGAGGGGAGATCGCTGAACGCATTCATTGAGCTGGCCATTCACATCGACAACCTCCTCCGAGGCCGACGACCCGTTCGCCACCTCACGCCAGTCTCTACCGTTCCTGAGCCCATGCAACTTGGATATACTCCCCTTCTTCCAGAAGAACGAGAGAGAAGGCGCCAGCTGCACTTATGCCTATACTGTGGCCAGGCAGGTCACATCAAGCTCAACTGCCCTATTCGACCCAATGCTTCTAATCCCAAAGCGGTGAGTTCAGCCCAGCATGTCGACTATTTACCAAACCGCACCTTCGTCCCCATCCAGCTCAGGGACAAACTACTCCACCAAGTCCATGATTTCCCGAGTTCTGGCCACCCAGGCATCACAGCAACATTGCAACTTCTCCAAAACCAGTTCTGGTGGGAGTCCATGCTAGCGGATGTCGCCAAATTCACCAACAACTGCATCGCCTGTCAAACCACCAAAACCTCACACCAAGTTCCTGCCGGCCTGCTTCAACCTCTTCCCATTCCCCAACGACCTTGGTCCCACATCGCGATCGACTTTGTCACTGATCTCCCCGAATCCCAGGGTCACACCACAATTCTCACGGTTGTTGATCGCTTCTCCAAAGCATGCCGCTTACTGCCACTACCCAAACTACCCACAGCTCTGGAGACCGCTGAACTCCTGTGTAACTCGGTCTTTCGCTTCTACGGCCTGCCGGAGGACATAGTGTCGGACAGGGGTCCTCAGTTCACCTCTCGTGTCTGGACCGCCTTCTTCAAGCAGCTCAACGTTAATATCAGCCTCACCTCTGGGTACCACCCCGAATCCAACGGCCAGACTGAACGCTTAAATCAGGAGCTGACACGATTCCTCCGCACTTACTGCCATCAGAACCAGGCTGACTGGAGCCGATATTTAATGTGGGCGGAGTATGCTCAAAATTCCTTACGGAAATCTGCCACCGGAATCACACCCTTCCAATGCGTGTTGGGCTTCCAGCCACCTCTCTTCCCCTGGTCAGGGCAACCCTCTGACCTGCCCTCAGTCACAGAGTGGATGCGTCGTAGCGAGGAAACCTGGGATCTGGCTCACCACCATCTCCAGCGCGCTGTAAGGCGGCAGGAAACTCAGGCAAACCGGCATCGACGTCCCAATCCTCACTACTACGTGGGACAGTGGGTCTGGCTGTCCACCAGGGATCTTCGCCTCCGACTTCCATGCCGCAAGCTCAGTCCCAGGTTTGTAGGGCCTTTTCAAATTCTTAAACAAATCACTCCTGTATCATTTCGACTCGACTTGCCTGCTAATTATCGTATTTCTCCCACCTTCCATGTATCCTTGCTGAAACCCTCCGGGGGTCCGAGAGAGGAGCCAGTGGGAGCTGAGACCCGCAACCCCCCACCCCTGATCATCGAAGGCGAGGAGGCTTATAAGGTTCGAGAACTGCTCGATTCCAGGCGCCGGGGTGGAAGGCTACAATATCTGGTGGACTGGGAGGGGTACGGCCCGGAGGAGCGATCTTGGGTCAACAGGGATGATATTCTGGACCCATCTCTTTTCGAAGAGTTCCATCGGACGCATCCGGAAAGACCGGCCCCTCGTCCACGTGGTAGACCTCGGCGCCCACTCCCTCGCGTCTGGAGCCGCTCGCAGGGGGGGGGGCTCTGTCACGAATACGGCTCCCGCGGCTCCTCCTCCCGGCCGCCGGAGGGAGCCATCACCTGAATTCTGAGTCACTTCCTTGTGGACTACGTTACCCATAGGCCCTCATTCCTGGGACTGATTGCACACACCTGCATTGCATCACACTCACACTATTTAAGACGCACACACGCATCCATACGCTGCGAAGTCTTGATTTGCCCTGGTGATCACTACTGAGCGTTTTCTTGTGGACTGTTACCTTGCTATCGATTGGACTGTTTATCATTTGTGAACCTCTGCCGCCTGCCTTGAACCTTGCCTGTTTCCTGGATTACGTTTGTCTGCTGCCTGCCCTGAACTCTGCCTGTTGTAAGTTTCTGTTTGTCTGCCGCCTGCCTCGACCCAAGCCTGTCCCGGTTTCTGCTACTGTCTTGCCCTTGTCTGCCTTGTGCTTTGTCACAATAAAGAAACTGCAAATGGATCCTCACGCTGTCAGCCCTTCATTACAAATATACAAAGACATATTACAGAGAAAACAAGCTATAAATGACTTGCATATTATAAGCCTTCTCTAAAAGATAAGTTTTAAGTTTTACTTTAAACAGAAATTCTGTAGAGATTAACCTAATGGATAACGGTAGGCTATTCACAATTCGGGGCCGACTATGGCAAAAGCCCTGTCTCCCTTTCTTTTTAATCGTCATCTAGGAACCTTTAACAGATTCTGATTTGATGACCTTCAAATAAAACTGCCCAGCTGGTTGGGCAAACATTTAAACCAACCGCCGGGTTAAAACAACCCATTTGCTGGGCTGAAACAACCCAATTGCTGGGTTTGCCCATTTTCAACCCAACTTGGGTTGTTTTTAACCCAGAATTTTTTAGAGTGTATATCTTATTTGTTATACCTTAAGTGTTTTGTTCAGTGTCAGGAGTACGGAGCATAAAAAAGGTAGTATTACAAATTCCACTGCAAGCATCAAAGTGTTTAGCCGCGGGATTGGCAAATGGATGCCTTAAGAGAACTCTGTCTTTTCAATACAGTCAGACACGACCTTCCCCCGAGACAGGATCCAAGCCGCTTCCAGACAAAAATCTGCTGGATCTGGCCGAAAACATATTTCAGGCTTTATCAGCCAGAGGGAATGATGGGAAATGAAAAAAATAGAAACTCACCACATAAACACATATGTACCAACCAATAAATGATAAAAGGAGATGAAATGAAGAAAACAAGACCTGTCAAGTGTGACAAAGGAAATCAGGAGGAGCTGTTTCTGTATCTATATAGTGAGATCAAAAAATGTGAAACCTCTAGAAACACCAGTAATTCTATTTTGCATTATTTTGTAAATGAATACAAAATGTTTAATTATAAAATTATATTATCAGCTCAATAATTTAAATAAATAAATAATTTTAAAATTAAAACGAATTTTAGAAAGTCTTAATTTGGTTTAAAACCTGCACAAATTCAATTTTAATAAAAAAAATAATAATTTCATTAAATTATCATTTTAATTAAAATAAGTATATATATATATATATATATATATATATATATATATATATATGTTCTCCTTTCCACCTTACACAGCCGTGTTTGTGAGGTCGTTGTCAATATGAGTAAGAAGATCTTGACATTGGCATGGGACCAACCGTATTATTCACATGCTCTTACGAATGCAATTTCTCAGAGCTTAAGATGAAGATAGCAGTCGTTCTCATTTATAAGCCCACGGGACGGGAGGAAAAAAAAAACATCTGCTTAAGAAAGTGAGAAAAAATACAGCTGGGAACGAAAGAAAGGCAAAAATGCAAGGGATGGTTGATGGAGAGGTGAAAATTCTCAGCATTATCCATGAGGCCTATCTCTTTATCTCAAGCTCAGTAATTGTAGCTACATATATAGAGGAAGTCAGCACGTTTGGTGCAGAATATCTTGGCTGGGCTGATTGAATGCTATAATAAGAGCATTATGGCAATGTTTATACCTTATGTATAATTCATGCGCTGGTCTTAACTTCTCCAGGGATACTTTTAGCACAAGTGAAAATGTGTAGTGTGGTTCGGCAGTGCTGGATGAGCCATCTGAGAGCGTAAAGTTCAACATCAACATTGAGAGAAGCAGACTAAAGGAAGCACACAGCAGAGACAATCAGAGCAATGCGTCGCTGAGGATTTAAATATGATAAAACTGAGAAAACTGATTGGGACTCGTGTGTGTCAGTGCATGTCTAAAGCAGGATTATAGTGCCTGCGAGAGAGTCGTTACCATTTGCCTGCTGCGGAGGTGATTGAGAGGCTGATACCACCATCACATCAGGCCAGGTGGCATACGTTTACACATAAGAGACGGACCACTGTCGAAGGATTAGTTCTGGAGATATGAATATGCAGTTGTGTCTGGAGAAGCCACAGACTGTCTCTCTGGCTCTCTTTTCCCACTTTCCTTCGCTCTTGCTGTCCTTCACCTTGCTTGGCTCTGAGCGAGCTTATTACACAACTCACATGCTGCAGATGGGGCACGTCTGACATCCCACAAACACTCACACACATACACTGAGAGCGTCACAATCGCACATACACACACAGATGGGGCATGCAGGGACAGAGCGTGGACCAAGGCAAAGGGTGCGAGTGTGACAGTGTGTGACAGGGTGTGACAGAGATCCGTCACTTCGGTGCAAAAAGCATCCGGAGCTCCCCCTGAGATGAGGCGCTCTGTGACAAGCACACACACACACACTTAACCAAGCTGAGTTCTCATTGTTTTCCCATATGTAATGTGAAGCAAAGGCCTGGAATTCAGTCAAGAATTGAGTATAATTAATTATTAATATAATTAAATGAATAATAATTCAGTTGTTTACCAACTTAAGCCAGACTTAGCCAGTGAATTAGTCTACCCTCAAACCACAGCCCTACAAAATATGTAATCAGATCTGAACATGCAAAATTACTGACAAGTAGGGAGAGTTTCTGATTGGTTCCTTTTCTGAAAAGCATAGGCCACACCCCCAAATCTTTTTGCTGTTTACACTGCCTCGGGATAGTCAGAGACCGGTGTAATTTCTCAAAACACCCATTTCAGTGATATCTGACAAGGAGTAGGGCATTTAAAGTCGACTTAAAATGAAAGTTGCGATCATCTATTAGTCCCTATTGTGATGTATATCCAAATTAAATAGCTTTTGGAAAAAAAATGTAGGGTGGGACTTTATCCATCAGGAATTGAATGGATCGTTGTTGTTGTTTGCTATTGCTGTGATCTCATGTGAGTGACAGGTTGTCCTGCCCTCAAGCCAGTAAACGCATTATCAGTGAAGAGATGTCGCTGCAAGAGGGAGAGGAAGTTATTTTGATTAAAGATTATGAGGGCACACAAATCATAAAAAAATAATAATGTGCATGGATAAATCATTTATAATAAATACTGCATTATTCCATTAAAAATTAAGAGATTGTCAATTTTGATTTTGTGCATATTTTAAAAATATATTATATTTTTGATGTCATCTCAGACAACAACAAAGCGTTGGCCAACATCCGGCCCACATCTGGTATGTGTGGTTTCCACGCAGGCCAGATGTGGGCCGGATCTGGGCCGACACTATGTTGCTGTCTGAGATGTTACAATCTAATTGTAGATAGTGTTTAAACTCCAATGTGATGTCATAATAAATCAACTATATATAATGACCAATAATAATAATAATAATAATAATAACTAGATAAAAAAGTTTGTAGACAAACTTTAAGTTGGCTTGAAAAAGCCTAGCCAGAAAGTTTGAAATAGTTTTAAAAGCTTGAAGTTTGAAGCTTTGCAGTTTGAAATAGTTTTAGTTTAGTCATTTAAAAAAAAAAATAGATATAGATAGATAGATACATAGATTGTTATGTGGTTGCTAGGGTACTCTGGATGGTTGCTAGGGTGTTGCTATGTGGTTGCTAAGGTATTCTGGGTGGTTGCTAGGGTACTCTGGGTGGTTGCTAAGGTGTTGCTATGCGGTTGCTAGGATACTCTGGATGGTTGCTAGGGTGTTGCTATGCAGTTGCTAAGGTACTCTGGGTGGTTGCTAGGGTGTTGCTATGCAGTTGCTAGAGTACTCTGGATTGTTGCTAAGGTGTTGCTATGCGGCTGATAGGGTACTCTGGGTGGTTGCTAAGGTGTTGTTATGCGGTTGCTAGGGTACTCTGGGTGGTTGCTAGGGTGTTGCTATGCGGTTGCTAGGGTACTCTGGGTGGTTGCTAGGGTGTTGCTATGCGGTTGCTAGGGTACTCTGGGTGGTTGCTAGGGTGTTGCTATGCGGTTGCTTGGGAACTCTGGATGGTTGCTAGGGTGTTGCTATGTGGTTGCTAAGGTACTTGGGGTGGTTGCTAAGGTGCTGTTGTGTGGTTGCTAAGGTACTTGGGGTGCTTGCTAGGGTGTTGCTATGTGGTTGCTAGGGTATTCTGTGTGGTTGCTATGTTGTTGCCATGGTGTTCTGGATGGATGGATGGATGGATATACAATACTACTTTATTAATCCCCGAAGGGAAATTAGGGATTAATAAAGAAGTATCATTTAATAATAATAATAAAGCTGTGGATATGCTATGAAGTTTTTTTTTTTTTTTTTTTTTTTTTTTGCCTTCAGCTCTGAACAATTATTTTAAAGGGAAAAAAAAAAAAACATTTCTAAATAGATGCTCTGACTTCCTGTAGCGGATTCATTCAATATGAATTGTCTGAATGAACTGTGTGAGTAACCCTCTACTACTATTTTATGCAAGTTCATTTGGGGGTTAGTAGTCTATCGCCTGCTTATCCATAGATTTATGCAATTAACTTTGTGTGTAACTGAGTGTTGTGCACTCTGTGTTTGATGTTGCAGCCGTTTAGCACTAAATTTCCCCTCAGGGATCAATAAAGTGTAAGCAGGCAGCTCTTTTCTTTTCTTTTTTTTAAGCAGACAAGGCTCTGTTCATTGCTCATATGTATGTGTTTTCTTCTAAAATTAATGGGTTAAGAATAGAGCTCTGTTTTTTACAAGCTGAACTGTGCAATTTCTATGCCACTAGCATCTCTGAATTAAATTGAAAAATAATTATTGCTTTTAAACAGGTTTCCCAAAAACTCTCTCCGTCTGACAATAAAAGCCGATTGATAGCGGCAGAGGGCCACACTGTTGCACTTTGGGTGGAAATTGTTCCTTTAAACAGTGTACCATATAGTTACTCTGCATATTAAACTGGGATTGGAGCAAGTATTTTATTAAAAATTACACACTTCAGCCTTCAAACCTCTTCGTGATTTCCAGACTACTCCCACTCCCTGTCTGAATTCCACAGACTATGAGTGTCAAAGACACCCACACATGCACACACACACCCTCCACATATGCCCTCATGATTAAAAATCAGCACCAGCAATGACCTCACACACACACACAGAGATCAGAAGAGGAGTCACTGTGGACCACAGAAAGCATCCCTCTCATTCCCACACTGATTTGGAGCCCTCATCTTCAAAGCAGCGCCTTAACATTGACTCCCAGAGAGACACCGTGAGAACATCAGACTGAAAGCACATCAATTCCACATCAATTCATTTCTTTGGTTATCAGAGAAGCTACTGCATGATAAATATGACTGAATTCCATTAGACACATACAGTGACCCCAAAATAATTAGGACCACAAGCCACAAATATGTAAATTTCATTGTATAAGATAAAATATCAAACCATCTGCAAACAAATGATGTTTTGCATTTACTCATTAACTTTTTGATTTTCATTACAAATAAATGTTGATCTTTTAAACTTAATATACCAACTTTTCCAGACAAAAAAGCTTATAAGAAATAGATATTAAAAAATATTGATAAAAAATTAATAAAAATTCAAACATTTTAAAAAATCTTACCAATCTTGAACTTTTGAACAGCAGTGCATCTTTCATCGTAATTTTGCTAAGTACACATTTTTTGTTTAATAATTTCATGAATTGTTTTTAATTTATTATTTTCACTTCAGCTATTTTATTATATTTTTTATTACTTTATCTATAATACAATGATATTCAGACATTTTTAACAGTGGCTTAAAAGAGTAAAAAAAAAAAAAAAAAAAATGACAGTTGTGAAATAATAATAGTAATAATAATAATAATAATAATAATAATAATGCCATTACTCACCCTCATGTCCTTCCAAACCTCAATTATTAATTATTAATGAAACCTGATATTTTTTTTCTCCCATTCACCATTGTTTTTTTTTTTTTTTTTTTTTTTTTTTACATTAATGGCAATAAATTTGATGTGATGCATCAATGAGGGAGGGTAAATAAAATAAAAATAAAATAGATTTTTTTTTAGGTAAACTCTGTGCCCAAATACTCACTTGCTTTCTTTGATTTACCAAGGATTTTAGCAAATGGATAACAGTTTAATAATTTAAAACAATAATTAAAGGCTATGCAAAGTGTTAATATGAGTTTGCATAGATCGTAATAGAGTTGGACTGACCTATATGTAAATCTGTACAGATTTGCAGTTCATGTTCAAGAGGAAAGAGTGAAAGGACTCCAAAAAGAAAGACTAACATCTGTTTCTGTGTCTGTAAAAGGAGGTGAAAAGAGGGAAAGATTCTGCTAATCCCTGTTACCAAATCTCTGACTAGATCGCTCATCAGAAATTAATAACTTTGATCCAAGTCTCCATGGTAACCCTTGGCTGATTTGGGTCTTAATCTCTCTTAATGTTGTGTAATGTGTTTCTTAGGGGTCTAAGCGCTTTTTATAATCTTACACAGTTACACACACACACCCACATATACAGATGAATGCTTCTAGACTGGTCAGTAATACACATTACTGTGAAAGTTACTGTATATAAAGAGAAAATAAGGACGATGATGTACTTTGTATAGTAATTAGTTCTTAAGGATTTATAAAAACAAGGAGGGAAAAGTAACATATTGCTTTTAAGCTATTTTTTTTAAAGCATAGATTAACCTGACCAACAGATGGAATCTGTTGTGTCGCCTAGTGTAGGGCTGTGACAGTATGCTTAAAAATGTGTAACATGCACAGATATGTAGTGTTAAAGGATTGTCTGGTCTGACACAAGGGTTGATAGACATAAAACATGCTCAATCTAGTGCTTATGAGTGCATGTTTGTTTGTGTCTTTTAAGTAATCTTTAATGACTCCATATGTGTTTTTGTGCTTACTGAGATTATATGGTATAAAGTGCTCTTTATCTCCATGTATCCTTCTGGACTTCTCCCCCACTTAATCCAGCTGCATTTAGAATAATATTCTCAGCACTGTTCCTGTTTCGTGAGAGTCCTATTTCTTCTCAGTCGACCGATTCCCTCATCCTGTGGGAGCAGGGAGAGAGGGATCTTGGTTGAAAGAGAACAGACTGATTTATTTATTTATTGGGTAATTTCAGACATGCTGTGAAAGTTCATATGATTCATTTTCTTTTTTTAAGAATGATTTATTAGTGATAAATGCACAGATTTCCTGAGATGAAGCTTTCGACTCATTTGAAGGAAGTGACTGTTTCACTTTGCTCATGAATGAAAATTCCACCATAATTTATTCACCCTTATGTTGTTTCAAAACTGTATGACTTTCTTTGTTCTGTTGAATGCAAAAGGTGAATCCATATGATGAAAGTGAAAGAGGACTGGAACTGTCAGGATCCAAAATGACAAAAAAGCACCTTAAAATTACTATAAAAGTAGTCATTACAACTCTTTGTCCAAGTCTTCTGAAGTCATACTCATTTTGTGTGAGAAATATACCAAGGTTTATTGTTGATATTCACTGAAAATCTTGACATCCACTATAGCTGTCTTTGGCACATTCATGAGTGAAGTAGCAATGCAGATTTGGGAGAAAATAATTCATCTTAGTTGGTTCTTTTCAATTAATTAGTTGATCCAGTTCACAAAACCAGGTGTAGCCCCTCCAGTTTGCACCGCCTGCTCCAAGCGGGAAGCGAACCCAGGCCCATCCGCATGGGAGGTGGGCACTCTAACAAGGAGGCTAAAGACCACAGTCTCTAGCGTCAGTTGCTAGAGCACCTCTTGAGATCAGGGGAGTGAGGTTCACACGCACAGCTCTTTCCGGCCTACTTCTGTTACACTCAACCCCCTAAACCTCACTCCTATCTGGGTCACGGCACCAATGTAGCCCCTCCAGTTCGCACCTCCCTCTCCAAGCGAGACTCGAACCCTGGTCCGTCCACATGGGAGGTGTGGCACTCTAACAAGGAGGCTAAAGCCTGCAGTCTCTAGCGTCAGTCGCTAGAGCACCTCTTGAGATCAGGGGAGTGAGGTTTACATGCACAGCTCTTACTGGCCTACGTCTGTTACACATGTAACGCCTTATTTCAATGGTCCACTTTAGACATTCTACAGTGCACAGCATAAATGAGTACACCCCCTCTGAAACTTCTGAAAGTCAGCAATTACTCAATTACTTAGAAGACATGTTAGGGTTCTTTAGAGATATAATGTTCCAGCAAGTCTGCTTAATCAATTACCAAAGAAGTATGCCAAAATTATTCAGGAAAATAAGATTTTCTTATCAAGGTGATAAAATGTTGTGTAGCAAAAATGAGTACACCCTCCTAAAAGTTACTAAATAAAATGAAATAAAAATTGTCTGGTGTAAGTTTAAGGCAATGTTTGATCAACAGGTAAGTATGTTGAACCAAAACATTTACAGAGAAGTAATTTCTTGACAATTAAAAGTGTTATATAGCCCACTGAATCATTCTCAGACTTAATGCTGACAACAATGGAACCACTTGGGAGAGAAAAGTCAGGAGACTTATTTCTTAGCACAAATGAGGACAGTGGTACAAGAGGATTACCAAATCATTGTTTTAAGTGTGAAAATATAGCAAAAGTAAAACAGAAATTCAAAAACAATGGACTGGTGACAAGGCCCCTGAAATAATCAGGCCTTCATTTTAAGCTTTCATTTAGTGATGAGGGATTTTTTTGCTAGACAAAGAGCAGGAGAAATACCATGCAAGTGTCTCAGAGCCAGAAAAAGCTATAGTAACGGGGGTCTACTGTTGCTGTAGTGACGAACAACTTGCTGTTTGTGACAAAAAGTTTGCTTCGCTTCATATATTCAGTGGGTGTTATCACATTTATGATAATTAGCTGAACTAGGCATCTCTTTAATTTCATACAGATTACATTGCAGGACATTGGACAATATAAGTTTTAAATGAGAATTGTTTTATTTATTTATTTACACATATATTTCATGTTTGTATGATAAGTAGGCTATTCGATGAGTTTCAGTTCATTTTTGAGTTTCAGAAAGATTCTCGCTGAAAGCGCACAGGTTATTTTCTCTATTTTACAAAAGCACAAGGTTTTGATGTTATTGTGAGTGTACACAAATAAAAGTAGACCCTTTATAGTTGTCTTACACAAATCTGTATGGTCAAAAATGACAGAGTTGTTTCCGCTGTCATTAAGAAAAAATCCATCAGAAAGCGCTGGCACGATCGTTGAGCAGGGTTTATTAAGAACTATACTGAATATAGGTAGGCGAATGCTCATCCACTACGGGGCTCCGGTAAGAAGCGTGACAGGAGACATGGAACTGCTCAACTCTTTATATTTGTTTACATACTTGGCATCATTCAGCTGTACAGATTTTCTATTGTGTGCACAAGGTATTGAATGTGGTCTTTCTGAAATAAACAGAATAGAAATATACATCAGTGTATGTCTAATAACATTAAGTTACATAAACATAAAGAGCAACTCACTACACTGACACGTTATACATGTACCAATACCACAGAGAGGGGATTAACAGCAGTGAACATATGCACGTGAATCACCGTATATAGCTCTCATATTATAAAATCGTGCACAATGTAAAATTCGGTTGCACGAGCTGAATATTTAAACACAACAACATAATAAACATGCATCATTTATACTTTGTATAATTAAATAAACTTACATTCAATCACGCACATTAACACCTGAAAAAATGGCGGAGCAAACGGCTGGTGAAAGTAAAACACAATGGCGGAATAGCGGAAACTAACGCCACCCAGCGGAATACACTATAAGATGTTTCATGATAAAAGTCCTTCCCGTATACTCATACAGGGAATTTAGAACAGGGTTAAATGAAAATGAAAAGCCTATTTAGTTTCATATTTATGTTTAAATATATATGTATATATCATTTTTAATTTCAAAGTGGTAGGCTATAAATAAACATGACGTGACTTGATTGGAAAGGGCTGAATCACAGAGCTGGTGCAAACATATCCACATGCTATGATCAGATCAGACGCTTTCTTACTATATTTTTTTTTTCATATTTGTTGTGTGTTTTTGTCGTTGAGAGGAAAGCACGAATCTAAACGGCACTCTCAACAGCATGGACGCGTCGGGATGTTCATTAACAGTATGACACTGCGAAGGTATTTCAAAGTTCTTTTTACCCCAAAACAAAGTACGAACAAGAACTTCGTTGTGCTTACATCACAAAATGAATCTTTGCTAACTCAGTTTCTCCACACCCTCTTTCAACTGGGCCTAGGTCTCCTTCTTCGTTGTTAACTTTGATGTTCAGGGCAGTCTGGGTTGAGTGAGAGGAGCGGAATCTTCAGAAAGGCACTCTCGGCTCTAGAGGAAATATTAGCCGCTCTGCTTGCGTTCCACTCTGCTCACATGCTCTCGAACTTGACGTGCGATGCCGTGCTGACTGACATGTATGCGCGTGAAGCACCGAGCAATATTGTAAGTTACTGCATAATACACTTTTTAACAAGCAGAATAATAGAGTCACGAATCACATAGTCTCACTTTTAGCTACGTCTTTTATAGTATTATAGTATTTCGAAGGACAAAAACATCTTCAACTATTGGCTTTACATCATCAAGTCAGCTGTCACTTTTCTTTGGCGCGAGGCGCGAGCCGCAAGGCCCTGGGGAGGCACGAGGCCCTGTGCGGTCGCACACTTAGCACAGCCCTTGCGACGGTACTGTGTATATGTTTAATACATTTTAGTTTTGCCATCTTTCCATGAATTGTATTAGTGATCATAAAGAAAATACATCTTTTGTATTTGTTCAGATGGGGTATACTCATTTATGCTGTGCACTGTAGGCCTATAAGTAACTTTGAAACGTCTCGGTTACAAAGGTAACCCTCGTTCCCTGAAGGAGGGAACGGAGACGTACGTCGGACAGACCGACGAATAGGAATCTCGCTAGAGAGGCCAATCTACTTCGAGTGTAACTACAACGAGCCAATGCACATTGGCATGCAATCATATGCATCAGCTGCTCGCCTCGCAGCGCGGGTATATAACGAGCAGCAGGTGCGTTGCATCTTCAGGTTTTCGCTGAGGAGCCGAACCGGATAGGCAGCAGCATCAGCGGGGTACAGCGACCGTGGCGATGGGACGGACGTCTCCGTTCCCTCCTTCAGGGAACGAGGGTTACCTTTGTAACCGAGACGTTCCCATTCAGTCGGTCACGTTCGACGTACGTCGGACAGACCGACGAATAGGAATCCCTACCAAAGTGCCACAGGGGCTGCCCCCTTCCAGCGCTCTGTTGTAAGCCACCTGAACCCCCTTGCCTACGGACGGTGGGACAGGGCTAACACAGAGAGTGTCGATCACTGCTGTTCCCCAAAACCCATTCAGTGAGACTGTGGATAACGCTGGGAAAGCGTACCCTTCCGCTGGGAAAGGAACGCTGCGGAAGCCACATCCTTCCCCGAAGGAGTTATGTGGAGAAGTACATATGGACTAACCCGTAGGCTGTACTACATATGGAAGAACTGGGGTGACTCCGACTCGATGAGAGGTGGGTTCTCCCAGAGGGAAAGACACGGGCTTCGTTTAGGAGCAACCGTGGAACTAGACATATGGGATCCCAGTAGGGTCACACATATGGTACCCAGCCTAAACCCGGTTCTCAAGGATACAACGGAGTATAGGCCTAGCGCCAGACGCTCCGCCACGTCGGCTGCCGAAGGGAGATCGGAGGACTCAACAGGGTCTGCCTTGTAGGGACTCTCTGGAGAAAAAAGCGCATGTAAGCGCAGCAAGCCGACACTAAGCCGGGGCCTCTCCGTGCCTCTGACCTGAGGTGAGAACACGGGAGGAGACCGGCTCGACACGAAGGCTATAGAATCTAGCGAACGTGTTAGGTGTCGCTCAGCCCGCAGCTCTACAAATGTCTGTTAGCGAGGCGCCACGAGCCAGCGCCCAGGAAGATGCGACGCCTCTCGTGGAGTGCGCATGCAACCTGAGCGGGCAGGGCACGCCCTGAGCTTGGTAAGTCAGGGCGATGGCATCCACTATCCAGTGGGCCATCCTCTGCTTGGAGACAGCCTTTCCCTTCTGCTGGCCTCCGTAACAGACAAAGAGCTGGTCTGAGGTCCTGAAGCTTTGAGTTCTGTCTATGTACAGTCGCAAAGCGCGAACTGGACAGAGCAAAGCCAGGGCTGGGTCTGCCTCCTCCGAGGGCAGCGCTTGCAGGCTCACTACCTGGTCCCTGAAGGGAGTGGTAGGAACCTTGGGCACATAGCCAGGCCGGGGTCTCAGTACCACATGGCCGTCACCCGGCCCGAACTCCAGGCACGATTCGTCGACCGAAAAAGACTGCAGGTCCCCTACCCTCTTGATGGAGGCCAATGCAACCAGCAGCAAAGTCTTCATAGACAGAATCTTTAAGTCTGCTGATTGCAAGGGCTCAAAGGGAGCAATCTGAAGTGCTCTCAGCACCAGAGCAAGGTCCCAAGAGGGTATGGAGGGAGGACAAGGAGGATTTAACCGCCTCGCCCCCCTAAGGAACCTGACGACCAGGTCGTGCTGACCAACAGATTTGCCATCTATGTGGTCATGATATGCGGAGATAGCAGCAGTATGGACTTTGAGGGTGGAGGGGGACAGCCTACGCTCCAACCCCTGCTGCAAGAAGGAAAGCACGACACCGATCGAGCATCTTCGGGGGTCCTCTCGACGAGAAGAACACCACTCGACGAACAGGTTCCACTTCAAGGCGTAAGCCCGTCTCGTAGACGGAGCACGCGCCGAAGCGACGGTGTTAAGTACCTCGGGGGGTAAGTCACCTAGAACCTCCGCGTCCCGTCCAGGGACCAGACATTGAGTTTCCAGAGGTCTGGACGCGGGTGCCAGAGAGTGCCCCGTCTCTGAGAAAGAAGGTCCTTCCTCAGAGGAAAGGGCCAGGGAGGGGCTATCGCGAGGAGTGAGAGTTCTGGAAACCAGGTCCGGTTGGGCCAATAGGGCGCAACTAGCAGGACCTGCTCCTCGTCCTCCCTGACTTTGCACAGGGTCTGTGCAAGTAGGCTCACTGGGGGAAACGCATATTTGTGAAGGCCCCGGGGCCAGCTGAGCGCCAGTGCGTCTGTTCCGAGTGTTCCCCGGACAGGGAGTAAAACAACCGGCAATGGGAGGTTTCTGGTGAGGCAAACAGGTCTACCTGAGCCTCTCCGAACTCTCTCCAAATCAGCTGGACCACCTGGGGGTGGAGTCGCCACTCTCCTGGCCGCGCAGCTCGTGATAGCTCGTCGGCCACACGGTTGAGCACACCGGGAATATGAATGGCACGAAGCGACCTCAGATGCTTCTGACTCCAGAGGAGGAGATGGGGGGCGAGTTGCGACATGCGACGGGAGCGTAGACCACCTTGACGGTTGATGTACGCAAAGGTCGCAGTGTTGTCCGTACGGACCAGTACATGCTTGCCCCGTAGCGGCCCTTTGAGGCGTCTCAGGGCAAGGCGTACCGCTAGCAACTCGAGGCAGTTGATGTGCCAATGCAGATGGGGGCCCGTCCAACCCCTGACACTGCATGCCCGTTGTACGTGGCACCCCAGCCTGTGACAGAGGCATCTGTGAATACCACAGCATGCCGGGACACCTGCTCTAGGGGTACTCCAGCCCGAAGAAACAAGGGGTCCGACCACGGGCTGAAGGTTTGGCGGCACTCCTGAGTGATTGCCACCCGGAACGTGCCGCGTTGCCACGCACATCTCGGGACCCGGCCGTGGAGCCAGTGTTGAAGCGGTCTCATATGAAGCAGACCGAGCGGGGTTACTGCCGCTGCGGCTGCCATATGCCCCAGGAGCCTCTGAAAAAATTTCAGTGGAACCGCTGTCCTGCCGTTGAACGTATTCAGGCAGTTCAACACCGACTAAGCACGTTCCTCTGTGAGGCGTGCTATCTGTTCGACCGAATCCAACTCCATACCAAGAAAAGAGATCCTCTGCACCGGGGCGAGTTTGCTCTTTTCCCAGTTGACCTGAAGACCCAACTGGCTGAGGTGCCAAATCCCTGTGTTCGCACCACTGATCCCGGGACTGTGCCATAATGAGCCAGTCGTCGAGATAGTTAAGGATGCGAACACCCTGTTCTCTCATGGGAACAAGGGCTCCCTCCACGACCTTCGTGAAGACGTGGGGAGACAGGGCCAGCCCGAAGGGTAAGACTCTGTACTGATATGCTTGACCTTCGAACGCAAAAACGCAGGAATGGCCTGTGTCGCGGAAGAATCGAACATGAAAGTACGCGTCCTTCAGGTCGATCGCTGCAAACCAATCCTGGGGACGGATGCACTCGAAAATGCATTTCTGCTTGTGAAGGCTCCGATTCAAAACTCGCAGATCCAGGATCGGTCGTAACCCACCGCTTTTCTTGGGTACAATGAAGTAGGGACTGTAGAACCCTGACCTCATATCGGCTGGAGGGACCGGCTCTATCGCGTCCTTCGCCAGTAGGACCGCGATCTCCGCACGCAAGACACGGGCATCGACAGCCTTCACTGCAGTGAGGTGGACACCCCTGAACTTGGGGGGGACGCCGGGCGAACTGAATCGCATAGCCGAGCCCGATGGTCTGAATGAGCCAGCGAGACGGACTGGGGAGCGCTAACCAGGCTCACAGAGACCGTACAGGCGGGATCAAAGGGACCGCAGGCGTACCCGCAGTGAGGCAGCGAGGTGGAACACAGGGACGCAGCTCGGGAGGCTCTCTCTGCGAGGCGGGGGGGGGGGGGGGGGGAGAGAGCAGCCCCACCCATCTCTGGGTCACCCGTCTCAGGGGTGATTTTTCACTAACCACTTAAACAGTAGCAGAGACGGGAGGTGTCATCTTCCTGCAGCGGACACAGTAGAGCAGACTGGGCCGGAGTTTTTTTTTTTTTTATTCTGCAGGGGACGACACCCTTGGCGACGAGCAGACTGAGGGCCCACGAGGAACTCAATGGTTTGTCGGGGGAGGCTCCCCGGTCTGCCACTAACTGAGGAGAACTGCTGGGCTCAGTCCCCGACAGTGTCACCGAAAAGGCCACCTTGTGAGATGGGAGTGTCGAGAAAGC
This sequence comes from Ctenopharyngodon idella, assembly GCF_019924925.1. NCBI lineage: Eukaryota > Metazoa > Chordata > Actinopteri > Cypriniformes > Xenocyprididae > Ctenopharyngodon > Ctenopharyngodon idella. The sequence goes on along the minus strand of NC_067233.1, from coordinate 13,729,959 downwards.
GTTTAGCTTGACGACCTCTTTCACCTCAGCAAGGTAAGCCAGGGGGGCACTTCTGGACCACTGAGGTGGACATCGTCTGGCCGAAGGCCTGCGCCGTGACTTTGATCACGGTTAGTCAACAAGCGCAGCTCAACCCCGGCTCAGAACTACCCTCATGCATAAAGAGTGCCTTGGCCTCACATGCAGGGTGGGTGTGGTCTGTGAACAGCCACCCCACCCATAAGGGTAGTGAGAGAGTAAAAACTTATGCAGATTTTGGCACTTTTGGCATTCCATATTTATGGCACCAATATGGCTCCATACTGCCAAGTTTTTCATGCACATCCGGAACACCCGGGAAAGCATGGCTGTAAACTCTGAATCTGAGTCAGCATAAGCACACACCATTACAGTGGGCAGTGTCACCCTCATTTCCAGAGCATAACAGCCCTCTCTCCGATGCTGCAATCGACATCTGACCCTCAGCTGGAGCCCTAAATGGAATGCTAGGTTCCCCTATGAAAAGGACCAGCAATCCAATCCAGAAGCTGCACAGCATGTAATGCGCTAGATATATACCCGCGCTGCGAGGCGAGCAGCTGATGCATATGATTGCATGCCAATGTGCATTGGCTCGTTGTAGTTACACTCGAAGTAGATTGGCCTCTCTAGCGAGATTCCTATTCGTCGGTCTGTCCGACGTACGTCGAACGTGACCGACTGAATGGGAACTACGTGTCAACAAACTCTCATTGGAGTATTAGTAGACTGACTGCTTAATATCTGTTGACACTTTATTTTGATGGTCCCCCAACAAACATTGTATTTATTCTCCTTACCCAAACACCTTACCTAATCTAAAGGTGATGATACACGGGGCAACTTTTTGAGCAATGTTGCTGGGCAGTTTCGCTGAGAGATGTTGCTTGGACACTTTCCCATTGAGAATAGGCAACAATTTTCGATCTAAAGTATCCAGAAAGTGCCCAAGCAACATCGCTCAGCAAAACTGCTCAGCAACATTGCTCAAAAAGTTGCCCCCTGTATCATCACCTTAAAGGGATAGTTCACCCAAAAATGAAAGTTCTATCATCATTTACTCACCCTCCAGTTGTTCCAAATCTGTATAAATTTCTTTGTTCTGTTGAACACAATGGAAGATATTTTGAAGAAAGTAACCAGGCCACTTTGGGGTACCACTGACTTCCATATTAGGAAAAAAAACTACTATGGAAGTCAGTGGTGCCCCAAAACTGTTCAGTTTAACACATTCTTAAAAAATATCTTCCTTTGTGTTCAAAGAAAATTATACAGATTTTGATCAACTTGAGGGTGAGTAAATGATGATAGAATTTTCATTTTTGAGTCAACTATCCCTTTAACACTCTAGTTAAGAGTTAGTTTGTAAAGGATTTTCTGTGTTCTGTTTGCGTGGGTTTTGTCTATTTTAGTTCTGTGACCTAGTTTTCAGTTGGTTTCCTTGGTTTTTCATTAGTTGATCAGTTACACCTGCTGTTAATTTCATTGATTGGTTTGTCTGTTTATTTAACTTGTGTTTTCTTCTTTGTTAATTCTCATCACATTATGTTTGGTTGTTCTGTTCCTGTGTGTTTTGTAAAATAAATGTAAAATTGCTTTATTCTTTTATCTTTATTTTCAACTCAACTGTGACATAGTTGACATATAGTTGCAAAACTACTTTTTCCGCACACAAACTTATCGCTTGGTCATTGTTAACTACAACTAAAAATATTTAAAAAATTATTTTTGGTAATTGAAACAAAGCTGAAATAAAATATAAATGTTAGAGGAGAAACTTAAACCTAAATTAATTGAAAAATCGAGAACTCTAAATTAACTTAATTGAAATGTTCCTTGGCAATTAACTGAAATAAATTTAAGTTGAAGGACTAAAATTACTAAATAAATAGAGCTATATTAAAAAAACTAATAAAAATGACGTGCATAACAAACTAACAAAAACTTCAACTAAAATTATAATGAAAAAAATAAAGATAAAAATAAAAGCTAACTCAAAATATGAATAAAAACTAAATAATACTAAATTAACACTGATTGAAAAAAAACAAAAAAAAAAACAACATTTAATGTATATATAAAACAAGTGGACCATAGAATAATGGAATATGGACCATTTTTATTGTCACTGTGGAATTTGACAGTCCCCGTTCTCATTACTTTCATTATACTAAAAAGTGTGGCCAGGACATTCTTCAAAAACTCACCTTTTTTTTTTTTTGACAGAAGAAATAGTCATGCAGGTTTGGAGCAAAATTATGGTAGAATTTTCATTTTCAGTGAACTATTCCTTAAGAATCATTAAGGTAGAAGAAAGCAATCACCAGAAAAAGAGAAATCTAATTTAGTAAACAGTGATGAGCTTAAAAAAAAAAAAAAAAAAAAAAAATTATAAAATTGTCACAACCGTTTTGCAAAATTGCCCATCTCTGTCTAAACAAAGAGGCAAATATAAATGCACAGGGACATACGGACACGAATGCTTTCTTGCTGTATGTATCTTTTTAAAAAAAAAATAAATAAATGAAAGTTTGATCAAAGTTCAAGACTCCCGCTGGATATTGAGGCTGTTATCAAGATAATTACACCAGATCAAAGAAAGCAGATGAGAAAGAGAACACTAGAAGCTATTGACAGGCCTTATTCCAGTTTTGAGACCTTCAGTGAGTGTCTTTCATTCATAGTCTAATTCACACCAGTTTAATTTCAGTCTCTCTTTGTACTCTTCTAGAGCTGATAGCATAGATATACATATAAAACCTTGCTATTATACTTTGTAATTTCACTTCAGAATAATTCAAATGTAGAATTATTTACTTCTCCATTCTGATTCGGTTCATTTTCATGACAGATAAACCACAGGAAGTCTGTGGAAGGATATAATCAATGCCCGAGAGAGTAGTGGTGTGTGGGTGAGAGCGTGCTTCATGCGCTCAAAGCTTTGTAAGGGAGAGGCCATTGGCACGCTGCAGGCTGGCATGTCATGTGCCAGCGCTGACAGACGCTATGGAGAAATCCGCTGCATTGTGTCCTGACTGCAGAGAAGGACACAGTGGACCTGCAGGACGGATGACTGTTCAAGACCCCGTCACCCCCAGTACCACCCCACAGCATGACAGACTGGTCTTCATCAGACCCTCCTATGTACAAGACATTTAAAAATGAGGTAACTATACATACAAACTTACTGATTTGACTATGAGGTTATATTTCAGGATGGTCACTACATAGAATTCAAATAATAAGATCTATAACCTAGTGAGCTATACCTTGCTCTATATTGCCTACACAGGCAGCTGTCTTTTAAAGAGGACATATTAAGCTTCTTTTTTGTAACATTTTTAACTTTCTTTAGTGTGTAATGTTGCTGTTTGAGCATGACAAGTTTTAAAGCAAAAAGTCCACTCCAAAGGGAGTTATTCTCTAGATCAGTATAAGCACTGTTTCTGAACTCTCTGAAATGCATCGATTGTGGTCTAAAGTCCTCTTCTGGGAATGTACATGTCACAATATTCCTCATTTAAATAATCCCCATCCAGGGCAAACACAAAAAAAGGGGGACGAGGCCTGGTCGAGTAGTGTTAGAAGTGTGTTGAAACTCGCAGTTATGGTAAGGGGCTTGACATTTCTGAAACACAATCAAAGTGGTTGACCAGTCACAATACACTGGTCCAGCCGACCAATCAGAGCACATTGTGCTTTTCGTAAGGAGAGTCTTCATGGAAACAGGAAGTAAGAGTGTTACTGACAGACTGGAATGAGAGGTGCTGCAACGATGTAAAATATGTGAAAAATAATATGTTTTTTGAACATTCAAGCATGAAAACTAATCTATGTGAAAATAAGCATAAGAAGAATAAAAAAAAAAAATAGGTTAATTTAACTTATATTAAAAAGGTTATTTTTGTGTGTGTGTGCGTGCGTGCGTGTGTATTTTTTTTTAAGTTTATCTTTGATAAATCTTAAAATAAAACTTGCCTTTTGGAATAACCTACACATCAGGACCCCACATGTGACTTAAAATGCTGTCTAGGCAGGCAGCTCAAGAGGTTTTGGAAAACAACTATAGAATGACAACAGTAATGTATAGAAAATCACATTAAACACTTCAAGTGGTCATGGCTTCAGGGGACACAGTCAGGTTTCAGCATAATTGGGGTCTGCACACACTCCCTGTATTCAATACTGAGGATTCATCAGTACAAAGTACAGAGGACCCGTGTTCCTAATCATATTTATATCCTCCCTGAGGCTGATTCCACATTCTATTGGTATAAGTTACAAACCCAGTTATAATTGGTTAGAAATGCACAAACTCGCGACCATAATTACACCCTACGACTGTGTATCTAAGACAGCTTTAGTGAGTTTTCAAGAGGAGTTCTGACAGCTCCCAACTCTCAACTCGCAGATTATTTCCCACGGACTAGCAAACAGCACAACGGTTCAATTTCAGACATTCACATGGATCGGCAGCTTTTTTTCCGAGGCGGAAGAACTGTCATTTCGGTGACTGCAACACCTCAAGTGCCTTATCTTGGATTGAACCTGCATTCCATGAACTTAGATTGAACCCGCAGCATTTCTAAGAGCAGCTTGAACTCTCATTCATTAGACTATTATAATCTCTCTCTGTTACAAACTCTTTACATTTATTGCAAGGACAGTGCCCCGGGGCAAGTAGTAATTAAATTACTCCCAAAGACAACTGGGATAAAGCACAATATCCATGTTATTCACAGAATAAAATAAATACTATTGATGCCTGAAGGGGAATTTAAGGTGCATAAGCAGGTTTTTAAGCCATTACATTACCGCAACCTATTATTTAAACTTACAGGGAGAGGTCTTTGGATCATCTGGAGGTGAAATACTTTTTATAAGCACGGACTAGTTTTGATAGGGTGCAATTTTTGCATCACGTGCATGGGTTTGAACAAGCAACATTTACATTAGCAAACCAGCAAACTTTAACTACATGGATATTATGGTTTCTTTTGATATCAGGACTTAAAATAGTGCCTTGAAGCTACCATTGTTTAAATAATCATCTGCCAAGTGTGAAACAACTGTTTAATTAACAGATTGTATTTTTTGAAAACTCAACTGATATTACCATTAATGTATGTCATTATCTGTAAGAAAATGAGGCTTGCAAATCTATTGCTGATTAAAACTGCTGCTTCTACTGTGTAGCCTAAATCTAAATTAGTAAACTAAAAACACTATTTACTTTATTTAAAACCACTTTTTGCTATCGGAGGTGACCCTTAAATGGAGGTTTTGTCACACTGAGCTGAGCTGATTTGTCAATAAATGTGTCCCTAAAATAAGGCCAGGCTTAAAACACTCACACATATGCTCACAAAGAACCAGTGGACCGTTGCTGACCACTGCACTTTTTAAGCTCCCTGTGGTTGTCACCATTGTAAACAATATAATCAGTTACACCTAACAGCATTAAACAGAGAGCAGAGCTGTATGCAAATAAGAGCTAACCAAGCTTTATTGAGCCTCAGCTATCTCAGCTCTTATTTATATAATCTGTAAATTTCAGCCACTGTGGCGAGAACCGTTATAAGATACAGATAACAAAAGATAAATCAGATTAGGGAGGATTGTTTTTGCGTGTGGTCATTTGGATACGACAAAACAGACGGTCAAACACTTGCTGACAGTGCAGCAAAAAGAAGAGCTCTCATTTAATCTTCAATTAATCTTCAATCTTTAATGCTGTGCTTAAAAAAATGGGATGCCAAAGTTAACATGTTAAAGGTGAAGTGTGTACTTTTTCTGTGTTAAAGTACGGTTTGCTATCTCCAGGTTAATATACAAAAACAACCATAACTAAGCATTTAAAGGTTGAAAATATAAACAGATGGTTCTTTGGCTATTTTAATCCATTGCTTGTTTGAGAATAGCTTGACATAGCAATATTAGCTCAACCAATGGCATGAATTTGGGGCAGGAACTATTTGTTTTTCCTACCAACGTGTGTTCGAGGAACGTCATTGTTTTTGCAACTCCATTAGGTGATGTTAATGGCACTTTTTTATTATATACCTGTAAATAATGCAGAAAGACCTTTTTAATAGTACTTTATCTATAATCCAAATGGGACGTTTAACAAAAATGCAGTATTTGGTGGAATTTAATTATTATCAAAGTTAAAAGTCTATAAAACATCACCTACATGAAAAAATCCTGTTGATAGCATCAAAGTTTCTAATCTAAGTTCTTACACTCCATCTGCACTGATTTTTTTTTTTTTTTTTTTTTTTAATTGTTGGTATATGTATACCTGCAGACTCTTATCATCTAACTGTTTTTCATCTCAAAATCTTGTGCTGGTGGAAATCTTACATACAGGTCAGAGGCATCATTAATTAAATGTGTCATTTTTTAAGTTATATTTTATTTCTAACTATGCATGTATGTTTTTGTATGTTGTATGTGTGTTTGTGTTTATCATAAGTCACATTAAATGTACCACATTATACTTTTCACATATAATTAAATAAACAAAATGAAAATAAATATAACATATTAATTAGATTAAAAAAATATATATTTAAAGCTGCAGTCCGTAACTTTTGCCACTTTGTCGCCACCTCTGTTTGAAACCTGAAATTGCAGTTATTTGCGGAGTTATCTTCTTTAGGTGGGTTGTGCATCGGCACGGCTCCTCTGTGCGGATGAATCTAATGTTTTGTGCCGAATGTGTGGGTTGTCATATCAACCAGTCAATCGAATCAGTTTCTCTGTATAATGTGTAACAAATGAAAGTCTCAGTTTCACAATTAGACAGTTTCCATGTGGTGGAAACAACAGATTGGCAGAGCAGAGCAGATAACATGAAGCAAATAACATAATCATAGTGCTATGAACTGAACTGTGTATGAACTGGTATGAACTAAATTCATGTTATGCATAAAAAGTGTTTTACATAATATAACTCTTCCGCAAACATCTTTCAATGGGAATAAATTCACTTTACCGATCTGATTCAGCTCCAATAACTTGACAGCGGAGGCGGATATGCTTTTCTTGGAGTAGAGGTGAATTGCTGCCTCTTATAGCTAGCACAAAATAACTGAAATTTACCATAATGACCATAGTAAAGCGTGAAAAAGGCACAACAAAGGAAACTCCATAACTATGGGGATTAAGCAAAACAAGTGTTACCTAATTACCCACTAAAACATTGAAATGTCTTACCTGTCCAGCAGAAAAAATAGCTGTCTCTGCGTCCATTTTAAACCCGCTCAAAACATTGAGGTCACTCAAAAGCTCTGCCTAAATTTAATTTTGTTTTCGCATAGGCTCGGTCGCTTTCCCTTTTTTTTTTTTTTGCTATAGTCTTTCCGCAGTACAAAGTCTTTTACTTTTTACTACTGGTGATTCCCCAGTTGCCAACAATGACTGTTGTTTTGAACTTTCTTTATTACAAGCTGCCATCAAAATTACAAGTTTATTTACATTCCAGCTGAGAGATCCGCCACCTGCAGCATCCACACATGTGATATAGCCTACTAGCCAGAACTCTTTCTTTATGTATATAGACATGACGTAAAGAAGGAAAGACAAACTCATATTTCCCACAGAAACCAGCCCGAACCACTCATATTATATAACATTATTACAAGCTTACCGTTGTGAATCAGGCTAAAGTAAGGAGGTAGTTTTGATCACTGATTGGTTATGTACTCAGTAATTGATTTTGGATAATTTTGAACCAAAAAAAAAAGTTATGGACAGCAGCTTTAAAAAAAACAACAAAAAAAAAAACATTTTGTCAACAAATCATTCAACAAATCTTTTATCTTCATATTTCTTTTTCTTTCTTTTTTTTCTGCATAAATCAATACTTTTGGTCACCCTTTACATCTGTCTATGGGTTTTACAATTGTTTGAAAAGTATTAAAAAGAGCTTGTGACAAAAACAATCGTTCTCCCATCATGAATGAAGTGCTACATATATATATAGGAGCAGAGAAGAGTGTCTTATGTCATCAAGTCATAGCCAATACTGTCTTAACTAGCCTATACGTGGCACTTTTATAATCATCTTTTATAACACTGGCCAAGTGACAGGAAAAAAATTTAAGCGCCAACATAGCTACAGTAAACTTTAACTTGTAAATTAAAAACATAATGTGATTCACTTACTGCCTCAGATGCGTCCCTTTTAATGACAAACAAAACACATGTCCAACATTTGCTGGTCAAAAACCTTGTAACTCCATTTGAGCTTGATTTTTGCAAAATGTTAATAATATAATGACACTTGCAAATGTCTGATCATATATAAAGCCACAATATCAAGTTTGACAACAGAGTTTTTTTTTAATGTTTTTTTATTATTATTATTATTCATAATAATCACACTAAATATTATTGTTCTTTTCATATAGTTTTGGCTTGTATTGATTATCTGATGTTTTAAGATTAAAGAGAGAGAGAGAGAGAGAGAGAGAGAGAAAGAAAAGAAATGTATGACACATCTCTTTGGTGTAAGTACACTCTGGCCAGAACTAAAGGTCTATCAGATTTCCCGCTGTGTGGAGACCTCAATGACAGCTCCATCTTTGTAGGCTACTACACACCTCAGGCTCAAGTTGCTGCTCCATGGGTGTTCTGTGCCTCTCTGTGGGGGTTGTGGCTTGTTGCCTCCCCTTCTCACTCTGCAAAACAGTGGGGAAAGGTTTAAATGTGACATAGTGGTTCTTTTTTGGGGTAGTGGGCACATCTCTGAATAAGCGGCACACACACACTGAGAATGGTGTCTTTCTGCCTCCCTCTATCTCTCTTTCCCCCTCCCTCTTCTTTCATCCTTGTTCTCTCTCCGTATCAGCTTTTCTCTAGGATCTAAAGTACAGTCAGATAAATTCATCCCTGATTGCCATATATTAGCATACGCTTTAAGGGCAAAATATGCATTTTCAGCTGGCAGCCTGAGGCTGAGTCCAGACACACAGACTCATAGACACATATCTCAGTGACAGCTCTGTCCCAGCGTAAGAAGGTCAGAAAGACGTCAGGATGTACTTACTACTCATTAGGACGGCTATATTCTTCCTTCTCTCTTTTACTGTCACTCTTCCTCAAATTGCTATGTATTTATTTATTTATTTTTTTGCTATAGGTTTGCATCTTTGTGTCATACTAACAGGTATGTTGTATAGGTGTAGATTTAAGGTGGCTACACAATTTAGACAGCTTGGATGGGACGTTTGGCAGCCAGCAATGTACATTTCAGTTTGAGGGCATTGAAAAAGTCAGGTCAGTCTGAAATTGAGCAAATACATACATATAGTCAATTAGATTTCTAAAAACGTAACTTCCTGGAGTTTTTCCACAAATTTTAGACCCAATTTACAAGTGGAGTCCAAAATATTGTAATTATGAGTTCTGAGTACATGAATGACCAAAACAAAATCATTACTACAAGAAGCTAAGAATATTAGATGATTCATGAGTTGTGACATTGGAAGGGCATTTCGATTTGAAACATTGCAGAAACACTGGACTATAATATCATGTAATAGTATAGTATCATTCATAATATATCTAGAATTTATATAAAGAGATCAGTGAGTGAAAAGCAAGTCTTTTTTACATGCTTAATTTTAATCATTTTAGGGTGTGATGTATGGAACACAGGGGCGGAGCCAAACATTGTAAACATTCTGGGCTTAGCCCAAATCTCGTAGGTCCAGGGACATTTTTCCAACATTTATAGCAGCCACCCAAATTGTCTGATGTAACAATTTTAAATTTAGATTAGATAGGCTAGGTAGTGTAGGAATTTGGCATAAACAGCTTTATTAACTTAAAACCATTTTTTTTATTATTATTCTATGCTGGAATAAAGTTCATAGAATGAACAGTGTTTCCCACAGCACAGGATTTGGTGAGACAATGTGGTCTGGAGGTCCCTCTGGGGGGTCCAGGGGCATGGTCCCCCGGAAGAAGTTTTTGTACATTTTAAAATTAAATTCATCAATCTAGTGCACTTTGAGAGTTCAAAATTAAGTTTAAACTTTAAAGTGGACTTAAACCTCTGTTTTAGATTTAGAGTCTCAGTCTACATTACATTCATACTGGTGTTTTAAAAAGCCAAACAATTAGAATGTAATGATAATAATTTTATATTATTATTATTTAATATACAGTAATAGCCTTTATTGTAAAACAAATGCACTAAAGTGAATATTTCATATTCAGTTTATATATATATATATATATACACACACACTATATTGCCAAAAGTTTTGGGACGCCTGCCTTTACATGCACATGAACTTTAATGACATCCCATTCTTCATTCTTAATCCGTAGGGTTTAATATGGAGTTGGCCCACCCTTTGCAGCTATAACAGCCTCAACTCTTCTGGGAAGGCTTTCCACAAGGTTTAGGAGTGTGTTTATGGGAATTTTTGACCATTCTTCTAGAAGCGCATTTGTGAGGTCAGGCAATGATGTTGGCGAGAAGGCCTGGCTCGCAGTCTCCGCTCTAATTCATCCCAAAGGTGTTCTATCGGGTTGAGGTCAGGACTCTGTGCAGGCCAGTCAAGTTCTTCCACACCAAACTTACTTAGCCATGTCTTTATGGACCTTTGTGCACTGGTGCGCAGTCATGTTGGAACAGGAAGGGGCCATCCCCAAACTGTTCCCACAAAGTTAGGAGCATGAAATTGTCTAAAATGTCTTGGTATGCAGAAGCATTAAGAGTTCCTTTCAATGGAACTAAGGGGCCAACCCCTGAAAAACAACCCCACACCATAATCCCCCCTCCACCAAACTTTACACTTGGCACAATGCAGTCAGACAAGTACTGTTCTCCTGGCAACCGCCAAACCCAGACTCATCCATCGGATTGCCAGACAGAGAAACGTGATTCGTCACTCCAGAGAACACATCTCCACTACTCTAGAGACCAGTGGAGGCGTGCTTTACAGCACTGCATCCGACGCTTTGCATTGCACTTGGTGATGTAAGGCTTGGATGCAGCTGCTCGGCCATGGAAACCCATTCCATGAAGCTCTCTATAGAGAGATGATATAAGCATTGTTCTTCAGCTAATCTGAAGGCCACACAAAGTTTGGAGGTCTGTAGCTATTGACTCTGCAGAAAGTTGGCGACTTCTGCGCACTGTGTGCCTCAGCATGCGCTGACCCCCCTCGGTGATTTTACATGGCCTACCACTTCGTGGCAGAGCTGCTGCTGTTCCCAATTGCTTCCACTGAATTGAATTCACTGAGCTCCTGAGAGCAACCCATTCTTTCACAAATGTTTGTAGAAGCAGTCTGCATGCCTAGGTGCTTGATTTTATGCACCTGTGGCCATGGAAGTGATTGGGACACCTGAAGTCAATGATTTGGAGGGGTGTCCCAATATTTTTGGCAATATAGTGTATATATATATTGTACTTACGATACTTTCACTTGCAAGAGATAAACCTTAGAGCTTTTATTTTGACGGAAACTGCAGTTGAGCTTTTATTTTGGTGGAAAACTAACCACATTTTCTGTGATAACATGTTTACAATCACGCCTCATTACAAATCTAGTGAAATGCTGTAATCATCTGCCCACAAAATGTTTGAAATTATGCAGATGTTAAAATGATGTGTAACTGGTGTCCGCTACGTCCCAAATGCACGCCATACTCAAAGTACGCAGAGATGGAGTTCACAGTCTTTCACTGGGAACTGAGCTGAGACGCTTCTGGGCACTTCACTTCGAAACGCAGCACAAACAGACTACATAATTTCGCAGTCTTATGCGATTTGGTAAGGGCGCCTCGTCGCACTTTTATGTAATTATGAGAAGTTTTAAAATATTTTCGGTTCATTAATAAACTGTGGTTGCACATATTAGACTGGCTAGTCGCTTTGGGCTGATGCAGGACTGCTGTGTGCGCGAACTCGCTGTCAGAGAGAGGAGAGATAAAGCGCAGCTGGTATTGGTGTAGGCCTATTGATACTGTGGAAAAACGGTATTGAACCGTTTCAAATATTTCAGTATAGATTATGTTTCGAAAAATGTATATTTTTGACAACACTATTAAGAAACCTAAGAGATTCGGGGCTTGGGAAAAAATATTCGGGGCTAGAGCCCCAGAAGCCACCCCCTCGCTCTGCCCCTGATGAAAAATTAAATCTCTCAACTTTCAGTTTGCTTCATGTAAGAAAGATTTTGTTAAGTGATAAAAAATTATTAATTTTTCATCATTTTGAATTGAGATATAATTATTTGGGTTTAGTGTTCACAATATCAATCTGTTTTGTTTTGTTTAGGCTTTGTCCACGTTTGGTTTCTGAATTGAATGTAGCGAATGCCCGACTCAGAGGTTTTCCAGGTACATTTTAAGGCAGGTGTAAATGGGGTCCAAAACGCTTTGAACTTGTCCACTTTCAACCATGAAGGTATTCCTAAATGCATGTAACCATGTTCATGTGGTAGAATACATTCAAACAGCAGCAAACAGTGGCTTACTACTGTCAATCAATCCGAAGCTAAATAATTGTATTTACAGTGCCATTTTATTAATTTACTCACACCTCAGGTTGACTCACACCTCATGTATTTGTTCAAGAGTTAATATATATACTTGTATTTTTATTTTCTCTGCAATTTCTCTCCCACAGATGACATATTAAGTGCTGCTGAGGGGTTGTATAGTTTTTATGATCTTTATGTGCTAAATTAATTCCTAAATTGAATAACATGAGGCCTTCCACAATGGTTTTCTCTCATAATTAAAAAACATTACCTGAAATAATCCCTCGCTTGGCTGCAGGCCCCCTGCCTGATTTACACAAGCCCAGTCCCTAATACAGCCTATTACCTGATTGGATATTAAATTACCCTGCATGCACAGGAGGCCAATCGCAGCTAGGTCAACACAGCAGGTAACCAGGTGACAACCAGTCACCAAGGTGATTTGTACCTGTTAATGATTCATAATGTTAAACAGAGCATGGGTTTGCAATTGAGAAATGAAAGTGTCATCCTTTGAGAATATTCCGAGAAACATTGCCTTGGAATAGCGTGCAGAGGGAAAGGACGAGCGCATGCATTTATGATTTTATTTTAGGCTGTTCCCGTGATGATCATTGCTGCATTAGTGATTATTGATGAGGATGATGATTTAGCCCGACGACGGAACATATATCCTACAGCTGCTCTAACAAAGTACAGGGATCAATTAAAATCAAATTATCTTTGCAAAAAAACTTAATATTAAAATGCTTGTATTAAGAAATGACATTAATATATCCACATATATAAAATCTAACAGCCATAACTGGTAATAGAGGTCAGAGAATGGCAGGCTAGATGACGATAATGGCAAAGCTTATTTTAATCTATCAGAGCAGAGACCATTTTCATAAGGGACAGGAGTGATTGTTAAAGTCTCACGTCTCTCATACGTATTACGCAACTGTCTCTGTCTTTTCCTGTGCGAGAAGTTCTTTGTCAGATGCCGCTCTATAGGCATAGAAAACTGAGCAGGGGAGCTTTAGAGCGAGCGTGAGAGATTTGAAATAAGAGCCAGTCTTGCCTAGCTGATTCCCATAAAAGCTTTATTGACTATAATTAATTCTTCTGTGTTTTAATTGCAGCTGTCTAAAATCTTTCTCTGCTGGTCGCAAGAGTGTGCTTTGGCGCCTGGCTTTCAAAAAATAATTTAATAAATAAATAAATAAAATGCCACAGCAGCACATTAAAGTTGTTCTCTCAACATCTACATGCAAATCACTTCTATTTTCCTTTGATGTCATTTTCCTTTCTTTTAATTTTGGCAATTAAAAGAAGAAAAGGGGGAAAAAAAATCTCTGTTGGTTTTCCAAGAATAAGAAAATCTTTTCATATTCTAATAGGAGCCTACTGTTCTCAGTGCGGGCAGACTTGGCTTCCTCTGAAGACAAAGATCAATCTTTTAGCAAGGTCAGAATCATGCTGGCTGTAAAGCACCGACTAAACGTCCAGTTAAAAAAAAAAAAAAAATTCCTCCACATCTGAGCCGCTCCCCTTATGGCAGGGCCTGAAAAGGTAGACTACACCACTCCTGCTGGAAACTAAACTGATGGTGGTTAGAGAGCCGTGATTGGAGGGCTTAGTGGCAGTTCAGGTAAGCCTAATGCTAATCCAGTGAAGTGATTGTGAGCGCTGATAGATCACTGATAAAGTACCTTCTTAAAACTGAGCTGAACACGAAGGACGAACAAAGACGTGCTCTGCCAGAAAGCTGGAAGTTTTTCTCAACTGGGGAAATTACAGACAGTAGATGCATAGACAGTTTGAGTTTGGTCAGTTGAACATTAACCCCCGGTTTCACAGACAAGGCTTAAGCTAGTCCTAGACTAAAATGCCTGTTTGAGCTGTTTTAACTGAATGTATCTCACACTGACATATCTTAAAATATGTCAGTGCCATTGTTTTGTATCAAGATGCACACCAGTAATGTTTTTTTTTTTTTTTTCTCTCTCTCTAGTGAACATTTACAAAAGCTACTTAAATACCCTAATTGAACTAAGGCCTAATCCTGGCTTAGGCTAAGCCCTGTCTGTGAAACCGGGCCTGAGAGTGTAGAATAATGCCAGTAGACACCTTAGACTGTCCAAAACTGGAGTATAGCATGATATAATGATTTGATGATATAAGGAAGCCAACAGGTAGCATAAGCAAATTTGTTATCAACCTTGTTCTATAAATGTTGAGGCCCAAGCTCCTGTACATGCCAACCAGTAATTTTCAACTGAAAAGAGTTTCTAGTGGGCAATATCTATGGCAAATAATCAGCCATGGATGATACTTTTATCAAAATGTCAAATATCATAATCTGCTTGGGATGTGCTTCCAAATTTATTGAAAGCCTAAAGTGATAGAAACCACTGGCATCAATGATCTCTATGATCGTTCATACAATGCTTTTGGGAAAAGCATCCCTGGTCATTATGTTGTAAGAGGCAGTAGAGGAGACTATGGAGACTATTTTTCTCAGAAAAATGAATGAAAGAAACTGTACTGTGGCTATAGAAATGTAAATCTTAAACAACTTTTTACACTAGGACATATGCAGTGTTGTTATTGCTACTAAAACTATTAGTTCCCTGTAGTCAATAATTTTATCCTTTAAAACTCATCTTTGATCACCAAAATGACACATTTAAATGTTCTTTTCCTCTGAATTTGTTTTTCTTTATGCCTTAAAATAGCTTGCAAGCAACTCTACACCCTTGCTTCATTTAGTATACGCTGATCACTGTATATGCAAATGTATATGCAATGTGTGTTCAAGTCCGGCGGCGCCGGCGGGAGAGAATAGTTCTACAGACAGTAACGTTAGTTGAGAAGAGTTTCAGTAAGTAGCCTGTCAAGGCTATAGAGACAGAGCGACACGCGTCATAATCTGAAAACCACGCCCACCGGGGGGGGGAAATAATCCAACCATCTCCATTGACTTTGTATTATGTGAAGCTGCCTCCTTGTCATTTCTGACTTATAACAAAAAACAGAACAATGTCTAAAAGCTGCTGTGTGACAAGGTGTACAGAAAACAAGCTAAAAAAACCCAGAACCAAAAACCCAGAAGTTTTTAATAAACTGTCGACCCAAGAAACGAGCGTTTAAGGACTAAAAAAAATTGGATACAGGCGATTGAGACAGAGCGCGACATGTCATATTACTATGAGAACTACGCCCACTGGAGGGTAACGTAATCAGCGAGAGGAAATATAATATATAAAACTGACATTTAGATATTTGACTTAACAGTGACAAAATGTTTACTGCACACGTAGGCTTACTGAGGCATGCTGAGTGTCAGGATCCCAAAATGTACCCATTCTTCCTGCTGATGCTTCATGTCTTATTGTCTCTATCCACTTTTGTCTCCTTAAAGGCTGGCTTTTACAGTTTTTTAGCTTGTTTTCTGTACACCTTGTCACACAGCAGCTTTAAGGCATTGTTCTGTTTTTTGTTGTAAGTCAGAAATGACAAGGAGGCAGACTCATGCAATACAAAGTCAATGGAGACGGTTGGATTGTCCCCCCCCCCCGTGTGGGCGGGGCCTAAATGCGCTCTGTCTAGTTTATTCAAAAACATCGGATGAAGTGATTATTTTCTCTTTAATACTGACGATGCTGAGTAATTAGTCATAAAAAAGTGATTATAATGTTACCTAGCTTGTTTGCTAGCTTGTTTACTATAGTTTGTTGGATACTAACAAACACCAGCAACAACTAACATTGTGATAAGCATTTGTGTGAACTGTAATAAGGCTAATAGATTTACTGTTGTGTGTTGGGTTTTGCTCAATGTGTATTCATCGTATTTTGGTGACTTGGTTGTAAACAACTTAAAAAATATTCCAATAAATAAATGATTTTGAAGAAGAATATTTTGGTCAATTTAGTCAGTTTTTTCATTGAACCAAAGAGAAACAATGAGCATAATGGCACAGTCTCCATGCTACACTAATAATAGTAGTAAGGTTTGTTTTCTTCTGTGTAACATTACATATATCCTTTATAAGTAAAATTTTGGCTGTATTATTTGTGTCCCCTTCAAAAATTGCTCTTGAGAAATTTTGTGTTTATTGTCCCCCCCTACTGTCTGATGAAATTTACGCCCCTGCTTTGGAAAGCCGTTGTCACTTAACACAGTCTGCCACTGCACCAAGAAATGCACCTTGAATCTCTGTTATGCAAGGAGAAAGCTATACAATAATTCTATGCAGAGATGGCGCCAAGTTCTCTGGGCCCAAGCTCATCTCAGATGGTCAAAAAGACGTGTGCTGTGGTCAGATGAGTCCATGTTTCAGCTTGTTTTTGAGAAAAATGGACATAGAGTTCTCAGTCTCAAAGACGAAAGGGACAATCCAGACTTTCATCAGCAAAGGTGCAAAAGCAAACATCTGTGATGGTACGGGGGGTGCATCAGTGCAAACGGCATGGGTGACTGGCATATGTGTGAAGGTACCATTGACTTGGAGGTAGGGCTGCATGATTAATCGAAATTAAACCACACATGATTTGACAAAGACTTTTTTTTTTTTTAATGCGCAGCTTCTCAGTGAAGCACGCCTCTGTGATCAGTAGTAAATGCTGCTCCATCTGAAAGCCAGAGGGTGCTCTCACGCAGAAACTCCAAATATGACAGAAGTACGATATAATGTACGTCATTCCAAGAAATCCATGGGCATCATAAAATACTCTTTTCATCGTAAAGCCAGTGTGCTTGAAGGCCTGCTTGCACTCCAGATCTGTCTCCTATTGAAAATGCATGGTAATGGAAAATCAGACAACGATGACCACAGATTGTTAAGCAGCTGACTTCAGGAGAGATTGAGCAAAAATTCCACTTACAAAACTGCAACAATTCATATCCTCAATTCCCAAACTATTAAAAAGTGTAATTAAAAGGAAAGGTGATGTGACACTGTGGTAAACATGCCTCTGTCCCAACATTTTTGGAGTGTGATGCAGCCATCAAAATTGTTTTTAAATATATGTATTTACAAAATACACTTAAGTTGGTCAGTGAAAACATTGGAAATCTTTTCTTTGTACATTTGTCAGTTAAATAAAGGTTAAAGAGAATTAACAAACCACAGATTCTTGATTTTATTGCATTTTACAAAATGTCCCAGCTTTTCTGGAAATGGGGTTGTATGCTTCAAACAGAAACTGATTCAGAAGAAGTGAAAGAGTGAATTATACAGGCTTGTCTACAAGTCGAAGTATCAGAATGGTAATGTGTTTTATGTATCGCTCTATACAACGTCGGACACATAAGGTTTAATTAATATGATTATCATATAGCTAATAACGTGTTGCTAAAGTTACACAAAGCATGTTCACGTTTGCTATATCAGTCTGCCTTCTAAAAATCAGTATCCTTAGAAATGCTTTGAACAACTAAGAACATCAGTGGAGAAAGGCAAATAGCTCATCATAACATCGTAATATACATCATTTACATAATTCACCCACTATATTGCTAAATGTACCCGATTTTTCATTTCAACAGAAAAATATACCAGGATAACCTGGCATCCCTTGAGATGCCCTGCTTCACAGCATAGTTGAAGTGATTGATTACAAAATATTTGTGACATAGAGAACGGGCAATTTCAAACTGTGTTTTTGAGACTGTCTTTGGTTCACTGCAGTTTTAAGGAGAAAATACCCAGCGATGGTGTTGATGACTGATAAATTTGCACATGGTTTGTCTTTTTCCCAGCTGATGAGTGATAAAAACATTGCCAGCCAATAGGAATCCATCCTGCTTTAAAGAGCTCAAGCATTTAAAGTGACATATGACAAAACTGCAGCGCTCGCTTACAGTAAACAGAACATTAACGTCCACTGGTGTGGCACTAATATAGATATCGTTATCTTTTTAGTTATTCTTGGTGTGAAAGCTTATGATGCCATTGCTGTTAAATTTTACTTGCTGCATTGATGCACATTATTAAACATAATCTTTACCAACTATTTGTAGATTATGGTTGCCCATGGCATTTCCAAAATGGATACTGATAATAATAAAAGTATCCAGAATCTCCTTTATTCACCTTACCAAGAAATACTACTTTTCTTAAAAAAAAAAAAAAAAAAAACTTCAATATCTTCCCTTCCCTTCCCTTTTTTTCATCAGACAGACTGGGCGCTACAGCATGGTACGTCTGCGGTCAATGTGGCAGCTCTTTAAAGGCCACTGTGATATGGTTGAATGAGGTGATCATACGTTCTGATCAGCCAGCCTCTTCTCTGGCCGATGTGTGAGCATGTCAACGGTCCACTCGGCTCTTAGCTTCCCCCTTGGGCCTGCACTTTGTTATGGAGGAAGTGGGGACGGAGGAGAAAGAAATAGAGAGATGGGACTACTTTAAGGGAGAGGGATAGCACTCAGCGGATCGATCGATAGGCCTGTGGCCTCAGACAGGGCCAGATGCTCTCTGGAGAGAGACAGAGAGAGAGAGAGAGACCGAGACAGAAAGTGTGGGCATACACACGCAAGTAGGCATAAAGTCACACAAAAAACCCGTCCCTTTTGCACTTTGGTGATGTGTCGCCCTAATAAAGAAACCACCCCTGATCAAAAGAAAATACACAAATACAAGCCAAGTATACTTAGAATACTTAATTATACTTTTAAGTATATCTTGATCAAAAGATTGAGTACAAGCATAGGCCAAATATATTTAGAGTCAAGAAGCCTATACTTTAGTGCAATTTTAAGTATTTCTGAGAAGTACATAAAGTATATTTCTTAAAAGTACAGACTGAAAGTATACTTTCTTATTTTTAGTTTAAAAGAAGTATACTAATAGCACACTTGAATAAATGTCTTTTTCGTAAGGGTCGCTTTCGTGTCTGTGGTAAAAGTTGAGGGGCCACTTCGAAGAAAGCATATGCTGCTGACATCATCGTATATCATTACAATCAGGCTCTCTCTAAAAGGTCCTCTCCTGTCTGTGTGCAATAAGTGAGCTTTAAATCCTGCTCTGTAGGGCCCAAAAAGCATAACCAGACCACCTGCTGCTCTGTTACCCATGTACAATGTCACTTAAAGCTACTGGAATGACATTCTGCTCAGTTGCCATTAACCGTAAAAAGAGTTAAAAGGCTTTTTTGAGATTCCAGAACAAATGCTTCTCACATTGAATCTGCTGCAAGCTACGAAACTAGCTTGGGAAGTCTGCCCGTTTCTACACCCTTGGTGTATTTCAGCATGAAACAAATCCTAATGATAATAATTTGGCAGATGTAAGCTTTCTGGAAGTATGAAATACTGGCCTGCAGAAATGGAAAGATGCATGTTAGTTATCTCTTGATAAACCTGAAGACTATTTCTGGATAAATGGCAAAAATGTTGCATACTTTCCTGCAGAGAAAATGACAAGAAAGACCTCTAAAAGGTGCAAACAAGGAAGAGAAAGAAATTTCACACACACAGCAGCAGGAGATCCATTAAAATGTACGTGTGGATGTTTTGCTATTTTTACCTTTAATATTTTAATACTGGATAGCCTATGATATTTAGATATTTATTGGTAACAGGTATCATGGATGTCAATGGGTAAGCTACTTTAAACTTTTGGAAATACTTAGCTACCCTACAAAGTACTCACAAAAACTAATTACACTGAAGCTACTTAAGGGGGCAATATATTTGTAATGTATACAAAATGTATACCTGATTATTTTGTCAAATATTAACTGACAGCATAAAACCTGAACTGATAAATTAAGTCTAATTGCAAATATATCAGTTTGGCTCTCATTAAAAGGATAGTTCACCCAAAAACGAAAATTATCCCATTATTTACTCACCCTCAAGCCATTCTAGGTGTATATGACTATCTTTTTTCAGACGAACACAATCAGAGATATATTTAAAAATGAGCAACCCTTGAAGCGATGTATGACGCAGGATGTAGGAGTCTTGTAAGCTTATACGCCTCTCTCATGGTTTCAACAAATAGGGCTTTGCAACAAACTGACGCTCCTCTTCTCTTATATCGAAATCCTCAGACATTTCTCTTTAAAATTTCTCGTTTTAGACTTCTAATTCGTGACCGGTATCTTGTTTTGCTCTATCATCTGCACTCCCATGTTATGCGTTGGGTCAGGGGTTACTCTTCCACCGCAAATCAATGCGTACGGCTGTCTACTGGAAGCTTATTATAGTTATTAAAGTTTTAAATATGGATATTTTTCTTACAAAAACACCTCGCTTCACTTCAGAAGGCCTTTATTAACCCCCTGGAGCCGTATGGATTTTATTTATGATGGATGGATGCATTTTTTTGGGCTTCAAAACAGGCCCCCTGTTCACTACCATTATAAAGCTTAATACAGTCTTAGTAGAACACTATAAAGAATGTAACCACATAATAAAGATTGGAGAGAAACAAATGTAACAGTTTGGGAAAAGGGTCATACTACATACAGTATTGTTGACCGCTAATCTGAATATTCTGGGGGCAGCTCCCCTTCAAAGTCTGTGGTCGTCACGCTCTCCATTCTTTGCCTACTCTTTCCTTTGTCCCCTCTCCTCTCCTTTCCCCTCCTTTTTAACAGGTTGCGCTTTGCTCTATTAATTTTGTGGTTGGTGGATTGATCCTTGCCGCGAGCGTCTGTTTATAGTGACATTAAGGTTATTTTACGAGACAAAAGCGGCTATGAAAACTTCTCCAGCAACAATCCATCCTTCATCACCAACCTAGTCCTCTCCACATATGAATGCCCCACTAAACTGCCATGTTAGCGAGAGAGTGGCGCACCCCTGCTAGGCAGAAAGCTGTGTTTTGTTTTGTAGTTATGGAAAAAGGCCAGAACCGAAAGACAGTCTGGAGTAAACCCAGACTTCAACAGAAAAATGAGTCATAAATGTGAGAGCGGGAGCGAGGGAAAGAGATCAATCCAGTACACTGTAAGGTCTTGAGGAATGAGGCAAACTGTGAAACCACATCAGTTCCTGTTGCTTTTGTTTATTTTTCTCTCCGTATTTGTAATGCATTCATATTCATCCCCAGACGCTTAGCTGTACAACCATTTCTTTACCAGGCCTCTGCAGCTATGTGCACATACTGAGACTCCATCAGGAAGGATCTTTGGTTTGTTCCAACACACACGCACACACACACACACAGACACATGCACATCGGGCCTTCAGAGAGGATATCTTTGGTCTATCACACACAGGGGGATTCCTTCGTCTGACACAAATCAAAATAATAGGAGGCTTTACTTGATTTCTTTCAACATTTGCACTAGGAAAATGTGTAAATATGTCAACAGCTTTGTCCAATGGTGCATAAAATTACAAAAAAAGAGAGAAAACAAGTGGAGCCCCGCAGGGAAGGAGGTGAGAAACAGAGCGACTTGGAAGCATAACACAACAATTTATATGTTCAAGACCACACTGAAGGCCTTGTTTTGCATCCAGTGCGCAGTTCCCTGTGGCAGTCTGGGAGGGAGCTATTCATAAACACTACTCTAAACACACTCCACTGGGTCAATTGCACTTGGCTGAGGGCTGGTACCCTACACATAGTACCTGAGAGGCACATTTGTGTGTTAGCTATACTTTAGGGACAAATTGGGCTTCAGAAGTTAGCTATCTGACAGAACTTCCCTTTGCGACATTCAGGGAGGTCCTGAAAAAAAACACACACACACACACACACACACACACACACACACTTCATATATATATATATATATATATATATATATATATATATACATACACTATAGAGTTGTCAAAAGTACCGACTTCGGTACCAATCGGTACTGAAATTTAAAAAATGTGACGCTTTGAGCGCTGTTGAGCGAATTCGTAAACACCTCTGATTGGCCATTGTGTTGACGTGCTCGTCTGTCATTGGCTACAATAATCAACGCATGGGAGCATTGCTTCCAAATGCTCCCATGTGTATCTGTGTAAACGCTCAGTGAAGAGCGTCATTGATGACTATTTACAACGTTTTTGAAGCGCTGATCATTGACACCAATCAGAGACATATACGATAAGCACGTAAACACAATGGCCAATTAGAGGTGTTTATGAATCTGCTCAACAGCGCTCAAAGTGTCACATTTTTAAAATTTCAGGACCGACTAGGTACCGAAGTCGGTACTTTTGACAACTCTAATACACTATATTGCCAAAAGTTTTGGGACGCCTGCCTTTACGTGCACACAAACTTTAATGACATTCTTAATCCATAGGGTTCAAGGCCTGGCTCGCAGTCTCCGCTCTAATTCATCCAAGAGGTGTTCTATCGGGTTGAGGTCAGGACTCTGTGCAGGCCAGTCAAGTTTCTCCACACCAAACTCACTCATCCATGTTTTTATGGACCTTGCTTTGTGTACTGGTGCGCAGTCATGTTGTGACAGGAAGGGGCCATCCCCAAACTGTTCCCACAAAGTTGGGAGCATGAAATTGTCCAAAATGTCTTGGTATGCTGAAGCATTAAGAGTTCCTTTCAATGGAACTAAGGGGCCAAGCCCAACCCCTGAAAAACAACCCCACACCATAATCCCCCCTCCACCAAACTTTACACTTGGCACAATGCAGTCAGGCAAGTACAGTTCTCCTGGCAACCGCCAAACCCAGACTCATCCATCGGACTGCCAGACGGAGAAGCGTGATTCGTCACTCCAGAGAACACGTCTCCACTGCTCTAGAGTCCAGTGGCGGTGTGCTTTACACCACTGCATCCAACGCTTTGCATTGCACTTGGTGATATAAGGCTTGGATGCAGCTGCTCGGCCATGGAAACCCATTCCATGAAGCTCTCTACGCACTGTTCTTGAGCTAATCTGAAGGCCACACAAAGTTTGGAGGTCTGTAGCTATTGACTCTGCAGAAAGTTGGCGACTTCTGCGTACTGTGCGTCTCAGCATGCGCTGACCCCCCTCTGTGATTTTACGAAGCCTACCACTTCATGAGTTGCTGTTGTTCGCAATTGCTTCCACTTTGTTATGATACCACTAACAGTTGACCGTGGAATATTTAGTAGTGAGGAAATTTCATGAATGGACTTATTGCACAGGTGGCAACCTATCACGGTACCACACTTAAATTCACTGAGCTCCTGAGTCCTGAGAGCGACCCATTCTTTCACAAATGTTTGTAGAAGCAGTCTGCATGCCTAGGTGCTTGATTTTACACACCTGTGGCCATGGAAGTGATTGGAACATCTGAATTCAATAGTGTATGTATATGTATGTATGTATATATATATATATATATATATATATAAAGGGCATAATATTTTAGTGTAGGGTGAGGGTTAGTAGTAATTATAATTAGCTATACATAATATCAAAAGAAGTCTATGGCGTTTCTCCGTTTAGCTAAGTAAATGTGTGCATGTCGAGATGAATAACCATTTAAAAGTCATTAAAGGTGTGAGGGACATAATGAAATTGAGGTTTAAAATTATGTATTAATAGCCTATAGATGATTCATTGTCCATCCAGGTGGGATGTTTAATGGGGGTTTAGGAATGATGGCCCTGTGTAATGATGTGTGTTGGTGTGTATATGTGCGCAGATAGGTGGTCCAATCAGGGTGACAGGGTGCAGATTCAGTTCTCTGACACAATGTAGACACAAAGTGAGTGGTAATGATGACCGTTTACAGCTGCCTACTTCAATCTTCAGCATCATTGACACCATATAAGGATGCAGAGAAAGACATGGCCTTTAGAAAGTACCACAGAAATGTGGTACATTCACAAGTTGGAATATGGGTAACTGCGTATGGATGGTTTTTGTCAGGTGATTGCAGCCATGAGCACAGGAGAATTACACCCTTTAACCCAGTAAGAACAGGAGAGAGAGTGAGTGTTGACCCTGAGCTTCAGACATTCTCTTCACAGGCTATAACCATGATGGATGGCTCCACTGCATGACCAGATTGCTTACCCAGACATGAAGGAAAATGAGGAATAAAATCGCCTGATTCTCTCAACCTCTTCCCTCTCTTTTTCTTCCCTCTTTCCTCCCTTACTCTTTTCTCCTTTAACCCTCTTTTTAAAGCCATCTCTTTCTTTTCCGCATTAATATGGAGAAAGTAGGTTATCAGTGAATAACATGTCTGATTAAACCATGAATAAATTTGGTTAGAGCTGATTTCATCTCTCTGAAATTTATATCACAGCGGTTGTGGCTTCACAAGTCCACATCTCACACTGTAACCCCACCTGTCAATCACATAACATCATTAAGCATCTTTCCCCTCACCTCCAGCTGTTATTCAACAGTATAGGTGAGGAAGAGAGAGTGAGAGTGTATCGCAGTATATTGCATGAACAATACTCAGAGGCCATTCAACTCGTTTATTTGTCATGTGACGGAATCTCAACTTAAAATAGAGGCAGAGGAGGTTGAGGGGTTTAATTGAAATTCAGTTAGTGCATGCATGATGTAGGAGACTTACAATATTTGGTTCTTGAGGTCGTGGCTCCACCATCTCAGAAGCAGCTGACCACCTGGGAGTCTGAATTTAACAGGGAATAGTCTGATTAGGAAAGTTCTCTCACTTCTACTATGGTAATGAGAGACCAGAAAAGAATGGCCAGGCTCGCTAAAACCGTAGGGTCATAGTGAGATAATGAAAAAGCAACACGTGAGGAAAGCATGTGCATCTATACCAAACTGGCTTTTCTGCTCACCAAAGCTGCATTTATTTGATCCATTTATTTATATTTGATTAAATAAATGCAGCTTGGGTGAGCATAAGTGACTTTCAGAAACATTAAAAAATCTTACCAATCCAGAACTTTTGAATGGCAGTGTAAGTATTAAAACTACTAAAATAATAATTTTAAATATACAGTGCATATACTTGGGATAACAGATGGGCAACTAAAGGCTATAAGGACCATTCTTGTCAATTATGAACAGGTTTTCCAAAACTAGATGACTGAAAATTTGGAAGAATTTCATTGATCTGACAAATCTGCAGTGTACAGATGGTAGAGTCACAATTTGACCCAAAAATCCAACCCCTAGATCCTGCAGGCTTGGAGATGGAGTGTAATGGTGTGGGGAACGGTTTCATGGAGCACATTAGCAGCCTTTATACCAACTAAGCACAATTTGAATGCCACGGTATACTTAAGCGTTGTTGCTGTTATGTGCATCCCTTTATGGCCACAGTCCATCGGTTTTCAAATGGATCGCTCCAGCAGGATAGTGCAAAATGTCATAAAGCTCGAATCATCTTCAGTTCCAAGAACATGGCATGGGTCTCCATTTCTCGCTACCAGCCTGCACAGTCGCCTGATCTTAAACAAGAGTTGCTGTAGCATGGCCAAAATAGATTAACAGATTCTGCAGCCAAAATATCAGTACAAACAACCTAATGTTATTGCGATGGCAAGAACCAAACTCCCTGAGAAAAGTCGGAGCAACTTGATTAAACTGTTGCAAAGAACACTTGTTGTTCTGGAATCTAAATACCTGGCACTACATAGATGGACCTAAAGTGGACTGAATATATAGAAAGACCATCCTTACAGAAAAGCCCTCAATTTCATACATTTTCTTTCTCCCCCTCTCTCTTTTTTTGCTATAGTAGCACTATCCTCCTGCTGCGTTGTGTATTGGACGATAGGAATCACTCACTCCAATCTAGCTTCTTGCTGTTAGACCCCACACCTACTGCTGACCCCTTCTCAAATCAAATGACCACCGATGGTCAGATTCCACATAGGCCTGTATACACACACACACACAAGCACAAACATCTCTTTTCATTTGTAATCCAACCAGCTCCATGCTATTTTTCCATGTTTGGTCTGATACAGAATTGAAAAGCCTGCATTACAGGACCTTAGCAGGTGGGAGCAAATCCTAAAAAGACCCTCTCTCAAGGTCAAACCTAATCCAAAACCCTCAAAAAATAACATTTAGACCAACATTTTTATCACATCTAATTCTGTATACTGCATAATGAATATTATTAACTTAACTCTATGCAAAAACTATCATCAGAAACTGTGACTTTGCTCTCATTATTATTCTTTAAGCACCCTACAATTATAGCACCTGCTTTGAAGTTAACTACAGCTGTTCCATTAACCGCGGAAATAATACTTCATTTTGCATACTAGTTCTGTTGTAATACCTTAAGAGATTTTTTTTTTTTTTTTTTTTTTTTGTGCAGATGCATCTTTCATTAGCTTTTAAACAGGTGGTTGGAGTTTATATTGAGATTGCTCTAATGCCCGAAGCACTGAAATTGAATTTGGCAGTGAAGTCTAGGTCTGTGTGTGTGCTCATTTTTTCTACTAGACAGACAAGGTCAGATGTGGGTCCATGGTTGGGCAGCAAAAGAGACAAATCTATATGAGGTTTTATTACACAGTGGCATCCAGCATGACAACCGATCCTTGGACCGGGTCACTATGGTCTACTGCAACAAGAGGAATTATAAAAACGCAACCGAGATTTGTAATCCACACCCCGGACTGCCGTCAGGAGAGAGGAGGCAACCGGGAATGCTGCTGTTGGGGGTGAGAGGGCAAAAAAAAAAGTGTGTTCCCAGGTCCCATGACAGCCCTGTTCATGAATGTCAAAGATCTGCAAATGTGGATGAATCCCTATTCTCTG
Source organism: Ctenopharyngodon idella (assembly GCF_019924925.1). NCBI lineage: Eukaryota > Metazoa > Chordata > Actinopteri > Cypriniformes > Xenocyprididae > Ctenopharyngodon > Ctenopharyngodon idella. Next base: position 13,702,793 of record NC_067233.1, on the reverse strand, counting down.
TTGAATTTGGACAACTGAAAACTATAATTAGTTTAATTTTAATTAAGAATTCACCAGGCTTTGGCCTAACAAACAAGTCGTTTTATTTGTAATAAGGGCGTTAAGTACCAATATGGGGCATCCATCTGGATGTGACGGCAGCCAGTCTGGGCTAGTGCTTTCACCACGAATCGGACACCACAGCGATGATGAAGAGGAGACTCATATGAGGCCATAAGCAGATGGAATGAAAATGTTTTAAGTGGGGGTTTTGGCAGCAGTACCAGATTGATATGGCTCCCAAGTTGTTTTGCTAATTTACTTTTATGTAGCAAAAAAAAAAAAAAAAAAACGTGTAGAAGAGCATCATCCAAAAATTCTCCTTGGACACTTCAGGATTATATTAAAGCTAAAAAATAAAATAAAATAATAAAAAAAAAAAGACTGGCACCTTGCTACATTCATTGTGTCAGTAGTGTCAGTAGTTTTTTTTATTAAATTAAAAATAATTATAAATTATGAAAAACATTATAAAAAATATGTTTTATTGGATAGTATTGTGAGCTCTAGTAAAAAAAAAAAAAAAAAAATGTGTTCAGTATAATTCATTTTTTTACTTGAAAATTAAAATACTGATTAAAAGTTTTTTTTAATGTTATGTTCATGACAAATAATATAGCTTGTTTCTCATATTTACCAAAAGTCAGAATGGAGTAGTCATACACACACTCTCTTACGCTTTAACCTTTATGTTATGCTGTGAGTCAGACTGACCTATTTTAGAGCTTATCATCACTGCTATGATATAAACGTTTGCAGTATGAGCCTTCATTCTATCCTCAAGGTAGTGTTTCAAAAAATGAATATTAAAAAGGGAAAAATGACAAAGGTTATAAAATAGATGATAACCTGCTGCAGATTGACCTGGTAGCAAAAGAAATTCGGGCTTGGACTGTACTTGTACACAGTAAATTGTGTCTGTTGTTCACACAGCCATTAGCTTTGATAGGCAAGACATATGAGTGTCTAAACCTGAGAGTTTTGTGGGATAAGTGGATAAAGCGAAGTGAATGAAATGCTTTTTCCCTCTTATTCTTTTTGATACTAAATGTCACGGAAGTCGACAAATATGGACTAACGTAACAGGTGACAAGCAATGTCCATTTCAGCTGCTGTTGGAACATGGACTGGAAAACACCTGTAGAGGCACCAGAACAAAACCATGCAAAATAAATGGGGTTGGGTGTGGCCCAGTTTCTGGGGTCACTAAAATATCTGCAGAAAGTCATCAGTTAGCATTCACGTTCATCTCAACAGTCTGGTGCAGGACCCTGCAGATTTGAAATCTCCCATCTTTGCTCATGGCGGCTCATGGGCAATAAATGTTTTGAGCCAACAACCTGAATCGAAATGTCAGATGACTAACTCTGGAAAAGAGGAAGCGACAATCCTGAGCTGCAGCAGAAAAATATAAGCCCATTTCACGCTTTTAAGAATCTTAAATAACTAAATAAATATTGGGCAATGAAAAACATCTACTATATATAATAAATTTGCAATTTATATGTTGCTTCCACAATCAATCAATCAATCAATTGTTTCATTGCTGCCATAAAAAAATAAAGTGTGTAAAATACCAGACAAAAAAATCTAACATTATATTGGTGGCAAACTGTGTTGATTAAAGCGCACAAGCAAATATTATACACTTAACATTATAGAATTAATCTAAGCAAAATAATAATAACAGAATAATTGTCATTTCTGTTCTTTCATCAGGAGTTTTGTGCTATACGCAGCAGTGCATGTCTGTATTTTTACTCTGAATGGTGACAACTGATGTGTTGTCCTACTCTCGGGAAATGGATTCCCGAAGTACTGTACAAATTTTAATACTGGAGGAATTTATCACCATTAGCAGCATGACTGACACAATGCCAGGCGTTCTTGTTTAGATGACAACCAGGTCTCTTGAGATATTTGTGTGTGTGTTTGTGTAATTGTTAGCGAAAAGAGAAAATTCATATCTATTGTAAGTTTGCCAACTTAGGTCTTCAGCATACAGGCTGTGGGCTTTTTATTTATTTATTTCGGTTAGAGGGTAAATCCCAACATGTTATACCAAAAACAAACAGCTATGACCACAATACAGTTAATAAACAAAATCCATCAATGTGACATTCAAACCTTTCATTACACCTCAGATCTTCTTCCCTCCTTTTTCTTCATTTCAGATCTCTCAATGGCTGTCACATTCACACAGCAGCAGTTGTCAGTCCTGTTTTAAAGAGCTAAATACAGTTCTTTTCATTCTCATTTTAGCCAAGGGCTATGTTTAGACTGTCAGTCGAAATCTAATTTTTGTTCATATCTGATTAAAATCCAATCAGATTTAGCAAGTGTGAATGGCAAAAAATGAAATGGCATGAAATCTACTTCAAGCTACATTCATATGTGGTTTGAAATCCTATTTAAATCACATTTCTGAAAATCTGTTTCAGTCTGACTGCTCTGATCATATTTCTCATGGTTTATGTGACTTTCTTATGCCATGTAAAACATAAACATCAGACATTGTTATAGGAAACATGCTGATTGTTGTTGTTTTTGGCGTATGCCTTCCAACACAATGCCACTGCCATAGAAACCAATGCAGATATTCTAGAAAAATCGGATACACACATAATCAGATTTGGCCTGACAATGAGAACATCCAAAGAGAGTGACAACCGCTTTACATACAAACAAAGTAAAGTGGCCTTGAGTTCGGTTAAAATGTGCTGTATTAATGAAGCTGCAGTCAGTTGTCTGTTGAGTTGTTGACATATGTATGATAATGTTTGTTTTGTGCAAAAAGGCACAGGTCATTGTGTCCATCGAAATGATTCAGTCTCCGTCTGAAATTACAAAATTGCAACTGTTACAATTTTTTAAGATCCAATGTGATTTTCTTCCTCCTATTTTTATTTTTGTGGCTTTATGCGAGGAATGTTCTTGGATATAAAAACTTCAGTCATCCTAGATAAACTCTGAATGGTAAAAGTTCAAAGTTCCTTAATAGAAGGTTTGAATGTCTGCTTTGAATTACATAAACGAGAGTCAGATTATTATCATTTCATTTTTATGTTACCAGCTAACTTGTATAATTCTGTCTTATTTACTCACCAAAACCAAATTTTGACTCTCATTTGGTGCTTGGCGAGTGCTAATTTTGGACCCTTCCAACAAGGTCCTCTTAATTTAGACACTCAAAAAGTGTGTTCGTTAAAAAAAGAGAGCAGCCTCTGACTCACATATGCACTTTCTCTTTCTCCCTCGAGCCGAAAAGTTCACGAATACAGTTGGAGGAACTCTGTGGTTACCAGGCTTGTTGTAAATTGGAATTGAATCCCATTAATAAAAGCAATTGGATTTAAGGTGAGCCACTTGAGTGGACGGATCGTGATTTAGACACTAATTAATCAGAGAAATAAGTTTGAAGATTATGCCAGAAGATAAGACCATTAATTCTGGGACGTGAGAGTTGTGGGTGAAGTCTGCAAAGGTCACACATGACAGCGTTTTAAGGCTCCGACTTTAATGAGAGAGAAATGGATGAGAGACCGTGTGGACACAGCATTTATTAATACAATGGGAATGAGGCCAGAGCTTTATTACAGCACCATGTTTGTGAGTGAGAATCGAAGTGCGTATGTGTGAGTGTTCATTACGTCAAGTGTGTGTGTGTGTGTGTGAATAAAAAGAACAGAAGTTTGCGTGGGTGAGAGAGAGAAAGTCGCAATTGTGGACACGAAACTTCAGCTTGTGACCTTTACGTTTCCCTGTCTGTGATCCATGCTTCATTTGAGTGGGGGTAGAATGGGCCGTTACTCTCACCAACACTAATATTTCTCTCTCTCTGAGTGTTTCATCTAAAGCAACTGGTTCGTCTTGTGCACCCTGCGGCTGTGGATGAGCACTTACCACTCATGACACATTTTCTGAATCACAGCCACATGTGAAACATGAAATATTTTAGGGTAAGTTACCTTTTGCAACCTGAGAGAGAGAAAGAGAGAGCTTGAGGGGTGTGCGTGAGGGCTTGTGTCAAACAGAAGACGCTGGGTATACGTTCTGTCACACCGGTCTGATATGGAAGAGAGAAAGAAGAGATGTCATGCTTTCTTTCCCATTAAAACTGTTGTGAACTGAGGCACAGAAACAGAGGGTTGAAATACACAAGGGCTAACAATCTAACAAAATACACCTGGGAACAATCAAGACTAATGAACAGGGGAGCCAATGAACAAAAGGACTACAAAGGACTACAAACACGGCACAAGAAACACTTAAATCCAGGGGCAAACACAGCACTGTAAAAAAAATTGTTGGTTTAACTTAAAAAAAGTAAGTTACCTGGTTGTCTTAAAATTTTGAGTTCATTGAAATTAAAAATTTGAGTTAATACAATGAAGGCGATTGGTTTAATCAACAGAAACTCAAAATATTATGTTATCTGAACCACATGAATTATCTAAGTTGACTTGGCAAAAGAAAAAATGTTGTGATAACAAATAATTTTTACAGTGAGGGAACCGGTAACACTGGCATAACTTCACTGCAATCTAGACCTGAATTGTTTAATTAAAATATAGAAAGTGTCTGAAAATATAGTTTAAATATATTTTAATTCATTTTTCATATCTTATTAATCAATATTTGAATTCATTTCAACTTAAATGATGATCAATTAAATAATTTTATCAATTTATAAAATATTTGTATACTATTGTAATGAAAATATATACACAAACATCTATTTAAAATAAAATGTTCAAAGTTTTGATGGTGAGAGAAGGCAGAGGAATGTATCAGAACAATATACGCTTGACTCAAACTCCCTTGTGAGCGCCTTTCCTTATAAATAAATAAATAAATAAAAAATAAAATAAAGAAAATGTTGTTTCAACTTTAAAAAGTAATTGTTCATGCTGCCCTAAACTTTTAAGTTTAGTCAACTTAAAATTTGAAGTTTTACTAAGTGAAAACTTGGATATTTGAGTTGACTAAACTTCCAATTTTAAGGGCGCACAAATACTTTTTTAAAGCTGCAGTCCGTAAATTTTGCCTCTTTGTCGCCATCTCTGTTTGAAACTTGCAATTGCAGTTTGCGAAATTATCATCTTTACATGGGCTGTGCCTCGGCATGGCTCCTCAGCGCGGATGAATCTAATGTTTGCTGTCAATCACCACATTGGTGTGGATACTGTACTTCGGAATCACAGATTGTAGTCTTGGAAGTACGACCAAAATAAGAATTTTCACCAGAAAATGTCATTTGATCAAGTAAGTAACATGTCTTCCACTTTTGACTGAGGGGAAAAAAAGCATTACAGTAAATTGCGCTGCCAATGGTGATTAAATCTAACGGATCACGTCAAACCGTGCAAATTATTATTATTGTTATACTTTGTTCTCAAATTGTTAATGTTAACAACATCAGCATTGCGTGACTATGTGCATTTAGTATGTATTAGCTTTACCTGTAGATTTCAATTTCTGTACAGTCTAATCTCTAACGTTAATTTGTCATACCATACAATCCGCCATCAAAATGATATGTTTAATTATTGCAGCTGCTGTGAGAAAAGGCTATAAATGATCCGCCTCACGTGCGATATAGCTTACTAGCTGGGACTCGTTCTTTATGTATACAGACGTGACGCAAAGACAAACGGCGACATGCTCAAATTTCCCACGAAAACTCACCAGTACCACCTGAATTATAAAACATTATTACAAGCTTACCGTTGTGAATCAGGCTAAGGTAAGGAGATAGTTTTGAACACTGGCTGGTTATGTACTTGCTCAAAAATTGATTTTGGATCATTTTTAACCAAAATAAATAAATAAATACATTTACGGACAGCAGCTTTAAGTAGATTTTTTTTTTTTTGTAAGCCTAAGAAGATAGTAGAAACCAATGGTCTTAATGATCTACTTAGGCTTGCAGAACTTTTGGGAAATTCAGCTCAGAACTATAAGAGAATTCATGAAGCACAAGAGCTTTGGAAAGGATGTTTACCACTCTAAGTGCATTAAAAGCATTTAAATAGTCAGACATTAATAGAATAGTCAGAATAGTCATTCTTGACCTTTTGTATTTTGTAATTCTTGAAAATGCGTGGCATCTTCCTGAAGGCTGTATTTACTGGAGTTTACTAAGGTGCATTGCCATGTTTGATCAACTGTGACCTGCAACTGTTTGTCTTATGTGCTTTTGCATAAATGTGTGTTCTGAATGTGGAGTCAAATGCCCAAAGGATTTATTTGCTCAAAAACATCACATTTCCTCAGCAGGACATGTATTATATTTAATACAGTGACCTGATGCATTTGCACAATTGAAATTATTAGGTCAAATTACAATGTAACCTACTTTAGGGCTATCTTATGAATATTCAACAACGTTTTATGTTGTCAGAATACACAATGAGAGTGTACACAATAGGATTGATGCTTGACTTTATTTACAAAGACACAATTATGGGCCCTACAGTGCATTTGTGTTGGGCTGTGTTTTTCCTCTCTCTCTTCTCTGCATGCATACACACACACACACACACACACACACACACACACAGAGTCTACCTAGACACACACACACACACACACACACACACACACACACACACACACACACACACATCTCTTATCTGCCTGAGTCTTCAAACAACTGATCTCATCCATCACTACATATCATACTGACAAACTAATAAAATAAATAATATACCGAAAAATATGTTACTCAAATTACATCTCAACAGGCAAATAAAGCAGACTGAACATCTCTGAAAAGAATTTCCTGGTATTTTATCAGCAACACAAGCTTATAGAAAAAAGTGTAAGTATGAGATATACACACTAGCTTTTTTTAATTTTAAAAAGGCATCGGGCTTAGCTCTCTCTCTCTCTTTTTTTTTTTTTTTTTTCAAGCTAGACTGCCTACAATGTTGGTGTAAGTAATTATGGCTGTCAAATGCAATTTGTTCCCTCTATTATTTTAGGAGAGAAAATAACGTGTGATATGATGGCCTAGATGAGCTGTTTTGCTTCCATAAAGCTTGGAAAATCCAAAGGGACTGAGGTTTCATGGAAGGGACTTGTGATGCTTTAGCTGTCTTACCTATTTCATAAGATTACCCTCCGGAGCTACCATTTCAGAGAGCATGATTTCCACACGGTCTCTATTTGCTGGATTTATCTTCCTTCTCTGATGTGGCTAGAAGTTTGACACCTTAGATAACTTTATTTCTATTTTTTTAGGAAAGCAGAGGACACATTCTCCTTGAAATCTTGTTTGATATTTAACACGTTAAAAAAATCTTTAAAAGGCAAGATGTGTAATATTTTTGATGCTGAAATATTTTCTGCTATCCCAGTTTAATGTGCAGAGACATAATAAACTGTTTATTAGATGAATTGCACATAAAAGTGTAAATACGATGGATGGATTGGATGGATGGATATTATACACCGGCATAACATTATGCCGGCAATAGGCATAACATTATGACCACCTTCCTAATATTGTGTTGGTCCCCCTTTTGCTGCCAAAAACAGCCCTGACCTGTTGAGGTCACAAACCATTCCTGAATCATTTTTGCTTTGTGGCAGGGCGCATTATCATTCCCTGGCGCCACAGTCACCAGGGAATACCGTTTCCATGAAAGGGTGTACATGGTCTGCAACAACACTTAGGTAGGTGGTACATTTCAAAGTAACATCCACATGGATGGCATGACCCAAGGTTTCCCAGCAGAACATTGCCCAAAGCATCACACTGCCTCTGGCAGCTTACCTTCTTCCCATAGTGCATCCTGGTGCCTGGTGTTCCCCAGGTAAGGGACACACACGCACCCGGCCATCCACGTGATGTAAAAGAAAACGTGATTTATCAGACCAGGCCACCTTCTTCCATTGCTCTGTGGTCCAGTTCTGATGCTCACTTGCCCACTGTTGGTGCTTTCGGTGGTGGACAGGGGTCAGCATACGCAACAAATTGCGATGCACTGTGTATTCTGAGACCTTTCTATCAGAACCAGCATTAACTTCTTGAGCAATTTGAGCTACAGTAGCTCGTCTGTTGGATCAGACCACACGGGCCAGCCTTCGCTCCCCACGTGCATCAATGGCCCTTCACAACAATTCCTTCCTTGGACCACTTTTGATAGATCCTGACCACTGCAGACCAGGAACACCCCACAAGAGCTGCAGTTTTGGAGATGTTCTGACCCAGACAGAATGTTCACTTGCTGCCTAATATATCCCACCCACTAACAGGTGCCGTGATGAAGAGATAATCAGTGTTATTCACTACACCTGTCAGTGGTCATAATGTTATGCCTGATTGGTGCAATTGTCATTATTTATCCAATGAATGAAAACCACTTGAGGCATTAATCTCATGTGGCTAATTACTCTGAAGACAGTAAAATGACAATCAAAATTATGACAAATTTTGCTAGCATCCATTTACTTGCTGTGCTAGTGGTGCAGAAATTACACACTTCAACTTTTCCTTCTTACACCAAAATGGTGGAGCAAGAGAGAGTATTTTTGTGTCGTAAATCAGCCATTTAAATTCATTGTGGTTCTTAATCGGTTCCTCTCAGTCTTGAGAATGAGAACTTAAAGCGCATGGACAGATGTTGACGCTCGTTCACACCCCCTCCTCAGACCTGGTGCGATGTTGCTGGCAGGACGAGGTGGAGGTAGACACTCATTCCATTAGTGCTGCCTCTGCAAATTCCAGCTAATTTCATACACATCAATACACATTAGCATACCACTCTGGCACCGGCATTCAGGAAAACACTGCACTCAAGAAAGAGACCATGAGGAATGGGAAGGTGTAATGGGGAAACAGAGAGAGAGGCAGGATAATATAAACTGATGATGCTTTTACAGTCTCTTTCATTAAATGCGTAAATAGACTGAAAACACATGATTGTAAATAACACGCCGGTAAAGAGACAGCTAATTAAGAGAGACTGCAATGAGGACGGAGAACAGGGGAGGAAGGGTGACTGATAAAACAGCTCGATTATCTTCACACATATCAAAGTGAACAGCTCATCTTCTCTGTTTACCTCCATTAATATACATGCATTTGCAAATACACAGCATCCATTTAAGAACTTGCATTTGCAAGCATACATACTTTATATACTAAATCAATGTAACCTTAAAGTAACCCTAAATTTGCACTCTCTTTTGCAGTCTCTATGGAGAATTACTTTCAAAACAATTTCAAAACATCACTTGCATGCTTTACTGATGATTTTGCAGAACAGAAGGATGGCAGCTTCTGTGTCACACTTCTCTCATGGCCACCATCTCAGTGGGAACTCTACAGTGTTGTTAGCGGTTTATCAGTTTATCTAACCAGCATCCATCATAATCATGCTGACATAAAGTTTCGAAGCAACTGTTGAAAAGAAGGTTGAATCTGCACACAATGATTTATGCTTTATTGCAGCTTTTTTGCTGCTGATCAATCTATCAAAAGTCAGCAATAATAACAGAAAAAAATAAATAAAAATAACTGAAATTAAATTATCAATCAATAATATGATTATTATATTTCGTTGTGCCAAAATTGTTTAGGCAAACTTAAAATACAGCTATTAAAATGTACAGCTAAATTCAAAACGGTGACCATAAGTTGTTATTCGTTATATTTATGAACCTAAGGTATTTGAAATGTCAAATTCTATGTGTTTTTGAATAGAAATGTTTCAGATTCCTTCACCAGTAAGTATTACTGTCCCCAATATAACAGGACGTGATAGCAATTTCATTTCAATACATCCAATGCTATGTTCACACTGTCAGTACAAATCCGATTATTTGTGTATCCGGTTGGAATCTGCTCTAAATTATTGACTGTCCACACTGATATGTGTATCCTGTGGTGTTCTTTTGTTTTCTGGAATATTTGCATTTGTTTTTTATGGCAATGATGTTGTCTTGGTAGGCATATGGCAAAAACAACAAGAACAACAGCAACAAATGTGTAGCCGTCACGCTGGACTACTACGCATCCATCTTTGGCAGCGGCAGAATCGTAGGAAGCTGATATGCGTGGCTTTATTCCGTGCTGTCTTCGCCGGTCTCAAAAACATGTCTCCATTATATTGTAATTTTCTGCTCGACCGGTACTTTGCAACAACAAAAGCTTGTTTCTGCTGCGATAAACATAAACCATGTGAAATCCGAATACTGGGTCAAAATGAAATGGATTTCCAGAATACCTTAATTTGAATAGGATTGACATATAAATGTAGCTCAAAACGGATTTGTAAAAAATTGCATTTCAAGTGATTTTTTTTTTTTTTTTTTGTCATTCACACTTGCTTAATATGATCAGATTCCAATTGGATATGCACAAAAATGGATTTAGACTGACAGTCTGAACTGAAGTATTGAAGTATTGCGAACATAAAGCCTTGCTTCCTGTTCCTCAACTTAACACTCATTGGCTGTGTCCGAAATCACTTACTCTCTTGAGTAGGTACTTATTTTAATATGTAATTACTTCACAACTTCTACAAAGTATGTTCTATATACAGTAGTATATGAATGTACCGGGTACCTTTTGTCACATAGTGTTTTTCGCCTACTATATAGTATAGGGAAGTATGCTATTTTGGATGCAGCCATTGACATGTTGCACATAAATGAGCAATCAAAAATCTGTGTGCATCTAATAACCAGGAAGAATTAAACTAGGATGACCGAAAAAAAAAAATTGTAAATGTAAAAAAAATTTCAAATTTCAAAATGACAGAAACTACTTAGGTGGTTTTTCAGTTGTTATTATTATTACAGCCAATGCCACAGTTTAGTTACATTAATCCAACTATGGCAATGATAAGGCGTCAGTGGTTCTGTTTTTTTGTTTGTTTGTTTTACTAATACCACAACTAAAAAATAGTTACTTTTCTTAAACTATGATAAATGTATGTAAGGGCAAGCAAAGTAAAAAGTGCGTTGACACAGCAGTTGTAATTATGGCAAGCTAATGTTAAATTGAGTTACAGCCATCGACCTGGCAAACTATACAACAGGTCAAGCACGGTGGTGCTGAGCAGGTGCTGTAGTGACAAAACGACTGATCTGCCATTATTCCACCTCGCCATGATGGAACTCTAGAACTTTCCACTAACAATCATGCTCCTGAGCAGCTACAGAAGGCCGGTTAGTGATTTGCCTAAGTGATATTGTCAGTATATTAGCAGTGGATGAAAAGGCAGACGGGAAATCGTTGAAGAGCGTGACGTGCGGGGCGATGGATGGCTAACGTAAGTTTGCGGCCTCCTTACTTTGCTGCTTTAAATTACATCCACCCCTTAAAACAAGCCAGGCAGAACACATATCCATTAGCATAACAGCTTTGCACAAGTCAACACCTGGCAAGGTTTAAATATTCAGACTGTATGATGAATTTCAAGCGTGAAGGCTGCTTGCATGCTATTTCAGTATATCATTACCATAAGTGATAGCATTGTAAGGGAAAAATCCATATCACTAACAGTTAAGGTGATGGAAACAGGCAGGCATGAAGATAGGCAGCTTCAAGCGTTTTGAGCGACAGAAAGAGATGCCTAAAACACAGAAACCTTCTGACTGCACATATTTTAGAATAGTCCTCGAGTCATTTTACCATATGCTGTGGATTACATTAGAACTCGCTCTAAAAGAACTGGCTTTTAATGGGGAAATACAGTGGTGAATTTTTGAGTGCATTTGTATTCTGTGATTGCTTATATAACTACATATTTGGCTTTTGTTAAAGTTGAGGCGAAATGGAAGTAGCAACTGGTCTTTTCTTCCATATGTGATGTACATCTGAGTTTAACGGATTATCTGAACAAAAAAAATGTAGGCAGGGGACTTGCTTCTATGCTTCATTTTTTTGCTTCTGATTTTGAGATGTGTGTGTTTCAGTGGAAGGTCCAGTTGTGACATTTTGATTAAATATTACAAGGTGAAAACATTTTTTATTCATGCCAACTTTAAAGTAAAATCCTCAACACAAAGGCGATTTGGGCACACACTCAATATCGCAATATTTACTTTAATGTTTTCGCACAAACTGTTTTTGATTTCTTTCTTTTTTGTCGTATAGTTCCAGTCATAATGCTCACCAACCCATCAAATATGTCTGTATGTACATAACATGTGAAGGATCAACTATAGTCAAACGTCTTGAAAGCAAAGGATACCCTACAGAATTCAAGGCTAAGGCTTATAATTATTTCAGTGCATTCACCTATTCGCTTTTCTTTATGAAAAAACACATTTCAAACTGTATCAACCTTTTCCCTTTATAATGTGTGGTTAATGGAAGAGAACGTTTCAATAATCCAAACAGACTTCGAGGTCCAAACAGTCAGAGAGCTCTCTCGGGAATCAGCACTTCAAATTGCAGCTTGCCACAAATGGAGAAAATCTCATTGACGGACACTTTAAAACAGGCAAAGCACTATCTGAGCTCCATGTTTACAATGTGAAATGCCTGGGGAGACAGAACGCTGCAGGAAGATAGACTTTTATTCTACAATGGATCATTTCCCATGAGATAGCCGTCCACACATTCAAAAGGGTGAGAAGGAGAGCAAAAGAGAGTGAGAGCTTTTGCACACAATGTGTTATTAAATGTGTGGGAGAGCCCACTAGCGAGCCAGTGTAGGAGGTACGAAATATAAAAACAAGCTCATTCAAATGCTTGATATAAATACGTGGACACTGTCTTTTAAATGGAACCGCTGATATTGGCATGTGTCAAAAGAATATAGCAACGCATGAGGATGTACAAGACATACATTAGCGAGCCAAACGAGGAACGCTCGTGCGTACGTGAGGTGGAGCCGAGATTAGCAGGCGACCGTTTACCGCCTAATGCAAAGTTTAATTATAAAGCAGCTCCATTTGTTCCGTGTTCCCTGCTTTGCGTTCCACTCAAGCTAAATTAATGGAACGATAAACAGGCACAAACATGCCAGTAAACATCCCTAGCCTGAGCATATTTTAATGGAGCCCCAAGAAGAGTAAAGCAGACAGGAGAAGTGCCATTGGAAGCCCTCCAAACAGAGTTTAGTCACCATGGTGATTCCGTAAAGCGCTCTGATCGAGGAGTGTGAATTTTTAAACGAGACAGCGGATGGTTGCTGTTAAAGACTGGGTTTTGTGCCGCTCATCACCATGGCACCCGGCTAAAATGGGTTTACCTGACACATCTGTTCCAAATAAACCTGGCAGGGTCGACTTCCTGAAACAGATGCATTGGTACTACTCTTCCAGAGTTAATTGTAGACTAAGAGGATTGGGTGTAATGAACACAGAGAAGAAAGTGTGCATACTGAGAAAGTTGAGGTTAGACTGTTGAATACTGTTAATTTTATTATAAGAACAGCATGATGAGTTTTATTTGTTTTGTTGCATGCACAACCCATTGTAAAATGTGCCTCTACATACATTTTTTGCAAAACTCTAAAAACGTACCTATACAATTCAATGCAGGTCCCAGCTGAAATAAACACTAGTGGGAGTAAAATACCAACAGCTTTTATTCCTTTTCACACAAATTATGATTACAGGGCCAGATTGTTGATTAATAAAGAGTTATTTTTGTGCGGTTCCTTGCACAGTTATCCAGAAATGTTTTGAGCCGGAGTTGTGCATGCACTAGCTGATATACCACAATCTGTTCTAGCAGTTAAATGGGTGTATTGAGAGCATCTAAAATGTAACAGTATTTAAATGTAAAACTATTTACACTAGATTTATTTTATAAATATATTTTCATAGTTTTATTTTACTATTATGTGCATACTGTATTTTTGAGCTCCTAAACCCACCCGTATTCCAAACCTAATAACTTCTCAGCAATATAAAATATATACAGTGACAATTAGGTATAGTTCCAATACAATATACATAGGCATTAAGCCAGCGTTCTGACGTAGAACCTGGAAGCGCTGCACTGTGTTTACTACGTCAACAGCGTAGGAGAATGACAGCGAATAGAAGAAATTATTGAATACAGTCGTTAATTTGTTTTGTTTTTGCGCACAAAAAGTATTCTCGTCACTTCATAACATTAAGGTTGAATCACTGTAGTTACATGGACTATTTTAACAATGTCTTTATTACCTTTCTGGGCCTTGAAAGGTGCAATGACGTTGCAGTCTATGGGTGATTCAGAAACCTCTTGGATTTTATCAAATATACCTTAATTTGTGTTCTGAGGATGAAAGAAGGTCTTACGGGTTTGGAACGACATGAGGGTGAGTACTTAATTACAGAAATTTAATTTTGGGGTGAACTAACCCTTTAAAACTGCAGTTTACCAAAGACAGTCTCAAAAACACGGTTTGAAACCATCTCTGTTTCCTATAATAACAAACATGTAGCCAATCCTGGTAACATGTGGCGCGGCCTGGCCGGGAATTTTCTCCACTGACTTTACAATGTTCAAAGCGTTTCTGAGGATGCTGATTTTTAGAAGTAGCTGTCTGACTCAGAACGGGAACATGGATTGTGTAACATTAGCAACACGTTATTAGCTGTTTGATAACATAGTCAAGCCAAAGGGTAGTCATATCAATTACCATTATGTGTCCGACGTTGTGTAGAGCTATACAAAACTCATTACCATTCTACATCGACTTGTAGATGATCCTGTAATTCACTCTTCCTATTCTTCTTCTGAATTAGTTTCTGGTTCAAACATATATGGCTGAATTAAACCAATATTTCTGCTTGCCTTTGTGTAGCGTTTACTACAGTTGACTGAATGGAACAGGTAGTCAGAGCTGGTGTGATTGAATGCGCACTAATTTGCATATTCATGGATACACATATACTAAAAAAGGCAAGGATGTAGAGTTACCTTCAAGCTATTTTAAGGCATGAAGAAATTATTTTAACAGGGAAAAGTTTAAATATGTCATTTTGATTATCAAAGATGAGTTTAAAACCTTCCTTTGCGTTAATTAGAGGATCCTACACTCTTATAAATAAAGGTTCTTTATTGGCATCTATGGTTCCATGAAGAACTTTTAACAAGAACTTTTAGTTCTTTTAAGAACTGATCACTGAGAGGTCTTGGGCAATCAAAAGTGGTTCTTCTATGGCATTGCTGTGAAAACCCCCTTTTGGAACCTTTATTTTTTCCAGACTGTACAGGATCTTTACACTGCCTCTCTATTGTGTCAATCAGCGTGCACCATGTATTTGCTCTGCTGTGCAAGTAAATCAATAATCAACACTGACCATGTGATACATTGTTTCCCTGCTTCTGTGATTCCTGTGCAAATTAATTTATCCCAGCAGTAAACACACTGTATACTTGCTGCTTTGTTGCGGCTTCTTTGTGGAGTAAAATAGCTCCAAGTTGGCAAATGTAACCATAATTAGATAAAAAACACATTGAGGGGGCCCCTACGCACCACAGGGATCCTGTACACCAGTAGAGTGTGAGTTTTGAAGGGACTGGGGCCTGTCTAATTCAGCAATTAAGTCTAGTGGAAGTTGGCAAAATGGCTAAAACCTTTAATTGTTTGTATTATGCTAAACTGCAGGTTAAAGAAGCTACAGTATGTTGAATGTGTGTGAATGTAAAGAAAGCTATGATTTCAGACCTTGAAAATGTATACAGTGAGTGTTCCAATCTCTTGTATCTCTCAGCCACATCCTTTTAGTCCAGCTATCCATACAACTTTCAAGAGCTGTGGTTTTTTTTCCCCCCTCCACCTGCCTCTCCCTCCTTCATTATTAGTATGAAAGGAGTAAACGGCTTGTGGGCGGTAGCACTCCAGGCTAGCATCTGCTCATGCTCGACCAAACAGTCTGATGACAAAAAGAAAGAAAAAAAATAAAAATACAGACAGCACACATGTGTGAAGATTGATGTGCTCCTTACAGGTCTCTGGTTTCAAAATGTGGATGCTGACAGCAATTTATGCGACTAAAATATGCAAAGGGAAAAACATCATTAAAAACAAAGTCATATACTGGAGTGTGTTGACTTTGTCCACCACAAAATATGGCACTGTTGCTCAAGAGATGTCCTCCAGATGCATGATATCAGTACAGTGAACAAACACAAAGAAAAAAAAAAAAAAATATATATATATATATATATATTTTTTTTTTTTTTTTTTATGAAACAGACTTATTCTACTTGTTTTGCTAGCTTTGGCTCATTTGGCATAAACAACAACAGTGGCTCACTTGGCACAAACAAACTTAATTTCTGTTGAAATCAAGCTATTCACAGCTGTATTCAGACTCCCTGTTGTCACCCTATAGTGCTGCTGGAGGACATGACAGTCATGCATTTTTTCTGTTTTGCCCTTTTAGATTATTATTCAGTGAGAAAAAAAAATGACCCTATCTTGATTTGAGTAGATGATCACAGCGAGAACAGAGAAAACTTGAGAATTCTGAAGCACAGCTACGCAGGAACTAACACAGGATGTGCGCAGTTCAGAGACACTTTTTAAGAGCAGTTCATTTAATGCTTAAATAAGGGAACATGCTGTCCATTTTTCTTTGAAGTTAGATAGCTGCTCCTACTGGCAGACCACTTATAAACAACATGTGACTAGAAAGAAAGAAAGAAAGAAAGGAACAAAGGAATGTTTCTTTAGACATTAGACATCCTCATCATTAAAAAGAAAAAAAAAATCTCAAGAATTAATGCATGATTTTGAAATTTCAAAATCAGTGTCACCATTCCTGATGAAAGCAAAACAGTTTATATTTAAAGGGAAATGTCCCTTTTGTGCCCTTTAAAGTCCCCCTGTAGTCAATAATTTTATCCCTTAAAACTCATTTTTAATCACCAAAATCACATATTTAAACATTTTTTTGCCTTAAAATAGCTTGAATGTAACTCTACACCCTTGCCTCATTTAGTATACACCGATCAATGCAATATGCAAATTAGCCCCGCCTCCACTCACTCTCACCAGCTCAGAGATGAACTCGCTCAACTTACTGAGGTAAACGCAGCACAATGGTATTGCTGTTTACAACATCGTATACATAACATTTTTAATTTCATCACATTTTAATTTAATTTTAGTGTTGTGTTATTGTAGTATTGTCTTCTATGTTGTTTTATTCTGATTTTATTATTTTATTTTTTTTTTCTATACTCTGGTCAGCACTTTGGTCAGCTTTGCTGTGTTTAAATGTGCTATATAAATACAATTTACTTTAACGGTAATTAATATGATTAGCCTTTTGCTTGACTATGTTATCAAACAGCTAATAATATGTTACTAATGTTACACAAACCATGTTACCGTTCACCATGTCAGAGTAAGACAGCTGCCGTCTAACAATCAGTATCCTTACAAACGCTTTGAACAACTCAGAACCTCAGTGGAAAAAGACACAGAGTTCATCATAACATCGTAATATACATCATACACCCACCATATTGCTAAATTGACACGATTTTTCATATCAACAGAAAAATATACTGGGATAACCTGGCTTCTCTCGAGACTCCCCTGCTAGTTTGCTGTTAATGATATGCCAAAGCCTGCCGGCACGTTGACGTGATTGGTCACAAGGTAGTTTGTGATGTCACAGACACCAGCAGTTTCAAACCGTGTGTTTGAGATTGTCTTTTTTTCACTGCAGTTTTAAGGAGAAAATACTCAGCAATGGTGTTGACATATGAATTTGCACATGGTTTGTCTTAAAGCATATTAAAAACACCACATAGACATATAAACAACATTAAAAACTTGATTTTCACCACAGGGGCTCTTTAAATTGTTTCTTCCTTTCTTTTAATAATAATACAACATTATAATATATAAGAAAGAGAGAACATAAACTTAACACTGAGTGAGCTCGATTGCACACAAGTAAACCTTTTTTCCTGTTTTAAATCTGAATCATGTTCAAAGAAAATCTGCTGTGCCGCAATTTCTGTCCCTTTAGAGATGTGCAATATATTTTGTATACTCTTGGCAAGTCCACAAAGGCAACACAGCCTAATCTTAAATATTCCAGCTTGCCGTAGCTCGCGCTTTGCTTAACCGTCAGCCTCCATAACAGTTTCCATACATCAAAAGTGCCCATTGGACATGTTTACTTACGCAGTTTATGCTAATTTAATCTTTCATTCCACAGAAAACCAAAACTATAGCCCTATCTATAACCTTAAAAAAACACAATCACAATTTATGGCTTGAATCAGCTGGAAAAGCCGCCCATGCTACAGAAAACAACCCATCAAATGCAACGGTAGCTATAATGACCTTGTGCTTTTGCATAATTTTGCTTACAATATAGCATTTTTTTAATATAGGCCTTTTCTGCTTCTGTGATGATGTGATCTGCTGTTTTGAATCTAAGTTACATACATTTTAATCTAAATTGGGTCAGTTCTGGTATTTCTTAAGTTAGCAACAGGGATCTGATTGATCAAAAACAGATGGTCAAGTACGTATCTGACAGGGTCACTGTAGACAGATGGTGAGATACATTGATTCAGATATTATTTATTAATTTCTTTAACATGCCGACTATTGCCCAAGGCGATAACATTGCTCTGAGTGAGTTTGATGCAGGGTGTGTAGGCATCAGAGTTTAGCTGTGTGTGTTGGTTTGCATGCAGAAGCAGTCGGACGTTTGCTTGCTGTTTGTCTCTCACTTCGGATGTCTCTGCAATTCATCAGCCTCTCACATCTGCTCACTGTCACCTAGCCATTCATCACAAAAACACATACACGCACAGGCTCACAAAAGCTTCCTATCAAAACGCTCTTACACAATTGTATTGCATCTACATACATCCATTGCATAGCCAACATGTTTTCAGATAAATTCAAGGCTGTTTGAATTCTCTAGCATGAGCCAAAATAGGATAGTAAACACAAAACAAAAATAGATGACTAAGTATGCAAGTCATGTAGGCCCTACTTGCATTGAAGTTGAGTTTCATACACTAATGTAACATATTACTCCAGTAAAAGTGTATTTTACTAAAAATGACAAAAGTGCTAATTTTTATGCACTTAAGTATCAAAAGGAAGTGTGCTAGACCATTGTCAATACCATTTTGCTAAATGTCAAGCTCCATCACTGCACAAAATACTTATTTAAGAAGAGAGGCATCTAATGTTCTAGACACAAAAAAGGATACAGCCAGATATGATCTCAGTCTACCATTATTATAAATTGGCAACTAGTCATCAACATTCAAGCATTTCATACAAAGAGCGTAAACAGCTCATTTACATATACATACAGTATAGACGCATTTAGTGAGTTGTTAACTGTAGACTCACTATGACCGGATCATTGAAGTGAGTTGTTTAAACGAGAATAGCTGCAAATGAATCAGTCCAATTTTTGAATTGCTGAAACCAATTCAACAGGGTCATAGAACAAAAATCAGTTCAAAAGAATGACTCGTTCATGAGTCAGACATCATTATGTCAGCTCAAAGTAATTTAGAAAGATATATGTTAAATTCTCCCTGTGGTGAAAATCAAGTTTTTAATGTTGTCTATCTGGTGTTTTTAATATGCTTTAAGACAAACCATGTGCAAATTCATATGTCAGCACCACTGCTGAGTATTTTCTCCTTAAAACTGCAGTAAAAAAAAGGCAATCTCAAACACGCGGTTTGAAACCGCTGGTGTCTGTGACATCAACGTGTCGGCGGGCTTAAGCATATCATTACCAGCGAACTAGCAGGGGAGTCTCAAGAGAAGCCAAGTTATCCCGGTGTATTTTTTCTGTTGATATGAAAAATCATGTAGATTTAGCAGCGTGTATGATGTATATTATAATGTTATGATGAACTCTGTGTCTTTCTCCACTGAGGTTCTGAGTTGTTCAAGGCATTCGTAAGGATATTGATTGTTAGAAGGCAGCTGTCTGACTCTGACATGGCGAATAAGAACATGATTTGTGTAACATAGCAACACATTATTAGCTGTTTGATAACAGTCAAGCAAAAGGCTAATCATATTAATTACCGTTATGTGTCCAGTGTTGTATAGAGCACTACCATTGTGCAGCGTTTACCTCAGTAAGTTGACCGAGTGGATCTCTGAGCTGGCAGTTAGTGGAGGCGGGGCTAATTTGCATATTCATTGATCCACGTATATTAAATGAGTCAAGGGTGTAGAGTTACATTCAAGCCATTTTTTTTTTTCACAGGAAAAATATGTAATTTTGGTGATCAAAGATGAGTTTTAAGGGATAACATTATTGATTAAAGGGGGACTTTAAATAAAGTAAAACAAATTTTAAAAATATACACAGATACGGATCAAAAATGTAAAGTACAGACACACCCAATAGGTGTCTTCTCAGGCATCAAGACGAATCATTCCATACGGCTAACATGATTCAGCATTGAACTGAAGTACAGTTTGTCAACCACTGTCGGTAGTCCTATTCGGACAGGACTAGTTTTACAGGGGGTCATTAGAGAGATTTGCATTTCACAGACATACTTTGAGATTTTAATCCCGTCCGAATCTGCCATGTCTGTGTTTTTCTCACACAACTTTTGTAAAAATTTCAGAGCAAATTTCCTACCGTGTTTCGGCAAACTCAGTGGTCTTCTGAGAAATATAATCCCGTCTGAATGTGAATGTCTGTGATTGCCGATATTGTATTATACGAACGCTTCACCTCATGAGCTTTTTGACCTACACAAGCTACCATATGCGCACCGATCTTCTGTATACTTTCATTTCATTTCAATAGTATGGATAGTAGGCCTATCTGATGAAAGATAAAACTAACAAATAGAGCCAAATCGTGGAAATTGTAAAGGCGGCCCATTTTAATTTCAGTGTCAAATAAGAAAGAGATAGCCTACTAGATTTCGTCGCTCACATGTGGGTTTTTTATAAACAGCCACTTGTACAGCTCGTGAAGTTTGCATGAATAGGGTTTTTAAAATTATATAAATAAATAATGGATTAAAAGATATATACTTCATAAATGATGCATGTAAATACAGCACGTGAGCTTCTGTAATGCCCACATTCACAACACACACACTCCCATCTCTGTGATAAACACGGAGATGTTAGTTCCATCCGAATTGGTAGCCTACATGAAATGACAGACCTCGAGTGATAAGAATTGTAACTCAAACGTTGTTTAGAAAACTAGTCCCGTCCGAATAGGGCTATTGATTCTTATTATCTACTTCCATGTTTTAACGAGATGGATGTTTTAAGACTGCCACTCCTTACCTCTTTTCTTTAATTGAATTAGCTAATAGATATAGATTAATGGCAATTCTCACGGGTCTGAAGCATCATGGGAAACTGGAATGAAAAACAAGTGAGGTCGCATAAAGGTTATGCCTCTCAGTGATATGAACCAAAGCAGCAGTGCATGCAGTGCAACCCTGTGCCCAATATAAAATATGAGTCACTGAATGTTGCTCCACACACAAAGCGATTTGATGTTTATCTTGCCTGGCCTTCGGATGCAGTTGACATGGGGCAGCTGTGCTCCGAATGTACAATAGTGGAAAGGTTTGTTAGCTGAATGATAATAGATGGTCACATTAGACTGCAAGAAATGGTAATATCTGTTGTTGTTGTTAGTTTGTTTGTTTTCATTGAGATCTTTATGATTTCTTAAAGGCAGAATATGTAATTTTTCGCCATTAGAGGTTGCTTATTCAAAACAAAGGCGTAGCTTGATGACGCCTTGATTTCGTGGAATCATGGGAGGTGTTGTCTTCACGTCTACAGCTGGTGGAAAAGAATCTAATGAGACTCAGGCAGCTAATATAAGACACTTGTTGCACACTGCACTAAGCTAAATCAATATTAGGCATGGTAAAAACATGTGGAAGACTTACTGTGTTGAGCTATATAACAATTAGTTTTGCGCACCTGTTGCGCACCTGTCTAATTAAACACATAATATATTAAAGCGTCTTTGGTGTTTCCATGGTTTCTACAAAATAAAGCCGGAAATCGGGGGTAATGCGGGTATGATGTCATTGATAGGCAATGCATGTACACGTTTTGTGTCCTGGTTAAAATTGCTAATTCTAAATTTAAACATTATTGGAAACATTTGGTATAATGTAAGTACACAAGTCAACAAACTATAACATTGTTCTTGTGGTTTTTGGATGTTTTAATCTTATTAAAATATCCAAAATATCCTAAAATATTAAAAATCTTACATATTGTGCCTTTAACACCAGTGTTATTATTGTTGACCAAATCTAAAACTAATCGTTAAATTATTCGATATTAGATATTTAGATAATAGATGAAAAACTATAACTGAAATAAACAAGTCATGTCAAGCAAGTCACCTTTATTTATATAGCGCTTTATACAATACAGATTGTTTCAAAGCAGCTTGTACAGTGATAACAGGAAAATGATTTAATGATGCAAACATGGTTTATTTCAGCTGGCAGCTCTAAAAGAAAATTTTTCAGCTGAAGTCAGTTCAATGTTGATTCAGTTCTGTTATTCAGTTATTAAATTAGTTCATTTCATAAAGAAATTCTGAAAAACAGTTGTCATCCAGCTCAGTTCAGTTCTCATCCAATAGTGTCAGAGCAGTCAAATTAATAATATTGTTGAATATTAAGTGCCCCCAGCAAGCCAGAGGCCAACTAAAATGGAAATAAAAATTAAAATTATATAGAAAATTATTTAAAAAATTTACAAAATCACATAAAAAATACTAAACGTTAGTATGTAATAGTATGTAAATAATACAAAATAAAACTGCCTAACGTAGATGCAACACAATACTGTCTGTCTTTAATTCAGTATGCTTCACCTTTACTGAGAATCGATACAATGCTGGCATAAAGGATTGGAGCAAACAGAAATGCCCTTTAAATCTAAAGTATATATGAATGAGGAAGACACTGTATGAGCTGATAAGTTATTTATGAATGCGTTGAGAGCCTGCCATAATTATTATCAAACCACAGATCACTTTAAATTAAACTGAGACTACTGATCACAAACCAGTTTTGGCTTTTCTCTCCAAAAGATTACGATCTGAATTGTATTAGACAAAGTTGATGTTGTAACAAAGCATTATTGTACTTCAGAGAAAGAGCATGTGTTCATTTTTTCCCCCTTCTTTATCAAAGCCTATAGCTCCACTGTGCAACCCTATTAAGAGTGTTAAATCACCTATTAAGTTATAATGAGGTGTGAATTGAGCTTATTTTCTAAGGGGGTGACTCCCATTGGGGCAACCTCATGGCTCAGTGATTGACAGGTGAGTTGAGTGACAGCTTGACTGTCTTAATTAATGTGCAGGTGCGGACAGGCACAGGTGCACCCATCTCACCCTGCGAAAACAGATATCATGGCTAAGACTTTAGATCTCATTTGACATCATTTACTAGGTGCTATGAAAATAAGCAACTGTAGCATACTTTAATATATAAAAAAATAACATATTAGCTTGTCTTTAAATTCATTAGCAGTACTTTATTTACAAAGTGAGATAGCATGGGAAGGGAAAAAATGTTAAATGTCAAATATCTAAATTTCTCTTATCTAAAAGCAATGAGATAAAATTGAGAGTTTCTCAGATTTTTCCTCCTTAATATTTATAGGATTAGTTCACTTTAGAATTAAAATTTCCTGATAATTTACTCACTCCCATGCCATCCAAGATGTTTATGTTTTCCTTTCTTCAGTCGAAAAGTAATTAAGGTTGAGGAAAACATTCCAGGATTTTTCGCCATAGTAAACTTTAACAGCTATCAATGGGTTGAAGGTCCAAATTGCAGTTTAAATGCAGCTTCAAAAGGGCTCTACATGATCCCAGCCGAGGAATAAGGGTCTTATCTAATGAAACAATCATCGTTTTCTAAAAAAAATAAAAATAAAATTTATATACTTTTTAATAACAAATGCTTGTTTTGCACTAGCTCTGCGATGCGCCACGTATTATGTAATCATGTTGGAAAGGTCATGCGTGACGTAGGCGGAAGTACCACGGTAGGGCGAAAGCTCCTTCTCATTTTCTCCTCCAACTTCAAAATCATCCGACACTGTTGTTTTACCTTTTTTTGGTAAAGGCCGTTTGACTTAGTCTTCGCACTTTCGCTTTGTAAACACGGTATTTCCGCCTACATCATGCGTGACCTTTCTAAATTGATGATCGCATCACAGGGAAGGTGCAAGATAAAAATTTGTGGTTAAAAAGTATACTTTTTTTTTTTGGAAAATGACTGATCGTTTTGCTAGATAAGAACCTTATTCCTCGGCTGGGATTGCGTAAAGCCCTTTGAAGCTGCATTTAAAATGCAATTTGGACCTTCAACGCTTTGGTAGCTGTTGAAGTCCACTATATGGAGAAAAATCCTGGAATGTTTTCCTCAAAAACCTTAATTTCTTTTTGACTGAAGAGAGAAAGACATAAACATTTTGGATGACATAGGGGGGAGTAAATTACCAAGAATTCTGAAGTGAGCCTTTACCAAATATAAAAATGCCAAATAAACCTCAAAAAGACAAAACTTAATTGTAATGATGGGTCGACAGCGTGAGGATCCATTTGCAGCTTTTATTCAAAAAACACAGCACAGTGCAAACAAGGACAAGGCAATAGCGTAAACAGGGACAGGCAGAGATCAGGGCAGGCGGCAAGGAAACAGGGTCAACAACGGGCAGAGATCGGGGCAGGCGGCAAACAGTACACAGTCCAGTAAACAGGCAAGGATCGAGGCAGGCGGCGGAGATTCACAAAGAGTAAGCAGTCCAATCAGTAACAGATAAACAGTCCACAGGGAAAACGCTCAGAAATGATCACCTAGGCAAATCAAGACTTTGCGGTGTGAGTGTGTGTGTGTGACTTACACACACACACACACTCCCCCATCCCCCCCCACCCCCCCACCCCGCAAGCGGCTCCAGACGCGAGGAAGCGGGCGCCGGGGTCTGCCACGTGGTCGAGGGGCCGGTCTCTCCGGATGCGTCCGATGAAACTCCTCAATGAGAGATGGGTCCAGGATATCATCCGCGTTGACCCAGGATCGCTCCTCCGGGCCGTACCCCTCCCAGTCCACCAGATCTTGCAGTCCTCTACCCCGGCGCCTGGAATCGAGTAGCCCTCGAACCTGGTAGGCTTCCTCGCCCTCGATGATCAGGGGTGGGGGGTTGAGGGCCTAGGCTCCCTCCGGCTCCTCCCTCGGGCCCCCGGAGGGTTTCAGCAATGATACATGAAAAGTGGGAGAAATACGGTAATTAGCAGGTAAATTGAGACGAAAAGATACAGGTGTGATTTGTTTTGTGATTTGAAAAGGCCCTACAAACCTGGGACTGAGTTTTCTGCATGGAAGTCTGAGTCGTAGATCCCTGGTGGACAGCCAAACCCACTGTCCCACAGCATACGAAGGATTGGGGCGTCGATGTCGGGTGGCTTGAACCTCCTGTCGTCTTACAGCCCTTTGCAGGTGATGATGTGCCATGTCCCAGGTCGCCTCGCTTCGGCGCATCCACTCAGTTACAGAGGGTAAGTTGGATGGTTCCCCAGACCATGGGAAGAGAGGTGGTTGGAAGCCCAGGACGCATTGGAACGGCGTGATGCCGGTGGCAGGTTTCTGCAGGGAGTTTTGAGCATATTCGGCCCACATTACATAGCGGCTCCAGTCGGATTGATTATGCTGACAATACGGGCGTAGAAATCTTGTGAGCTCCTGATTCATGCGTTCAGTCTGCCCGTTGGATTCAGGGTGGTACCCAGAAGAGAGGCTGATGTTGACGTTCAGCTGTTTGAAAAACGCTGCCCAGACCCGTGAAGTGAACTGCGGGCCCCTGTCGGATACAATGTCCTCCGGCAGACCGTAGAGCCGGAAGACCTGGTTGCACAGGAGTGCTGCTGTTTCCAATGCAGTGGGCAATTTGGGGAGTGGTAGCAGCCGGCATGCTTTCGAAAAGCGATCAATGATGGTGAGAATGGTGGTGTGGCCCTGGGATTCGGGAAGATCGGTGACGAAATCTATGGCAATGTGGGACCAGGGTCGTTGAGGAATAGGGAGAGGTTGTAACAGACCTGCGGGGGCTTGATGTGGGGTTTTGGAAGTTTGACAGGCGGTGCAGTTGGTGATGAAGTTTGTAATGTCTGCCGGCATGGTTTCCCACCAGAATTGATTCTGTAACAGGTGTAGGGTGGCGGTGATACCTGGGTGGCCGGAACTGGGAAGGTCATGGACGTGATGTAGCAATTTGTCCCGGAGATGGACGGGAACAAAGGTGCGGTTGGGTGGACATGCTGGTGGAGGCGCTGTTTGTTCGTTAGCCTGCGAGATCTCGGTCATGACATCCCATTGAACTGGGGCGAGTAATAGGGTTTCAGGAATTATGTCTTCTGTATTTTCTGGACGTTCCACCTCCTCGGCCTGCCGGGACAGAGCATCCGCCTTGACATTCTTTGACCCCGGTCGGTACGTAACCGTGAACTGAAAGCGGGTGAAAAACATTGCCCATTGTGCTTGTCGAGGATTCAGACGTTTGGCAGACCGGAGGTACTCCAAATTTTTATGGTCGGTGAGAATGGTAAATGGATATTTCGCCCCTTCCAACCAGTGGCACCACTCCTCCAGCGCCGCCTTCATTGCCAGCAGTTCCCGGTTGCCCACATCGTAGTTGCGCTCTGCCGCAGACAGTTTCCTGGAGTAAAACGCACAGGGGAACATCTTAGCAGGATCACCTTGTCGTTGTGAGAGAATCGCGCCAATGCCTGTACTGGAGGCGTCCACTTCCACGATGAAAGGGAGCTCAGGATCTGGGTGACGGAGAATGGGCGCTGATGTGAACCTCTCCTTTAGCTCCTGGAAAGCATTTACTGCTTCGGGAGACCAGATGAGTCGTGTGGACTGGCGTTTAGTCATGGAAGTTAGGGGGGGCGGTGACCCCACTGAAGTTTCTAATGAACCGCCTGTAGAAGTTGGCAAACCCCAGAAACCGTTGCAATTCTTTTAAGGTGCGTGGTTGGGGCCAATCATCCATAGCCACACCCTCCTGACTGATAACATAGCCCAGAAATGAAGTTGAGGTGCGGTGAAACTCGCATTTTTCGGCTTTGGCGTATAGTTTGTGCTGGATCAGGCGTTGAAGTACAGCTCGTACCTGTTGAATGTGTTCCTCGAAAGTGTTGGAGTATATGAGGATGTCGTCTATGTAAACGATAACCCAGCGGTTGAGCATGTCTCGGAAGACGTCATTGATGAAAGATTGAAAGACTGAGGGACTGTTGGCTAGCCCGAAGGGCATGACGAGAGTCTCATAGTGACCAGTGGCAGTGGAAAAGGCTGTCTTCCATTCATCTCCCTCCCTGATGCGAATTAGATTATAAGCACAGCGGAGGTCCAGCTTGGTGAAATATTTGGCTCGTCGTAGTTGTTCGAGGGCTGCAGGAACTAGCGGCAAAGGATATTGAAACTTCACCGTGATGTCGTTCAGGCCACGGTAGTCAATGCAGGGCCATAAACTGCCGTCCTTTTTCTTAACAAAGAAGAAGCCAGAGGAAGCCGGTGACGTAGAAGGCTGAATGAACCCCTTAGCCAATTCCCCCTCAATGTATGACTTCATGGCTGCGGATTCAGGCTGTGATAGAGGGAATATTCTGCCCTTAGGCGGCGTAGTACCGGGCAGCAGTTCTATGGCACAGTCGCTGGGGCGATGAGGAGGCAGCTCCGTCGATTTGTTCTTGCTGAAAGCAATTGCTAGATCAAAGTACTCAGCTGGTATGGTTGACTTTATATCGGGTTCGATTTCACAGTTGGGGGTGGTTTGAGTGGATAGGGGAGTGACAGACCTCAGGCAGCGATGGTGACATGTGGGGTCCCACTGCGTGATCTGACCCTCCTTCCAGGAGATGTGAGGATTGTGTGTTCTGAGCCAGGGCAGACCAAGGATGACTGGGTTGCTAGGTGAGTGAATGACGTAAAAGCGAATCTGTTCATGATGGAGAGCTCCCACCTGAAGGGCGAGCTCGGTGGTGATGTGCGCCACTTTTCCTCCTCCGATGGGTTTCCCCATCTAGCGCCTCCACGGTTAATGAAGAATGGCAGTTGGTTAGAGCAATCTTGTGGTCGTGAATGAATGTGTCAGACATGAAATTTCCAGCCGCGCCAGAGTCAAGGAGTGCGTGGGCAGATATGACTCGTTCATCGACAGTTATTTGAATGGGAATTCTTAGACAGTTGGATGAATAGTCTGTATGTTGGGAAACACTCACCGCTTTGGGACTGGTAGTGCTGGGTCGAATGGGGCAGTTCACCTTAATGTGGCCGGCCTGACCACAGTAAAGACACAGATGTAACTGGCGCCTTCTCTCACGTTCTTCGGGAAGAAGTGGAGTATATCCAAGTTGCATAGGTTCAGCGATAGCATTGGACGTGGTGGATAAGCGGCTGGGACGCCGAGCTCGAAGGAGATTATCAATGTGGATGGCGAGTTCAATGAATTCGTTTAGTGATCTTCCTTCCTCACGGCAAGCCAGTTCAGCTTGAAGCTCCAGAGTTAAGCCCTTGCGGAACAATAGTTTTAAGGTGTCTTCCACCCAGTTAGTTTGGGCGGCCAGGGTGCGAAAATTTAAAGCAAATTCGGCAGCTGTCGATTTACCTTGGCTCAGTGAGAGAAGTTGGTCACCCGCACTCTTGCCACCCTCCGGATGTTCGAACACCTCCTTGAAGCTTTGTAGAAAAGCGGCAAAAGTGGGGAAAACAGAGCCATCCTCTCTCCATACCGCCGTGGCCCAGTCCAACGCTTTGCCGGTAAGCAAAGAGCATACGAACGATATCCGACTGGATTCGTTAGGGTACAGTGAGGGCTGTTGATTCACAAACAGGGAGCATTGAAGAAGGAAGCCCTTACATTTGGCTGGGTTACCGTCAAACTTTTCTGGCAGAGCGAGGCGCGGGTTAACTGCAGGGGGAGCGGGGACCGCGTGGCTGGCAGGTGTAGCGGGCGGCGGCATGGCGGCCTCGAGAGGATTGAACCGCAGACTCTGCAGGGTTTTTACCAGCTCTTCAGTGAGGGATGTTGAGCGGGTCAGTTGATGCTGATGCACCGCGAGCTGGCTGGCCTGTGCTGATAGCTCGGTGGAAATCTGTGAGAGAACTGCTGGATCGTTTGGCGGCGAAGTCTTCTGTAATGATGGGTCGACAGCGTGAGGATCCATTTGCAGCTTTTATTCAAAAACACAGCACAGTGCAAACAAGGGCAAGGCAATAGCGTAAACAGGGACAGGCAGAGATCAGGGCAGGCAGCAAGGAAACAGGGTCAACAACGGGCAGAGATCAGGGCAGGCGGCAAACAGTACACAGTCCAGTAAACAGGCAAGGATCGAGGCAGGCGGCGGAGATTCACAAAGAGTAAGCAGTCCAATCAGTAACAGATAAACAGTCCACAGGGAAAACGCTCAGAAATGATCACCTAGGCAAATCAAGACTTCACGGTGTGAGAGTGTGTGTGTGTGTGACTTAAATAGTGTGAGTGTAATGCGGCGCAGGTGCGTGAGCAATCAGTCTCAGGAATGAGGGCCCATGGATAATGTAGTCTGAATGGGAAATGATCAGAACTCCGGTGACGGCTCCCTCCGGCGGCCGGGAGGAAGAGCCGCGGGAACCGTATTCGTGACAACAATAGTGCAAATAGCAGCAAACAGCGAATAAATAAACAACATAAATCTAAAGAAACATTAAAAAAAGAAAAAAAAGAAATTAAATGCATTCTTAAGATATTACACAAGGGGGTTATATCATCAAAAAATGCCTTCAAAAGATTATATAGTTTAAGGGCTTTTTTGTTACCCTTGAGTTTGAACTATTTGAAGAAGATCATTAAATCTTTATGGAAAAGTAAGAATGTGGAAGTATTATTAAAGAATCTGCATTTATGTATGAAGTATTTGGCCAACAGCACAATATTGAAAATTTTTTTTTTTTTTTTTTTTTTTTTTTGAAAATTTGCATAAATAAAATAAGTGTTCCGATGACTCTATTTCTGCTTCACAAAAGGTACACTCTTTGCAACCCAAATTAAATCTGTGTCTGAAGAGCTCATTACAAGGATAAATATTATTAATAACTTTAAACTGAACCTCTTTTACCTTTGGTAGAAGTAGGAAAGTGAGAAATCTTGTTCTAATTTGAACCAATTTATCTTTAGGAAAATCAAAAACAAGAGGTCTTTTTCTAACTTTAGGGAAAGTCTCTGTATTCACAAATGTTCTGAAAACTTTATTCTTACAGCTCTCCTTCATAAAATTAAGACCAGAAATAATTAAATTACTTAGACTTGGAATCACAGGTGAATAACACAATGCACCTTATAGCTGAACCAAACCAGCAGGAATGGCTTTTAACAAAGACATAAAATTTCTGAGTACAAATAATGTATTTTTCACAAAAATTGTCATAACTAAGGAAATTTCCTCTCCCATCCATAATGTTTACGATGGACCAGAGACCTTTATCCATCCAGTCCTGAAAGAACACAGATTTCCTGTTAATGAGGATACATTTGTTATTCCACAAAGAACAACTATGTGGATAAAAATTGTTTGTATATCAGTCTCCAATATAATAATACTATGAAAAGATGACAAATTAGACTTTAATTTTGATGGCTCAAAATCACACCTCAAAAGGAAATCACATAAGAATAAAAAAAAAAAAAAGAAAAAAATAGACCAAGTCAATTATGTTCAAGCCTTCCTCACTAATTGGCTTCACTACATCTGACTTTCTTATGTGATGGTGTTTGTTTTTCCAAATAAATTTATACTGAATTTGGTTAATCTCCTTTATTAGGGTCTTTCGTAATAACAATTCCTAAATATTTTACCTCATTCTTTAATGGAATATTAAACAATTGAGATTCAGTCTGATTATGCAGTGCCATTAACTCACACATTTTTTTATTTATTTTTTTTTTATTTAATTTTAAACCAGAAGCTTTTGAAAAATGTGACACTAAATTAATGGCAACTGGGATCTGCTCTGCATCGCTGAGAAACAGTGTATCGTCTGCTAGTTGACTTATTAATAGCTGACTCCCCAAAACATTCAAGGGCTTAATATCTTTACTATTTTTCAAATAGATTGCCAAAAATATTAAAATAAATAAATGCAAACTTTTCAGATCCCCTTGTCTAATACCTCCGTTAAAGGGTTAGTTCACCCAAAAATGAAATTTCTCTCATTATGTACTGACCCAAATGTACTGTTATGTACTGTTCCAAACTCGTAAGACCTTCGTTCATCTTTGGAACAAGATATTTTTGATGAAATCCGAGAGGCTACACAAAATCTACACAAAAGCTACACAAAATCCAATCTGAGGTGTGTTTCCCATACAATGACGTAGCTTGCTGCATAAAGGGTTAGTTCACCAAAAATGAAATTTCTGTCATTAATTACTCACCCTCATGTCGTTCCACACCCGTAAGATCTTCGATCATCTTCTGAACACAAATTAAGATATTTTTGATGAAATCCGAGTGTTTTTTTTATCCTCCAAAGACAGCAATTTAACCACCGCTTTCAAGGTCCGGAAAGGTACTAAAGACATTGTTAAAATAGTCCACATGACTGCAGTGGTTCAACCTTAATTTTATGAAGTGACGAGAATATTTTTTGTGTGCAAAAAACAAAACAAAAATAACGACTTTATTCAACAATATCTTCTCTTCTGTGTCATACTCCTACACAGTTTACGTTCAGCACTTCCAGGTTCTACCAAGTATTGACCAACGCTGTTCACGTGAGCAGCACAATATGCTTGCGTGTAATGCTGACGCAGGAGCCGACCAATAATGATACATTTCTGGACCTTGAAAGTGGTCCAGAATATCTTAATTTGTGTTCCAAAGATGAACGAAGGTCTTACGGTGTGGAACAACAACCCTTTAACTACCTTAATACAATGCATCATTGAATAAATCAGCTAGCTAGTCAGGACTATTTCCCAAAACCATATTGTCGTAAATTTGTCGTTCAACCAAGTTGGTTAATGATGTCACACAGGTGGTGAGTAACTTCTTTTAATGAATTAGTTTGAGATTGAATTAATGCTATATTGTACTGAATCAGCTTGCATATTTTGCTCAAGATAAGGATTTATTAAATCCACATGTCATGCAAACAAGAAACTATGTTTCTAACCACAGCTTGAGAGCTGTCGTTCCAACCACACATCTTTGCAATGCTGTTTACGAATATTTGTTGGAAACATGGTTTCAGGAAACACTGACTCGTTGAACTATGCAGATAACGACGGAACTTGTGCTCATAGTTAATGGCTAATGATGCTTTCGGGAAACGCACCCCAGAGCGGTGATGCTTTCGGGAAACGCACCCCAGAGCGGTCAAACTGAAACAGATTTCAAGAAATGCTATTTGAATAGGATTTCAAACCACATATGTGACCCTGGACCACAAAACCAGTCATAAGTCACACGGGTATATTTTTAGCAATAGCCAACAATACATTGTATAGGTCAAAATTATAGATTTTTCTTTTATGCCAAAAATCATTAAGACATTAAGTAAAGATCATGTTCCATGAAGATATTTTGTAAATTTCATAGCTAAGGACTTCATTTGGACAAATTTAAAGTCAATTTTCTCAATATTTTGATTTTTTTGCACCCTCAGATTCCAGATTCTCAAATAGTTGTCTTAAAGTCCCTTTAAGACAAGTCATTTCACTCGGCGGCCATCTTTGAAACACCTCTTGGGCATGCAAGTGCAGCTCCTATCGCTTTGAATGGGGAAACATCAAATTCTCCAAAGCTTTTTGCCAAGCTTTCGATTAAATTTTATATTTGAAATCACCAATGAAATCTGACAAGAACTGTCTCATACATTTGAAATGAAAAAATGATTATTTCGGTTGCATAACATATGAATGTATAATTTACTTACATAAAAATATAAACAGAATCAACCGAAAAGGTGTAGGCTGAAGCCATGGCTTATTACACCTACCCTTATTACAGCGTCACATACCCTCCAACTGATATTTTGTTTCTAAACGCTCGAATCATGACAAAAAACAGTATTTTCCAGGCTGGATAAAGCTAATGCGCATGCGCAATATTAAATGCGCGTCTCTTGTGTCTCATTTCGGAGGCGCGCGTCTGACTGTTTCTATTGGAACCGGAGCTTCTAACGGCCGCTGCAGTGACGCGATGACTTTACCAATTGGCGATTGGCTCTTATTTAGAAGGTGGGACTTATTCCGCCATATTGCGCGTTACACTTTCTCCCATTCATAATAATACGAGTGACGTGTCTTGTGTTATTCTATAGTCTTTGGTTGTATCTCATATATTGTCTTATCCTAACAAACCATACACCAATGGAAAGCTTATTTATTCAGCTTTCAGATGATGTATAAATCTCGATTTCAAAAAAATGACCCTTATGACTGGTTTTGTGGTCCAGGGTCACATATGAATGTAGCTTGAAACGGATTTGTAAAAATTGTACTTCACGTGCTTTTTTGCTGTTCACACTTGCTAAATATGATCAGATTCCAATCGGATTTTCACAAAAATCAGGATTTGGACTGAGAGTCTGAACAAGGCTAAACCGTTCACTAATTTGCCAATATACAATTAAAAATCTGAGATTTTTAAAGGCCAAATTTTCTTAGTGATGATATCCACATTCATTAACTCCATACATACATAAACTACACCGGTAAACAAATGTCTCATATGAGACAAACGTTTATACTTGAATGAAATGTAACAACCAAACCTCCATTAAGTCTCCCAGGCTACAAAAGAGAAACCTCGGAACAACAACAATTTGCTTGCAAAGTTGTGAAAGAGATTTAAGCGATGCCAAGAAATGCTTTGTGTATGACACGCATTTTGAGATTGTTGCCTTGCTGGGGCTGCTTGTTTACTTGAGTGCCACATTCAACTTTGCTCAGATTTTTTTTCTCTGTATGTGATCATTCCTGCTTATGTAGTTATGCTCCATATGGGATGCCCGATTGGTGCTCTGTTTGTTCAAGCTCACAACTGAACAGCAGTAATCTGACTACCGCATCTGCCACCACTTTCTGTCCCTACTCACCTGCAGCTGCTGATGTGTGCGCACTGTGTACGATACTCTTTGTGCACATGTGTGTGTTTATGTTTGTCAGATGCATTTACATTTGAAAGAGCTTCGATGTTATCATCCATGCGGAGTCTCAAGAAAATTGACCATCATCAGTGGGTCTTGTAGCTCTCCCACAAGGATGGATCGTGCACATCTACACACATACACACATGTATACAAAGACGGGCATCTCTGGGTGAGTGCTTCCAAATCAATGAGATATCAGTTCAGTTCCTTTCATCATGTGCTATCAATTAACATCTGTCCACAACATGACAAACACATCCGCACACCTTATCCTGTCCCCAAATTTCCAATAAGTCTATCGACATACATCTGCTCTTTTTGGGCATGCAAGACTCTAGAAATAAAAGTAGTATGATTAGCAGTATACAGTAGACGGATATATTTTAGCTCCTATCACTCTTAGGCAGTGCGTTTAAAACTTTTTTTTTTTTCCTAAATATGCTTCACATGTTATAATAAGAAAAAAAGAAAAAAAAAAGTCACGTCAGACATTTAGAAATATGTTTTAGTCCAGCTGTTAAATATTGTCAACACAAAGAGCAGAATGTAAGTAAGTCACTGAGGGACTGACAGTTAATTTACATAAACATGTCAGCTGTTGATACTATCATGCTAATTTCTGTAATTTTATCAAACAGGAATGAGTGAAACCAACTAATACCACAAAATTTTTTTATTAAAATCTTGTCCAACAAAAGACAACATTTAATAACATGTTTTTACTCCAAACTCACTTCATAACGACAGTTGAGCATCCTTCTGATGTGGCTTCTTACACAGAATAAGGCAGTCGTGTGTTTATTAGTCATGTTTAATCAAACAAAGCTTTTCCAATCTTGTTTATTCTGGCTACAGTGATAGTATGATAGGGATAGGGATTTCCTGGAATGAGAGTGTTATCTACTTCTACTGCAGGGTGTATTTGGAGTTTTCTGCGCCCTCTGGTTTTTAGATGGAGAAGCATTTACTACTGATCACAGAGCCGTACAGCTTTGACAAGCTGCGCATAAAATAATCGCAGCCTTTGCCAAATCGCGTGAGGTTTAATTGTGCAGTCCTATAAATAAAGCATGTATACAAGTATATTATATCACCTTAACATTAAACCTTAAACCATTAACATCACCCCAAACACAACTTTTATGTAATGGGAATCCTAAACAAATATGCTATTTTTTTCTTGGTTTTACCCAGAATGATTACTAAAACATTTTTTGAGATATTGCAGGATGTAATGGTTTAGTTAGCATGTGTGTGTGTGTTCTTGTCTTTGTTTTTCACTTTCATGTCTTTTATTTTGGAGTTACAATCTTGTCATGTCTTTTATTTTGAAGATTCTTTTTTTTTCTGTATTATTGTTTCCACTTTACAAATTACTCTTGTCTTTAGGCCTGGTAGTGGATTATACTGAACATTTGGTGAGTTGCACTTTTTATTTTATTTTTGGTTTTATTTGAAACTCTAATTCTGGTTTTTATTTTGATTCTGGTTGTGATTCGGGTTCTGGTTTATGTTCAAGGCCCCTTTTCCTCATCAAGTTATGTTATTGCAGTTAAGTTTTTCCTCTATAATTGTTGAATTAAAATTAATTGATTCAGTTTTTGTTGTGTAACCTTGATGCATTAGGTCCTCTCTTCATCACACCTTGCTGAATTTGTTGCTCACGGCACCTTATAAAATAAGCATTCTGAAGAAATGTTGTTCAACACCTTTCCCAGTGTTTTTGGCCTCTTTTGATTATATAGAGATAATGACTTTGTGTGTGTGTTATTGGGTAAGATTTGTATTATATTGTTTGGTGTTACCAATCTGTTAAACACGGAGAAGAAAAAATAAAGCACCTTTGATGCTGATAATAAATTTTATAATTTCATACTTGAGTGCTAAGCATATGTACAGTAGACACACAAACAGAGAGATCAATTTAAGCCAAGAACCAAAGGAGCAAGTTGTTATTTTTTAACGCTAGCTTCTTCAATAAGTTGAAAAATTTTTCACACAGGCAAAGAAAGTATGATGTGAAGTAAGGTTTTTAACATTGTGTATAAAAGATGTTTAGCACACCTTAATGCATGAGGTGCGTTTTTTTTAACCTCACCTTATTCAGAACTGAGAGAGTGAATGTTTTCACTGTGCCTGTGTTTGTATGTAAGAGGCTGAGAATGAGTGTTTTTAGAGACACATTTCCTGTAAAGCTGTTAAATTTGTTCACATTAAGTAGACACATTCAGTATTTATTAACCATTTCCGAGAGCTGGAAAGAGCATTCATGATTCAGAAAACAAAAAAAAAACAACAACATAGAGCACCCTCTCTCCTTCCCCTCCGAAGTTTATGGATAAATCACAGCCTTTGATGAGAAACTTATGATTGATTTCTCCCAGCTATATTGATCAGTTCTAGAATATTGAGATTTTCTGGTAGCCAATACGGTATGTGTTGAATTCATTTCAGACGTTTCAGACAATATTTTTATTGTTATTATACTAATAATATTTATTAAAATAGGTTTCCACTGCACTGTTCAGTGGGAATTCATGCATCGAGAAGGCAATACTAAATTCAAAATGTGATTACATTCCTTGAACACCAATGCTTATTCACACAGCTCTCTGTCTTTCCCACTCCTACACATTTATTTATTTTCTCTGTAGCAAAGATAAAGGGCTGAACCACTAAACCTCTCTCATTTACTCTGTAATTTAATGACAACTTAAAGTTCATAGAAAACAATATATGCCTCCCAAACATTTTCAATTTCTTCCTAATTAAAAATAGATTATCTTGGAGTCTGACATTTATTATAATCATCGTCACTGACTTAAATAAACTAATGTAAAAATCCATAATCCTTTATGACACAACAGTGATTTGTTTATGGGCAAGTATATGAGCTGGAGGCTGGCTGATCAATAACAGAGAATCAGAGCAAGAAGGTTATCACGTTTAATGTGTTTTTTTTTTTTTTTTTTTTTTCCCCACTTTTAATCCTGTAGTAAACTAGCAAAACTGGATGCACAAAGAATTACTACTAATCCACAAATCAAAAACAAATTCCTTCTTTGATCACAACTTTTTCTAAATCTTTCCATTTGCAAGTAAGTGCGTCTTTCACAACAAAAAGAAGTCTATTTGTTTTTTTTTTCTTGCTCTTGTTTTGTGGTGCATTATTAAAGTGTGATTCTCATTTTTAAAAATGTAGCTAAACAAACAGCCTGAACATGACAAATAAATATTATTTAAGAGAGGCGTCTTAATGTCTTATTGATGAGCGTCACTTCAGAGACACATACCAAGAGATTTATGCTGAATGTAGTTTTGATTTCCATTGTATGTGTGTGTTTGGACCCATATAGAGCATCTCAGGCTTTGCCCGGAAAACCTCATTAAGCTTTAATTCATCTGCGTATCCTATTTCTAAAATAGAGGATTGATTTTTACTTAGTGCGGCAGACCATAAATAATTCTATTTCAAATCTTTTTTTTTTTCTTTCTTTCTTTTTTGAGTGAGTGAGAGAGAGACTGTTTGTCTAAGTTTACAACTTTTGCTGAGCATAAAAACTAGAAACACTATATTCTGAAATATATTTTCAAAGTCTTTATCATTGTGTGCTGCGTCTCCTTGAACACAGCAAGAGCCCGCAAGCTCATCTTCTATTTGTCTGGCTATGAACAGCTGTCAATCATCTGTGCTTGGACGAACAGGTAGATCTCAGAGAGGGGACAGTGGGGTCAAGGTTAACTGTCTTACTGTAATGCTTTTGTTTAAAGCGAAGCCTAAGATAATTTCCCCCATTCTGTAAATCTACCCTGGCTCCTTAGTTCTCGTCTCTTTGCCCTCATTAATTTCTTATGAGTTGACGTTGGAATAGCCTGTGTGTGTGTGTATGTGTGTGTGTGTGTGTGTGTGTGTGTGTGTGTGCACGCACATTTCTGTATATGTGTGAAGTGTAAATGAAAAATATGCTGAACGCATCATGTGAGGCCAGTTCTTTTCATTTTTCAAGGTAGGCTAAATTCATAATTAATTTGGCGTAACTGCAGAAAAACTGTTTCAACAGGAAAACAGATTACCTTTATGAAATCATGGTTTAACAGTAAAATGATCCAGTTGATGTTATTTGCCTTATCAGGCCAGTGCTGAATTGTCATGACATTCTACATTTGTAACATTTATACTTATGTTATAATTTGTTGTAAACATTTAGTTTTGTTTTATGTTTGCAACACATATGCTTACCTAAGCTTACGCTACTCATATATCCTACATCATAAGATATAGGAGGGTCAGAGGTCACCCTTCCGCCTAAACTAGACTCGCACAGCCGTTGCCGGAAGCCAGTGATTACAGTTTATTAGGGGTGTAAATCGGACGGTTCGTCAGGATTCGATACAATATCGATTCTCATAGCCAGCGATACAATATTTTCCGATACCTCAAAAAGTTCTGCGATACGATTACGATACAATTCGATTCGATTCAGGGGTATATCGATCAATATTTCGATATTATGATATTATGTGCCTATTTTGCACTACCACTTTCATTTTTATTAAATCACAACTGCAACCAAATTTTTTAACATAAACAAGTATTTCAAAATTTCACATCATACACCCTGATTGGAACATCCACAAATAAAAAATTCACACAGTAATCTAATGGCAGCTTATGACATGACAACAGTCAAGAAAGTATTTTAGGCTTCTGTGCTAAAATGTTTGACATTACCAAAAAACTGATAAACAAAGAAATTTTGTATATATTATGTATATATTGTAGGCCTATATTCTATAAAATTAAAAGACATTTCTTTTAAATGTATAGCGCAGCTTTTTAATGAAGCAACAACATATTATAGGTAGGACAGAACAAGACAGGCTATTAATATTCTTAAATTGTGCAAAAGTATTATAAAGGCTCCAATACACAGCGGCATAAAGCACTTATGCGCATCCCGTGTGCAGAATGATGCGCTTGAAACAACACAGTGTCACAGCGCGCAGCGCTCCTACGCAGCAGTTTATTGAGCATTTTCTTTTAACACTTCATTTCAGTTACTGTGTGTGTGTAAAGAACGATTCATAGCGCTCTATTCTCCAGTGTTGTGATCTAACTAACAGACGCTGTTTGAGATGTGTGTGCGCTGCTTTTTGCAAGGCTTTAAACACAAGCAAATTATGTACTTTCGTGAAGATTCAGCACTGGCTCGATCGGGACAGTGACACTTCCATCTACTGTCCCGAGCGTCTTTCACAAGTTCTGAAAGGTAGTTTAAACCAGAATGCACGCGTTGGCGATAATGCATAGACTGTCGTTGTGTGAAAATGTGGAGAGTGTTAAAACGAAGGTGCCTCTATAAATAACCCACAGGTATCGATTTTTTACACGTTACATCGATGCATCGTATCGTTAGACATCAGATCGATGTATTGGTCTATATCGATGTATTGTTACACCCCTATAGTTTATAAAGTTTTAAATATGGATATTTTTTCTTACAAAACCCATCACTTCGCTATAGAAGGCATTTATTAACCCACTGGAGTTGTATGGATTACTTCAAAAACGGCGTAAATTGATTACTTCAATTTACTTGCAATACAGTAACATTATAGTGGTATAAATTCCATCTAAATTTTATTTAAATTTAAAATAAATGTTTATTAGTTTAAAGAAACTTTATTTATTTGCAATGCAGTAACAGTATAGCTGTATAAATTCTTTTTCTTTCTTTCTAATTAATGCAGTAACATTATAGCTGTATAAATAAAAATGTTTTGTTTAAGGAAACTTAATTGCAATGCAGTGACATTATAGTTGTATAAATCATTTAAATATTTAGTTATTTATTGAGGAAACTTAATTTACTTGCAATGCAGTAACATTATAGGTGTATAAATAAATAATGTTTTTTTTTGTTTGTTTAAGGAAACTTAACTGCAATGCATTAACATTTATAACTGTATAAATCATTAAAAACATTCATTCATTTATTCAACTCCATTTTTAATGGAAAGTATATATTCTTTTCTGGTATAGAAAAAAAAAAAAAAAATGCAGTAGCTCCTAACTGCAGAACACGAGATCCAGGATCCAGATCCAGGGGGTGGAGACGGGTAGGTTTAGGGAAATGTAAAGTGGTAGGAGTTGGAACCATCCAGGTGGTGGAGATGGGTAGGTTTAGGGATCAAGGGGTGGAGACAGGTAGGTTTAGGGATATGTAAAGTGGGAGGAGTTTGATCTGGATCCAACCTCGCCCCCTGGATCTCGTATTCTGCAGTGAGGACCATCTCAAAAATTGTGAAAACATGGGCATAACCAGTGGCCTACAAATCTGAAATGTTGAACTAGCCCTGGTGTTTATTTTGATTATTGTCCATTTAAGAAGATAAGTAATCAAAAATGAGCTCCATCTGCAACAGCACTGTGTCCATTATCTTGGCTAAAGACACATGATATCAGACAATCAGTTAGGGTTGGTGTTTGATTGATTTTTACTCGCTCCGTCTGTTATCTAAAGTTCACTCATTTTTTTCCCCACTGCCACTGAGATTCTGCCTTTTCTCTTTTATTAACGGTGAACTGCTCACCTCTTGTCGTACCAACCTCCTCGACCGCGGACCTCTCCGCCTTTATCGGCGCCAAATCCAACACTTCATCCTCGGGTGAACGCCAAGCAATAACGGCAGGGGGAAATAACGGCGTAATCAAATCCTGTGCGAGGAGCGATCTGCCTCCTGTAACCCCGATGATTCCTTAATTTATTAGAATGGAGCTAAAGTGAAGGCAAGCCGAGAGCTGGAGAAGCCTCGAGAGATGTGCAAGGCGTTATAGTGTTTTATTGCTTCGAGTTACCTTTGAAAAGACCCTCATCCTTTTGCACTTAAAGTGTAAAAGGCAACTATTTCAAAAGAAAACTATTCCTTTTTTTGCGCTCCTGCCACTGTTGTGCTGTGGCCTGATTTATAGGGTTTTGTATGTTGTGGATCGATGAGTGAGACCTGTGTGCTGTATGGAATGTATTAAAATAAAAACAGCGAGGTTCCAAATGTGTCTGGAGATACACTTCTGTACACACAGGCCCACATGTTTGCACGCTTATGGGATTACACGTAATATATTATAGGACCCTGGGTATTGCGTTTAAGATATTGAGTTGTGCTTATGGGCAGCAGATTGCACAAAGAACATAAAAATAGGCAATGATCTCAGCAATCTCTAATGGTCTCATGTACTTTTATGTCTTCCCTGAGTCTTATAGACTTTGTGTCAATTTTAAGATGAAAGGAGTGACAGATCTTCGCAAATTCACATAATGCTGTCTTGAATTCCTATACATGCTCGCAATGTCTCCAAATACACTTTAGTGTGTTCTGTGTTGGTTGCTGGTCTTTAGTCGTGTGTAGGCTCTGAATACCCTGCTCCATACATCATGCAGACCCAAGAGGGAGACTTATTGAGTGGGTGTAATGACCAAACTCTGGATAATATCACTGCTAATTAGGTTTACTGTTAGTCTCGGGCCCAGAGCACCTTATGGGTCAGGGTCAGACTGGTCCTGAGAGAGGGAGAGGAAGGGGGAGAGACTAACAGGAGACTTGAATAATGAATTATTAAGCTGAGTCTGAGCATCTTCAGGTGTGCCATGTGCGTAACAAACCACAACAATAAGTCTTAGCTTAGGTGTGAAAAGAGCCTCCATTCGTCCTTACTCATCTGGTCCAGTCTCAGTCTCCACGGACCGCCCACATTCACTGCTCTGATGTGTAATGCATACGAAAGTCTTAAGGTGATGATACATGGGGTAACTTTTTGAGCAATGTTGCTGGGCAATGTTGCCGTCAACGGGCAACCTGGTAAGACACAGGGCAACTAATTAGGGCAATGGACAGTTGGCAGCAACCAATCAGAGGAGCAAATCTATTGCCAACCCAATAAATACTTTATTAAAAACACTTGTTAGGCACTTTATTTCATATTTTTAAAAATATTTTCTTTGTTTTTATTAAATATAAATGCCTTTCCGATCTGATTTGTGATAGGAAAAGGGAGAAGAGCGAGTTTGGCAAAAGGTGGATTCGAACCTGCATCGATCGCGTCAAGCTACTTTCACATGCCATACGCCCTACAGCCTACACTACTACAGACATCAAACAAAACCTGTCTTTTTAGTATTTAACTAAAAAAAAATGATGGCTTAATTACAGCCTACGCACATTAAATTGGACACCTTTTAGTATTTTAAGCATTAAATGAGGTTAATTCCCTGTTTTGTGTTGACACACGACAATTTACCAGCATAAAAAAGATATAAGTTCACGCTCCTTTTCTTCGCTCCACTGCCGCTGAGAGGCCGCCGGTCACGTGATCGGTTGCTGGAATTCTGATTGGATGATCTCAAAAAATTGCCCACAACCGATCTAAAGTATCTTAAAGTATCCAGATTTGTTTCCCATTGAGAATGAGCAAATTTGTTGCTCATTCTCAATGGGAAAGAGCCCAAGCAACAATGCCCGGCAACATTGCTTAAAAAGTTGCCCCGTGTATCATCACCTTTACTGAATCTTTCTCCATTGATGACCATTCAAAATTAGATATGTATTTATTTATTTATCTATTTAATATTTATTTGCAAACAACATTTTATAGCGCTTAATATGTCATTATACAATAGTAGATGTTTTACCAGATTTATTTATTTATTTACAGATGTTGTTGTTTGTTTAATTTTTTATTTGCAGTCATTTTATTGTGCTAAAATTTCACTGTTTTAACAGATTGATTGATTGATTTTCAAACATTTTACAGTACTAATATTTCATTATACTAGATGTATTACATCTTTGTATACTAGATGTATTTACCACATTATTTATTGTTTTTAATTATGTTTTGGTGCTATTTATATTAGTTATTTATATTATATTTATAGTTATTTATATTTATATTAGTTATTTATTTTCTGTATTACCAGATGTTTTTTGTTTTATTTAGCTATTTTATAGTGTTAGTTTATTTTTATTTATTTATTTATTTATTTATTTTATATTTCACTATTTATTTCTTTGCAAACATTTTGCATAATATTTCATTATGCAGTATAGATATTTTAAAAGATTTATTTATTTAGCCTCTTTCTTTCTTTCTTTCTTTCAAACAGCATTTTATAGTGCATTTCATTAAATTATTGTAGAAGTTTTACCCGATTATTATTTTCAGGTTTGTGGCATCATCATGTCGTTTGAAGTTTAATTTGAGACACTTGAAGGCAAGCAAATCAGTCTACAGGCAGAACTGTGAAGTCTCAGAAAAGAAACCAGAATATGTTTGTGAAATAATCTATATTTATTACTTTTGGAGTAAAGTTTGCAGTTCTATACTGCTGTTTGTGGCGACTGCTGCACCATTATTTGATTTTTTTTTTTTTTTTTTTTTTAATACAATGTTCTAATATTGTGGGATCTTCTATTTCAGATTATCAAGCCCCTAAATTGAAACATAAACTGTGGTTTGTCACTTGACTGTCATTCAGACAGTCTCTTCCTGTCTAAGTGGGCATTATAAGCTGCATTGTGGTCAAAAGTCTGGTTAGACAAAACTAATTACAGTTTGATCTTTGTCAAGGTTATAGGCAAATGGTTATGCAAACCTGTGTAGTAAAAAAAAAAAAAAAAAAAAAATCCCATCTATTAAGCATATACGACCGGTTTGACTGCACACCCCACATGAGATGTATCTCAATGACAGTCAAAGGATTTTATATGACTCACAAAGCACAGATGGCATGATGATAGCTTTTGTTTATTGGCTATATAAAAGCAGGTACCCAAGTCTGCTAATGTGTATTTAATCCAGAGTGAACGCTAGTGCATAAACCGTTTCATATATTTTTCCAGACCAAAGTGTATTATTACCCGCTCTCACACTCCCGGCATTACTAGAGAACTGCATTTTACTCGGATTGCTTCCAATTAATTGTTTCAGAAGTTGCAGTAATATAAGCAATTAAAGGAGAGCATTTGAGGAGAGCACTCTCGCTGTGACTGGAGAAGAGCTTAATTACTCTGACTCTTTTGATCAGATGCTCATAGAAAACATCTCTCTCCCTCTCTTTCTCTGAATTCCAGTCGTCTTATGCAGCATTGAAAAGCTGTTTTCTGAGTGTTGGAAGCAGCTAAATCGATGCGAAATGTTAATAATCTCCATTCATTTGGCAGATATGAAATATTAATTCTTAATACAAGCAAATAGAAAATCAGATGAGCTGGTCAGTACCTCATTCTCTGGACTCCACTGTTTTTCTTCTTCAACAAACAAACACGTACAGAAGGTCTCAGATACGCCTTTTTTGTGTGTTGTTTACCTGCCCATTTTCATTCAGCTGAGTGGTGTGCGTGTTTGTTTTTGTCTGAATGTGGGTCACTGGTGTTATCATGCAGGCTCTCAGCCCTTCCCCTGTTTACATCACATTAGGTCACTGCATTTTCTGTTTTTATCTTCAATTGTTCTGAATGTGATGGACATTACAGAGCTGAGACAATTCAATAATGGAGGGAATGGTCACTGTATTACTTCATGACAAGAACAAAATGAATGTCTCAGCCTTTTGCTTGAAGTGACAGTATCTTTGTCCATAATATATATTTTTATTTTTTATTTTGTTGCTCATACTTGCATATAAATACTTTTTACAAGC
Source organism: Ctenopharyngodon idella (assembly GCF_019924925.1). Lineage (NCBI taxonomy): Eukaryota > Metazoa > Chordata > Actinopteri > Cypriniformes > Xenocyprididae > Ctenopharyngodon > Ctenopharyngodon idella. The sequence goes on along the minus strand of NC_067233.1, from coordinate 13,657,916 downwards.
ACACACGTCAATGTGTATTTTGTATCTTAAATGTAATTCTGTCATGACATGACATGTTTGGCATGGTAATGGATATGACTATGTGAATTTGTATGACAATGTTAATATTTATGACCATAAGCAGCTGCTGCTGCTGCTGTTGGTTATTGCTGCTGCAGAGCAAGGGACTTGCTACTGCCTATACGTACAAAATATGCTGCTGTGAGCAAGTGAGACATGCTGCTGCTTTACAATAGCATACATGAATAACCCGTAGCTGATCTATACAGGTGGAGCTGGGGGAGGTGGAGGGTTTCTGAAAGGACGCTGCAAGCTGAAAGTTGAACAGCAAGTTCATTAGCTGCTGATACAGCAGGAACCAGTCAGCTGTGCCTTACAGAGAACGATGTGTTTGCAAGCAGACTGAGTTAGTTCCCCCAAAAATGAAAATTCTGCCATTAAGTACTCACACTCATGTCATTCCAAACCCGTAAGACCTTCGTTCATCTTCGGAACACAAATTAAGATATGTTTGATGAAATCCGAGAGCTCTCTGACTACTCCATAGACAGCAATTTAATTACCACTTTCAAGTCCCAGAAAGTTAGTAAAGACATTAGAGCTGCACGATTAATCGTAAAACGTTTCGCGATCTCGATTCAAGCACCCATGCGATCCTACTTTATTAATAACAATGATTCTCCCGCGTCTATTAAACCTTTGACAAAATCATACCGGAATATTTAAATCTGTGTTCGTGCTGCCAGAGCCAGACAGAGCCGTTTTGAATCACACATTAGTTATTTCTGTGTTACAGATATTCACATTATCACAGAAGTACTGAGATATAAGTTTAAACACGATGCCTACGATAGCGATCAAAATAGAGCAAACTATCTTTTGAAACGAACTTGGCACGTCAAATAACGGTTGTATCAATTACATCTAATTCCGCTAGGTGGCGACAACTGACTGTTAAAAAATGTATTTGTCATTGAATTGTTCATTCAAAAGATTTGTTCAAAAACACTGATTCATCCAGCAATGAAACAAGTATTTATTAATGAGTCATTGAATTCATTCAGAACCATTTTTAAATAATTCATTCAAACATTTTCCAGCAATTAGAGTCTGCAATTTATATTTTGTCAGAACCTCTAGTAAATTACATGTTATTTTGTTTGGTTGTTTATTCAGAATCGTGGGAGAATCGTGATCACTATTTGAAACCAAAAAATCGTGATTCTCATTTTATCCAGAATCGTGCAGTTCTAAAAGACATTGTTAAAATAATCCACGTGACTACAGTGGTTCAACCTAATTTTATGAAGCAACGAGAATATGCAAAAACAAAACAAAAATAATGACTTCATTCAACAAATTTGTCTCTTCCATGTCATTCTGCTATGCTGTTTACGTTCTGCGCTTTCAGGTTCTATGTCAGAACGCCAGCTCAGTATCAGTCAGCTCCTGTGTCAGCATCACACGCATGCGTCATGCTGCTCACGTGAACAGCGTCGGCTAATACTGAGCTGGCGTTCTGACGTAGAACCTGGAAGCACTGAACGGGTTTTGTGTTCCGACCACTTTGTGTTCCGAAGATGAACAAAGGTCTTACGGGTTTGGAATGACATGAGGGTGAGTAATTAATGATAGATTTTTCATTTTGGGTGAACTAACCCTTTAAGGACCAGCTTGTGCCATCTTTCTATGTATGTATACACAGCTTTAGAAATGTTAAAAATAATATTTTTTATGAATAATTATTATATTTATATTATAGTAAATTTAAGTTTTTAACATTTTGAATCTAAGTAGAAAGTCAAAGAAATCTATATACCTTTGTTTTGTTTTGTTTTTTTTTTAAATCAGAAAAGCAAAGTTTATGAAACAACTTTGAACGTTAGCTTGAAAAAAGTCCGGATGGATGGATGGATGAATGGAATTGCCACCTATTAAACTTTGTATTTAGTTAATATATTTAATCATATTATATTTATTATGATAGGAGGTAAGGTTTGAGAGAAGAAGAAGAAATAAATATTTAATAACAACTAACAGCTATATGTGAAGTATTTCAATCCCCTTCATAAAAAGACTTCATAAAAAGGTCATAATAGTCTTGTAGGTCAGGTATTTATAAAGGCCTTTCACGTGGCTTGAATAGCAAATGTTGAATGTCATTTGGCATTAATGACTCACTTATTAGAGTATGATTATAGATATTTTTGAGCATCTAACCATATATATTGCAAATATATTAGATGCTGTCAAGACATATATTAGTGGTGCTCTTTATAAGTTCTGTGTGTAGTATGTTTCACTTAAAAAGAACCGTTTGAAAACAAAGACGACTATGGTTGTTTTTCACTTTGAATTCTACGCAGCTCACCGAGTTGATTTTTTGTTTGTTTTTTTTTTTCAAAGAACACTTGATTGTGAAGAAAAAAAAAGCATGTCTGTATGTCATACAGACATCGCAGTTGTCTGCATTTTAATGTTCATGTATGTTCAATTCCATTTAAATTGTGAGTTATTTCATATTTATAGTGTGGTTTATTATTTTTTAATTGCTATGGTTTCTGTTGCAACTTTTGATCACTTGTTTTAAAATGTTTAGAGTTCTTTTTGTATATGTGGAATTGTTTAGTTTTCTCTACTGAGTGTTGATATCTGTTTATGCCTAGTTGACAACTTAACTTTAAAGTTCACCAGAAAGAAAAAAAAAAACAACAACTCACCATAATAGCTGCAAACACCTACATCCCCTTAATTGTTTACAAAACATATAATGTTTTATACTGTAAATACATTATCGCCACATACAGTGGTAGACTAATTGTTGTGTTTTACAGTGTACACAGCAGGTGCTGCAAAAAAGCGAAGCAAACAAAACTGCTACTTTGATCTGATCTAAGAGAGGTGTCAAAGACAATGAAAGATACTGATACTTGATGGAGAGATCACAATATTTAAAGTTTTTACAGATGCAAAAAGGAACTCTAAAATGGAGGGTGTATACAGCATGTATTTTCTGTATTCTGAATGATTTGTTTTGCAAAACATGGATTGCCTTTAGTGTTGGTGATTCAAATCATAGTGCAGGGGTGGTGAACTCCGGTCCTGGAGAGCCTCAGTCCTGCAGAGTTCAGCTCCGACCCTGATCAAAACTCAGCTGCCTATGGCTTTCTAGCAACCCTTCAGACCTTGATTAGCTTTTCCAGGTGAGTTTGATTAGGGTTAGAGATGAACTCTGCAGGACTGTGGCTCTCCAGGACCGCCGTTAGCCAACCCTGTCATAGCGCACAATGCTTTCTAAAATACAGGGTTGTGCGCTACTCAACTGAATTGAGAATTCCTGGATTTGAATCGAGGTATCAAAATTGATGCCAATGCAGAATTGCAACTTGAAAAGCATGTGTCCGTTTTTTTAACCAGAAAAGCAATAAAGCTTAAAAAATAGCTTAAAAAGTTAACAAGTTTTAAAGTTTATAAGCCTGGATGGATGGATGGATGGATGAGTTGATGAATGGATGGATGAGTGGATGGACGAGTTGAGTGAATGGATAAGTTGAGTGAATGGATGGGTAGATGGATGATGGATGGATGGATGAGTTGACGAGTGGATGGATGGATGATGGGTGGATGGATGGATGAGTTAACTGAATGGATGGATGGATGAGTTGAGTGAATGGATGGGTAGATAGATGATAGATGGCTGGATGAATATATGGATGAGTTGACGAGTGCATGGATGGATGGATGGATGGATGAGTTGATGGATGGATGAGTTGAGTTGATGAGTTGACGAATGGATGTATGGAGGATGGATGGATGGATGGATGGATGAGTTGATGAATGGATGGATGAGTTGAGTTGATGAGTTGACGGATGGATGGATGGATGGATGAGTTGAGTGGATGGATGGATGGATGAGTTGAGTGAATGGATGGATGGGTAGATGGATGATAGATGGCTGGATGAATATATGGATGAGTTGACGAGTGCATGGATGGATGGATGGATGAGTTGATGGATGGATGGATGAGTTGAGTTGATGAGTTGACGGATGGATAGATGGATGGATGAGTTGACGAATGGATGTATGGAGGATAGATGGGTGGATGGATGGATGGATGGATGGATGGATGAGTTGTTGAATGGATGGATGAGTTGAGTTGATGAGTTGACAAATGGATGGATGGATGGATGGATGAGTTGACGGATGGATGGATAAGTTGAGTGAATGGATGGGTAGATGGATGATAGATTGATGGATGGATGGATGGATGAGTTGACGAGTAGATAGATAGATAGATAGATAGATAGATGTTTGCATTGCCTCCTATAGAAATTTAAATTTGTTTTATATATTACATTTTTTTTTTTTCCATAGTGGAAGAACATTTAATTTCCCAGAATGCATTACCTAGGTCCTGTAAGATGTTAGAGTAAGGAAGATGACAATATGATGGAAGGTAGGGTTTGAATGAAGAAAAGAAGAATATATTTAATAACAACTAACAGCTATATGTGAAGTATTCCAATTACCTTCATAAAAAAGACTTCATAGAAAGGTAATAATAGTCTTGTAAGCAAGGTACTCATACATTTCTTTCACATGACTTGAGCAGCAAATGTTGAAGGTCATTCGGCACTAATGACTCACTTATTAGGGAATGATGATGCTTCATAATTGACCTTTGTACAGTTTTTATCTTTTTTTTCCCCCCATAATGAACCCCGAAAGCTGCCTCTCAGGTACTTTTACCAAGATATTGATATCTGCATAAGTACTTTTATCACAATATCGATTTAGGCACAATTGAAGTGCTTATCGACCCTTTTTAAGTGAGGCATTTGTATCAAACTAATTTTCCTGGGACATTATGTTCTCACAACCCAATATATAAGTGCTGTGACACACAGCTTCAGAATCTTGGGTGCACTTAAACCCATTGTTTTGTGGATCAGGGACCGTGAAACACTTTGTCTATGGTAAAGGAATTGCATGGTCTGCAAATTGCCTTCTTCGGCAACATCCACAGGTATGTCATGGACAGTCAGGAATAATGCCTGTCATCCATTCCTGTTCCCTTCTCTTCTTCCCTGGAAGGTTTAAAAACATTAAGAATGGCCTTTTCATTTTAGTCAACTTTGAGATACCAGTTCAGTAAGGTTCAAAAAGTGACATTTTTTAAATTAATTTCATAAAGCTTAGTGTATTTCTAGATTATTTTAAATCCAAGCCGGTGGTCTCAGATTTTGTAAGTGTATTGTACACGTAAAAAGACACATTTTCTCATTTCTGCATTACAATTCAAATTTCACTGTTTCAACTCGTTCCCCTTTTCCGCAGATAGATAAATGACGGGCAGATATTCGTTACACACTTGATCCGTTTCCATGCCTTTTGCTTTATTAACGATTTTTTAGAATAAAACAATCTCTCTCACGCCCAGAAATAAAATGCACAGATAACTCACTTTAATTAGCACTGTCATGCCGCACCATCCGTCACAGACATCTCTTAACGGGGGTCTAATTTTAAACTTTATCGCCACAGAAACCAACGGGAGTGATGAATATGCGGGTAAAATAATTTTATGTTTCGTCTCTATTACTTTTGTCCCTGTTGAAAGTGAAACATGTATTAATCTGGCAATTATGATTTCATTAAAATCTATAAATGGCCAAGCATTAACAGTAGATAAATTAGCTCATTTGTTTCAGCCCCGGAGCTTAGGGAACATTAGGGCACGCCCTTTCTGTACCACAGACTGTTCATGTGAGCATATATATGCGCGATCATGCACTTTACGAATGTTGAGACCGTACAATAAAGATTTAAATGCTGTTTCGTGTTCGAGAAGGTAGAACTACTTATGGCTGGGGCAAAACGGACATTTTTTTTTTTTGATAGGAAATTTCATATTTAGATTAATTGTTCTGTGTGGAGTCACTGATCCCATTTGTTATTGCAGCCTAAAGTTATATTTATAACCTGTGTGCATATATCTATTAAGTATAATATAAATGATATTAGCTGTGTGTTTATGTCCGTCCCACACACACACACACGCGCACCTGCCCCTAGATGTTATCAGTTTACTCCATCATATTGAACCAAATCCATCTTGGCGCCACTTACTTCTCGGAATCACCAATACATCAGCAAAAAGGAGCCGTGCGTACGCCGCAAACAGACACACACGATATACACACAAATAGAAAAACGAGCACACACACACACTCTCTCACCCACACACACACTCTCTCACCCACACACACACTGGAGACATCCAGCTGCCACCACAGACCTCAAAACAAACCTCAGGATTAATATTTAACAATCCTCTCTCTCTTCTCTGACCACTACATACCAGAAATACACACACACACGCACACGCACTTCAGCTTCTGAGACGCATATATATAGAGGCATACGGAAAAGTACATATCTTGATACATGAAAGATCAAAGTAGAAGAAAAGACAGCAAATCAAAGAAATACTACCTCTGTGATTTGACAATTTTTTTTTTTTTTTTTGGTGACATTCAAAATGTGCATGACCATGACAGCCTATGAAGTCTATGTTCTAAGTAATCCTTAAATTCACACATGCGCCCATACTTAAAGAAATGTTGACAGATTGTCTGTCCAATAAGCTGTCAGTTTAAGAATGTAACTATCACCATGTCTCATATAATTGGCTTCTGTGCAACATTTAAATGTGTTAGTGTGTGTTTGCGCGTGCGTGCTTGTGTGTAAATAGGCTGACAAGGCTGAGGGAGTGTGTTTCACACCTTCAGTAGCTCTGTCAGATCCATCTGCTCAAAGAACAGCTTATCATGTTCTTGACATTTACCACACACACACACACATACACTGATTTGTAATATTATCTTTCTTAGACCAATACAGTCCCTCGACCATAAGCCTGTATCTTGTCTCATATCCTGTCAGCATGAGTTCCGTTGTGTCGCCTGGACATCGTCTAATTGCATCGTGTTCTGGTAATGTTATGTTTTCTGACTACGCTCAATAACTACCTACTGTAAATACCACCCAATGTTCGGCTTCACAAAGCGTCTGTTTCTCAAATGTCCTTTTCAGTTATTAGTGAAGGCCAAGGGTTTCGCTTCTTTGACTTAGGAAAAAAACAACAATTATAATGGAACTTAATGGTTAACTGAAAATTGAATTATTATTTTCTTACTTTAATGTCATTCCAAGCCTGTATGCTACTATTAATTTATATTTGGAACACAGAATGGGAACATTTAAATATTATTATTATTGTTTTTATGATGCTCTTTTCTATATAATGACAGTTAAATTTCAACACACAGACCTCTCAACCCACCACACTGAGCACTCAACCGTTTTCTTAGGAGGCTGAAGACCCCCTCCATCCTCACTGGTTTCTACAGATGAGTTTTTGAAAGTATACTAACCAGCTGTATCCGCTTTTGTATGGAAACTGCTCAGCATCTGACAGTGAGGCTCTGGAGCAGATGGTGAAGATGACACAGTGCATCACCTGTGCCAACGTTCCTGCCACTGTAGACATTTACATCAATAGGTGTGTAAAGAAGGCAGCCTCCATCAGGAAGGACTCCTCTCACCCTTCCCACAACTGGTTTAAGCCTAGGTCTGGTTTAAGCCTAAGCCTAAATATAGGAAGAGGCTAAGAAGCATTCAGTCCAGAACATCCAGACTCAAGAACAATTTCTTTCTGCAAGTAGTCAAATACATGAATAGAGTTGTCAAAAGTACCGACTTCGGGACCAATCGGTACTGAAATTTTAAAAATGTGACGCTTTGAGAGCTGTTGAGTGAATTTGTAAACACCTCTGATTGGCCATTGTGTTGATGTGCTCGTCTGTGATTGGCTACAATGACCAACGCATGGGAGCATTGCTTTCAAATGTGCATCTGTGTAAGCGCTCAGTGAAGAGCGTCATTGATGACTATTTACAACGTTTTTGAAGCGTTGATCATTGACGCCAATCAGAGACATATACGATGAGCATGTCAACACAATGGCCAATCAGAGGTGTTTATGAATCCGCTCAACAGTGCTCAAAGTGTCACATTTTTAAAATTTCAGTACAACAGGTTAATTCAGTACTCTGATTTTTGGGGAGTTATCAGTGAGTATGTAAACATTCTCACTGTTGTTTCCTGTAGAAACTGTTTAATTTTTATCCATTGCCATTTGCTGTGCTAAAAATTACTTTAAAGTTGACTTTGACTTTGAAATGAAAAGCCATCTCGAGACTATAAAAAAACTTGTGGATAATTTGATTGCTGTTACATCACATTTGAATTAAAATGTCATAAAAAGAGGGGCTTAACCCATGTTGTGATCCAGGTGATCCTATACTTGGCTGAAAATGAAAGTTGTCCGGGGTTCAGTGAGATTGGGATAAAGTTGCATGTAATGATACCAAGAATGTCCTTCAACCGGAAGTGTGAAGAACACCAGAGATTTTTCAATTCTTCATATCTGCGGGATCACTCCCTCGCTCTTTCTCCAAGCCTGCTTTTTCACATTCGATAGCGACGCTACTCAAAATCTCTCCGACAAGTTTCAATCACAACTTCCTTCTTCCCATCAAGCCCCTTCAGGGTTTGCAGTGGACTGTATCTTTCTGATTTTGTCTGACAATTGTTACTGTGGCACATCAGCGAAGCTGCTAGAGATCAAAATGAATCACAAGACAGAACCAGTCTGGATTCCAAAGATGTTTTAGATCATGGATGAAGACAAAAAAAAAAAAAAAGAAAGGCTGGAATTCATCCAAACCTCTTCTAGTAATACATCAATAGTTAATCAAATGCTTAAATGTCACATTAACATTATTCATTGCTCTCTGCTAGAGTTTCAGAATGACAGATATAACGGTATTATAGGAAAATATGTTGCTAAGTTGAAAATATGTTAAGATGATATATAGACTGCTCTATGGAACAGCATCTGACTAGATATATTACACACTTTTAGTCTAGTGACTCGTGCACAAATTTAACTATACAGGCTTTTATTTGAAAGGTAAACAGAGGTAAAGTACTTTCAAACACATATTATGGTGGTACCATGGTACAGTGAGGATATCAAGGGGTAATATCATGGTACTTTGATATATAGCATGAATATTGCATGGTGCGAATGATTGCAGTATTCATAACTGTGTGCAGTACTATGGTACCATTTGGAAGCCCATGTTACTTCAAAGAAGAAGAAAAAACATTGTATTACCATAGTGACAGGAACACGGTGGTATTCTTTTTCACTAATGACAGCAGTTTTGTAATGAAAGCATCACAGAAATGGTTTGTCAGGGTTTAGATAAGATGCAATAGATGAGCTGGGGTGGTGGGTGCTTGGTGAGGTGTGTTGAGGAGGATGCAACAGTTCTCTGTACATTTATTACTGAGTTATCTAGATATAACTGATATTTTGACATGATCCTAAAATGTTCTGTTCTTTGAAGTTTATCTTTGAGCTGTCTTGATAGCAACAGGTCCGTAAACCCAAACCTCTAAGTGTGGAACAGGTTGTAACTGTAAACAAGATTAGATATAACAGTTGTCTGCCATGCCTTTAGAAAAGTATACCTGTCCCTTGTAAAATGTATCTTGAATTTCACTAGAAACAATGTAACAGGTAAACACTTACAAATTTAATTAATCCTCAACTTTCTACCAGCTCTTTATCCTCATTTTGGCTACCTTGGCAGTGTTTCCTAAGGTCCAGTAATTCTTAAAAGGCCCTTCTGCCTGACTTGATGTTTAATTATTTTTCTTTCTTTTTTTTAAGCAAAACATTTTTTAACCATTCCTCTTTACAGAAATTCAAAAATACAGTAAAACTATTATATTTGCAACAATATAAAAGTCTTGTCACTTTTATAAATGTACATAATTCATAATGTATCACTACCGTTCAAAAGTCTGGGGTCAGTATTTTTTTCCAGAAAAAAAAAAAGTAAACAAAATTATCAAAAGTATTTTACAAACAATTTAACGTAGATTTCTACAAATTGTTCAAGTGTATATTAAGTCATCACATTACATTGGTTAACATCTTTGCCAGTGTCGATATATATCTCTGTCTTTCCAGTAAACACAAGAATACGTAATTATCTGCATCAAGTCAATCCAGCTTTCCTAATCAAATCTACATGTGTGATTGAAGAACCAAATTAGCCAGAGAGGAATTAGTACGATTAGTGGAATCTGGCGCATTATCTCGGATGTATTAAACGACTCACAAAGAACAGGGAGGCAGGGTAATAACAGAGAGACGCAGTTTTTACATAATCTGTTGTGTTTAGAGCAGTCTGTCAGATCTGGCAAATTCAAAATGTCCATTCCGGCTTTCTTTGAACTGCTTTCAGTTCGTACAACTTTATCAACACTGAATTAAATGCAAATAGCTCCCTCCCTTTTTCTCACTCGTGCGCTTTCTCTCGTTGACTCACAATAACAAACAAACAAAGCAGTATGGAAGAGAACAAAGCTGAGGTATTGTCTCAAAGGACAGAGAGGGATACAACATTTATAAGCATTCTGTTGATGTACGCCCTATCCTCTCAGCAGTCAAGGCTTTTAACTCCGACTGTATGACCGCGCTGATGGGCCGCGCGCTCTCACGTACGCCTCCGGATGCATAATGTTTAAAAAAGAAACGCGGTTCACGTTTTAACCTCAAACGCACACGGTTTTCCACAAGATGCATGTATAAGACTGTTAAAATGGCACAAATTCTCTCTATCCCTGTGTGTGTGTGTGTATGAACGCACAGCTTTTTGAAGCAGACTGAGATCTGACAGAATGTTTCCAGTTCCGCTGTATCTGATCTCCCTCTGTGTGTGTATTGATTCGGTTCTGTGGTATATTCCGTCAGCCCTTCGAGCTAACTGACCCTTTGATCCTGTCAGACAACGCAGCACAAACATTTTGTTACATCACATTTGAAAGTTTTTGGGTGCATTTGAAGTTGGTCTCACAAACACGGATGGGTCCTTGAAGGTCCACTTCCATTTCAAGCGACTTTTAGATTATATGAAGATAATAAACTGGCAGAAATTGAATTGATGTGCTTGTTAGCTGACTGATTTCTCTTATCCATATTTAGGTGGTAAGTTACATCTAATAGATAAACTTAATATGTGGTGTGAACTCTTATCAGGTGATGCAGAGGCAGCCTCAGACCGTGTGCTTCTTTCTTATTACCCGACTGGAATATTTTAGTTGAAATGCAATTCTGCAAGACAATTCCATTATTTTGAATGAATTATGAATTTGGGACTGTTTACAATGAATCCCTCTAGTGAGATTTAGAATGACAGAGAAAGATAGAAAGAGTTAGAGATAGTTTACCCTGGAGATGTTCTCTTGGTTGAAAGGGCCTCCCACATACTGTAGACAGCCAGTCTGTCTGTTTGATTCATTTCCTATGTGTGTGTGAGAGAGAGAGAAAGAGAAAGTGAAGGAAAGGGAATGGCAAAGTGAATGAGGAAGAATGGAGAATATTTCATCACATACAGCAAATGGGTGCAGTGCCCTCTTGTGGAGTGACATCTCTCAAATCAGTTTCTTATCTAAATTAGCTGCTCCTGGACCTGTTAACAGTTTGTGGATCAGATAAAATAAAGATTTTGATTATTTACTCACTTTCATATTATTAAAAACCAATATGTAACGTGAAACACAGTAGACAAACACAGTAACATGAAAGGTGAATTTTTAAGGAATATCCTGGCTTCGGTTTTCAATGTGAATAAGGACTTTTCCAAGTTTTCTGAAGCTGTACATTTTTTTTGTGATGAACAGACGATCACTGATAATCTTCATTCTCCAGTGTGCTGTTCGGATCATTGAGTCAGTGAAACTGAGAACCAATCAGCCTGATTTGTGAATGATTCATTCAGACTGGTTTGGTGAACTACTGATTCATTAAAAATATTTGATTCAAAAGATCAAGTCTTCCAGGAATCTATTCATACTTGGCTCACGAAGAGACAATTAAGCGATAATAACTTTTTAAAAACATTTTATTCTGTTCATCACGCAAAACTTGTCTGGGTTTAGAAGACTAAATATAGTGCAAAAGTCATGTGAATCACTTTCTTTATGGTGTGTTTTTGGAGCTTGACAGCCTTGTATCAGTTAATTCTGTTAGTAGGATGTTATAAAAGGTTTGTTTTTGTTTTTTGTTTGTCTTTTTTTTTTGTCCTAGTTACTCTTTTTCAATATGAAAGTGAATACATCAAAGGGTACAAAAAAAAACCAAACAAAAAAAAAACATAAAATTAATCTGTACACCTTGTGCTGTATTTCAAGTCTTCTGAAGCTGTACAATAGATTTGTCTGATGAACAGACTGATAATCACTGATCATTTTCAGTTACAGTTGTAACTGGATCAGGGAGAACTGAATCAGCCTGATTTCATTCCGACTGGTTTGGTCAACTGGATCAACAGATTCACAGAAATGATTTGACTCAAGAACAGCTCATTCATGAATCTGATGATACTTCACTCATGAGCAACCAAAGAAGAGCTAGAGCGAATAATGACTTGCATTACTATTGTATTCAGAAGACATGAAATATAGTGCACAAGTCATATGAATCAATTTAATGGTGTATCGATTACTTGTATAATATTAAATGGTAACAGTAGCAAGGATATTCTTCCAAAATTCACCTTTTGTGCTCCACAGAAGAAATCAAATCAAGACATATTGTACAGGTTTGGAACGAAATGAGGTTGAGTAAATGATGCCAGCATTTTCATTTTTGGCTGAGCTATTCCTCTGCCAACAGTTTAATGAACTAGTGATCACAGATCAGCCTCTCGTATAAGAAACACAGGTGTGCTCGTACTTGGCACAGTTCTCTCAGTGGTGTCATCTGTTCAAATGATGTGAAAGCAGTTTCAGCAAACATGTCTATATGTCACTGATAACACGTTAGGACAAGCACACATTTCGCACTAGCTTCAGAGGAGGCTGGGAATGGGTATTCCTTCCAATATCAGAATGAAAGTGAAAAGGGAAACATAACGGTACCTTCTTCCTCTCATTCCTCTGTTATTACATTGCACCCTACCCTCTTACCTCTCTGTTCACAGAAGATGAGCTGGAAAGGTAACAGAGGGTGTCAAGGTTGTGCTAAAACAGTATTCTAGCAAACTTCTCTTTTTCTGTCTTTCACACACACATGAACAATATCTCCTCTCAAAGTGTGTATGTGTAAGAAAGAGCAGTCGTGCCCCCTAGCCTCTCGATGTTGGATCTTTCCGCTGAGAAACTCTGAAATGTAAGATGGGCTTATTAAAGAGAAAAACTTGCAGACAGAAGAAATCTACCCATGGTGTTTGGGTCACTGACCGTGTGTAAATGCTTGTTGCTTTTCTTTGTTCCTGTCAGAACCCTGACGTTTTCAACAGCAAAACAATGAGGTGTGTGCTTGTACAGTTCTTCACTTTACTGGTCTCACAACATTCAAGGTTCACAGTGTCTGTGATTTTAGTTCAGCAGTGGAGAGCCATTCAGTTTCTTTTTCCTGTTTTTTTTCTGTCTGAGGGTCTGTATGAGGGTCTCACACTAAGAGAGGATCTCTGATGTTGGCTCCCTTGAATGAATTTAGTTATCCAATTTATTTTATTCATTCATTTTTATTCAGTCAGATTTACTGTCTTTAAGCAGATTTAATATTTACTGTCATGTAACACTCAAATTTAATATTTTAAAACAATAATTTGGTAGTACTGTAAAATATGAAAATGCATCTTTCATATTTTCAGTAACAATGATGAGATGTCTTGATTTGTGTAACACTGAACTATTGATTTTTATTTTTAGCATATTAAACAGATTGAATTTAAGCTTTCATTCACATATAAACATTCATCAACTCACACATAAGTTATGGTAAATGGAAGCTCAAGCATGTTTGCTTGACGTGCGAGAACCAATGAGGTTCATTCTCGTGTGTTACGCAGCACGTTTGAGCATCCACAAGAACCAATGAGGTTTGTTCTCATGCATCAAAGCAAGTAGTGTTCATCATATAAAGTGAATCTTCAGAAAATTTGGAGTAAACCACTCAAATCATATGGATTAGTTTTACAATATCTTTATGAACTTTTTGAAGCATCAAAGTGGTAGTTGCACGGGCTGTCAATGGAGGGACAGAAATCTCTCAGATTTCATTAAAGGGGTGGTTGATTATGATTTTAGCTTTAGTTAGTGTGTAATATTGCTGTTAGAGCATAAACAACATCTGCAAAGTTAGGACGCTCAAAGTTCACTGCAAAGGGAGATATTTTCTTTTAAAGAATTCTCTGTTTAAGGACTACAACAAACGACTGGTAGGGACTACAACGAGCTTCTTCCCGGGTTAGTGACATCACTAACCCTAAAATTTACATAAACCCTGCCCCCGGGAACATGCAACAAAAGGGTGAGGCCATGTTATTGCAATACAGTATGTAACACAAATGCAGTAGCATGTCATAAAAGCAAGATGACAACATGACAAGTTATATCCGTAATTAAACTAAACTATACCTGTTCTACCTTCATGAGAGCATATATTCTGTGGCTCTGTAGGATCTTACAACAGTTCCCACATGAGCAATTTATAGATTATCATGACAGAATATGCTAATCAGTGACTTTAAGATAGTTAACTCCACATTAGCTACATAAATTCATCAACTAACCATTCAGAAACATCCTGTTGCATTCTACATGTTGTCACGTCTTCTTGAGTCTGTCATTCATTGTCCGACTCCGGTTTGAACATAAAAGGCTGAACAGTTTCTGACATTTTCAGTGAGTCTGCATGAGGTAATTGCAGCTGCTAACACAAGCTCTTAAAGCTCCACCCTCTTCTTGGGAGCAGCAGCTCATTTGCATTTAAAGGGACACAAAATGGAGCATTTTTGCTCAATCTCAAAAAGTGACAAATTTAACATGCTATAAAAAATTATCTCTGGGGTATTTTGAGCTAAAACTTCACACACACAATCTGGGGACATCAGAGACTTATTTTACATCTTGTAAAAGTGGCATTATATGACCCCTTTAAAAATATCTTAATTTGTGAACGAAAGTCTTATGGGTTTGGAACAACATAAGGGTGTTTTTCAGTTTTGGGTGAGAATTTTCATTTTCAGGTGAACTAACCCTTTAAAATAAAATAACTATTGTGTTACCTTGCTTTATTAAAGTAAAGAATTAAAAACGTAGTGCAGATTTTGTTTAGCATGTAAGAGGAATTATTTATTTTATTTATGTATGGATGGATGGATGTATGTCTGTTTGTTTTAGTTTGACATTTTGTTCCAGTAATTTGAGTTTCAAGAGACATCAGAGGTCGATTGGATCCACTGTATTTAGACATGAATATGTAATGCCTGCTACACATTTTTTACCTTCAGTAAACATGTACAGTCATTTTCAGTACAAATTATTTTGGAAGTTTCATGTAAAACCCACTTGGCTCAAAAACAAGGGCTTTTTTTTTTTTTCAGGTTGTGTCAGAAATTGTGTAGCAACATGGTGATTGGAAAAACAATAAAATTCACCAAAAACAACATGTTTGTTTGCTTTTACCTAATTTTTAATGTCATTTAGTATTTTCTTTGGTGATTAAAGTGGGTCAAACATATAGGAAAACACTTGCATGCCTTATCTAGATTGAATGAGCCCGCGTTGCCCTCTGCTTCAGACCTTTGGCTGGTTGGATTACCATAATCCATAATCTTGTGCTTGAATTGAGTTGGGCTGTGGGCCGCGTCCGTTTGGGGGGACTGTATGAGGTGTGTGTCTCTGAGCGTAGGGGCACTCTGATGATTAAAGGCCCAGATCTGACATGAATCCGTGTGCCTGAATCAGTGTGTCGGCCCGTGGGCATGGAGCTTTGTGCTCAACCGTCTCCTGCTTCTCTATAACTCTTTAACAACAAAGCAGATCAGATTGAGGCAAGGGATAGACGACACATTAACATTATTACTGCAACATTAAGGGAGCTGGAGGCAGGAGGCACTTTGCGGCATTGCATACGTGAGCAGTGTGGGGCTTTTCTTATTTCATTAGTCAGCTTGTAAGCTTCTCTTTATCACCATAAGTATCTATGCAGAGAGACTGGAACAAACCGCTCCTTGAACAGTCTGGGGTAAGATAGAGGTTATGACACACTGGCATATAGTTCATTAGCTTAACAGTAGGCCATTTATAGTTTCCAAGCAACGTACCAACTTGCCGCATAATATATAATTCCAGAGACTTAGGTTTGTGTTTTAACAGTGTTTGATTTGAAAATGTCTTTACCAAACTACACAGATGCACTGTGTTTTTGCCTACACTGGGAAATTACATGTTACTGCTCATCACTTGTTCTTGTTTAGAGTATTTATGTAAGTGTTCATTCATTCCCTTGTCCACATAGAATAAAAAAAATAAGGTTCTTTTACAGCTTATTTTAAAGCAGTGTAAAATTTAACAGGTGATTTAAACACAATGTGATTTCAGAAAATGAATTTAAAATCTTGAGCTCATACTGTATATATTCAGTATTATAAAGTACCATCCGTATCCAAATCTGTGGTCTCTTAAAGGGTTAGTTCACCCAAAAATGAAAATAATGTCATTAACTACTCACCCTCATGTCGTTCCACACCCGTAAGGCCTTTATTCATCTTCGGAACACAAATTAAGATATTTTTGATTAAATCCGATGGCTCAGTGAGGCCTGCATTCACAGCAATGACATTTCCTCTCTCAGGATCCATAAAGGTACTAAAAACATATTTAAAACAGTTCACGCGAGTTCAGTAGTTCTACTTTAATATTATAAAGCGACGAGAATATTTTTGTGCACCAAAAAGGAGATCCGAGTCACTGATTCGATTCGCAAAGCTCCGAAGCAGTGTTTTGAAATCGGCCCATCACTATATTGTTGAAAAGTGATGTTATTTTTTTTATTTTTTTTTGGAGCACAAAAAGTATTCTCATCACTTTATAATATTAAGGTAGAACTACTGAACTCACATGAACAGTTTCAAATATGTTTTTAGTACCTTTATGGATCTTGAGAGAGGAAATGTCATTGCTTTGAATGCAGGCCTCACTGAGCCATCGGATTTAATCAAAAATATCTTAATTTGTGTTCCGAAGATGAATGAAGGCCTTACGGGTGTAGAACGACATGAGGGTGAGTAATAAATGACATTATTTTCATTTTTTGGTGAACTAACCCTTTAACATAAAATGATGATAGTAAGTTTATGATGAATTTTAATTTTTTGGGTGAACTGTCCCAGGGTTAGTTCACCCAAAAATGAAAATTCTGTCATCATTTACTCACCCTCAAGTTGTTCCAAATCTGTATAAATTTCTTTGTTCTGTTGAACACAAAGGAAGATATTTTGAAGAGTGTTTGTAACCAGGCTGCTTTGGGGCACCATTGACTCCCATAGTAGGAAAAAAAAAATACTATGGAAGTCAATGGTGCCCCAAAGCAGCCTGGTTACAAACACTCTTCAAAATATCTTCCTTTGTGTTCAACAGAACAAAGAAACTTATACAGATCTGGAACAACTTGAGGGTGAGTAAATGATGACAGAATTTTCATTTTTGGGTGAACTATCCCTTTAAGAGTTTCTTAATTTCTTGAATGTCTCTGAAAGGACAACCAGAAAGCATCAAACAATTGTTTAGAAAACAGTTTACTATTATCATGTTGTTATCCCTCCTGCTGAACTGCTACTATACATGTCCAACATTCTGTTCAGAATAATTAAAGGGGTAGCACATTTATAAACGCTAATTTTACAACGGTTAAAGTTGTTAAATTCAGCCCCAGTTCCATGTTATTGCCATTCCTCGTGATAATCAGCACTGGCCACTGTGTAATCTCTTTGGTGACCCAACAGTTGACAGATAATCTCATTGTTATATTGATAGTCCTCCGAGCAGCAGAGAGAAAAAAAATATTTAAAAAAAAATAGCTATGCTCACAAACATTAAATCCACCCAGATTCTAATCTACCATTACTGAAATGAAATCTAGACTCTAATCATCTTCATCACTATGCAATTTTAATGCAGCAATATAAGAACATTGCTAAAATAGATTTATTCCATTTATTTATTTCAAAATAATGTGGGTCATTTGTACTTTGAGTGATTACATTTACAGTCAAATAGCAGCTATCTTATTTGGGTGATTGTGTTGGCTAAGTGCTTTTACCTTCATTGGTAACAATAAGTCCCATTAAAATAAATCTTTGTTTTTGCCAGATTGGGTCAAATAATATTATTATTTTGGTCTCTCAGTTAATCAATGATGATTGATATTTATATTCCTATTCAGAGTTTTTGAACAGGTATAACAGACCTGTCACTCCATCAGAGTTTGCTATTGTGATGGATGCCATTCCTTGTGGGGCCATAACTCTTCTCAAAGACTCAGCTAGACACCAGTCTTCTTTGTCAGTAGCTCATCCTTTTGATACCATGATTGGGAATATTTGTTTTTTTATCTATTTCAGAATGAGATTCTCTCCCATACATTGCGTCCTACTGGAATGGCCAGTTTGCCGACATTCCATGGAAGAAAGTGTTGTCATCTAAATATTTAACCAATAAGGTAAATGATGTGTATTACAAACTACTTTATCTTTTTTTATCCTGTGACGCTCAAAAAAAAAAGAAAAAAAAAGATGTTTCCTGACATTGACTCTTTATGTTCATTTTGTGGTGCTGAAGACGAGCCTATTCCTTATCTCTTCTGGGAATGTTCACATACAAGTCTGTTCTGGAAAGATTTGTGTACATTTGTACGCACATATTCATCACAGATTTTGAGAATCTTTGTTATAATAAGATGTTTTATTTGGTCATCACAATATGTAAAGGACCAATATTTTTTAATAAATGTATATATTTTCCTAGCAAAATTTTACACAAATGTAAATTTCAGGGTGTGAAGCTCTACTTTTTTGTTTTTTTGTAAGGAACTTAATTGCTACCTGGATACTCTCCATACATTCACCAACTCCAAAGCCCTTAAAACTGCCTCACTATGTCATCTTTATGGTATTTTCCTGAATTTGTAACCTGTAATTGAATTCTCAGTTGTATTTACCTGTGACATTAGTTTTGTATATTTTTAGCAATAAATAAAAAATGAACAATCTGTCCCATTAGGTAATGTTAGTTAATGACATTAACTAACTGTGAGCAAAATTTGTTTACAGTGTTTATTTGTTACAGTATTTATTAATCTTTATTAATAAAAGTACAACGATTTTTAGTTCAACTATTTAATGTTAGCCCAAATCCATTCTTCACATTCTTCGTAACTTGAATATGGAAGGCGTCCTGGCGGAAGCTAGATATTTTACTTCATAACTTGTTAAATATGGATATTTTTTTTTACACGAACGCATCGCTTCACTTCAGAAGGCCTTTATTAACCTCCCGGAGCCGTGTGGAGTACATGTTTATGATGGATAGATGTGGATGGAGACACTTTTTTTCAGCTCATACTCGTTGATCCCGCTCACTGCCATTATAAAGCTCGGATGCGTCAGGATATTTATTAATATAACTTCGATTGTGTTCATCAGAAAAAAGAAAGTCATATACACCAGCTTGAGGGTGCCCAGTTCTGTCAGGACCACTATCGTCAAATATGATTGATAATGCATAGAGTTTGTATTGGCGGTATGATTCTGTTCTGGGCAAGAACTCCCTGCGCATCCATGCAGCCTAGCATGGATAAGAGCAGGGAGAGCAGCAATAAACCCCCTTAGGGTGAACAGAACAGAACCAACATATGCAGATATAATTAAAGTCAATAATTTAACATGTTTAACATACACATATTTCAAGAATTAGTTTGATTCAGGGGAATCATAAGGCCAATCCTGACTGAATAGAGGAGGAGCTGGGGATGGAGGAGGGTAATTAGCTCCTGAGAAATGCAATAGCTGCTGATAATACTGAGGAGCTTATATATGGATGCTGTGATAGGCGTCGTATTCCTATAGGTAGACGGGAGTTACCTGGGAGTCAGCTGATGCGAGCTTGACTGACGTGACCTGCCAGAACTGACGCTAACGCTTGATGTGAAAAAAAAAAAATAAATAAATAATGGATGGGTGCAAGTGTACTATAAGTGTTAACTAAATACATTTTTTAAATACAGAGATCGTATATAAGCACATTTTAGTTCATATTTCATGATTCAATGTTAACATTAAATAAGATTATTAAATGATTTAGAAGCATTGTTCATGTTAACTATTATAGTTAACTAAAATTAACAAATTAACCTTATTGTAATGTCATCCATCCGTCCATCCATCTGTTCGTCCATCAACCCATCCATCCACTCATCAACCCATCCATCCACTCGTCAACCCAACCATCCATCCATCTGGATGTCCATTAAAAATGTTGTCATTTGGCAATCCCATATTTTGGCTGCTAAACACAAAATGAGATATTCATTCAAGAGAAAATGGCTTATTATCCCCAGTGATGGCACAGTAAACCCTAGAATATTATCAAGGCAATCCCTAATTATTGCCCTACATGCTGTTTAACATGCAGGCTGCAGTAACACACAGACATGTGCAGTTGTGGAAAGGTGATCTAATTAGCAGAAGTCCAGATGCTGGAGGGATAATCCCGCTACTGGTGTTATGCCGAACCAAACCCTGTGCACGCACACAGTCTAATTGCCCTGAATGCACAGAGTCATGTGTTGGAAACATCTGACCGTTATTGGACACATTGACCTTGCGAAATGCTATTCCGCAGTGACTTTTTCCCTGTTTGTTACATTGCTTCAAGCTTGTGGCTGATTAGCAAAGGTATAAACAGGTCTTTTTTTCCTCTCTCTCTCTCTCTCTCTCTCTCTCTCTCTCTCTCTCAAAGTGATGACTTTATTCTGCAGGGGACAGGATAGATAGCAGAGCGCACCGATGTGTCCACGTGCCATTTCTCAGGTGTTGATGCAGTTCTCTCCCAGAGATCTATAGCACCTGCTAGCAGAGGCTATGGTTCAATAACTCCCGTCCGATAACAGCAAAAGACCAGCGTTTGACATTTGAAGAATAAGCTCAATAGCCCAGCCAGTCAAACATGGATAGAGCTTCTATTGATCTCTGTACGCTGGAGTGAAGATAGTCCTTCCTGGGTTTCCCCATTAGAATTGTGTCTTGTAATAACCAACTCTCATTCTATGTTGCTTGCTTATTTTTTTCTTTTTTTCTTCCCTGGCATGGTCCAGACTCTCTATGGTACATAAAATATGCAACAAAAGCCTAACTGCTTTGAGTAAATGAGGTTAACATTGGGTATCGTGGGATTTAGAGTTCATTATGTTGTCACTAGGTGCATTAGCTCAAGAACAAAAACGTGTTTCTCGCTCGATTAAACCACAGTCTGTCATATGCATTTCTGCTCAACCATTCGTTCATATAGTAGGAATTTCTAACCATACTCCTCCTTAGTCCAAGCTGGTTTATGCTGATTTTCTGCTGGTTCTGAAAAGTCATGCTTTGATTGATTGATTGATTGGTTGGTTGGTTGGTTGGTTGGTTGATTGATTTGAGGGGCATCAGAAACCATTTTACTTTGTGTAAGATCATGAAAATTTTTTTTTAAATACTTATCATTGGAAAGTCAAGTGGCACAGTTGTTGTTTAGCACTGTTGTGGTATGTTACGTTATAGATAACCTTTTTTTTCAAACAACTAGTAAAGTAACACATTACTTTTACATTTTACAACAAAATATATCAGTTACTTTTTACAATAAGTAACTCAAGTTACTTTGTTTTTCCATTTATTGACTGACACCTTTTCTGTCCCAGTGTTGAGAGAAATCGGGAGTGAGATGCGGAGGTGTTGTGTGCGCTGTGTAATCATGATGGTTATTGTATTTCTAGACTAAATACTGACATATATTATGCTGACCTTTGATGACCCAATTCAACCATACTAATAAGCAAAAATGACTGAAGTTAAACATTACATTTGTGTTTAATATTTTTTTTTCAACACTGTCTTTATTGATTTTTGAAACATTACCACCAGAGACAAACAACATTAAAAAAATAAATAATAAATAAATAAATAAATATAATATAATATAATATAATATAATATAATAACAAAAAATTAAATACAATGGTACAATGATATCATAACACCTGATGTATGTTAAGCCAGGTTACACAGGAAACAGACTATTAGGATCGGTTTCCTTCAAAAATTCCATAAAAGGATTCCATACTTTGAAAAACTTTTCAGGTTTTCCTTTAACAATATATGTACGTTTTTCCAAAGCCAAACAGTTAGACAATTCCTGTAACCATTGTTTAAAACTAGGGCTTTCTATATTTTTCCAATGGCATGCTACTGTGAGTTTTGCTTGTAATAAACAGAAAATCAACATTTTCTTACCAGAACTGGATAAAGTGCAAGTTACAGGGAAAATATTTAGTATACAAAGTTTAGGACATTTAGGAACATTTTGTTTCAAAACCAGTGATAATTTTTTTTTTTTTTTTTCGAAAATTTTGAACTTGAGGACACTTCCATAAGCAATGGTATAATGTTCCTATCTATAGGTTGCATTTTATACATTGATTGGGAATATTTGGATTAAATTTATGTAGTAATTCTGGAGTTATGTACACTCTCATAATCCATTTGTATTGTATAAGTTTAAACCTTGTATTAATTGTCTGGGTCTGGGCCTTTAGACAGATACTCTGCCATTCATCCTCAGTTATATTCTCATTTATGTCTTGGCACCAAGCCAAACGCTTGTTGTCTGTATTTTCCCTGCAGTTAGTGGAGATTAGTCTATAAAACATGGAAATTTGTTTACCACAATTAAGATGGTTTAAAGTATTTTTTTCTAAAGGGGACAGATCCGGTAAGGTAGGAGAGTGATTATGTGCTTTATTAATAAAATTCCTATTTTTTTAGGTTTTAGGTAAATCAAACATTTGTCTTAAATCCTGAAAACTGACCATAGTTTTATTTTTGAATAAATCTACCGCCTTATTCAAACCTTTTAATGCCCAAATTTTAAAACCAGCATCATGCGTTCCTGGTGTAAAATAAGTGTTTCCCCAAATAGGGGTAAACTGTGATAATTGTGGAATCTCTCCAAGATGTTTCAAAACTTCATACCATACCACGATAGTATTTTTAACAAAATGATTAGAAGTGGCTTTTTTCAATTTGGGCAGGGGAGCGGAGTACAAATACAAATTTAGTGGTAAAGGAGCAGTTGTATTCGCCTCGATCCGCAACCAAGGGGTAGTATTTTCATTTGTAAACCGAAACATTGCTGCTCTAAGTTGAGCTGCCCAGTAATACCACTTAAGATTAGGCAACTGCAACCCTTCCCTTTCATATGGTAAATACAAAAGAGAGAGCCTCAGCCTAGGATGCTGATTTGCCCATGAAATTTGTGAAAATCTTCCCCATATTACTGAAAAAAATATGTGGAGGGGGTATGGGAATTGATTGAAATAAGAATAAAAATTTCAGGAGAACATTCATTTTTGATGAATCTGAGAAATTGGTAAGGATGACCATTTATTGATTAATTCAGTAATTAATTTAGTTATATAATTATAATTGCAGGAAACCAAATTGTTTAGGTCTGGGGTAATATTAATACCAAGATATTTAAAACTTTCCTGAGCATTTTTAAAGGGGGACTGGATGGGAGGTGTAAGACGCTCTGATTCTTTAAGAAATAAGATCATGGATTTTGACTCGTTCACTTTATAACCTGAAAAAATTCCAAAAGTTTTAATTAGGCTCAGTAAAGAAGGGACAGAAGTGCTTAAGTTAGATAAAAATAATATAATATCGTCAGCATATAATGCCAGTTTATTTTCAAGACTGCCAATTGTAATCCCTGATATATCATTATTTCTTCGTACTGCAATAGCTAAAGGTTCAATAGCCAATGTAAAAAGGAGCGGCGAAAGAGGGCAACCCTGACGTGTACCTCGATAAAGTAGAAATGGTTTAGAGATTATATTATTAGTTAATACCTCTGATGTGGGATTTGAATATAGAATTTGAATCCATTTTTTAAAGTAAGGACCAATACCAAAGCGGGAAAGGGTATCAAAAAGATAGGCCCACTCCACCCTATCAAAAGCCTTCTCGGCATCTAGGGAAAGTAAGGCTGTACCCGAGGCTCCTTTTTTAACATGTATGATATTTAACACACGACGTATATTATGAAAGGCTTGTCTACCCTTTACAAAGCCATTTTGATCAGGATCAATCAATAATGGTAAAAACTTATCAAGTCTGCTGGCTAAAACTTTGGCAATTATCTTGGTGTCTGAATTCAAAAGACTAATAGGTCTGTAGGAGGCACATTTTGTAGGATCTTTCCCTGGCTTAAGAATTAAAGTTATAAGGGCTGATCGAAGGAAAAGGAAGTTCTTCATTGCTGAAAGATTCATTAATCATATCAGTCATTGGGGTTATTAATTTGTTATAAAAAATGTTGTAGATGTCTATAGGCAGGCCATCGGGGCCTGGAGCTTTCCCACTACTCATACAATTAATGGCTGCACTCAAGTCTGCCTCTTCAATTGGTTGATCCAGTGTTTTGGAATCTTTCTTCAGATAGCGGGAATAACTGAATTTTGTCCATAAATGTTTAATAGAGATCGGTATTCACAGGAGGTGTTGATTTATAAAGTGTTTAATATAGTGTTGAACTGTCTTCTCCTGCATTCGATTCTTCTGCAGTCCAGAATGGCAGACATACAGGCATAAATTTGCATTTCCTTCTTATTCATTTCACTTTTTGTGTGAAAGACCCTTTTATAGCCTTTAATTTGCCAGAAAAATAACTTTTTTTAAAAAAAGCAAGCTCAAAGTAAACACAATAGTAACGTAACAAATTACTTTCCATAAAACTAAGTAACGCATTTACTTTTTTAGAGAGTAACACAATATTGTAATGCATTACTTTTAAAGGTAACTTTCCCCAACACCGTTGTTTAGCATGGAAGCTTAACCAGGCAGCTTTCCCTATACGTTAACCAGTGTGGTCTGTCTAATGAAGCTGGTTGGCCAAGGAAGGCTTTTCTATCTGAGAAACCTGGTAGGGGAACCAGCATCCAGAACACACCAAATGCTGTTCTTTTCAAAGAGGTACATGTTTCTACTAAAACAGGAGAGTGGGAGAAAGAGAGAGAGGTAGTAACATATAGCGAAAGAAGGAGAGAGCAAAAGAGAGCTTAACCTTTGAAGAACACAGCTGACCTGAGGGAGAGATGGTGCTAAAGTAGGGTTTCCGCTGCCTCAAGGGAGCCGAGAAAGAAGAAATCAATCACACACACTTGTATGCTCACACGCCTTGGGAGCAAACACAAGCTTACATGCAGACACACACTCACAGGTTGTGCTCCTCACTCCATTTGAGAAAATATAAGCTCTATAATCCTTTATCTCACCCCCAAAAGGGAAGAAATATACAACAAATGGGAAGAAAATGAGAGGGAGAGAGACTGAAGGAAAAAGCAAGAGACAGAGAGCAATGGTGGGCTGAGAGAAAACAAAAGAGTAGAGAGTAATATCAATCTCATTTTACTAAAAGTGTCCAGCCATTTTCCTGCCTTTTCCTTTCAATGCATAGAAATCGGAATAAAGTTGAGTAACAGTCCTTTTATTTCCAGTTCTACTAACCCAATCAAAATGTTTGAGCCTAGCAAAGCAGTCCATCATTGTTGAGTTTTATTTATTTATTTGATTTCAGCAACACATATTTTTTAGACTGTTTTTTTTTAAAACCAAAGGTAATCTCCAAAAAAGAAAATCAAGGAAAAAAAAAGTTTAAGCAACCAACTTTACAATTTCTTTTTTTTTTTTTTTTTTTTTTTTTTACCACTTGAGATGGACTGACCCAATTCTATTTTATTATTTCCTAATTGCTCTCATTCCCTCCTACAATAGAACAATATCATTTTGCTAGGCTGTTATAAATAAGAATCTTTTTCTTAAAGGTGCAGTAAGCGATTTCTAAAAAATGCTATTGAAAGTGAATTGGACCGAGCACCACAACACACTATAGCCAATCAGCAGTATATACACTCATGATGAGGGAGGAGAGAGAAAAAGAGCAAGAGACAGAGAGACATTGCAAAAGAGAAATGAGTACTCAAGTTCGAAGGCCAAGAGGGCTGCATTTAAACCACATAAAATGCAAAGGGCCACAAACTAAAACTTGCCTCGTAAGACCTTTATTTAGTATTTGTAGTATTTACAAATGCAGTTTTTTATTATTTAAAATGTCACTGAACACTTTATGCGACACATGCGCACTAGAAAGATTCATCCTTGTCCAGTCTCTGCGCTTTTTCTCTCCAAAAGTTATGGTCGATAAAAATGTCTTTGTAGTGTACTAATTTAAAATAGAGTTGCTGGTATCACACAAGCGCTCATCAATGCAGGTGGGTGTTTTTTTGTTGCTCCATTTCTTTTCAGACTGTGAAACAATGGCCTGGTTCAGAGTTGACACATTGTGGACAAACTAAAGTAGTGCAAAAACAATTCAAAGTGCATGTGCGAAGTGCCTGTACATTGTTTTTTGCGGTTAGAAAAATCTGGCTGTGCGTGTACACTGCACTTTCGGTGCTGATGACTAAATTTGCGTTGCCTAAATCAAAATTCAAGTTTGCATTTAGAAGATATAAGCATTGAAAACTTACAGTCTCTCACTTCCGCTAAAATGGATCACAGATTTTCATGACATCACTGCGGAGTTCAGCTTCTCATCAAATCTTCTATCCAATCAAATGCTCTCTAGAATCTGAAGTCCCCTCCTACACTATAAACAGACGCTGAAGCTGCAGCTGAAATCGGTCATTTGTTCACGCATTTACTAGTTTCTATATGGTGAATGGCACATAGTGCACTAAATAGAGAATAGGGAACGATTCAGACAGTG
Source organism: Ctenopharyngodon idella (assembly GCF_019924925.1). Classification (NCBI taxonomy): domain Eukaryota; kingdom Metazoa; phylum Chordata; class Actinopteri; order Cypriniformes; family Xenocyprididae; genus Ctenopharyngodon; species Ctenopharyngodon idella. Next base: position 13,630,900 of record NC_067233.1, on the reverse strand, counting down.
TAATTATGCTTTCCATTGATGCGAATGAAGTCCGTTTTTGAGTCGGCACAGACACGTTTGAATTCTACACTCTAAAAAATTAACTGCAAAAAAAAACGAAACAAACTTACATAGTAAAGTACCGTTTTCCAAAAACAATGCATTCTGGGTAATATTATTTGTCATTTTTGAGAAAGTAGCCTACAGGCCACTTTTCTTAAAATGACAACTATTACCCAGAATGCATTTTTTATGGTATATTACTGTTTCAATGGAAAATGTTTTTTTACTGTGTAAATTCGTTTTGTTTTTTCCAGTTGTTTTTCAGAGTGTACAAACAATGCTATATTTTAAAGCAATATGGAGGAGAAACGGTTAGAGATTATGGGGAAAACTGGGTTTTAAGAGCTTAACGGCTCTGGCCGAGCTGTGATCTAGGTCAAAAGCTATCGGCTATTTAAAAAAAAGGGGAGGAGCTTCTATATATATCCCACCCTGTCTAGCTGTTTCATTGGAAATGACATCAACACAGTGAATAATGCTACGCGTTCCAAGGCACTTCAGTGGGCCTTTAATATACAGTGGGTACGGAAAGTATTCAGACCCCCTTAAATTTTTCACTCTTTGTTATATTGCAGCCATTTGCTAAAATCATTTAAGTACATTTTTTTTCCCTCATTAATGTACACACAGCACCGCATATTGACAGAAAAACACAGAATTGTTGACATTTTTGCAGATTTATTAAAAAAGAAAAACTGAAATATCACATGGTCCTAAGTATTCAGACCCTTTGCTGTGACACTCATATATTTAACTCAGGTGCTGCCCATTTCTTCTGATCATCCTTGAGATGGTTCTACACCTTCATTTGAGTCCAGCTGTGTTTGATTATACTGATTGGACTTGATTAGGAAAGCCACACACCTGTCTATATAAGACCTTACAGCTCACAGTGCATGTCAGAGCAAATGAGAATCATGAGGTCAAAGGAACTGCCTGAAGAGCTCAGAGACAGAATTGTGGCAAGGCACAGATCTGGCCAAAGTTACAAAAAAATTTCTGCTGCACTTAAGGTTCCTAAGAGCACAGTGGCCTCCATAATCCTTAAATGGAAGACGTTTGGGATGACCAGAACCCTTCCTAGAGCTGGAAGTCCAGCCAAACTGAGCTATCGGGGGAGAAGAGCCTTGGTGAGAGAGGTAAAGAAGAACCCAAAGATCACTGTGGCTGAGCTCCAGAGATGCAGTCGGGAGATGGGAGAAAGTTGTAGAAAGTCAACCATCACTGCAGCCCTCCACCAGTCGGGGCTTTATGGCAGAGTGGCCCGATGGAAGCCTCTCCTCAGTGCAAGACACATGAAAGCCCTCATGGAGTTTGCTAAGATGGTGAGAAATAAGATTCTCTGGTCTGATGAGACCAAGATAGAACTTTTTGGCCTTAATTCTAAGCGGTATGTGTGGAGAAAACCAGGCACTGCTCATCACCTGTCCAATACAGTCCCAACAGTGAAGCATGGTGGTGGCAGCATCATGCTGTGGGGGTGTTTTTCAGCTGCAGGGACAGGATGACTGGTTGCAATTGAGGGAAAGATGAATGCGGCCAAGTACAGGGATATCCTGGACGAAAACCTTCTCCAGAGTGCTCAGGACCTCAGACTGGGCCGAAGGTTTACCTTCCAACAAGACAATGACCCTAAGCACACAGCTAAAATAACGAAGGAATGGCTTCACAACAACTCTGTGACTGTTCTTGAATGGCCCAGCCAGAGCCCTGACTTAAACCCAATTGAGCATCTCTGGAGAGACCTAAAAATGGCTGTCCACCAACGTTTACTATCCAACCTGACAGAACTGGAGAGGATCTGCACAGAGGAATGGCAGAGGATCCCCAAATCCAGGTGTGAAAAACTTGTTGCATCTTTCCCAAAAAGACTCATGGCTGTATTAGATCAAAAGGGTGCTTCTACTAAATACTGAGCAAAGGGTCTGAATACTTAGGACCATGTGATATTTCAGTTTTTCTTTTTTAATAAATCTGCAAAAATGTCAACAATTCTGTGTTTTTCTGTCAATATGGGGTGCTGTGTGTACATTAATGAGAAAAAAAAAAAATGAACTTAAATGATTTTAGCAAATGGCTGCAATATAACAAAGAGTGAAAAATTTAAGGGGGTCTGAATACTTTCCGTATACCCACTGTATGTGCTACTTTTTAAAGTCATATTTAACATGACTAAGGCCACAAATTTAATGCTGACGGGCTGCCTGTTGAGTACCCCGGGTGTACGGTAACTTCTGTTATTTCTTGTTGTTCGTTTGTCATCTTCACTATATTTTTTGCAAAGCATTTTCTTGCTTCCCTTCAGCAATGATAAAGAGACATCCACCCTTGCACTGCGTGTTCGTGTGTTTTGGGGGCAGAACAATAAATGGTGTGTTTGTTTGGGTTGATTTCAAACAGTGTTTCTCAGAAATCGCTTACTGCACCTTTAAGTATTTTTCTTGCTTAAAGCTGGATAAACATCGTTTTGTTGAAATTTTAGAGGTCATTCATTTTGTTGTAGAATACCTCTGTGTCTGACTGCTCGAGCCTAATTGCTTGTTTACAATAAACTATGTCTGACTATGGAGTTAAGTAGATGGTAGTTAATGTCAGATGACCCGTGGTTAAGTCGTTAAGGCAATGGGGTAATGTGGTTGAACTGTGGTGGAATCAATATGCCATTAGTGGCAAGGTTTTAATTGTGGTTAGATGTTTTGTGAGGGGTAACCAATCAATAAATAACCAGGGGGTAGTTATGATTAAGAGCATAAAAAGGCATCGTTAGTCAAAATTGAGCACGTACAATGAGACGTTGAGTTTAATTAGCTGTCCATTGCATTTCATTTGTTGGATATGTTGTAGGAGAGAGGGGTCTGCCATGGCTTGACGCAGACGAGAGAGAGAAAGCGAGATGGAGTGAGAGAACAGGCGCTACCCTTGGGGTGGGAGACAGTTCAGTTATAGTGATTGATTGATTGCACAAAGCTGCCAAGAGCAGGAGGGTACCGGACACCAGGAAAGCGAGGAAAAATGGCTGGAGTTGTGAGTGAGGAGAAAAAAGGGACAACTTCTCTTCATTTCAATAGAGAGAACTACTTATGTTGTCTGAGAAAATCGATTTGGAGAGGAATCGGCCCTTGTGAGGAAAACGGCAAGCCTTTTTTTCTCCTCCCGTTTGTTCTCGAGTTGTCAAACTTGATGAAAGGTCCACACTATCTTTGCTGAAACTCTGAGACAAGTGAGTTATTATACAACAATTGTATTAAAAACACGATGGACAACACAATTTTTCTCCAATCCACCCGTCCATGTTTTTCTTCTTTTTTTTTTTTTTCTTTTTTTTTTTTCCTGCCATTCTTTCTGCCTATGTGTATGTGGGTTATTTTGCCAACACAAAGGTTCACGGATATGTCATTATACTGAATGACAGCTGTCAGAACTTGGCAGTTTGTCGAACTGGTGCCCGAGAGGGACAGAGCACAGGAGGAGAGAGAGGCTCTCCGAAGTCTTCTGGTCAGCTGCCAACGCCATCTCTTGATGCCATGTTCTCTCTGCACTTCTTTTCACGTCTCCCCTCTAGAAAATAACAAAGAGCTGTTCAGATATGTCTATAAAAGACACCTAGCATGAATGTGAGAATTACTGTGCACTTTGTAGGAATCTTGTTGACTTTGATTTCTTTTTTTTTTCACTGAGGCTACCTTGTAAATTGTGATCTTAAATTGACAGTTCACCCAAAAATGAAAACTGAAATCTACTCACCCTCATGTTGTTTCAAACCCAAATGACTCGCCGCCTACTGTTGAACACAAAGTATTTTTGAAGAATACTACAACTATTTTTGTCCATAAAGTGAAAGCCAGTGGTGTCCAAACAACTACTGACCACACTGACTTTCACTAGATGAAGAGGGGAAAAAAACAGTATTATGTATTGGGTATGCATGTGACGTCACCGTCGGCCGGAGTGATTGCGGTAATGCCCACTGAGTGGCAAAAAGACTGAGTGGCAGCATTGGTTTTCAGTGTGAATGCTGAGAAAAACACAAAAACACATCTAAAGCGGAAAAGAGTTTTGCGATTTACTGCACAAATAGATTTGACAACAAATCTGAAGTATATTATTACTGGCGAAAGCTACAGAAAAGAGAAGCAAATGGATCGCTGCAATGCACAGAAACAACTGGACTTGAGGCAGCGAAATGTGGATTTGCAGTTATCATTTTGTGTCAATATGTTGAATTTTGAGATAAAATCATATATTGTATTGTTATATATTGTATTGAAAACTCATCAATTAAATATTTGTCAACCTATATTCTGCATAATTGGATGTTTTTAAATAAACACTGACAAAAACTATACAAGTCTTAAGGCTGGATACAAGTCAAATTTGCTTTATGTATTTCCCCGGTGTTGAAATCAGGCAGATATAAATGTCAGGAAACACCATTTCTGGCTGCATGTCAATATCCATGGATTACTGGATCTTTCATAAGTTGTAAGGAACACTATATCGAGTCCAGTCTTTAGTTTAAACTGATAATCATTTGTATTACTCGCATTTTCGCAGTTTCTCCTATTATAAATCCAGTCATGAAGCAGGCACTTTTTCCGCTCAGTCCGGCTGAGGAGGCGTGTTCCGGCGGGAAAGTGACGTTAATGCATTTCCTCTATTTGCCACTAGTATCACTAAACAGAATTGTGAAAAATTATGATGTTTTAAACAGGCTTTCTGAACTAAATTCCCATTAGGCTGACAGGTCCAGTTATGACATTTTGAGACATTTATTGAAACATATGCATAGATTAATTGTTCACAATAAGCTCTATAACATGCATTAATGCATTTCATGTTGACTTTAACTTTTTTTTTTTTATATATATATATTTCTTGAATCTAGATAAAAAGTTAAAAATGGCTGACTATTTTTTTTTCCAGATTTGCTTTCATACACAAATCGCTTAGCAAAAAATCGCTTGAAAAAAAAAAAAAAAGGTTCACTAAATTATACACTATACACCTGCTCTCTACATTCAATTGACACTCCGGTCTGCACCTACTGTAGGGCAAGTCGTTTTCTTCCCTCTTTTGGTTTCTGTCAGTGTTTCTCTTTCTCTCGCTCCCTCATTCACTCCCCTGTTAGAGGTAATTCTTATGTAATGGCCTAGGGTCGCAGTCTGAATGGTTATGTCTTTACACCTCATTCACTTTCATTGCCGCCGTTTCCCACTCGTACACTACCTCTTCATTTCTTGCATGTCTGCTAACTCTCCTCCACCAAATGAAGCAGTGGAAAGGAATACTATATATATATATATATATATATATATATATACAACTCTGAAATGAAAATGAAAATGCTTTCATTCTATTCAGTTGGTCTCAGCAGCCAGCCAATCGGAAAAGTGAACATACACACATGGTTTATAGAAAGGTGTGGTGATATAGTGGCCTGCCACTGAAGAGAAAGGCTCAGTGCACAGAATTATAAAGTGCAGTCTGCTGGAAAGGCTAACCATACAGCTACTTGAAAACCCCTTACAGCAATCTGTTTAAGAGCCATCTCCTTAATTGCCACTGAGCTTCAAGTGGACCAACGACTCAAAAACCCAACAAAATATGTCTGCCATTTTTTATTTATTTTCTTTATTCCTCTGTGGTCTGCTGCAGTGGTGATGAGGGCACTGCTCATATCACTTGTGATAATCTCATATGTACATCACTCAGACGTCTTTGAGAGCAAGTTTGCTGGAAAGCATTCCGTTATAATTCAAGTAGCACATTTACATACAGATATCTGAGCACTTCTTATGGAAAGAAAACAATTGATTTTGTACAATATTGCATCAATAATCTCATGACAAAAAGTATTCTCGTCACTTCATAACATTAAGGTTGAACCACTGTAGTCACATGAACTGTTTTAAATATGTCTTTAGTAGCTTTCTAGGCATTGAAAGTGTAAATTAACTTGCTGCCAATGGAGGCCTCAAAGAGGCACCAGATTTGATCAAAATTATCTTAATTTGTGTCCAAAGATGAACAAAGGGCTTACGGGTGTGGAACGACATGAGGGTGAGTAATAATGACAGAATTTTCATTTCTGGGTGAACTAACCCTTTAAGCCTTGTCTGTGAAACCGGGGGCTAAACATATATTTAATATTTTTCATGCTATTTAAACTTATTTGTACCTTATAATAAACAGCTTAAATCAGCCTTAGTTGGTTAACAGGACTGGTAGCCTAGCCAAGTTGATTAAGCTGCTCTGTTATTTGAAGATATTTGGGCACTTTTCTTCTTGGCCAGGCTGCAAGACCAACTAGAAAAGCTGGAACCAGCTAAAACTGGCTAAGGAAAACACCTTAGACTAATTTAAACTTGCTTTTTATGAAGGATGTCTTTCTTTACTTCTAAATTAAACCTAGTAGGATATTATGAAGTGCTGAGCATTGGTTCAATCTGGAGAGCAATCCCCAACAAGTCAAGTCTTTAAAAATCAAAAGCTAACAAAACCTAAATCTGTAACTTAAAACAAGAACATTTCAAAGGAGACAAGCTGATTCTTGGAACAAAATGGTTCCTTAGTGGTGTGTGTGTGTGTGTGTGTGTGTGTCTTGTGCAGTTGTTTCTGAAGATCAGAAGTGAGATTTTACTCAGATCACAGATGGAGAAGGGCCATTGAGTCGTCTACATCAGCAGAGAGCATTGTTAAGTTTAATCTTTTACAAATGTACACTTGTGATATTGCAAGCACAGCAGCGTTTGTTTTAAGTGGTGTTTCGGTGTGGTCATGCCGAGCACAGGTCATGTGTGGGTGATGGCGTGATGCACAAGAGATTCATACTGCTGCTTTTATTCTAAACCAGAAGAGCTCACTTATGCAATCTAACACACATACCTGCAACCTTACTGGAAAACATACAAATGCAATCTGTCCTATTAAATGAGCTGAAACCCCTTCACATTATATGTAAGTTTGGCATTACTTCAAGCTTAAATTAAACCATAGAAATTTAATCTTGAAGGCAGACTAGCTTGTTTCCAATCATTCCCCATGTCTAAATGCTTTTCTTGTTAATCCATCTTTAGGTCATTCTGTGAAACACGTGTGAAACCAGTTTGATATAGAGATTTTTGAGGTCCTGTTTTTGTGAGATTTGTAATATTTCATCAGAACAATAATGTGCTGTAATCTCACTCAATTGCATTGTGTCGTCTCATGTTAAATTAATGCCTTCATTATATGCTCGGATATCATTTTCAAGGTTGACTGTTGTAGTTTAATTTCACATTACAAGCATTGTGCTCAAGCTAGTGAAACTACTTTGCTAACGTGATTGTTAGAAAATGCTGCTATTTCTACAAATATTCATATTTAATTTGTCAGTTGTTTATCATAGTAGCAAGGTTAACAATTTAATTAAAAGACATTTTCATACTTTTATTTTCCCCAAAAGTATGTACTAAAATGGTGTCCAGTCAGTAACTTTGCATTTATTACTTAGTCCACTTTAACTACTCCGTTACCACAGCAGAAACTACTAGCCTAACTGATACATTATTAAAGGCAAGTGAACAGACTGTAAAAAGAACAAATACTGTACACCAATTACAAGCATAGATAAATACAACATAAAGTTACAAATAAAGTATAAGATCTACCTGTAGTATTAATTTTTGTGTACAGAAATATAATAATTAAATGTAAAATGACACTGTTCACTGTATACATTTAATACAGATTAATCTCTGTTAAAGCTGTGTTATGTTGTTTGATTTACATGACAGACCGTGGGGCTTGGTCTGTACGGATCAACAATGATCCGTTTAACCACTAATAACCAACATATATGTTTCACATTCTATTTGTGAGAAGAAAGCATCCCTACAACTTCTGAAAGTGAACAGCAGCGTTACATACAGTAAAAAGTAAGTATCATTTTAACGTCAGTGTAAACCAGAGGGTTTAGGATTTCAGGTAGGCCTACATTACTTTTATTTAACAACAGAAATTGAATAATCAAATATAAAAAAACTTTAGTCTTCACAGCTTTAGTCTTCGCTGTATGAATTAAATTTATACTGATTCTTATTAAAGCTAAAAAAGTTGTTCAGTCAAGTGCAGTGAGTGATTTTCTGTCTTTTGTTATTTGATTAACATTACGCACACAGATGTAAGCAGGTTTATTAGGCTGCTGTCACTTTAAGAGCTGTACGGATCCAATATATTGTTACACACGCTTTTTTTCTCAACTGTTTATTCCACTTAAGACATAACTGACTATGTTTACGTGAATACTTACCAAGATGGGCATTTTGATATAATTTTGTGTGTACTTGGCCATATAAGCTGTGGAAAAGAACTGAATTTGGGATTATGCACTGTCCAAGAGGCTGTTTCCTGTGCGCATGAGTAGGCCCTACTTTGCTTATTGCGCCTAATTACATTAAGCATGACACATGTACAGTATGTAACAGTCATGTGTTCAGTCTATTCTCTGCTGTCTGCATCAACCTAAATCTTTTGTACTCTTTTGAAGTATTAAAATCATTTAGTAATCGTGAACTATTGCGATATATTGCGGTATGTACATTTGCGATATTTCTATAATTTTGATATATCGTGCAGCCCTTACATTCTCAAGGCGCAGTGTGAAAACAGACATGCTTGTCTGAAAACTAAACAAAAGAACTAATCCTCAAATTCTAAAGCTGACTTTATGCTAATAATCAATTTCATGATTTTAAAGACATGTTATTGTTTTTTGCTTATAATACATACTCAAAATGTTGACCATTACACTCTTAGTTAAGTACCCCATACATTCACTTGTTTAGCAGAGTTTTCTTTTTCTTTTCTTTTTTTCTTCCTCTTCAAACAGGAAATTGGGACAAAAATGTAGAGTGCATGAAGAATGGTCTGTTTTTGGTGCACTTTTCCGGAGAAGAGACGGTAAAAAAAAAAGTTTTGTCAGCCTTTAGGAGTACACTAGAATAGAGGACCTGGACTAAAAGCCAAAAAGCTTTATTTATTTATTTATTATTATTTTTTTTTAGTTTTAGTTTTATTTTTAAATTACTGTTGTTCAGTGTGTTTTAGTCCTTGTTTCATATCATAAGTGCTTAATTGCCTGTGTACGCGCTTTGACACACACAATAATCCAAGCTTGATTAGAGCCATGTTGGCACAGGATCTGTGGCATGGCAGGGTGAACTTCCACCCAGTAGTATGTTATCTGTGCCAAGCAGGGCACTGTCATGCCAATCTAGGACAGTGTCAGGCATGGAGCGAAGCCAAAGGAAGCCGCGAAAGGCAGGCACGCTTGTCCGCTGCCCACTGCTTTGCCAAGGTCAAGCATGTTTGGCAGTAGTTCTGATCTCTAGTCTCCGGTGATAAAATGCCCAGACTGGAGGGGGAAAAAAGTGCCAGATGAGGTCAGATGAAACATGATCAAAGAAGATATGAGAATGGGTGAGTTGGTGCAGTGACCCAGTTGGATGTGGACAGGAAGTACACATTTTGCCTCTAAAAAGTGTAATAACAAACTGTTGGCTAGTTCGCACTGCCCCAATAAACCGAAGTCTAATGGTGGTTGGGTTTTGTTGGATCAGTGGTTCTGTAATTTAAAGATACCTGTGCATATTTTGTTAAAAAAAGCAGTATACTATGTATGGTTCATTGGTTAGGGGTAAATCCGAGTAATCCAAGTCGGCCACCTGTGGATTTTGCACTGCTACAGCGGCAGAAGCAAATCAACCGACATGTTTATCCCAACAGGGTTGCTTAAACCTGCCTCAAAACAGGTCATTATTCAGAACTGTATCAGCACTGCTGACAAGGTGCATGTGTAGTTAGGATGAGGACTTGACTATGATTGCCCATTGCTTTGTCTGATAATTTGTCTCGCATGGTTATTTGATCATTTAAAAGTGACTTTCTTAATATTTTCAAGCTTTCGTCTCCGAGCTTGCACGCACTCGAGTAGACATGAAAAGAGTTACCAAATTAGCTCATCTCCTGGTACAAGTGAACATCTCCCTGTTGTAGTTTTGTTTCATGTCTAGGATCAAAGAGACTTGACGTTTCAGAGGAGGTTTGCATGTGAATGACACAGCCTGTTATCTCGAGCCAAAAACAAACTCATTTTCATCTCGTTTCATTAGGCAGCAACAGACACTGAGACAATCATCAGCATGCTGCACGCAGACTAAGGTACTGCCCCCGCATGTTACATGAAACGATTGGATTAATTAATGGTTGTCAGATGTCAAAGCAAATCTTGCTTACAGACGAACTTTTGGTTTTCTATTGTTTTGTTTTTTTTGTTTGTTTGTTTTTGTTTGTTTTTTGTTAACTGTTGTTAGTCTAGATCTCGACTAGGAGTCTGATGTTGGTCTTATGGAAGCCCATTTCCACCTCAGAGTAAATAAATCAACCCAAGATCATTGGAGAAACATGTCTATGATGACATTTCTGTAAAATGATAATACTTTTTTTTTTTACAGATTACAGATCAGACACATTCAAATTGAAATGTCCAGCGAGTGGAACTAAATGTATGTTCAGTTTTATCCAAAATAGATGAATGCGGCAATGTTTTATTACATTGGTTGTTGTATGTATAGTGGCAGTTCGGAAATGAAATGTCTGGTAGTGTCACTACAAGCTTAATTGCATTTGAAAATAGCGTACCACCAGTAAACATAATCTAAACCTTACCGACAGTGTTTGCAAAAGCAAATGTGAGATAAAAACGCATTTTGCTTTATCAATCATACCATTTTTGCTTGCTTCAGTTTACAACATCAGAAAAGCCCTACATATGGAGCTGGTTATTTGATGTAAACGTCAAAATATATCAGATTGCAAATCATGCACTATGGAAAAAGTGGTTTGAGGTCATATGGTATTGTGCAAGGAGCCGCACAAAAATAAGTCTTTATTAATCAATAATGTGTAATCATGCATTATTGCCACAAGCGGTCATTTTCAGCTGGAAGCTGCAGTGAATTCTACGTGGCCTTGCAAAAATGTAGGTAGAGGCACGTAGCCTATGTTAAAAAAAAAAAAAAGTAATTGTAATTGTAAGACAAAAATATAAAATAAGAAATAATTGCAAATGCAATTTGAGACATTTAAAGTCACATTGTGAGATTTAAGGTTACAATTTTGAACCATTAAATTGAAATGTCTGCAGTTGAAAAAACAAAAAGTCATTCTTGGATATAGTCAGAATTTAAATTTAAAGTTTTTTTTTTTTTTTTTTTTTTGCTATTGAGATGACTGGGGGGAAATGTCCCAATTATTCTGAATTAAAGGGCTCATATAATGCCACTTTTACAAGATGTAAAATAAGTCTCTGATGTCCCCAGAGTGTGTATGTGAAGTTTTTGCTCAAAATACCCCACAGATAATTTTTTATAGCATGTTAAATTTGTCACTTTTTGAGGTTGAGCAAAAACGCTCTGTGTTTGTGTGTATCCCTTTAAATGCAAATGAGCTGCTGCTCTCAAGAAGAGGGGGGAGTTTCAAGAGCTCCTGTTAGCAGATAGTACTGTTAGCAGTGCTAAATACCTCATGCAGACTCACTGAATATGTCAGAAACAGTTCAGCCTTTTATGTTCAAACCGGAGTCGGACAATGATGGAGAGACTCAAGAAGAAGTGACATGTAGAATGCAACAGGACGTTTCTGAATGGTTAGTTGATGAATTTATGTGTGCTTATGTAGAGTTAACTATCGTAAGCAATTGATTAGCATATTCTGTCATGATAATCTATAAATTGCTCGTGTGGGAACTTGTAAGATGCCTACTGAGCCAGAGAATGCTGCATGAAGACAGAACAGGTACAGTTTAGTTTAATTACGGTTATAACTTATGTTGGGACGATTACTAAGTTTGTGTGGGACAATGTGGGACATGTTACCAACACTAAAACATAACCTGAAGCTGTATCTAACTTAATAAATACATTTGTATTCTGCCTTTCAGCTGTTAAAAATACTTTGTTCTTTAGTCCCTTCCAGAAAACACCATTACATCACAATGTAACATAACATGTCTTTATTTTACATGTCATTTAAATTCAACATCACTGAGCCCAAAGGCAGCAGGCATCATGCAGATAACTATTTTTGAGTAAGGTGACCAGATTTCTGAAATGGAAACTGGGGACATTTCCTATTTTAGTGGTCAAAATATTGCCAAAATCTAATTTGTTATTATCTATTTATTAAAAAATAAGGACAATACATTTTTGAATGTTTTTTTTTTTTTTTAATTGTTGTGGGTTCCTTACAGGCTATTATTACATTAATAATTATGATTTAGTTTTATTATTAGGATTTTTGCTCTGGTTTTAATACAATTCACCAAAAAAAAAACTTTTACACTATTAATAGTAGCTAACCACTGTAAAAGCAGTTCAAAATAATATGCCTGTTATAACATGACTTTACAAAAGCACATTACATTACAAAAATATAACAACATAAATATAAGAAGATAAATATAAAACGGCATTTAACAAATATTTTTTTATTGAATTTAATATTTTAATTTTCACAAGCTGTTTTTAGCTACTGTATACAGAAATTACAACTGTTTTAACTTTTAACTATTTTTAACTATTATTTTGCATTTTAGACTCATTTTAAGCACAAGGTACGTGTATTATTTTATTTTATTTTATTTTTTATTTACTCATATCTGAGTGTACCTTCACCACGTAGTTAAGACGTGTGTGTGGAAATTGCGTAACTTTTGTGGACGTTTAAAATTGTGCAAAACAATCTCGCACCCTGTTGAGGCCCTGTTATAGAACATACAAACAGTATTACTTTAATTTAACATGAATAGTTAATATGTTACTACCTTGAACCCGATAACGATGTTTATTTTGATATTTGATGATAATGGCGCTCTGCTCTGGTCCAGATCCAGATTACGTTCCTCATGAATTAGCGACGCGCGCGACCAAGTAGCTGCACAGCCCCCTCTGTTGGTGAACATGATCACTACACAATTTCTCCAGCAGGCTGCTGTATGCTCGTCGGGCTTTTTGTAATGTATATGCGGGTTGTTTTGAACGAGCTATAAAACGGGGACATTTCCGGGGACAGCTCCAGTCGGGGCCAGAACAACAAAAACCGGAAAACGGGGACGTCTGGTCACCCTATTTTTGAAACAGTTCTGACCAAGTCCAACTCCGCTCCACATTTTGATTGACAGCCGTCACAACCTACTAGTGACCGTGTTTACTCCTTTCTTTTCAACCATTGGATAGGATTCAAAAAACGGCTGTTGTATATGTGTAAGGCGGGATGTTACATCTGTCGAACATTTGCGGGACATTTTCTCAATATGCAATGTGCGGGACAATAGGCGAAAATGCTGTGCGCTACAACGCAAAGCGGGACGGGTGGTCACCCTAGGCAGGGTTTATGTAAATTTTAGGGTTAGTCACTAATCCGGGAAGAAGTTCGTTGTAGTCCCTACCAGCCGTTTGTTGTAGTCCTTAAACAGAGAATTCTTTAAAAGAAAATATCTCCCTTTGCTTTGAACTTTGAGTGTCCTTACTTTGCAGATGTTGTTTATGCTCTAACAGCAACATTACACACTAACTAAAGTTAAAAAAGTGAAATCATAATCAACCTCCCCTTTAACCCTACCTTTCACACTTGTTTCCTCAGTTGCAGAATCCAGTCTTTGTTGATTCTCAACCTTTGGATTGTGACACAAAAATTGGTCGGGTCACAGACTGCAAGTATAACGAAGGCCAGCTGGTAAAGTGTAGTGCAGGTAAACACTCCCCTGACCATCAAGAGGTGTGCTTGCAACTGACGCTACAGGCTGTGGTCTTTAGTGTCCTTGTTAGCATGGCTGTCTCCCATGCCGGTTGACGCTGGTTCGAAATCCACTCAGAGCGGTGCGGGTAGGATCAGTTAAACAAGGACTGAGAATGCTAAATGTAAATGCAAGTAACCATATAATTGTTATAATTGCAGGATAGCAAAATATGCTTTTTAACCTTTATAAAGGAGGGCGACACTCTTCCCATATCTTTTGTTGTTGACATTAAAGATTGCTGCCAACTCAAACTACACAGTATTTTGTTGTAAATTCATCTGTCACTTGGTAGAATTGAGCCAAATCAGACAGATGCCAGCATGGATGGGCTATGTGACATGATCTCATACTTGAAAATCATGGACAAGGGTAAACATGATCTGTGCCAACTACAAGTGTTTTGTGCAGTGAATTATTGACTGCTGAGAGCGTGAAACCTGAAATTGGAGAGATATTGTTGAGCAAATGTAGTTCATGGTGATATTAATGTTTCATTGTTTGATTTTTGAACATGTTGCTGCTATGTTGGGTCGCCACTTGATGTCCAATGTAAAATTTAGTTCCTGAAAAAGGAACTAAAAGCAAATAACTCTATTATGAAACCAGGCGGCCTCCAAAAAATAAACAAGTTAGTTTATGAATAAGCTGATCTCATTAGGGCTTTCCATTTGGGTTTTACAGGCAAGGAAATGTGGTATGTGTAGCTGAAGGACATATTGACATTCAATCGTATAATCTATTTAAAATGCTTCAAAAGCTAGACTAAAATAATTATTAATCAAATAGGAATATAACATTATATAGTGAAAGCAGAAGACTCTTCCAGATGTTTCTCTCAGGGCTGACGTGAGGAGACATTTAAAGATGGATGAGAGGCGTTCATGTCTGTCAAAGAGGCTGTGAGTTATTAGAGCATGCCCGCCCGGTGGCCATCTCAGTTCATGCACACCTGAGTTTGAGTGCCAAGGGCCACCTGGGGAACAGGTGCAACTAAACTTGCATCTCGCACCTGAATAAGCGCGCCCTGTGCATATGTGTGTGTATACACAATCATTAATGTATAAAGCCAATTGTCCCAATTGTGTAACAGTGCATGTTAATGCATTGATCTTTTGTGAAACATATTCCCTGCGGTTTCATTTGAAACATTCAAAAGTGCTTCATTAGCATTAAAGGGGCAGTTCATCTAAAAATGACAATTCTGTCTGTAAACTTCTTCATGTTGTTCCAAACTTGTTGGACTTTTACTAAAGATATTAAAAAAATGTCCATGCAGTGAAAGTCAATGGAGGTTAGTGTTGTTATGAATTCCACTGATTTTTAAAATATCTTATTCTGTGTTCCACATAAGTAACTACCTCATACAAGTTTGGTACAACATTCAGCTGAGTAAATGATGACAGATTTTTATTTCTTTTTATTGTAGACTATCCCTTTAACATTTCTGTATATCTCTGCTGTAGTTCAATTGGTAGTTAACATGGTGGTTGCAAGACTAAGGTCATGATTTCCAGGTTTGATTCTCATGGAACACAAAAACGCACCAGATGAATGAATACAATTATAATTGTCTGTTTTCTGTAAACACAGAGCTCTGAAAGAGCCCAATCGTTGAAATATTTCTATCTGTGTATGTGTCTGGATCGAGCTGTGTGTTCAAGAGAGTGGGTGCTTCCTTGAAGGCTTTCTAATGACCCTCTTGTCCTCTAAATGTGGGTCCTCATTACTGGCGAGGCATCCATGAATATGCTTGTAATGGCCTGGCAGCTCTCATCAGGCTCGAATAATGACTGAAGAGTCTCTCGTTTCTTCTTTTGTGCTTTTCTTTCACTAATGTCCTAAAGAGATCAGTGGTCCTCTCCAAGCCCAAATATACCAGGCAGATCAAGGACAAAAACATCTATACTAATGGAGGAGGTAATTGGCCCTCAGGCACACAACAGATGAGGAAACTCAAAGATGTTCAGCGTCTCTTTGAATTAAGTTTTGTCAGCTGAACATGTAAGTTCGGCTAAATCATAATTGATTTATTAAGTACATAAAGACCTCCGACAAAGCCATAATTGATATCTGTAGAGCGCTTCTAAATGCATTTAGCAGGTACTTTGTGTTCACATACAGTGGGATTTGATATTTTGCTCCCATATAAACCTTAAGAAAACTAAAACAGGAAAAGAAAAAAAAAACAACAACTTTTTACTTGGTTATTATATCTAATGATTAAATGAAATAATTATTTATAAATTGTGTGTGTCTATATATATATATATATATATATATATATATATAAAATGGTTCGTTCCTGTCATTGATTCTGATTGGTCAATAGCTATGTTTTATTCACGATAAAACACGGCTATGACCACTTCACCCAACGGTTCTGTGTATCACTACACAACACCCTTAGCAACCACTCTTAGCAACGTAAACTGTATGTTCTGAATTGATATTGTTCATTGATGCTTACTGTATTATGTAGAACAGTATTGTGAGAAAAAGATCAAGTGAGCGAGTTTATTACCTGCATTCAGATTTAGCATTTTCCTTCAGGTCAGTCCTATGTTCATAATAAAACATCTGTTTAAATGTATTATCTTGTCCTTTTAACAGTTAAGGGGTTTTCCCATGACTGACAGCGTTAGTCAAAGCATTTGTCAGTTGCGTCTTGTTCCATTTTCAAAACAATTCAGTCTTTTCAATATAAAAGTCTTCGCTACTGACAGTCTTTGCCACCATCTAATGGCGTAATAATGTAACTTCTGTTGCTGTTCACGGTCAGGGACTATTTTTTCGGGCGGAAGGAAGGCTTTTGGTGAAAGTTTAATTCATGAAAGTTGCATTGATACATATTTTTGGCATATATATATATATATATATATATAATATGGGGTGTACCAATATATCATGTCACATATCGCAATACAAAAATGCAACAATATGTATCGTGGATAGTATGTATTGTGTATAGTTCACCCAAAATGAAAATTACTGTGGGGAAAAAATTCAAGTTTACAGAGTTTTAGTGTCAGTACTACATTGAACTACTATATATAATGTGTAATAATGCAATGGGGGAATATTTGCGGGTCCTGATAATGCCAAATGTCTTGTGTTACCAGTAAAAAGTGGCCTACATTATTTTAAATATATCTAGTCAATGACAGAGTGCAAGCATATTTGTATTTTTTTGTATTTTCAGCTTCAGAATCATCAATATTTTTTATTCTGGTGTCAACATTATTCTGTACATTGGGTTACCAGCACCAAGTCCAAGCCTATTCATTTCCACCCCCAATGTAATACCAAATTTAGCATTTTATCGTATCTTTATGTATTTTATCGATAATATCGTAATGTTCAGTATCATGATATTTATCGTATCGTGACATGAGAGTATTGTTACATCCCTAATATATATATATATAGAGAGAGAGAGAGAGAGAGAGGTGCAGAATCTGAAATATACATTCTTCATTTTACATCATTACATTACATTGTAAGTTATGATGCAAAATAAATAAGAAACATTCAGATTCTGCACTATAACATTATAATTTGTGATAAAGTATTCAATTACAAAATCGCAAAAGTAAAGCATTTTCACTGGTGATCCTCTGGACCCCAGCATATACTGTATGCTTTCTACATAACCACAATTGATTATGGTTTTGCTAAATGAGATGTTACTGTATGTAAGGAATTATGTAGGACTGATCTGCTTATAAAAGTTGTAATATTGTGGTGCTGAAAATCATATTAAGTGATATGACAGGTAAGATGGATGCTGTCAGGCTGGGAGATGATTGAACTGTCAGTGTCACTCACTGATTTACTTACAATCCGTATATGCTTTCTCACTGTTTCTTAAGCTGTGTTGTCTCTCTCACTCCATTTCTCTTTTTTTTTTTCTTTTTTTTCTTCTATCTGTACATAATGTAAGTTGGGTTCAAAAGACTAGCAATGACAGCCAAAGAATCTATTCTGTCTGAATAAAGGTTCTCTGTTCAGCGGTGAACACATAAAACACACAATTCTGAATATGAAACCTTCAGAGACTTCTTCTCTGATTATTGTGCTCATAAGAGTGTAGTCCTCTCAACGTGGATAAAAAGAAAACTGAAGGACAATATGCAAGAGTTTGGTTTTGAGAAATGAGAACATGAATATATATATATATATATATATATATATATATATATATATATATTAGCAGATAGCGTACTGTACTTCAGTCCTCTTCTTTTTAAATCTTTGTTACGTAGAGAAAATGTTAGGCAATATGAAAAATTGAAAGAGTTGTTGCGTTCCACTGTGCACCGTGTCAAGTTGAAAAAAGTTATGTAAGTTATGCATAAACAGTAAAAATGCTGAGATCCTTTGTTTATTTCCCATTCAGCTGTGCTGCGTCTTATTTTTTCCCTATTCCACTGTGCTGCTCTTTATTTTTTTATTTTTTTTAATAAACATACTAGATGGACATCTTTGGTTGTTGTGTCTCATGAGCACAGCCATGTCAACTTAAAAATCAGTTGCATAAAAAATGTGTTAAGTTCTATAATGTGAATGCCACTTGCAGTTTCCAAATTTTAGGGATTGTTCACACAGAAAACATTTTAGCATTTCACGGCACTCCTTTTCTATTGTTTTTCTATGTAAACATGCACTATATGGATGTTTTTGACCGCTGCACATGTATCTCGCATCTCTTACAGCATCCCACTCATGACTTTTTTTCCCTTCCTTTTTTCAATTCCACTGCTCACGTCTCACGTTTTTCAATGCAAAAACATGTTCTGTGTGAATGGTCCCTTACAGTGTAAATGTAAAAATATTGCTTGCCATCATTGGGTCAGCGTTTTAACGTTCACGCTTAAATTCAATTTGACAGGTGTCCAGTGACGATGTATTGATGTAATTCTGATCTGAAGGATTCCATTTAAAAGAATATTCTTTGTTTTTAAGTTCAGCAGTTTGTGACAGAATACACAGTAGCTATGTGGGAACCTAGACATAAAATCATTTGAGTAGATGTTGCCGAAATGTCAGTGCCGACACACTGTACTCATCGGTAAGTCAGCCGTGCGGCCACTGGCTGAAGACTGAATCACGACATCTCCTAATGAATCACTCCGTTCAAACAGCACATACAGTGAAAGAGCTGTTTAAATGAATCAGCTCAGTTAAGTCAGATCATTAAGTGGATCAACTTGAGTCTCTTTTGATGTCTCAGTTCATAGAGTTCAGGAAAATCATAAATTTCATAGTCTGCTTAGAAATGGCTTTTTTTTTTTTTTTTTCATTTTGCATTTAGATACAAGAATATCTATCTATCTATCTAGAATTCATTTCTATCTATCTATCCATCCATCCATCCATCCACCCATCCATCCATCTATAATTCATTTCTATCCATCCATCCATCATTCATATCTATCTATCTATCTAGAATTCATTTCTATCTATCTAGAATTCATTTCTATCTATCTATCCATCCATCCAACCACCCATCCATCCATAATTCATTTCCATCTATCTATCTATCTATCTATCTATCTATCTATCTATCTATCTATCATCCATCCATCCATCATCTATAATTCATTTCTATCTATCTATCTATAATTCATTTTCATCCATCCATCCATCCATCCATCCATCCATCTCTCTATAATTCATTTCTGTCCATCCATCCATCCATCCATCTCTCTATAATTCATTTCCATCTATCTATCCATCCATCCATCCATCCATTCATCCATCCATCCATCTTTCTATAATTCATTTCCATCCATCCATCCATCCATCCATCTCTCTATAATTCATTTCTATCTATCTATCTATCTATCTATCTATCTATCTATCTATCTATCTATCTATCTATCCATCCATCCATAATTCATTTCTATCTATCTATCTATCTATCTATCTATCTATCTATCTATCATATCCATCCATCCATCCATCATTTCTGTCTGTCTGTCCCCAATTCAATCAAGAAAAAGAAAGCGATGGCTATTTGTTTAAATTAGATGAATGAAATCTTGGTTAAAATCCCTGTTTGTGTATTTGAGTGCAGTTGTACCCACTAGTACTTGTATAAATAAAGAAATGGAGATAAGAGAAGCAATTTTAGGAAGAATAAAAGACACGAAGAAGAAGAGAGCAAAGAATATATTTAGAAGCTGTGTGCTCTGAATGGTGAGTGCTGGCATGTCTCCGAATGTGATTTATTGTCTGAAAGATAATTCAGCAACGTTCAACACTCACTCAAGGCCATAATACCCAGCATCCCAGAGGGGGCCCGGTCTTGGCCACACACACACACACACACATAAACACACACACATTGATGTCCAGGTGGCTCAGGCTTGATTACTGGCTAATTTATGGTCAGGCCCCTGTCAGCCCCTGGCTCCCAGCACACAACTGGTACTGACACTTGTATGGAATAAAACCCTTACAGCTGCCTTAGTCTATTATTCTCTCTCCTTCTCTCTCTCTCTCTCTTACTCTCCCTGAGTTTAACTGAGTAGAATTAGTGCAAAAGCAGGAAAGTCGAGGCCTTGGAGCCACACATCAACTCCAATTAAACTTCAGAACAACACAGGGAAAGTCAGAGAGAGAGACACTGCTGCAGTTAAAACCTGGTTTACACCATATTTACAGCATAAATGAACAGGAAGATCATAGTTATTTAAGAAAGACATTTCCATGTGGGCTCCAGCTGTGAATGTGGATAGATTTAGTTTTGGTGAATACTTGCCAGACTCTTTCATAGTGAATTGGTTTTATGAGCATATAAGAAGATTGTCCTTTAATAACCCCCATCTGAAACTTTTTCTATTCTCTTTCTGTCCAACTTTTTTTTTCCTCTTTTATCTTCCACTCCTCTGTCTATCCTCTGCAGTGCGCTAACCAATCCCGTTAGTCAGGTCACATTGGCATAAAGCGATTTGAAATGTTTCATATTAGAATGCATTGACTGAGCCGTAGAGTTCTGAGTTCTTCCAGTAGGCAGTATTCATCTCATCGATATTGATGTGAACAAGATTTCCCTCAGCGCCACGGTCCCCACTCGCACCTTTTTACATTAAAGAATATTTACAGTTTTTTCAGACTTTAAATGCTTTCTCAAATGCCTCATGCCCAGATGAAATAGCATATTGAATCGCATTTCTGGCCATGGAACCCTGCACTTGATGGCTTCACCGCTCTGAATGTGTCACTGACACCTGCCTATGTACCCAGACTAACTTAATTAGTGCTCTTTCTCTGCCTGTGTGAAATTTTATCATGGCACAAAGCATGTAAATTACATTCTAGGACTCTTTTAGTGACTCTAGTTACTGCACTAATGACATAACCGGCAGTAAGAAAAGCAGCTTTATAAAGCAGGTGATTCAAATGATCCAGACATTTCACAAGATTAGAAGAAAGGTAATCGCAAGAGTGTTATTTAGAAGAAAAGTGGAGCCAAGTAACAGCTATGAGCACCTTTTACCTTCAGTCCAATAACTCAGTGTGTCTTTGGCCAAAAGACTGAAACATCCTGAAAAAAAGTGGAGGAAAAGAGACGAAAAAAGCTCCTGTAAGGGCGGCTCGACTATGACTTAGTAGACATGTCTTGACCTTGACCGTGTGGACAAAACTCGAGCTGAGTGCTGCTAATGAAGTGTCAGGACTCATAAGACCTTATGAAAAACTAGGCCATGGTGTGAGAAAAGGGGGGAAACAGGAACATTTTCTTGTTTCAAGCACTCTTCAAGGTGAATCACTGTACTCTCATTGTGAGGATGGTTTTAAAACGTTTTGTGTGACCTCTCCTTTTCCTGTCTCATTCTCTTTTTCTCATTATCGGTTTTTAACGCACATACATACACAAGGGCACATGCAGTACAAGGTTTAATAAAAAAAAAATAAAAAAAGTAATTTTATTAGACAAAAGAGAAAATACCATATACTGTTCTTTTTGGTATAAATTTACAATATACAGTGGAAAATTATATTACATTGGTAGAATTTGTTTTTGTAAAGGTAAAAATTATGAATTACCTGCTACTTGATGCCAGCTGTTTTATATATTAAAAAAACAGATAGAGAAAAATGTATGAGTGTTGAGTTTATGAGTGTGTGTGTGCGTGTGCGTGTGTGTGTATGTGTATACATGTTTTTCTATCCCGATGGGGACTTCAACCTGAATGCACACAGACTTGCGTCCCCATGGGGAAACAAACTTATAAAACATACCGAATTATTTTTTCTGAAAATGTAAAAATGCAGAAAGTTTTCTGTGATGGGTAGGTTTAGGGGTAGGGTTAGTGTAAGGGGATAGAAAATACAGTTTGCACAGTATAAAAACCATTACGTTTATGTAGAGTCCCCACAAGGATAGTACACCAGACGTGTGTGTGTGTGTACATGCATACACACGCACACACGCTACTGTTTAAGTTTGTGGTCTGTAAGATTTTTTTTTTTTTTATATACAGACCACAAGCTTAAAGGGTCAGTTCACCCAAAAAAATGAAAATTATGTCATTTATTACTCACCTTCATGCCGTTCTACACCTGTAAGACCTTCGTTCATCTTCTGAACACAAATTAAGATATTTTTGATGAAATCCGATGGCTCAGTGAGGCCTCTATTGCCAGCAATGTCACTGAACCTTTCAAGATCCAGAAAGGTACTAAAGACATATTTAAAATATTCAAAGCTTTACAAATCTTTTGTTTCGAATCAGTGGTTCGGATCGCGTAAACGAAGCCTTGTTTACATGATGGTGAGTAATAAATGACATTATTTTCATCTAACCCTTTAATTAATACTTCTGTTCAGCAAGGATGCCTTAAATTGATCAAAAGTGACAGGAAAGACATTAATAATGTTACAAAAGATTTCTATTTCAAATAAATGCTGTTATTTTTAAGCATTTCCACAAAAATATTGAGCAGTACAACAGTCAACACTGATAAAAATAAGAAATGTTTCTTGAGAACCAAATCAGCATTTTTTTGTTGTTGTTGTTGTTGTAAATTTAGAATAAATTTTAGTACAAAACTAATTGTGAATCATAAATAAAAGTGAATCATGATGACAGATTGTATGCACAAATGTATTTTTTTACTGTATTTTTGCTTTGAAAACATAAATTTTACCGACCCCAAACTTCTAAGTGCCAGTATGTATTGTTATATAGCTTTATACTATAGAGTTAACCATGGTGGTGTATTAAACAGCTAAAAAAGTACATCCCATAATGCCTGACATGCCATCACTGTATTTTTAACCATAGATGCGGGGGTTTTACCATAAATTAATGAAGTTAAAAAAGTACATGCTGCTGTGTATATGGAATTCAAGTTAGGTATGCTGTTTCATTGGCATTCTAAAACAGCTTGAATTCAAAACAGCAGTCAGAATAGTCTCTAAAAATGAGGGAAATTATAAAGAGAGAGACAGGAAGAGAACGAGCGAGAAAGTAAACTCATTTGCAAGCAAGTACACATAAAATTAAATTTCCAGCTAAAAGCCTTGTTTGTCATGCATTCTCATTTGCATTGCTTTTAAATATTCATGGATTTATTTGCATGAACTGGGACAGTGTCTCTGCACGAAACGTCACCCTGCATTCCAAAAATGTTTTAGTTTGACATTCCACTCAGTGCTATAAGGGACACTAATGTGCTCTCCAAACATCACACACACTTAGATTTACAAATGTAACCATGTAGCATTGCATACTTTCCTTTCAAACGACTAATGTCCTACTATATAATGGTACACCAAAAGCTTTCAAGGACGAAAATTAAATGCCAAGATGAAAGCAAAATAAATGGTCCCATTCATTTAGTGCATCTTTTTTGTTATTTTTGTTTTTTTCCATAGCATCCACAAGGCCACATTAGTGTCTGTAACTAAAATCAGGGTGGACCAGGTTGGTCGTGTGACAGCGAAACAACCGGCATTGTTGACTAGCCGACATTAGCCTTGGTGTCGTGATTCGGCCTCGTTGAACATCTAAGTGTCTCGATGTGTTTTCTAAATGCATGCTCTCGTTCCATTACTGTCAGAGGCTTGTGCCTGTCACAGCTGGAGTGGGCCAGTCCTCAGAGATGGAGAAATTCAGTAAATATTTAACTGCAAGCTATAGGGGGAGGTAGAGAGAGATGAGAGCTACAGATGTGTAAATAAGTAAATACAAAAAGAGGCTAGTTGGGAGCTAAAAGGGTAAAAGTGCTTCACTGTATGCATAATATTAAAACACACACACACACATGGAGATATGGGATCGTACGGGTGAGGGAGGAGGTGGTGGAAGCCAATTGAGACATCAAACCACTGTTGGCTCCTTTACACACACACACTTAAATAAAACACACTCAGGGCTTGGCCCTGTTTCCGCACATCACACTGTGTGTTTATGACAGGACTAACGGGGCTTGAATTTTAATTGCCTTCCTCCCTCTTGTTCATCTAGCGCACACTCATCTCTCAGCAAACTTTCTACATCCTCGTCTGGGTAAACTGAGGGGCCGAACTGTAACAATACATTACGCTCGGAGAGAAAGACGGCTTTTCAAATTTTAACTCAAGCTAAAGAGCAGGTTTGGCTCTGGCTGCTTCAGTTAGTGTTGAGCGGTGCTGATGTTAGCTATCTCCCTTTCTCTCTCTCTTCCTTTGTCTCCTTCTTTTCTCTCGTCTTGCTGTCAGACTGATGGTGCGTAGGTTTGACACAAGCAGACGGTTGGTCTCTGAGGCGGATTAGAACGTGGAGGTGAAGGAGTGCACAGACCGAGGTCAGCCTCTGACAGCCCACAGCTTCAAAAGACCCTCTCTAATTTCACTCCTTGCAAATCAATAGTGATAACTTGCTGATTACAACCGCACATCTTTTGAATGAGATACTATATACATGCAGCAGATGCCTCAGCCCATCCGGCATGAATTAGTTTCCTGTGACATTACATGATTCCCTTCGGGCGAAACATGTTGTATGCATTTTAAAGAGTAAGATAAACATTTTCCTCCACTAATTTTTTTGGATGATTTTATATATATATATATATATATATAATGAAACTGCTTATATATAAAGAATCAATATTTTTGACAACAATTATTTATATAGATATATTATAAATAATTGTTATCAAAAATATCGATTCTTTGATACCAATACTGAAATACGTGAAACACTTCCAATACTCATTTTCTGCAGAATAGATACATGATACCAACACAAAACATGCCTCCCCTTGTTTCATTTTCTTCTTAGTAGTAAATTAAGTTGTTTTTTGCTGCTTATTGCACTTAAACAGTCAAATACACATAAAATAATGTCAAAATGCCGGTCTTGGCAAGTATTCATGTAAACACAGTGAACGTAAAACGCATGTGTAACAGTATAATGGATCCATGTGTCAGGACTTAAAGTGACAGTAGCCTAATATACCTGGTGCCAAATAATGAGTTAATATTAAAAATATCTATATGACAGTTTTTCCCCATGGTATCAATATCAAAATTGTGGCCAGTGAAAATGCTGAGTGGCTAGTAACTTTGGAAAAAATACTAGCCACAGTTGCTGGTGAGCAAAAATGTTAATGTCAAGCCCTGTGTATGTATGTATATGGATTTTTACATATGATTGTATTTATTTCAATGATGGGGATATTTTTAATTCTCGTCTGTCTTACTTACTTACATATTTACTTACCAGAGCCTTGGGTCCACTTGTCTTGTTTTCCTGTGAAAATATCTTTTAAAAAATTATGATGCTAAATTGCTAAAATGATGCTAAAAAATATTGTCTTGTTTTCAAAAAAAAAAAAAAAAAAAAAGTTTCAAATTTATTTATTTTTTTGCCAAACAGACAATTTTTTATTCCTAAATGTTAAAAATCTCACTAAATAGCCAAAAAAATGCCAAAAAGCGAGAAAAATAAAACTTTATTTCTGTATTTAATATCTTATGCAGTCTTTCTTCTCAATTTATCTTGTTTTAATTGGAAAAACAAAACAAAAATAGTGATTAAATATTTATTTTTTTTTTTTTTGGCAGTGTCTCAGTTCCTGTCTCCTTTGCAAATTATATATTTAGTGTGTCTGTATGCGACTGTGCAGATGTCCGTCCGTGCATGTATGTGCACGGGTATGTGTATGTCAAGGGCTGGCAGCAGCCAGACCCGCTCAGCCTCAAACGGGCAGTGGCCCAAACCTCGCCGGGGTTGGTGCTATTTGAGTCGACAGGGCTCTCACATCCCTCTCTTCCTCCATCTACCTCTCCTCATCTTTCCCTCCGCCCTCTCCCTCCAGCCCACCCCTCACCAAATCACAGCTGACATGTCAAGCGCCTCCTGGGGCCTCCGCCAGGCTTAGCTCATTTGGCCACTTGTCTTTATTTGTCTGACTCCAGGGGAACATTTATATATCCATTCATTCATCCTTCCCTTTCTTTCAGCCTCTGAATGCAAGTTCTTATATACAGAGAAGAAGAAATCATAGACTGGATT
This sequence comes from Ctenopharyngodon idella, assembly GCF_019924925.1. Classification (NCBI taxonomy): domain Eukaryota; kingdom Metazoa; phylum Chordata; class Actinopteri; order Cypriniformes; family Xenocyprididae; genus Ctenopharyngodon; species Ctenopharyngodon idella. The sequence goes on along the minus strand of NC_067233.1, from coordinate 13,604,509 downwards.
TGTTTCTTTTTTTCCTGATCTGTGTTGCAGAGGAAACCGGAACTAGTTGTCATAAGGAATAGATGTCAGTAATTATAAGTGATGTTTAATAAATTATTTTTACAATCTTTTCTCTGATGACATGTTTACTGGCACAATGGTGGCAAAACCTGTCACTCACACGTGATTGCAGCAACATCAAACAACAAGGATCCAACTATCCAATCAATTCCCGATGGACAAAATCAAGTCCCGCCCTGCATTTTGTTGTTGTTGTTGTTTGAGAAGCTGTTTCACTGAAATGTTTTGAACATTCAGAGAACATTCAAAAATAAAGTTTCCATAACTAAATGGGAACATTGGCAAAATGTTCTTGGAACATATTTTTTGTTAGCTAGGAATAGACTGTTTAATGGCAGTTTCCATTATGACAAACTTACCCCAATAACATGTTTTTGATAATTTCATCACATTTGTTCAACTTGTCAACTAGTATCTTTTTCTTGAATAACAATAAAGAAAACAATTTGAGAAAAATAAAGCGTGACTAGGGATAGTTCACACAAAAATTAAAATTCTGTCATAATTTTCTCACACTCATGTCGTTCTAAATCTTTAAGCATTTCTTTCTTTTGTGAAACATAGAGAAGAAAGATTTTTTGGATGAATTACCCTTTGAAGCAAAATTATTAACAAAAAATTGTGTGATAAGATCTCTTTTATGTAGCATTATTACACAATACAGTCCATGTCAGAAGAGTTTTGTTGTTGAGCGTCACTTTACCAAGATCAGTTTTGTTTTTCCCATAAGACATGGCTTGTTTGTCCTCGCATTTCTCTCGGCAAGAGCTTGTATAGATTTGTAATTTTCTCTTTGGCATTGATCTTAACTGTATTTCCCCCTAATCTATAAACAGAGAGAGAGGGAAAGAGAGCGAGCAGCACACAATCGCCCATACTTCAGATAATTTTATCTTAATTACCGCAGGGAGCAAGCAAAGGCAGTTAAAAAATGAAATGGGAAAATAAATACTAGCTGAAGAGTGATAGCTTGCGGCTCTGAATCATAACAGGTCAGAGAAAAACAATCGAAACACGTCCTTTCCCACATCTGTTTGGCCCCGGGGCCTCATATGCGCTGTAACCTCTGTGACATGGTGCTTTGCTGGCTACAGCTGGAACAAACCATAAGGGATTCTGGCTTTTTGAAGCTTCAAATAAATTCAGAGATTGTCGTCTTCTCTCTTTTTTTTATATGGTTTAACTCCTTTTTTCAAACCCATTGATCTTGATTTTAATTATTCATAAAAATGGGAAAAGATATTATGATGAACTTTGACATTTTCTTGTCAAGATGGTGACATTAAAGGGCTCGGCACAGGGGTCTAAGTCTAGATCAGGGGAAAGGGGACTAATGACAAGATGTATAAAAAAACACTCTCATGTCAGACTTCATCACACCTCAGCGCTGTATAAACTAACATGAGCAGGGTAAAGGACAGTAGGTTATTTCTTAATTTATGCAAGGGGTCAGGTTCGGCTGGTTACTGAGGAAATATATCCTATTTTTTTTTTTAATAATAATGCTTTTCCAGTGATCCTTTTAAAGTGCTTTTAAAGCCATGTAATTGACTTATTTTTCATTGTCTGCTAATTTTTGAAATCAGAGTAATAATAAATGGCTAATTTTAAAATACTATATTATTTTGTCTAAATAAATTAAAAATAAAACAAAAAATAAAATCAATCACTTTAAATGCTAAAAGTGAATTTTAGACATCATTATAACGTACAGTATAAAATATAGATATTAATTTTGAGTTTTGCTAAAGACTACATTTAACAATGTTATTAAATTATTCATATTTATGATGATTTTTAAGTATCATATTTTAACTTTAAGTGAGTGTTAGATGACAGTAAAGATAATCTAAATTTAAATGAGGGTAATAGGAACATCATTCTCATCATCAAACTCATTATGAAATAAATGTTTTTCTCTAGTTCACATTGGCCACAATTATTGGCACCCAATTATTGCAACGTCCTTTTCCCAAGATAATAGTCTTCTATAATTCCTGATGAGTTTGGAGAACACCTGACGAGAGATCAGAGACCATACCTACAGAATCTCTCCACATCCTTCAAATTCCCAGCTCCATGTTGGTGCTTCTCGTCTTCAGTTCATCTTCACCTCACTCATTTTCTATAATGTTTATTTTTGTGCTTATGGACCCATTTTTGTGTTGATTTTGAGGTTTGTTTTGGATCATTGTCCTTACGGAAGATCCAACTATACGGCCCATTATAAGATTTCTAGCAGAGGCGGTCATGTTTTGATTATTTATTTATTTTATTTTTTTTTTTCTGTCGGTATTTGATAGAATACATGACGCATGTATCTGAACAAGATGTCTAGGACTTCCACCAAAAAAATACACCCACAACATTAAAGATACAGCAGTACATTTAACTGTGGATATGGGATACTTTTTATCCCTGTTTGCACCAAACCCAGCTGGTGGGTTTGCTGCCAAAAAGTTTTTTTTTTTTTTTTTTTTTAGTTTCATCTGACCATAGAAGCCGGTCCCATTTGAAGTTTCAGTCATCTCTGACAACTGAATATCCTAGAGTTTGTTTTTGGATGAGAGCAGAGGATTTTTTTGAAACCCTCCCAAACATCTTGTGGTGATGTGGTGCTGTTTGTTTAGCTATTTTCTTATAGCCACTTTCTATTTTGTGAAGCTCAACAATCTTTTGCTGTACATCAGAACTACTCATAAGAATCCACTCTCCCCCTCCCCCTCCCCCTCAATTGTTTTACTTCACTGAAAGGTTAGAATTTTGTGACTTTTTTTTTTTTTTTTTTTTTTTTTGTTGAATGAAAGATCAAAAGGATAAAAAAAAAAATGGATTTATTTTAAAATTTGCCTTTGCTCATACTTACCAAGAGTGCCAATAATTCAGAGGTTTAGTATATTGTGCATTTCTTACTGAGATGAAAGGTAATAATTAGATATATTTCTCCATCTATTATACTATATAACTATTATGTGAATTCTGCATTTCTACAAGTACTTGGTAAAATATCTGGCTGCTTTGTCATTTACAACATCAAGATGAGCATTAAAAGCACTTGAAATGTGAGTGGATCTTTAGTTTACAGCATTTCAAAACAAAATACACAATGAAAATGGTTAAAATACACTGAAAGTTATTCAGTATGTTTGACTGACGAGGGAAGGGGCAACTAATCTCTGCTAATGCAATCCAAACATGCACCATATTTCTTTACACTGCAGCCCACATATCTGGATTTCCATGTCACTACTTTCTAGCTTCCATCTAAAGATAAGACAGCCACAAATCCATATATTCAATAAGGATCTATTTCTTTGTTCCATTTTTTTTTCTCCCTTTGTCTTTGAGAGCATAAATGCGATTTGTGAAGTGAAAGTTGTACTTTCAGGAGAGTGTTAAAGTTAGACAGTCATGCTGTCAGCAGAGAAATTGCTTTTTTCATAAACAAACTTCTCAGCCTCATAAGACTTCCAACGAGTCAAACGCATGCACACACACACATACTGCCCACACTGAGTGACTCTCCAGATGGTGCTGTGAAGAGTGCTTCAGACTTCAAAACACTTGTCACATTGCTCATCAAACCCATCATATGGATTCTCCAATTAAAACATATTAGCTACATTTCCTCTCTATTCACTGCCGGTAAACACCATTAACATTTGTTTAACCGGCCTTGGCGACCCGTCGATTGCCTTATGTGCTCTGATGTCACTTCATGGTGTCACAAAGTTAACAGCATCAGAAATTGCAATAAACACCCTTCAACTAGCACAATGCTAACGCCAATCATTTCTGTCTTCGCAGCCAGCTGATGAACTGTGCAATTTGCAGAACATCTGTTCTATTACAAATCACAAACCAAAAGCTCTGTCTTTTCCCAGTTGAAATACCACTTTCAGTTCTTGAACATTTTACACATACTCCCACCATGCAAATAGGGTTTATTCTTGCATGTCATACTCAACACATCTATCTTTATGTCAGATTCACATTCTTGCAGTGCAACATATGAAGTGTGTATAAAAGTGATGGTTCTTTCTATGGAATAATACAGCGAGAGCCTGCTTTGCCCTTGGAATTATTGATGATGTTTTGAATTTCAAAGATACAGGTTCATGATCTTTGGTTAAGACTGTTGCCGTTGGCGTTCCGGTGATAATTAAGATATTCAGGCAAGAAATAAAAGCCCACGTATTGTGATGTTGGGAAACAAAATAGCTGCAGCAGCAATGGGCAAGTTCCAATGATGCTTTTAGGTGTCTGATTTTACAATAATGTCATTGAAAGATGTGTAGTCTGGCAGAGAAATAGATAACGTTGTTATTTCTGTTCTTGGACAAGTTCAGAGCGTTCAGAAGAAATTCTGTGGTCCTGTTAGGAGCAGATGTGGTAATGTTGGAGCCACATCTGAGAATCCATTTATCTGTTGGTGGAATCAGCAGTGCTGACTTAGATGTGGTGTTCCTCTGTTGTTTCTACACATGTTCATTCAAACAAGGATGAGTTTGACATATTGCAGTCATTTTATGGCTAAATATTCCTGCACCAAAACAACAGTTTGATATATGAACAAGATAGCAGCTGTCGTACTCGGTGCATGTAGTGCGTTGGTACCCAAACGAATGCGTGTTTGATCTCTGGAGATGCATTAGGAATGTCTAGAGCACTGCAATTTAAGGTCTGTTCACACTCATTAGGCAAACAAATGTTCAATTGTTCAGTTCTTTATTGAAATGTTTGAATTAACTATATAAAATAAAGAGGAGTCTGTTTATGTATAATATACTGGTCCAAATAACTTAAGTTCTGTTTCAAGTCATCTGAAGATGTTTTGATGTTTTTGATGTTTTTTAGCTCCATGAAAGAAAGAACGTGAGAACATGAGGGTGAATAAGAGATGACAGCATTTTAATTTTTGGGTAAACAGTTCCTTGAAGTGAAACCGCTGCACTGTAGGTTGATAGGGAGAAAGGTGTATAATGTCCTCTTAAGTTCAATAAGTTATCATAGCACCAAAATTAACTTCATACAGAAGATTAAAGAGAGCTGGGCCATCTGAAGCAGTGGCAATCTTGCAACTGAAGTGTTATCCTAAACCAAATCCATCCATTTATGAAATAAAAATGAGACTGGGTGAGACAGAAGAGAGAGAGAGGGGGGGAAAAAAAGATGTAGGGCTATAGAGCATTGCTGGTGTGCTGTGATCGATAGAGAATGAAAATGCTGATCACATCATTGCACCGTTACATCCAGGCATCTCAGGGCAGGGATGGCAAAAACAAAATGAATAATGAATAAACACACATACAAACCCTCTCACGCACATACAAGACATTTGCTCATTATGGCAGAGGTGGCTTGACAGTGGTCACAGAGGCTAGACAGACAGACAGGTGTAACATCTGGTCAATCTGTTCCTATAAACACATCACTTTCTGTGTCTCTCTGTCTCTTTCCCTGACAGCTGGGCTGTGTTTTACCTAGCCTGACCTGCCGCTAATGGGGTCTATAGCTGCCAAATGCCAAACACACACCCTAACACATGCCAACACTTTGTTTCTATACTTATTCATCCTCATTCTTGTTCCTTATTGTGTTTTTTTTTTTTTCCTGTCGGATCAAGTACTTGACATCTGCTGCATCCAGATTATTGGGGATGTAGCTAGTTTTGCTACAGTTTTTTATTCTCAGTCTGTATGTGAATGTGCAGAACCATGTGATTTATTTATCCCAGTGAAATTGAGTTTTCATTAAAACAGGAAGATTGGGTTTAAAAAAAAAAAAAAAAAAAAAAAAGTATCATGGTTTCCACAAAAATATTAAGCAAATGAACACCAAATCAGCATATTAGAATGATTTCTGAAGGATCATGTGACACTGAAGACTGGAGTAACGGCTGCTGAAAATTCAGCTTTGCCATCACAGGAATATATGAAAATTTTAAAATATATTCAGTAAATTAAAAAATTGTATTATATTGATTATATTTAACAATATACTGTTTTTACTTTATCCACAATTCTGTTCCCACAGCTTTGGTGAGCATGAGATGCTTTTTTTTTTTTTTTTTTTTTTCAAATTATTTTTAAAAAAATTAACTTTTGAACTGTAGTGTATATATCTGCTTTTAAGTGAATTCTGTCAATGTTTAGGTGAACATTAACTTAAAGGGTAGCTTCAAAGGTCCGGTTTTGATTTTGTGAGGTCATTAACCTCTTAGTAGGGTTGCAACAAACAATTATTTTGATAATCAATTAATCTAGCGATTGTTGGAAAGATTAATCGACTAATCGTCGATTATTACACTGGTCAAACAGTATGCTGTGTTCGATTATTCCACTTTAGCAAAATATTGAGTTATACTTTAACTAATAAATAAAAATCACTTCAGCTTTTGAAAGTGTATTTTTAATAAATTTCGAGCAAACTGAATAGACCAATCTACTTCAGGTTTTCTTTTCTCATCAGAAGTCATCAATACTCCAACTGTTAAAATGACTGGTACTGTGTTTTTATTAAGTCTGGGAATTGTAAAAGTAAAAGAGTAAAAATATGAATATGTAATATTGTGCATATTTTTTTGAAAAATGACCCTCTCTAGATTTCTTTCTTTTTTTCCTCTTCTTCTTCTTCTTCTTTTTTTTTTTTTTTTTTTTTACTATCAAGTTTATGGTCATTGAATGGCTTTCCTGAGGTAAATGTAAAATTTTGTGACATATTAGTTTGCAAGCTGTTTCTGCGGTTAAAACTTTGATTAAGTGATTACATTAGAGATGGATTAACACTGTATCTTTCAACATACTTTTTGATGTTCATTCATGTTTATTTCATGCTGTAATAGCACAAGAGGAAGATATAATAGGTTCACGTGCCGCTTGACCTGAGGCGCTACAGCGTTCTGTCACGTCACAACATTAAAGAGCGCCAAAACTACATGTATTGTTTGAATCCTATAGTAAAATTGACAGAATTTAAAAGCTGAGACTTTTTAATATCAAAAATAACCTGATCTGTCTCATCTGTCGGCGCGTTGTCTGTGTCCTCTTTGCTCTGCTATGTATCTTTCATTGAGTGAGAAAATGGACGTGTGTCATGAGAACATTGTGTTTGAATGAGAGTTGGTGGCCCTGCACAGCATTTTTTTTTTTTTGTAGTTGTGCTAAACGTTATGTTTGTTATGTTTCATGCTATGTTAAACTCCCACATTTTACGGGTTCGACTTTGTTTGCACTATGCACTCCAAAGCGGCGTGTCTTCTTCTATTGGATTGGATCTGGGAGGGCTGCATTACAGTATTGCACTACAGCACCCCACTGGTCAAACCGCATTATTGCAGGCCCTTCAAATAGGTCTTATGAGATCAAAAGACTATTCGACGACAAAAATATTTGTTGACAATTTTTTGTTGTTGATAATGTCAACTAATTGTTTCAGCCCTACCTGTTAGTGTTCCACTGTACCACCCTCAGTACACATACCTTTCAAATATACTCCAAATGGTTCAAGAACAGCATGCAATTTACTTTGGGTATGCCCAAATTTTTTTGCTTTCCAAATTTTATGGGAATGCTAAGGGGTTAAAAGAAGCAAGATCTTGATAGGAAAGGTAATTTGATGTACTATCATTGTGATCATGGCTGCTCTCCCTGATTCGGTTAGCTAACATGCAGAAACAGTTCACTTCGTACCTTGTGAAAAAGGCAATACATCGTACATTCATTCTATTATGTTACAATATTCTATCACATTAAGGTGTCCATAAAATATGACTTGCTATTTTATATGAGTAAATTAGCTTAACCAAAAGTCAAGCAGGCTGTTATTACCTCTTTCACACATAAAGTATTAGTCACAAGCAAATGTCACCTTAGCGTAGCGTTCTGTTCCCGAGCCGTAAGTGCAGTTGTCAGGTGCAAAGACTGAGGCATGCTTTCCTTTGACTTTTGTTGCTGTGTAACTGTGCTGCATCCATTTGTCATAAACACAATTATCTATTTTAGTCGCAGGTCCTTTATTCGTCAGCATGCAACAGTGTCAACCTGTAGTCTGTACCTCATCTGCCTGAAATAAAATAGATATGTGAGACTGAGAAATATGAATACTAATGCGGCTCTGCCAGAAACAATTAATAGCTAGTAAGCATACGGCGACCTAGCCCTCTTTAAATATGAGTGTTTAATTAGGCTGAATTATTAATTGGGGCTTTATCATATCTCAGAGCAGAGAGGGGGAGAAGAAGGTAAATGGGTTTTAAACTAATGACTGCTATAGCAGATATTTAACTCCACTCATTTTGACAAGACAAAGCAGATAATAATGTTATAGCAGCTCGTGAATTATGGACTCAGTCTATATAAAGAGATGCATTAGTCTCCTCTTCGGAGGATGAGGTTGAGTCATTGCATTTGTTTAAAAGGCCATCGCCTAATGACCCTGAAGGGCGCCTATAGACAGATTATAGTCTGTTTATGGGGGACTTTGTGGTCGTCGGTTCTAATTTTTGCTCAGTGTTTTGATTTACATTGAGCACCTTCATTGTTGTTATAGCTTCTAATATTATGACCCATTCACACTGATTTCAGTGCTGGAGGTCACTAGGTCAGTGTAATGTTGGTCTCTAGGAAGCTCTTTTCTTGCTAGATTCACCCTATTTGTGGGCTGCACAGATGGCCATACACACTGTAAACCCCAATGCTCAAAATACAAACTTAAACTTAAATTGAACAAATTAGTTCAGTTAAATTTACTGTTACGAGTATTTAGAACTTTCTTTTTTTCTTTTGAGTTTACAGCACTGACATATTTCAAGTAAACTGAACTGTTTCATTGTTTTGAGTTGTATAAACTCATTTCGTTTAATTTAGACTGTTAAGTTTAACCGAAACTGGGCTGGGATTTATATTTCCCAGCGCGCTTTGCCCATGGCACTCGAAAGAGAGAGTAAATGCTAAAATTAAGTGTTATATATATATATATATATATATTTTTTTTTTTTTTTTTTTTTTGTAGATTTAGTAGTGATTAATGTTTTGTTATGCTAATTTAGAAGAGTTTCTGTTAATGTGGGTTTTGGGAGAGTTAGCATCATGGTGACAAGTAGCGCATGCTGCTTGGTTTGAGAGAAGGTAAGTTACATGTTTTAAGTTGCTGTACTCATTCAGTAAATGTTATACCATGCTATTGTTAACATGTTAGAAAATGTGCAAGTTGGCATTTTCTGAATTTTCTTATTAGGGTTTACAGTGAAATAAATAACTCATTTGATTTGCAATAACTCAAAATAAAAAAAGTTAATTAACTAAATATTTTATGTTAATTGAAATCAAAATATACAAGTTAGCTAACTCAGTACTTCCAGTTAGGAGCAATTAACATGCATGAGTACTACAAACTCAAAACTTGATAGTTCTGCTTACTTAAAATTGGGAACATCATAACTCAAAAAAAATGATGTAACTGATTACCTCAAATGTTTTGAGTTAGCCCAACTGTAATAAATTATTTTCATGATTTGTTATCACAACTTTTCTTTTGTCAAATCAACTTATAATTAATGTGGTTCAGATAACATAATATTTTGAGTTTCTGTTGATTAAACCAATCGCCTTCATTGTATTGACTCCAATTCAGTTTCGATGAACTTATAATTTTAAGGCAACCAAGGTAACTTTCTTTTTTAAGTTAAACCAACAATTCTTTTTTTACAGTGTAGATTTTGAAAATCCAATCAAATGGATGTATTACAGGTAAAAATAAGATGTCTGTTTTGACAAGGAATTTTAATTAATATTCTGCAGAGGAAAGCATTTGGATATAAATTATAGCAGTGCATAATGCATCATATTATAAATGTGATGAACAGTTATCAATGCATGAATCAAACCCATTCAGAATGCTGACAATTTCTTACCCTGTTTTTCATGCATTCATAATTTTTTTATGTAATACTGTATGTGGGCAGAGATATAGAAGCTCATTAACTTCTCTTCCATCATCACGCAATCTTGTGAGCTTCAATGTCTTTGCTTTTATTGGTAGTTTCCGCATCGTTCTGCATTTGCATTGTTACATTTTGTCAGATCACTTGACGCACATCCTGTCATCGCAAACTCTCGTTGAAAACAAATGACTTCACATTTCTTTAGTGACGTGTTCCTTCTAGAAGGCACCACACTTCATTCTGTATGCTTTTAGAGTAAAACATATATTTTTAAAAAAGTATTTATAATTAATTATAAAACCTAGAAGTTATGACTTCAAGGTATTATGAGTAAAATTTGTCTTGAATATCAATATCCAAAATGAAAGAAAAACATATCATTAATAACATTGTGCTGTTAAATCAATATTCTATCACTCTTCATAAAAGGAGAATATAAAAGGGTATTTTTGCTTGTTTTTATGCTGTTTGAACAATTATGACATCTTTTTAAGCAACATATGACAGCTAAAACAAACAAATATGAAAGGAAAATATCTCTCTCATAACAAACATGTTTAATCACACTGCAATCATTAATATTACAAAGAAGAACTGACTCTCAAAGTGCCTTAAGGCAGAAAGATGACATCTCAATCTCAGGATTTATATTTGTGACCCCTCAAGTGGCTGTTATATCCTTCTGGTGACTGTTTGCCCCTGTGTATGTTCCCGTGAGTGTATGTGTGTGAAAGTGACAAGCAGAGGTGCTAATGGTCGAAGCACAGTGATCGTTTCACACCTACGCGACTTGCCAAGTGACATTTTAGCAGTCTCTCACTTCTCTCACGCACACAGTGGTTGAACAACAGCTAGTTTTATAGTGTATGAACTTGTATCTTTCTCCTTTCTCCTGCATTTTTGTTTGTTTTGTGTCCGTTTCAGGATTGACCCTCAAATACTTTGAATTACACGCCTCGCCTCATCACCGCACCAGTTGCCCTTTTATTCTAGAGACAGAACACCGTAAGGCGTAATATGCATACACACACACACTGAGTGAGAGAGAGAGACGTCCTACTTGCTTCACGTCTCTGTGACGACCCATTTACATGAGAATCATAATGAGGGAAAATTGATTCTGTGCCTCGGATGACCTCATAATGGCCGAGTCGGGTGGTAAGGGACAGCTTCTGTCTGTGTGTGTGCATGTGGAGAGAGAGAGAGAGAGAGAGAGAAAGAGAGAGAGAGAGAGAGAGAGAGAGAGCGAGAGCTCTTTTGTGAGAACATTGTATTAACTATCAAAGATTGAAACAACCACAGCTCCAGCAGAACAGTTTTTTTTTTTTCCTCAGTGCAAAATCACTATCACGTTAAATTTAGACTGTCCCTTAGAGTGACTGCACTCAAAATACAAGATGGATAAATGCTTCATTTTACCAGTGACATTTCTGAAAAATGCAAGACTGCTTTGTGATAAAAAGAAGAAAGCTTTAATATCATCTGCCTTTTTAACTAGGTCAGTGGAACCTATTAAATGGTTTTGCGGGGGAAAATAAGAGGTTTATTTTCAAAATTACAATTGTTGTTTTTATAGTACATCATCGGGGTCTCTGGGACCACAAACATAAAAAAAATAATAAAATCAATCTCACCAGAAGATGAGGGCTATTCCATCTGCGTTAGAACTACATAATTTCCGTTCGCTCTAAATGGATGTACATCAATTGAAATGACTTTGTGGATGCAGATGGAGATTTGATTATTATTTTTAACTCAACATCATCTGTTTATTTAATTATGTAGTTTATTTAATTTACTGCCATAGTAATTTAAAATATGTCTTGCACTGCTGAAACTGCAAGGGACTTCTAGAAAGCTTTGCATGGGACAAGGACGGGATGGATGGAGTGAGTGTTGAGGATAAAGGGATAGTTCTCCCAAAAATGAAAAAAATTTAGCAACTGAAAATTCTGTCATCATTTACTCACCCTCAAGTAATTCCAAACCTGTATGAATTTCTTTGTTCTGCTGAACACAAAGGAAGATTTTTGGAAATATGTCAGTAACCAAACAGATCTTGCCCCCCTTTGACTACCATAGTAGGAAAAATAAATACTATGGTATTCAATGGGGGGGCGAGATCTGTTTGGTTACTGACATTCTTCCAGATATGTTCCTTTGTGTTCAGCAGAGCAAAGAAATTCAAACAGGGTTGGAACTACTTGAAGGTGAGTAAATGATGACAGAATTTTCATTTTCAGTTGCTGAATTTTCATGCTGGTAAAAGTATAGGAGAGATGGCTTGTTGAAGGTTTGAAGGGATGGGATCTAGGGGGCAGGTGGTAGGATGACTGGAGAGGAGAAGTTTATATACTTCTGCCTCAGTGAGGGGAGATTTCTGGTTGTGGATGTGGTTGTGGTCTGATTTCCTGTGTGTGTGGAGCTGACTTGAAGTATACTGTTGTTGTTTTTGTTTGTTTGTTTGTTTGTTTGTTTGTTTTGTTATTTGTAAGGGAGCACTGTCCACAGTTCAGTTCAGACAAAGAATTATTTGAGTGAATAAACCGATCAGGAAGTTGTGTGTAGTGATTTCCAATGTCTTGATTTTGCTCCATCTAGATGCAGCAGAACTGAAAACCTTTAATACAGTTCAAATTATTATGGAAATATTTACAAAAATGGTTTCTTTTCAAATCGGCAGTTAGTATCCTGTAGCTATGGTACCTTTATACAAATTGTTCCTGTTGCTCTATAGATCATTTTAGTCCTACAAAGTTCAGTGTGAACTTGAAAGACAGCAAAGGACGCTCCACAGTAATGGAAGTGGCTTATGTCTTATCACCCACTCTCACCTAACCCACATGTGTGTAAGAAAAAGATTTATCACACAAATGAACCTGTGAAAATAACTTTCTGCATGACTACCATCTCTGATCACAGCCACTGTCTCCCTTTCCTGAAAAATGGTGTTTGTGTGCTACTAGAAGTAAATACACTTCGCTTTTGGCTTTTTCTAAATTCTTTTCACAGTTCATAAGGACCAGATATTTCCCCCTGATCTGAGCTTTGAGCCTTTCAAAGAAATATTTTTATGTAAAATAAAATGTGAATCTGTCAGTCACGACGCCCACTTGCGCGCTCACAGTCTTAACCTTACTCTCCACGCCGACCAATGAAAGCAATACAGCTATATCCATTTCTAGAAAAGCACCTAAGGCTAAACGCAACATTTGCTCTCTTTCACACACACAAATATCACCAAACACACCCCAATTAACTATCGCACACTATACTCACACATTTATATGCCCGAATCAACCTCCTGCAGAACTTTCCTTCAACAGTTCACGCAAAGCTAGAGGCAAATATCCTCTCAAAAGCTTCAGGCTATTCAGCCATGACGTTCTGGCGCACTAGTGGTCAGCTATATATGAGGGCTGTGGATGTTTGTGCTGGCGGGGGGGGACTGAGGATCAGAGGGTACTGGCCTGCCCAACCAGCCGGAAAACTAGCAGCATGTCTGCTATAGTATGGGGGCTGCTGGGTGCTAGAACCAGGTGTGAGAAAGAGATGTCATGCTCCAGAGGGCAAGCCAACTATCTACAACACCCCATTAACCTACTACTGAGAAGAGAGGGACAACTCCTATTCCAGTTGAGAGAAAGAAAGACAGAAAGAAAGAGCATAGTAATGGAAAGTGAGATTCCACTTCGGGAAGAGGGTGACGTTGTTGCTTGTTGTTGAGACTATTTGAGGTGAGGGGCTGAGGGACACAAGAAACCAAAGTGACAAAGGACAGCGGGAGAAAAGAGCAACAAAAGAAAACATTGGGGAGATAATGGAGAAAAAGAGGGAAGAATAGATGAACTGAAAACTAAAGGATAAGATTAAAGACATGCCAAAAATATATTGCCTTAACATGATACTAACATTATTTCCATTGTACATAGTACACTACCATTAAAAAAATGTTTTTAAAGTCCCCCTGTAGTCAGTTTTATCCCATAAACTCATCTTTGATCACCAAAATGATATATTTAAATGTATTTTACTGTGAAAAAATTTCTTCATGCCTTAAAATAGCTTGAATGTAACTCTACATACACCCTTGCCTCATTTAGTATACGCAGATCAATGGATATGCAAATTAGCCCCGCCTCCACTCACTCATGCCAGCTCTGAGATGAACTCGCTCAACTTATTGAGGTAAACGCAGCACAATGGTATCGCTTTTTACAACATCAGACACATAACGTTAATTAATATGATTAGCCTTTGGCTTGACTATGTTATCAAACTAATAATGTTATCAAAGCTAATAATGTGTTGCTAATGTTACACAAACAATGTTCTCGTTGACCATGTAAAGACAGACAACTGCTTTCTAACAATCAGTATCCTTACAAACGCTTTGAACAACTCAGAACGTCAGTGGAGAAAGGCGTATAGCTCATTATAACATCATAATATACATCATACACCCGCCATATGAAAAATCGTGTAGATTTAGCAATATCAACAGAAAAATATACCGGGATAAACTGGCTTCTCTCGAGACTCCCCATAGTTCACTGTTAATGATATGCCAAAGCCCGCCGGCACGTTGACATGATTGGTTACAAGGTAGTTTGTGACGTCACAGACACCAGTGGTTTCAAACCGTGTGTTTGAGATTGTCTTTTTTTTTCACTGCAGTTTTAAGGAGAAAATATACTGAACAATGGTGTTGACATATGAATTTACACATGGTTGGTCTTAAAGCAAATTAAAAACAAAACATAGACATATTTAAAAACTTTATTATCAGTTGAAGAATCTAATACCCTTTTTTTCAGCAAGAATTACATTGATTAAAAGTGAAAAAAAAAAAAAAAAAAAATTCTATTTCACAATATTAGTTTTACAGTTTTTAATTAAATAAATGCAGCCTTGGTGTGTGTACAGTATGTATGTATTTTAGTACAATGTTTATTGTGTGATATCTTTATTGTTTGCAGTTACTTTTGTATTTGATGTGTAATGTTACATTTTTTCATTAAACCCAATAATTGTCCATATTATGCATTTATGATTATGATTATTAATACATAGACAATACATATGGTGCTTTTCCACTGCATGGTATGGCTTGGTGCGGTTCACTTAAATAGTACTACCTTGGTTGAGGTTCCTAGCGAGCCATACCAGTACTAAAATGTGATGTGTAAACACTGAATCGTCACTACCAGCATCATTGGAACACGAGACACCAAACCCGCTAGTCAGTAACAGCCACCACAGTATCATTTGTTCTTTTTTAAACAACTTGCTTTAAATGACCATCGCACACAACTTGAAAAAAGAAATGGCTGTATCATGGTCAGTAGACAAGGTGCAGGTCGTTCCTCTCATTGGTAGCCGAGGAGCACATCCACGGCAGCAGAGGTGGTGCAACTATAACGATCAGTCTATAATCCCACCCACTTCGAAGCGGTACTAATCTGCACACTCAAAAAAATGAAATGTTGGATTTACTAAAAAAAGAAGTGTCAAGTGGTTCCATGCAACTATATTGAGTAATTTGTACAAATAACAATTTAGTTGAACGAACAAAAGAAATTCAAGTAAAGCTGACAAAATTTCTTTGAGTAAATACAAATCATTTGAATGTCACTGTTACATAATATTTATATGTGCAGTTCACTTAATAATGTTATGTTGATTATGTAAGGTGAACACATTTATTGACTTAATTTACCTTATTAAATTAACTATTTTCTCTACAAAATGCACTCAAAAAATAACTCATTGAACAAACTCAATTGAATTGAGAGCAGGAATTTCATCCTATAAACATGCGTATATGAGTGCGCTCAGCCTAAACACAGGCGACACACTTCTGCATAATGGTAACCACAAAATTCAAAAACATTACAGAAACTCATTTAAATGTCCAACATATCTGAACATTAAACACTAACATAAACTAACAACATCTTTCCCTTTACTGAAAAACACATAAAATAACACTTTAATCCCTAAATTTACTCTCCTAATGCAGTCCCTTGCAAAGCATGCTGGGAACTACGGATCCACTGCACAGTTAGTTATGTCAACAATAATTTGTGCATTTCACTCAGCAATGTTAAGTTGACTGAACAAATACTTACTAAGTAAAGCTGACAATACTAATAAATACTTTTTAGTAGAAACAACGCAGTTAAATTACGTTCATGTAGTTACAGTTTTTTAAGTAATGTGAACAAGGGTGGTTTGAGTGAAACTAACAACAGTGAAAGTTCATTTTTTTGAGTGCAGTGGAAATGCAACCCGAAAGTAAAGTAAGCGGAAAAGCAGTGGAAAAGCGCCAATAGACAATCTGTTGAAGTATAGCTCATGGCACTATTGGCGCCAAGGTCATGGATTTGATTCCTAGGGACTGAATGAACTGATAGAAATGTATAACTTGAAATATAAGTCACTTTTACATGAACATTTAAATATAACGTAAATAATGCCTAGTTCTGGGGGAAAATGTTGCTCCTAAAAGGTTAATTGCTGACTCATTTCCATGGTATGTATCGCACCATAAGTACCTTAGTATTTCCATCTGATACCATCTCATCTCATGGTACAATTTTTCTAAGTGGAAAAAGAACGTAATCACACCTAAAAGAGAGAGGGAGAAGGGTAAAAAGCTAGATAAAGATGGGGAAAAAAAGGGCAATTGCAAAGAGGGTAGAAAGATTTAAAAATCATTAGAAAATTCAGTTTTGAAGAAGCAGTCTGCTTAAAAAACATACAAAGAGACAGTGATGAAGTCATGATAGACTTTGTTAGAAGTGTAGCACCAATTTCTGTAAGATGACAAGAGAGATAAAGAGCCATTCAGCGCGTCTATTTGGAAACGACGAAATGAGAGGCTATGTTTGGGTGGAAAAAATGAATGAGGTATGGAGAGAGGATATAAAGGAGGTGTGTGTGTGAGAGCGGGTGGCTGTTTGGTTGTGGGTGGGAGCCTGTTTATAGGGCTGTCAGTGAAAGTGGTCTTCGAATGAAAACCAACCACAGAAGGAGTCGAGAAAAAGACAAGAAATGCCAAAATCGAGCGCACACACACAAACACCATGTTCTTTCCGTAGCCGTGGCTCATCTGTGTGGGTGTGGGTTTGAGTTACAGTCACGGGGGTCCGATTTGACACGTCTTAGTTACATATGGTTAGCAGCGCAGTGTACAGTAACCGTTGTGTGACAACATTGGAAAAGCATGACAGAAAAGCAGCATGGAGAATCTGCCTGCTAAATGGAGTGACAACAGAACAGCCTCGCTCATTGTCATGCAACTTTGTGTACGTGTGTATGTGTGTTTTGTGCAAACCTTGGATCTGAGTCAAATATGAGTATGCATGTCAGAAAGAAAGGGCTATAGAGATCATTTCTGGTGCCCTGCAACCCTGTCTAAACTCGGATCCTGTCAGTGCCGAAGTGAAATATTGTTGCAAACGCCCCCGACACTCTTTTCATATCCTGATGTCATCATTACTTCTAGATGCATGATTTTTCTGACACGTGTCTGCAATTCTGCAACTTGCTGTATCTTGCATTCAGCAAGAAATATCTCTTATGGAACAACACAGGGCTGTGGTGGTTCTTTACCGAGACACTTTGGCTCTGTTTTTCTTTTTTTCCCCTCTGTCGCTTGTTTCTTATTTTTCACTTCCATGTTTTGGTGTCTCTGGGGTCTTTCCTTTGCTGTTTGGAGTTAAGAGGTACTGTTTATAGAACAGAATAAGGTTAAAGTGAGGATGACAACATAGCAGATTTCTGTGTGTCAAAAGGTGTGTGTGGGAGTTTTTTGATGTTCTCTGGTACACAGAATATGAAATTTATCAAATTGGGACTTCAAAGTTATTTTTAAGGTTATGTTTTTATAAATAAAACATTGTACTTGTGTTTTAGATGTTTTATATGCAGTATTTGTTTCTGTTATTTGTCTCTGTTATCTTCCATAGTCCGTTTTATAGTTTATTGTTCTTATTGACATATTCGGAAATTGTAATTATGTGCCTTTTGGTGGCTTAATGGAAACAAATATGAGCAAAAGTGTTTTCTGGCAAACTTTACCAGCATTTTTCAAAATTAAATATTATTGTAATGAATAACAATTTTTGCAAAGATTTATTTAACACATCCCTATCCCTATCTGTTGTGGCCTAATGGTTAAAGAGTCGGATTTGTAACCCAAAAGTTGCGGGTTCGAGTCTCAGTGCTGGCAGGAAATGTAGGGGGGAGTGAATGAACAGCGCTCTCTTCCACTCTCTCATCATTACTCACAACTGAGGTGCCCTTGCACATAACCCCCAATTGCTCCCTGGGCGCCGCAGCAAAAAAATGGTTGTGCGCTTGGATGGGTGAAATGCAGCAGCACAAATTCTGAGTATGGGACACCATACATGGTTACAAGTCACCTCACTTTTTATCTCAGAAAGTTGTAAAAAAAAAAAAAAGAGTTTACTTCAGGCCAGTGTTGCTAAGTCTGCGGTTTTCCCGCTACTTTAACACTGTTGCTGTGGATTGTTTTTCATGTCTGCAGGTTGAAGCGACCCCAAATAACATGATATTTAGCCACTGGAATGCAAATTTTACCAGGGCAACCCTGCCAAAAAAGCAGATTTTACCCCTCGGGAACGCACTTTGTATGTATCATGTTAAAACAAAATCTTTTTGGTGTGTCTTTAATCTTGTGTCGTTCTGTTTTTGAAGTGTTTCATATAATCATGGTTTTGCGCACTGAAAGTTTATTAAAAGCCTTTTATTTTGTTCTGTCGTATCTATTAGGGCTGCACGATTTTTCGCACGATACGAAAAATAACATTGAACTTAAACGCGATTATCGCTTAAACGCAATTTTTAGTGTGATTATGAAATCGCAAAGGCTGCGATTATTATTATTATTATTATTTTATTTTTTATTTTTTTTATGCACAGCTTGTCAATGAACTATGGCTCCAAATGCTAATCCATCTGAAAGCACTGCGAGTTTGAATCGCTTATAATGTACATTTGAAAATCAACACTTGTCAAACATCTTTCCAGACATGAGAAGCATTTATTAACATCTTGTCCAACAAAAGACAATATTTAATAACATGTTTTTACTCCAAACTCACTTCATAACGACAGTTGAGCATCCTTCTGTGAGATGATGTGGCTTCTTAATAAGGCAGTCGTGTGTTTATTAGCCATGTTAAATCAAAGCGTTTAAATCTTCTGTTTATTCAGCTACAGTGATATGACGCATCTACTTCTACTGCAGGGCATATTTTGAGTTTCTGCGCCAGAGCGCCCTCTGGCTTTCAGATGGAGAAGCATTTACTACTGATCACAGAGCCATACAGCTCTGACAAGCTGCGCATTAAATAATCGCAGCCTTTGCCAAATTGCGTGCGATTTAATCGCGATAAATCGTGCAGCCCTATATCTTCTGATTTTATATTATTTGTGTGGATATATATGGCCTAATTATTTACATTCATATATAAATATAAAAATTGTTGAACGTATGAATACATGAATGTATTTTATAAGAAATTTGTCATTTGTTTTTATTAACATGTTTAGATTTTATAAAATTACTCTGCACCAAAGATTTTTTCAAGAATGACTTTTTGCTACTGAAATACTCACTTTTTTTATATACATAGCTTATGATTATATATTTTTATTAATTTTTTTTTTTTTTTTTCTCTCTATTATGAAGTAGTGTGTATTTATTGGATTCTGGATTGTGTTTAACAAATAAAAAAGTGACCATTATTAGTTCATACTCTATATAATCACATTTTCTGTGATTGGCCAGTTTGTTATGATTGTTTCAGTTATTTAGCCTACTGAATTTAATACATTTCTTTAATATTTAAAGGTGTTAACTGTAATCTTACGCTGCAAAATTATAACTTACAAAGGATTAAATTCATCACAATTATTTAATGAATGAAGCACACAAAAAATGTATGACAAAGCCCTAAAATAGACAATCGTCATAATCATCAAAGCCCTAAAACAGACAATTAATCATCAAAGCCCTAAAATTGGCAATTAATCGGCATAACTGCAGTTATTTTTCAGACAATTAATCATCAGCCAAATTTCATAATTGTGACAGGCCTAAACACAATTGGGCTAGTTTTGGGCTACTTTTGAGTAGCAGTTGGGCGGGTTTTGTTGTGAAAACCTGGCAACCCTGCCTCAGGCAATTGCATTGTGGTGGTGTTCATGTGTGCTCGTTTTGATATGTGGGCTCTGACATGATATGAAGGCAGTAAAAGCAGGAGCAAGGATTTCCTCGCCTACACCATGTCACATACACAGACTGATATGTGTTTATACTTTTCATAACATCATCTCTTTGTGGCAAGTCTGAACAAGTGTAATTCATCCATGTGTATGCGTTTCAAATGCAATCCTGTATCAGCTTTACCCATTTTACCCGCAGCTTCCCATATTTGTGTTTGTTGTGGTCTTGCTATACAAGTCTCAGAACGAAGTGCTGTTGGTATTTTAGCGTTTGATTCGTTATATTGGTTTAGCTGCGAATGAAGCGCGTAGTTCAGCTTGCTCTGTGTGGGTGTGCATTAACAGCTGATGGGATTCTGGGCAGAGTTTGTAATTTCACACCTGACCACTCATCCACGCCACCGCTGGGCACTTAACCGAGCTGGCAGCCAGAGAGCACACATGCACAAACACACACACACCCACATAGCAGGTTACCATGGACATGATGCTCCTTGAATGTTAGCCGCCCTGTTAAGTGACTGTTTAAATATGAGAGAAGAGGTACAAATGGGGGGCTGGTGTCACTGCTCACCAACATGAGAACAGCTGGTGTAATTGATGACAGTAATGACGAAGATGTTTCTGTATAATTCATGATTAGTCTCTCCTACATCATGCACTAGCATGCATGTCAGCCCCAAAAATGTTACAGATCTCTTATCTGAACCTAATTAGAGATAAAATTATCTAATTTCAACGTTCAGAAGCGGTACTACAAGAGCAGTTAATAAAATCATTTTCATCATTTACATACCTTCATGTCTTTTGAAACCTGTATGCCTTTCTTCTGTGAACACAAAATATGATATTAGGCATTCAATACGTACAATGAAAGTGAATGGTGATTATGGTGATTAAGTACTTACCCTCATGTCGTCCCAAACCCGTAAGACCTTCGTTTGTCTTCAGAACACAACTTAAGATATTTTTGATGAAATCTGAGGGTATCTGGTCCACACATAGGCAGCAACATAAAATGTTGTTAATAGCAATAGCAATATTATTAATTAAATTCAACAAATAGAATTGAGTTAGAATTAATCAAATTAATTCCTTAAATGTCAACCATTTAAAACGAGTAAAATTTAAGTAAAGGAAATCACTGAAGGAAAGAGAAACACATGAATTAACAGAGGTTTAGATGTTGATGTTGATTTTACTGAAATGTTGGTCACCATTATGGTGATCAGTTTTTTTAATGTCAGTTTGTGGTTTTTGTAATGGTGTTTGCTAATTTTACACATTTTAAATGGTTGACTTTTAAGGAATTAATTTGATTAATTCTTAATTTGAATGTTGAATTTAATTAATAATATTGCTTGTAATCTGTTGCCACAATTTTATTGAGTAGATGTAGACGTAAACACTGAAGCTCTGCAATGAAAACAGTGTAGCAGTATGACAGGACAGATGAATTTGTTGGATAAAGTCATTATTTTTGTTTTGTTTTTGCGCACAAAAAGTATTCTTGTTGCTTCATAATATTAAGGTTGAACCACTGTAGTCACGTTGACTATTTTAATCGATGACTTTAATACCTTTCTGGACCTCAAAAGGTGCAATGTTGTTGCTGCCTATGTGTGGATCAGATACCCTCGGACTTCATCAAAAATATCTGTGACGAGCAGGGCGGGCGAGAGCCGTGAGGGAACGGCGCGAGGCCGGTGACGCGAGAGTTAACGAGCTCCACCTGTGAGGCGCACCGGCCTTGAGTCTCTCACGGAGGAGCTCCGGAAGCATAAAAGGAGGAGCGACGACAGTGAAGGACGAGAGAGGACCAGGCCTGGACTTTATTTTGTTTTATTATGTTTGTGTGGCCGGCAGACGTCCGCGAGGGTCTGCCGGCATTACTTTCGTTTTGTTCTTTGTTTATTTTATTAAAGTTTATTGTTGAATGTTCGCCGGTTCCCGCCTCCTTCTTCCCACATCATACGAACTGTGTTACATTATCTTAATTTGTGTTCCGAAGTCAAACGAAGGTCTTACGGGTTTGGGACGACATGAGGGTGAGTGCTTAATGACAGAAAATTTATTTTTTTGGGTGAACTAACCCTTTAAACCAGTCACAGTAAAGTTTTTGGCAACAAGCCATCAAATTTCAGCCGAACAAATTTTACATTTTTCAACTTTAGTATAATTTTTGGCCATACCTGTTGTATTATACATTGGTTACAAAAAAGACACTGATAATCAGAAGACTGCCACTGTCAATCATCATCGGAGAAGCACTGATTAAACATCATTGTCTCTGTCAATAACTTTGGCGCTCCAAATATATTACGTCTTTTTTTTTTTTTTTCAACCAAATATTTTTGGTGCATCACTACTGTTCACTGTTATTAATGTTTATCAATTTGAGTATCTGGAAGAGTCTGGAAAACCGTATTGCTATGAATCACAGAAGAGTCCTCATTCACTTTTATTGAATGCAAAAGAACAGCTCAGACATTCTGCTAAACTTCCCCTTTGGTGTTTCACGGGGTTAGAATGACCTGCAAGTGAGTAACTGATTACAGAGGTTTAATTTTTAGAGTAAATTATCCCTTTAAGGCATTAGATTCCAAAATGGTGTCATTCTTAGTAACATCCTGTCCTGAGCTTTGATTTGATTCCATAACCTCTATCAAACAACCAATTTATCTCTCCCATTCACACAGGAACTGATGGAAGGTCTCTAGGTGAATAAAATGGTGGGATTCATTATAACTTTCCATTCCCAATGTAGTTTTTTTGTCTATTGTGTAATTATTAATTACCCTGCCTCTCATTGGCTCAACACACAGCATCACTGGGGGACAATGAGAGCCAGAACAGAGAGGACAGAGATAATGGAGATGGTAATAATGAGGAAAATAGTGTTAGCAATGGGGACATGCATTTCAGAAAGGACGAGACCTAAAGAAAAAGTCCAATATGAAGCATTACAGAGAGAAGCAGATGGGGGACATTAAAAAGAAAAGCAAAAGAGGATTGGGGATTGAAAAAGGACATGGTGGAAGAAAAGAAAGAGACGACAGTAGAGAGAAGGAAAGGGAACTGGGTGGAGGAGTGACTCTCTCTTCTCTTGATTAGAAGGAAGAGGCTGTCAAGCACTACGCTGTGCATTGATTCTCTGGCATGATCAAAAGTGACACAAAAGTTTCAAAAGTGTATGTCATTTGTAATCTTCTACCTTCTTCAGGAGTCTGTGCCTCATTGTAGTGTGGGTGGTCTCTTAGTTGAGCCCCCATGAGCTCGGCTCAGATATCAAAGAGCTTCAACCTGGTCTGAGACGGGCTACGATGTCTCTGCTGTTGATCAGAAGTCTGAAAAGACAAAAGAAAAAAGATCTGAATGCTGTTCAACATGCATCTGAACTAAACATGAGCCTCTGGGGAAAGAAGTTTCTTCGCTATCAGAACCACAAATATTCTTAACTGTTTTGTATTGGCCTTGGCATCTGGATTAGTATCAATTTCTATGAATGATATCCCCTGGGAAGCAAACACTATTGTGTAGAAATAGCCTGTTATTATATAAGTCAAATCAAAGAGTCTCGATAACTGACTTTGGAGTAATTTAGGTTTGAATATTGAGAATGTGTCTGACAGAAAAGAGAGGCAGTTCAGAAAGGCAGCTGACAGCTTTTATAAGACACCTACGCAAACACCCTTAAGCACTGAAATTTGCATTGGTAAATATCCCTCAGTCTGATTTTATAAATGTATTTTAAATATTTTTGGCACTTGATTGTATGTATGCCATTAAAATTGCTGGGTAGACAAGATGCACAACCAACTTGTACATGGTGGAACCTTTGAACCACTGTGGCGTAATTATGTTTGTGAAATCTGAATATCGCATTTATAGATTCACCCTTGCGAAGTAACCAATACTTGGATGGCCAGTTAGTCTATGCCATGATCTTCAAATAGCTTTGGATATTCTCTGCACAACATCCCACATTCAGCTCAAGCTGTTCATTGGGCCAGGATAGAATTGGGGCAGATTCAAAAGGAAACACACATTTCAATTGAGTGTAAATTGGCCCTGCATTATCTTTCCACAAGTCCTTTCATACGCTGAAATTGACTTGCACCACATTAAAATCCAATGTCATTTTCAAACAGTGCTGTCACCATTGGAGGATAATGACTTTGCTTTTTAGCTGAATGCATTGCCTTTCACGGTGTGTGTGTGTGTGTGTGTGTGTGTGTGTGTGTGTGTGTGTGTGTGTGTGTGCGCACACTCGTGTGTGTGCGTATGTGTGAAGGGTGTCAGAGCTTAACAATGGAATAAAACATTCTTTTACTGAAGATAAAAGGCCACATAAAGATGACAGGGTGGAAGCATGGAAGCATATAGCTGTTTTCACAAGTAATATACTATCGCCTCTCAAATACAATTTGGCAGCATTGTTATAGCTTTGCTTTCCGAGGTCACAATGGTCATTAACTTTGAATCTGCGTCACCGTAGATCTCGAAATTGATATTGTTGTGCATTGCAAATGACTCGCCATAGATTCATTTTCCATTGCTTTTTTCTTCCAGTGGAGCGACTGGAGTTTATTAGACTCCAGGAAGACTGATTGATTTTGGAACTGTAAAAAAATGGATCAAAGTTCAGATTGACTTTAGATTTAGACAGTAGAAGCTCAGAAGGGTGCATATTGCTACTGCTTGGGCTGTTTATGGTGAATGCAGAGAAAAGGCATTATTACTGCATTTAGTATTACGGCGGTACCACATTTGTGGGAGCTATGACAGAGAGACCTCCTCCTGTCTTTCACTGTGTTTCTGCCTTTAAACGGAACAATGCAAGCTGTGCGTCACGCAGCACACCTGATTCCTATTGTACCTCCTCACTGCTGTAGATCTACTGTTAATATTTTGGCAGCAGTTATTTGCATTAAGTGCAAATAGTGATAGATGCTATTTACACTAAGTGTAATTTAGATGCTATTTACAGTAACGGGGCTTTCACACTGGGCTCGTTTGCCACGGTCCGAGCCCGGGCGCGATTGTTCCCGGTGCCCCCCGCAGCGTTGGTCTGGTTTCACACTTAAATTGATTCTATCTAACCCTGGTGCATTTGCGTTGATCTTACGTCATCACAAACGTGCAAGGCGCATGACAGAAAACAGAACGCGGGTCAATTTAACTGTGTTTTTTATTAATGTGGTGCTATTATGTGCAGCAAAGTAAACAACCCTTTTGTTTACTGTATGTGCGCTGCATGTAGACGATTTTTCACTGTTTCATATTCACGCAAACCGCGGCACAGTTTGAGTGCAACCGAACTCAGACCACCTCCTTCAGGTAGTCTCGAGTTCGGTAGCCCGGTGTGCACCCGGATTCGCGTGACAGCTTTCACATTAGCGATTTTTCATGCGAATCGTGCCCCATTTCGAACTAAACTGCCAGTGTGAAAGCCCCCTAAGTAAAAAAATATTTTCTAAGCGATAGATATTTACACTAAGTGCAAATAGCAATATATTCTATTTACACTAAATGACAATAGCAGCATTTCCTTAGCGATATGCTATTTACACTAGGTGAAAATAGCGATAGATTCTATTTACACCACGTAAGTTCTTTGCAATAAGAGTAAATAATAATTAGATGCTATCTATACTTTATATTGGCAGATACTATTTGCACCTCAGTATTTTTGTAACAGGATGCAATAATATCATGGAGTGTAAATGATTATATTTATTAAAATTATTAAATGGATGCTGCCTTATTGGGAGAATAAAAACCCTCCCTACACCTTCCCCTACACCTTCCCCTAACCCTACCCAATAAACTGTTATTATATTACACTTATTATATAATATTATTAAACACTCATTCGCAGTTTATTTCCACTTTTAGAACATTTTAATTTTTACTGAAAATAAACGCGAGCTTGGCAAAAGGTAGATTCAAACCCGCGATTGCGTTAAAAGCCAGGTCTACGAGCCTTACTCGCTACTGCTACGCCACCGAAGACGTTGAATTCCATGTGTCTTTTTTAAAACTTGAGTGGCCCAACCAGACATTGGTGGATGGAGCTAGAGTAAATAGTGTTTGCCAACAAGAGACACTATTTGCACTTAGTGTAATATTTTACCCTAGTTAACCTGGTTCTAGTGAATGGATAAGGTGTCTAGGAGGTCCAGGAATAATGACAGACCTGTCCATCACTACTCAAATGATGTGTACACACAGAACCTTTTGCTAGCACACCCTAAACTTTTCTGTATATTATATAGAAAATATCACTACACACATATTGTACAAATGCACACATACTGGTAACAAGAACTTAAATAAACATCCAATACACCATTCTTAGTAATTAAGCACACGTGCCAGAAATGTTCTGAGTTTGTCCGAGCGTTAAAACAGCACTGACATATGATTTGAGCTTTCTTATTGCGATCTTGCCGCATTCATTTTCTTAATCATCATTTTGGTCCCTAATCCTCTCTTACACACGGTTGGCATTAGCAGTTTCCTCTGAAGAGCAACAAGACCTTTCTCCATCCACCCCGGATCCACACCACGGATACAAGCTACCAGTAATTTCCCACCTCGCAGACAGGATGACAATAAGACAAACAAACACTGCCGACCGACTCGCACAGGAACACACACTACCTCACGGTCCACACGCTTAGAACGGATTAACTTTCATGCTGTCCAACATGGTCTGTTGCCATTTTTAATGTGAATTAAAACTAGGTAAATGTCACCATCGCTCAGTCAGTAATTCCCCACATGTGCTGGCTATTCCCATTGAGTGTGTCCTTTAGCAAGGCTATGAACACAGAGGCCGATAATTCTGCTAAACACAGCTGTGAGCCGTTTAATTTCAGTGCACCAGCAGCCACTGATGTGGCATTTGACTTTTTGACTGCGCTGAAATTTGAGCTTGTTAGAGCGTCATTACAGAGTTAAGTTACCATTTTGAACATTTGGTCAGATTCCTATTCAAATCAGTGTGAATGCTAATAGCTAAAGAATTTTTATTGGCGAGTTGTGCACTGGTGAAATCTTAAAAAAAAAAACAGTCCATTTGAGAACCTCTATTTCAGCAGCTCTTATTATTTGTTCCCAAGCACACACAAACCCACAGGTCTAACCTGAAGTGGCCCTGCTGACCGCCTTCTTTTCTGACTAGGGCCACTGATTGACTCTTCTGCCAAATAAAG
Organism: Ctenopharyngodon idella; assembly: GCF_019924925.1. Classification (NCBI taxonomy): domain Eukaryota; kingdom Metazoa; phylum Chordata; class Actinopteri; order Cypriniformes; family Xenocyprididae; genus Ctenopharyngodon; species Ctenopharyngodon idella. The sequence goes on along the minus strand of NC_067233.1, from coordinate 13,577,029 downwards.
AGAAAAACACATCTTTTCCTCCCAGGAGGGTCAGGTCAGCATGACGCTTATCTGGGCTCTTGCCCTCTAATTACTGCAGAAGAGCAATATATTTGCTCTGTATGTCATTCATTTATGAGTTATTGGCTGTTAAAATTGAGTTTACGGCTACTGCCAAGGGAAACATCGACTGTGGAAGAAGGTGTATATGCATTTCACATGTCTTTGAGTGTAGGATTCTCTTAAAGGATTGCAAATTACTAACCCTCTGTATGAAATATAATATTTCCAAATACACTCGACAGCGATAAGTCACGAAAGACGTGTGCTAATGAGATAGGAACAAAAAAAAGAGGAAGAAAAGACAGACATTTTAATCTTTTAAAACCGAGGCAGTAGGCACATTGTTAGACAAACTAGGTGTCAGAGTGTTGAATTTTTTTCATAAAAAGGTTATTTATTTATTTCCGACTCCTGTGGTGAGCTCTAACGAGATGCAGGCTCTTTGAAGAGTTAGCCTGTCACACTTAATAGTTGGCCTTTCTGAACTTGCTAAGCTGCCTCTCCCCACGACATGCATGCCAGTCAAGGAAGGGTTCGAACAGTGTGCATTAAGACCTGCTCGGAGAAAGCTATGATTAAAACAGAGCGCACGCCGTTTGTGTCGGAAAAATGACAGCGCTGTGTCTCGGTGCCACTGAAGAGACCGGAGAATATTGTAACACGTATTTTATCACAGGCGGATATGTAAGGAAGAAATTCTGTCTTTGTTGGAGATTTTCTTTACATGAGCGTAGCTGGTAATGAAAGGCGCGATGGCATCCTTAAAGTGCTACCAAGCTGTGCGTCTGCATTTTAAACTTTAAAATGTGTATGCTTGTTTTAGGCCTGCTCACACACTGAGCATATGTATGGCAGTACAGGGAAGAAATAATCTGACCCAATAAATCCTCGATTTTTGTAATTATCATTAATCTCTCATTAGATTTGATGAGATGTTTACATAGAAAAATTTGGTAGAGGCCATAGAGGTCATTTTTTTTTCAATGTCAATGAGAAAATTTTTCTTCAAATGAGCAACACACACAAAAACAATCTGTAGAAAAATGGAAAAAGTACTGGTAATTTTCTTCCAGGACATTTTACGTTAAGTTTACGGACATTTCCTTAAACCCTAACAAACAATGCATTATCCCCTGTATTATGAATTCCATCATATTCCGTCTAATCGACGGTTTAGAGTACCGAAGTGTACAACAAAATGGTAAAAAGAACAGCTTTGACTCAGTAGTGATTAATCATATTAACAGTAATAAGGTGAAGTAATGGGTTTATTATAATGTTTTAGTGTTTTTTATAGTTTTGTCTATTGTATTGTCTATGATATGTATGAGAAACAGCCTGAACTTGTTCACTGAAACCTAATTTACCTACGGGTATAAAATAAAGAAACCTGAACCCGAACAATGCAATGCTTAGAGAGCAGAGAGCAGTGCCCTAAAGAGGAATTACTGTAAATTGCTATTGTGTATATACTGCATCTAATTGATTCTAGGACTGTGAAAATTGATCTATATGTCTGAAATTGGTGTTGATGAGAAATTGCGTCCTGTTAAAACTGCTTATGTTTAAGTTTAAAGCAAAACTTTAAAAGAACTTTAAAAGTGGTAAAAATGCAACTTTTTATAAGTCTTACATTATCAGTATGAAAGAGAAAAAGAGATTAAAAAATAACGTTTTTCTGAATGGCTGTGACATGACTGGAAGCAGAGTGCGAGTGATCAGTTATGATCCCCACTCGATCTCCAGCATGGACCTTATTTAGCCAATCAGAGCCCTTTTCTGCCTTCTGTTTTTTGACATACACATGAAAACTTATTTAAAAAGCAAGAGACATTGTGACACATCTTGCATTTATTTGCATGTACAATATTTAAAAGTTGACTTATTTTGCTCTTTCCCTAATCAAGCAGACGGAGACAGGTTGAAAAAAATTCAAAATTTAGTCGTATCTTAAAATGCTTTGATCATAATGACCTCAAATGCTAATTTGGGCTTTAACGAACTCCCTCCTGTTAATGTCTAATTCAAGAGGGTTACTTTTATTGGAGTGAAGAAAAGCACGGTGGCTTTGAGTGGCACACGGATGGCAATTAGGGGTCTCAGCAGGTGGGTAATTCCTAATTTTCATATCTTGTGTCCTCCTTACCTGCTTACACCTCTTCTTGGCGCTGTGTTTCATAGTTGATTGCATGAGCTCAGTGTGGATAACTCTCTCAAACTTCTCACTAGAGTTGTATTGGAAGTGAAAACTTTAAGTATATAACTCTGCGTTTTACACACGCACCGGATCCATAAGGCTGAAGAAATTGCCGACGTGTGCGCCATGAAAAAAAAAGATCATGTCTTATGGTCAGCACTTTCTATCGACTCTATTTCTGTCAACACTATTTTCTGTTCTCAGCTTTTGCGTGTGCTCTCTTTCTCTCCTCTCTCCATCTTGCTCTTTCATTTACTTCCCCCTTTACACCTTTTTTGTCTGTATCTTTTTTTCTTGTCTCCAAGGTCGACATTTTATGGTGGTTGACACATAGGTATCATTGTATAGATTATATGGCCACAGAACTCTGAAGCAAAGAATTCCACACCTGAAGATTTTTTTTTTCCTATTGAAAAGATATTTTTCTGTAGAATATGTGGACTATTGTACAACCCAAATTCTGGAAATGTTGGGACATTTTTTTTTTTTTTTTTTTAATTTGAATAAAATGAAAACTAAAAGACTTTCAAATCACATGAGCCAATATTTTATTCACAATAGAACACAGATAACATAACAAATGTTTAAATAGAGAAATTTTACACTTTTATCCACTAAATGAGCTCATTTCAATTTTGATGCCTGCTACAGGTCTCAAAAAAGTTGGCACGGGGGCAAAAAATGGCTGAAAAAGCAAGAAATTTTGAAAAGATTCAGCTGGGAGAACATCTAGCAACTAATTAAGTTAACTGATTGGTCTTGACACATGACACTTGATTTGATTATTTTTGATTTGATTTGACACTGTATCACTCATTGGCATAATTGTGTCAATGACATTACTAAATGGGCCCAGGAATACTTCCAGAAACCACTGTCGGTAAACATAATCCACCGTGCCATCTGCAGATGCCAACGAAAGCTCTATCATGCAAAAAGGAAGCCATATGTGAACATGGTCCAGAAGCGCCACTGTGTCCTATGGGCCAAGGCTCATATAAAATGGACTGTACAAAAGTGTTCTATGGTCAGACGAGTCCAAATTTGACATTCTTGTTGGAAATCACAGATGCCGCGTCCTCCGGGCTAAAGAGGAAGGAGACCTTCCAGCGTGTTATCAGCGCGTTCAAAAGCCAACATCTCTGATGGGTATGGGTAGCTTGCATGTTTTGGAAGGCACTATGAATGCTGAAAGGTTTTAGAGCCTCTTCCATATGCTCCCCTCCAGATAACGTCTATTTCAGGGAAGGCCTTGTGTATTTCAGCAGGACAATGCAAAACCACATACTGCAGCTATTACAACAGCATGGCTTCATTGTAGAAGAGTCCGGGTGCTGAATTGGCCTGCCTGCAGTCCAGATCTTTCACCTATAGTGAAAAATACGTCAAAGATGACCACGAACTCTTCAGCAGCTGGAAACCTATATCAGGGCAAGAATGGGACCAAATTCCAACACCAAAACTCCAGTAACTCATTACCTCGATGCCCAGACGTCTTCAAACTGTTTTGAAAAGAAGAAAAGATGGTACACCATGGTAAACATGCCCCCGTCCCAACTATTTTGAGACCTGTAGCAGGCATCAAATTTGAAATGAGCTCATTTTGTGCATAAAATTGTAAAATTTCTCAGTTTAAACATTTGTTATCTATGTTCTATTGTGAATAAAATATTGGCTCATGTCTTTTAGTTTTCATTTTATTCAAATTTAAAAAATGTCCCAACATTTCCGGAATTCGGGTTGTATATCAGAGGTTCCATATAGCAGAGCTTTACAACAAAGACGCTGAATTTTTAATGACTACACAAAATAATTTTTATTTACTTTTAATATTTTGTTTTAAATTTGTATTTTACATTTTGTATTATTATTTTTATTATGAAGTTCATGGCTGTGATGGGCTTTAAATTGGCTAAAAAGGGCGAGTACTTCAATATACTATATAGGAATAAAATGCATATGTCTGTGTATAATTACTGTACATAAACACAGGAATAAACATCTCATGGACATTTATTAGTACCAAAATTTGGGATTGACATCAAAAAAGTGAGTCTGACTCACTGTAATTTAAAAGTATGACAGTATAGAGTCAGTAATAGGCAAAATCCTCATTTGAAAGTTCATAGATAATAAATAATTTGAGGGAATCTTTGGAAGGAGTCTGTGGTAATCCAAATGCTGACCACCATTTCAAATTTACAGTAAAATATTTTCTATTCGTGACCTGCAGTAGGCCCTATTGTCAATTTCTCTTCCCATTGAAGTCAATGAAATATTTGTGCTCTTTGCATAAATTCACAAAATCATTCAAAACACTGCAGGCAGTGTGAGGCAGTGCAGTGTTTTATATATTTATTATATAGAGAAGGAGTATTTTAATAAGTAGTTGATTCTTCCCTGGGCAACAGTTTTAATCCCAGACATGCAGTGGTTAAGTACTGGAAACTCTGGCTGCATAGCAGGTCCTCCAAATGTCTTCCCCAATGGCAAGCACTGCTCATTAGTTAAATAAGTTGTGAGCATATTGATTAGAGGCGTCTAAATTAGCCCCTCGCCAAGGAGCAAGAGAAGCCCCTTGAGGGAAACACTTAGAACGAAGGACAGAGAAAGAGAGAAAAGAGTGGAGAACCGGAAACCTTCAGACTGTATCCTCTGCCCTCATACACAATGTCATCTTTTCTAAAGGCCTCACATTTACTGGCAATGTGGCTTATTTTAATAATGAGATACACTTTAAGTTGCAGTGGTGAGGTAGTTTGTGGTATGCTCTGGGATTTTGGGAATGTCTGTGATTTAAACGGAGGCTTTTTTGGATTTAGAAGGTATGATGTGTGCATTTGTTAAATTTGTGATGTACACTGTCTGGATTGGGTAGCCTTGATAAGATGGTTTTTATTTTATTTATTTTATTAAAGTAGATACAGGAGCCATACTTGTATACATAATAAAAATAGCTGCCAGAGACATTACCAAGATGGACTCCAAGTCCCTTTAAGGCAAGTTTGATTATTTGGCAGCCGTCTCGATAACATCTAGTTATATGAGTATGGATCCTACTGTATCTACGTAAAGGATTAGTTCAAAAAGCTTATGCTACATCCTACGCCTTCCCTATTCAACTTAGGGAAAAAGTGTAACTGACGCCATGCCAGTTTACACTTTCTTCCTGGATGTGGATGGAAGCACTTTCTTCAGCTTATACTCGTGACCCCTGTTCACTGCCATTATAAAGCTCGGATGCGTCAGAATATTTATTAATATTTCTCTGACTGTGTTCATCGGAAAGAATAAAGTCATATACACCTAGAATGGCTTGAGGGTGAGTAAAGCTTCTGGTAATTTTCATTTGAAAGTAAACTAATCCTTTAAATGCGAAGTCTAACTAATTTATTTTACGTTTCAGTGTAATGCATTTCACCAGTTAAATGATTAATTGCGTTTTCATGTTGGAGATATCTGTTTATACTGATATATGACTGCTATGTGCCATTCACTTTCACATTGTTGTTACAGATAAATGTTACTTTTTACAATCTTCATATTACATTCCTGCAAAGATGACAAATTTATTCACAATTGCTGTCCTACAGCAAAACATAAGGACAATTGCATTTTAGACCATGCATGTATATGGAATGGCGATGTAGTGCGACCTGCACTAAGTAAATGGTGAGATGTTTTGCTAATAAAATGATTGCGAAAGAAGAATAGTGTGAAAACTTTGTCTGGTCTCTCAATATCATCTCATTGAGGTTTTATTACATTTTATGCATGCCCAGTAAAAGGATTTTAGCATTTTCCGACATTTCAGCGTGGAAGAGAAACTCCTAGAAAATGCTTAAACATGCTTTACACCGATAAAGGTTTTTTAATTTCCATTTATGGTAAAGAATCTTTAACATTCTTTAGCTTATTAAAAGGTTCTTCACACTAAGAAAAAAAAAATGGTTCTTTTGAGAACTGTTCACTGAAAGGTTCTTTGAGGAACCAAAAATGGTTCTTCTATTGCATCGCTATAAAACCCCCTTTTGTAACCTTTATTTTCAAGAGTGTAGTGTGGACAGAAAGCATTTTGAAACGTTTTCAAATGTATCCAGATTAATGTACTGTAGATGTAGCCATCTCTCCACCATGATAGAAAACAAACGTGTTTATCTGTGTGGTGTGGTTCTGTGGTCTTGAGTGTGGTTTGGTCATGTGGAAGAGATGTTGGCCTACATTCACCCTCTTAGACATCCCCTATCATAAATTAGGCATAGACACCACCAGCATTTACATAAGACCTCCCTCATCTCAAAATAACTCCCTCTCACTCTCTCAAGTGCCCATTTCAAATCTCTTGATCTCTTTCCTTTTTCACTACTCCACTCACATGCACTCAAATACAAACCACTGACACGTTTTTAGCATCAAAACATGTATAAAATGTACCAATTTGTATAGGAATAGTCTTCCCTCATGCAGAGAAAAATAAGAGCAGGCCTACTCGGACACAAGCCTTGAAAAATAATCTGTTTCATCCTCTCTCCTCTTAGCTCACAACCCTTCACCTCTCATCTCTCATCGCCCCTTCCTCTCATTTGTTTCATTTTTTTTTATTCTCCCCCTCTTTTCATTCTCTTTCTTTCTCCTCCCATATCCCCCTCTCTCTAACTTTCTTAAGATGCCACAAATCAAGGCTGCGCTCCAGAGGCTAGTGCCCAGGGGAGGCCTAAAGCTATTCTCCAATTAGTGTCAACACACAGACAAATACCACATTTACACAGCCCAGAGAGAGAAAGAGAGAGAGAGAGAGAGAGAGAGAATAAACGAGTGTGACAGCAATTCCAACAAACAATCTGTGCCGAGCAGACAGACAGATAGATACAGCAGAGCACAATCTGCCACTCAGTATCCTCATTTATTTAGCTTGCTGGTACATACACACACTCAAACTCGCACAATTAGCCGGCGGTCATTCGGGATATGACTTTGTGGTACTGTGGTGGTTAGGGTTCATCTTGTCTGCGCTTCATTTTGACTTGAGCTGCTCATAAGCTCAATGTGTCTGTTTAGGAGGATGGAAGATTTTCTCAAGGCAAAGTCAAACCAAGGAGCTCGATGGCCCACACTGTGAGTTTATGTTAGGCAATGATTCAGTAACCTTGGGACCCTGTGTAACATTACCTTTACAATACATGCTAAAAATACATCACCAACACTCCAGGAGTCATTTATGAAGTGTGTAATTTTATTACATTAAAACACTTTCTTCTGTACCAACTTATATGCAAGGACAATGAAAGTGAATAATTTGTAGGTTGATTTCCCAGAACAGCTCTGCTCCGCAACTTGTTTTAGCCAGTCTCTTATGGAAAAAAGAAAAAAGTTTATTCATGTGTGCTATTAGTATACTTCTTTTTAAATTAAAAATAAGAAAGTATAATTTCAGTCTTTTATGTACTTTCAGTCTTTTATGTACTCAGAAATATACTTTATGTATTATCTCAGAAATTGCACTTAATTATGCTTGACATACTGACAGAAAGATCTAAGTATATTTGGACTATGCTTGTACTCAATCTTTTGATTGGGATACTGTATATTTAAAAGTATAATTAAGTAATCTACTTGGCTTGTAGTGTTTAATCTTTTTATTGAGTAGCCTTTTAAATATTTTTTCAGTTTTACATACTGTCTTATAAACTTCCATTGTTTGAAAATATTGGTTTATAAAGAAAACAGATATGTTCCTAATTTTGAGTATCTGAATGTTTGTGTAGGCTAGTCCACTGGTAGTGTACAAAGGAATTTACTTCAAATCTAATTTACTCTTTCCTCGCCATTCACTGAATTTTCCGGCTATCCATGTTTTCATTGTTATATGGTAGGGGGCACTGTTATGCATCTTCTAGTACAGACTCCTGATAAAAACACAGGTGAAGAAGAAGCAGAAACAACTGATAGAAGATTGTTTATGTAAAAAGTAAAACAATGCAATCATCAAACATTAAACAGCATATAAATCAAAACTGCCTAACGTTACTGAATGAAATGCCGAACCCATGAAGAGGAAACAATTGTGAAGCTTTAGGGGTGTTGATCGATGGACTCGATCTACTCCATCTGTGTTTTGATCATCGTTCTGAATCTTATCCAGATGTAGTCTTTGACAAAAATGTGATTTTCTTAGCTTTTTGTTTAAAATGTTGCTTTTTTAATGAAACTTACCCAAGTGCTGGTAAAAAAAAAAAAAAAAAAAAAAAAAAAAAGGATGCATGAAGCTAGAATAAAATGTTTTTTATTTTATGTTTTTATCAAAAACCTTAATTTTTTTTTCGACTGAAGAAAGAAAGACATAAACATCTTGGATGACATGGGGGTGAGTAAATTATCAGGAAATTTTCTTTTGAAAGTGAACTAATCCTTTAAATGTCATGTGACTAATACACTTTAGCCACAGAACTTAACAACTGTGATTGGCTGATAGGACCGCAACTAATTTCTGCCTGATATCATTAATAATCATATTCGTACACAGAATTTACACTTTATTTTGTATGCTGAAACAATAGACATACTATGTACTTATTATAGCGATTGCAATAACTGGGTAATAAATAGGTACTAACCCTGTACCTACCCCTAAAGCTAACCTTAACCCATGTAGTTAACTTTTATTACCCAGTTCTTTCTTAAGTACACGTAAGTGCATGTACTGTAAAATAGTGCAACCAAAATATTTATCTCAATTTCTTTTATATGTTAGTAGTGCAAAAATTACATACTATAGTTAGTATGTAATCTATACTATACTAAATATACATATTATACTTTTTAAACCTTTATTAAACCAGTCTGGATTCTCTTTTATAAGGTTAATTTCAAGCTTGTCAAGACAATGAAAATAAAAATAATTCAGAAATCTGTTTCTTGCACTCTCTCTCGCTACAAGACAAGAATGTCTGAAACCTCTCCGTGTTCCCTCGGCTCCCTGGATTAGCTGTGGCCTGTGGCATTCCTGCATGTTCTGAGAGCCTGTGAGGGGCACCATATCCATCAGCCTTAATGCTACTGGTGTATGCCCCAGGGCGGCCATCTTCACTCCTTCCCATCAGCCACGGTGGCTCTTCATCAGAGCCCTGCCACAGCAACCTGAAGGAGCAGGTCCCGCTGAGCCGCACATTAACGCACAAATCTCAGCCTTGATCACCACACAGCCATTAATCTTCCATCACACGTACTTAATCTAACTCGACAGAGTTGTCATTGTGGATCCTAAGAAATGCTATTCTGTATGTAACCTTTTTATTTATGTCTCACGCTCACCGTTCTAATTCTCTACTGTCTTTGCTCCGTTACATTCCTGCTATCGCCTCTCTGACTCCATTTTCTCTCTCGCTTACTCTAGTGCAGCTGTTGTGTTGTCTCTTGGCGGAGTTTCTGGGTTTAGCGCATCAATTAAAGATAAGCCTTGGCTCGTGCTTTCCCCAGTGTCGAACATGCTGTGCTGAGCTCCAGGACCGAGCCGATCTGGCTTCTGATCCCTTAAAACACTACTTCATTACTCTTTCATTCAATTCCACTATGGGCTCCCTCATTCTGTAACTGTAATGGAACATGACCTCTACATTTATCCATTAGCATCCTAAACCGAGAACAAGAGCTGCTTAAAAACTTAATTTATGAGAGAGTAGACACTAACTGGTTCATTACCTTATGGGAGCAACTGAATAGCTTGAGTAGTAGAGAGGAACAAACTACCAAGCAAACGACGGATGCGTGACAGAGGCAGTAAAATTAGGACTCGAACATCTCAGTTTCAGGTACGTGTAGACTGCTTTTGATGCTGTGGTTCATAAAAAGCGCTTTGAAAGATTTCCAGTCACTGTAATGTTTCCAGCAGCCGTCGCTAAACTCAGGAGACCAAATCCACCCCTTTTCCATCACAATAACGCCACACTGTCAGCCGTGAAAATCCCAATTTGGTAATGCGAAAGTTTCGGTTTGAAAACCATTGGTGTGTTCAGCCCTGTCTGAAAAGTTGCAGAAGTATATGTGGAATAACCATGACACCCAAGGAGCTTTGGGAACATGATTTTGTTTATTTGTTTCCAACCACTACTGAGTTGTGCTTGACATTGATATCAATAATGTGTTGTATTAAATACATATATTAAGTCTCATAATATTCAAATGTTTGGATTTATTTATTTTTTTAATAATTCAACATTTTTATTCAGCAAGGATGCATTTAATTGATCAAAAGTGACAGTTTATATTGTGACATTTATATTGTTACAAATTCTAATTCAAATTCAGAATTCTATTTCATATAAATGCTGTTCTTTGAACATTTTATTCATCAAAGAATCCTGAAAAACCACTGCTTCCACAAAAATATTAAGCACAGCTGTTTTTAACATTGATAATAATAAGAAATGATTCTTGCACTTAATCTACACTCTAAAAAATGTTGGGTTAAAAACAACCCAAGTTGGGTTGAAAATGGACAAACCCAGCGGTTGGGTTATTTTAACCCAGCGGTTCTGTTAAACGTTTGCCCAACCTGCTGGGCATTTTTATTTAACCCAACTATTGTTAAAAAAATTAATATATGGCTGGCTTAAAATTAACCCAAAATAGGCTGGAAATTAAAAATCAGACAGTTAACATTTATTAAAAAGCAATTTAATACATTTTTATTGTTTAATTATTATTCATTAAACTCATTAAAACTACCCAGCAGGTTGGACAAACATTTAACTCAACTGCTGGGTTAAAACAACCCAATCACTTAAAACAACCCATTCGCTGAGTTAAAACCACCCAATTGCTGGGTTTGTCCATTTTCAACCCAACTTGGGTTGTTTTTAACCCAGCATTTAGAGTGTAGAATGATTTCTGAAGTAACAAGGAAGACTGGAGTAATGGCTTCTGAAAATTCTGCTTTGCCATTACAGGAATAAATTACAATTTAAAATTTATTAAAATAGAAAACTACTGTTCTACATATCCCAAGAGCTATGCTAACATGATTGTCTTTGTGCCTTTCAAATCATTATTGAGTTGTGCTTTGCGTTAATATTGATGATTTGTTGTCTTAAACACATATTTCATATTTCACATCTTAAAATAGATTTTGCAACCAAATTGACTAACTCTATTCAATCTAAGAATAAATTACTTTACAATTCAAATTCTGACTTTTTTTTGTCATTGAAAGGCAGACCCGAGGGGAAATTTGGACCTTGCATCTAGATCAATTAAATATAAAGAGAACAATTACTAGGCACAATAGCGAAACTGAAATGCACAATGCCGAGCTCTTTTGTTCCTGTGAGATTGGTTTTCTTCAATGAGAGTTATTATTCCACACCTTTGGAGATTTACAGTGCTTCATGTTCTTAGTACTTATGATGTTGCTCTCCTTTTTTCCCCTAACATAATTCATTTAATTGCTTCACTATCTTCTATTCTATCCCTTTCAATTCATTTTTGATCTCTCGCTCTTCTTCTCTTCTGGCAGGGCAGGTAAAAGTGCAGATCAGTATGGTGTAGTGACAGAGTCAGCGGGTGTGTTTTGGCATGAGTGTGGATTACAGGTCCAATCCATAGCATAGCTGCTTAATACTCCGTCACATTATGAAAATCCCCTTGCTTTCAACAGACGGCTGGTGCTTGTCTCTGCTGATTTATATGCTTTATTACAATGCAACAAAAAAAGAAGTTTTACTTTAGCTTCACAGGCCCTCTTCTGTGGGTAAGATGCGTAATAAGTCTCGTGCTGTTCAATAAATAACGGTCTATTGGTCTAAACACCCTTTTGCTGTCGATCTGTAATTGTTTTAATCAGTGAAGTGTCACCGTTCCCTGTAAGCCAGAACGAATGGGATGTGATCCAGAAATCTGGATTAAAAAGTCCTGGATTTTATTTTAAAGTATGTCTAAATCCTGTGCAACCCACAATACTGTCCCTCAGGACATCAATAGTCCGACTGCTGCTTCTATTGCCAGCAAACATGGTCGTTCTGTCTGCTAATTTTGCGGTTGATGTAAAGCAAGAGTGGTGTGTGTGGCCGAGCTTGCAGGAGATAATAGTCACGGTCTTTTGCCACAGAAGGTGGGACGGTTCCCGTTGCGGAAGCTGATGACAAAGCACAGGCGAAAAGTCAATATCAATTACCTCTCGTCTCTCAATACCGAACCACTGAGTCACTCAGCAACGTCAAACCAAACAACAGCTCAATTATTTCAAGCGTTTTCAATCACAGAGACACTCAGGCTCTTTTTAAAAGCTGTGTGCTGCTTGCTTAGTTGAGGAAATAAAAGTGAATCAATTAGCTCACAGTGAGGCTGACCTCATCTTTACAGAGGGGAAAATCCTCAGCGCCTTTTACAAGCTCCCGGGTTAACAGACCTGAATGGATCGTGTAGTTGCCACTAAGGACAGGAGCTATAACAGTATTTATCGTGTAATGGTAGAAATATGTGAAGCAGTAGTTGTCAAGCAACTTTTCAACTTGTGCAGACACAGGTGTGGCACCTCTGAATGTGGTTCATTCAATCAGATTTATAAATTATGTTTTACTGTTAAGTGTTTTGTTTTTATCTCAAGTGTTTATGATGAGAAGCAGCTGTTTTTGCACTGATGCCAGAGTAATCACTAATTTATCATGAATAAAAATACCCACTGGTTTGTGTCAATCAAGTTTTACATTAAAAAAAAAAAAAAAAAGAATCAAAAGAGTTGAAGTGCCCTTCACTTGTTAAGCATTACATTTAATGGATTATCATAAATATGCATTACTACATGGATATGTAATGAAATATGCCTGGCAGGGGCAATTCTAGAATTTTAGTCTTTAAGGGATAGTTCACCTGAAAATGCAAATCCTGTTATCATTTACTCACCCTCATGTTGTTCCAAACCTATTTGACAATTTTGGTTACCACTGACTTCATAATTGTGTACAAAATAAAAACAAACACAAAATATATTTTACGGTCAATACATGTTTGTAGAAAGTCATACATGTTTGAAATTATATAAGGGTGAGTAAACGATGAGCAAGTTTTCATTTTGAGCGAATTATCGGTAACACTTTATTTCAATACTCTACTTCAGATATTCTACTAACTATAAGTTACTTTGCAAGTACATGTCAACTATCAGTCATTAGAGTATTAGTAGACTGTCTGCTTAACTTCTTTTTGATGGTCCCCCAACAGACATTCTACTGACTATAAGTAAATTTTCAAATACATGTCAACTTATTCTACTGACCCTAACTCTAGTCTACTACTACTCTGTCCCACGGTTTCACAGAGAAGGCTTAAGCTACTCCCAGACTAAAATGCATATTTGAGCTGTTTTAACTGAAAGCAACTTGTACTGACATATCTTAAAATATGTCAGAGCCATTGTTTTGTCTCAAGATGCACACTAATAATGTTTTTTTAGGGTATGTTTATTTAAGCTACTTAAATACCCTAACTGAACTAAGGCCTAATCCTGGCTTAGTCGAAGCCCTGTCTGTGAAACCGGGCCCTGAGAGTTAGTTGACATGTAGTTGCAAGTTTATGAGAGTTAGTTGACATGTAATTGCAAAGTTACTTACAGTTAGTAGATTGTCTAAAGTGGACTATCGAAATAAAGAGAATTAGAATGGCCACATCCCATATCAAGCAATTAAAAGAAATTAAGCCCCATGAAACCTTAAAACCTTTTAAACTGTCAAGTTTTGACAAATTTACTGAGGTTATTTGAATTTAAATAGATTTTTAGCTCTATTCAAAATTGATTTTTTTCTTTTTCTTTTTGGACTATGTAATGTCACATAAATTAATGTGTCTTCCTGTGCTAGAGAACATTTCTACTACTCTAGGGATGAATGTGTTCCATATGCCAGGATCCACCAGGAAAATGAGGGAAGACTAATATTTAATGATAAGAGGAGGATTCATGGCCCTATTTTAACGATCTAAGTGCATGGTCTAAAGCGCACGGCACAAGTGCAATTAGGGCGTGTCCGAATCCACTTTTGTTAGTTTAATGACGGGTCTAAAAGGGTTGTCCCTATTCTCTTAATAAGTAATGGGTGTGTTTTGGGCATAATTTGCAATAAACCAATCAGAGTCTCATCTCCCATTCCCTTTAAAAACCAGTTGCGCTCACGCCATGGCGGATTTTCTATTTACATGGAGGAATTTGCAAGCGGAAAAACTGAACGCTTCTCTAGAGAGGAAACGGATCTGCTCATGCGCAAAGTTAAAGCGCACGCGCAGACCATCTACGGGACAAGCCGGATTCCACCAAAGCATTTTTATCTTTATGCACACAATAATAATCTTTTACATTGTAATCCTTTTATTTTTAATATTTGGCATGTTTGTGAGCTGCTGCGCATCCCTGTGTGTGTAATAAGCAGAGTGTACACATGTTGTGCACCCACCTATAGGTGCATATTACTAACGCACTCTTAAAATAACAAAAAAAATATATATTGCACCATTGACTTTAGACAAGGTTTCAGTTGGTCAATGGCGCAGTCTATTTCAGTTGCCTCAAAATAGCAACACGAAAACAATGCACCTGAACACACCTCGTTTTCAGACCAGCACGTCCGTGGGCGCACAAATGGGCGCAAATGCATTTGCTATTTAAAAAATGTGGTGCAGGACATGAAAATGATAAGTGCATCGGGGTAAAAAATAGCAAAAAACATTTGCGCCGGGTGTAAGATAGGGCCCTCGGCGTGAACTGTCCTAAAATGTGTTTACTGCAGCTGCTTTTTCTGTGAGTATGAAAACACATAACCACAGATTTTAAGGGCATCAGGAATTTAAAAAAATATATAATATATTATGCTATAATGCTATAAAATTACTCATACTGTGATAGAAGATTTCTGTCATACTACTTCCTTCTCATTATGACAATAAATCACAATAAAAATCAAGTGTTGCCATATCAATAAAAGTCTAAAATTCCAATAAAATTCTAATATTTTATCTTACTGTTCTTAAATGTTTTAGATGGTTTTAGTTTAGGCAAAATGCATGTCTCTCTCTTTCTCTGTCTCTTTTACTCTGTTTTCAGCACTTGTTTCTGTTCTATGTGTGTTCTGTCTAATTGACAGACCGGCTGGTGTGGAGATGTTTCATCCTTCTCTCTCTTCCCTCTCCCTCCATTTCTCATCCCATCACTCTCTGAGACACCTGTGAAGGCTGCGGTTGAAAAGCAAGTGAGAGAGACAGAGAACTGAGGAAGAAGCAGGGAGTGCAAAAGATGGGAAAGGAAAATCTCTTTTGCTCTGGCAAAGAACTCAGCTGGGCTGTGGACAAGAGAAGTGAGCTGTGGAGATGGGAGCTCTAAGACCTTCTGAAATGTTCTGTTCAGTTTTTCTTCCCCCTCTAACTATGTGAATGGCACTGGATACGTTCTCTCTCTTTGTGGCATACTCCTCGATTTCAGTGTCGACTTCTACCGCACTTAACAAATTTCTGACTGTCCGCTTGTCTCTCTTCTCCCTGAAGTTGCTGTCGTATTGCTGTCTAAGGCCTAAAATTTTGCTTCCTTGGCATACTATTTGCACTTCACATGAAATAAATGTCTGCTACTCCAGTAAAACCATCCAGTGAAGCAAGAATATTTTGTGATCCAGATACCGATATTTTCTTCTCTTTCCAACACTATTTCTATGCTGATACCCATAGCCATAATCAAAACGATATCTTTAATCTCTCCCAACTAATGCTGTAACTATAATATAACTAAAGTTTCTCCCAACTAATGCTAATAACATGAAAGAGGAAGAGATGATTCGCACTGTGCGCTGCCTCTTGAACTGAGGCGTTACAGCCATCTGTCACTTCTAGGTCTGTCAAGCGATTAAACTTTTTAATCTAATTAATTACATAATGTGGCGATTAATTAATCTAATTAATCGCAAATTAATCGCACATCATATTTGGCTGAGAAATTATCCACAAAAGATTTTTTGAAGTCATTATTGTGTAAAGCATCAAATAAACATTACAACAAGTGGATTCAGAAAGAAATATATTTATTTGATTCAACATACAATTTATTACACAAACTTTTGGACCATGAGGTTGAGTAAATGATGACTGAATTTTCATTTTTTGGGAGTAGGTGGCGGTAAATGTCTAATTCATTCCATTCGTTCAAACAGCTGATTCATTCAGGTATTGTGTCTAAAACAAAAATATGAACTTCTTAAAATTTTGATTTCTCTGATCTACATATATGGATTTTAAGTTTGAAGGCCAAAAATTTGGACAATAAAAGCTTTAAAATCTCTCCTTGACATCTCCATCATCACTTTCTTTTTTCCCCTCAGTCTCCTTATCTTTGAAGTTTATTAGTTTTTGCATCCCTAATTATTTTTGTTGGTCGTTTAACATTTCAAGCATAAAACAGTTATCAAGAAATAGGTAGTTTAGCTATACATCATATCGCGCACTTTATGACTGCTAACTGAAGCGTCGTGCTGGAATTCACGCTCAGCAGTTTGATTTGACTGGTCATCTGAAATATTTTAATACTGACGACCAGTGACAGACCGCTGAAAGCTCAGAGAAAAGGTCTGTTATCTTGGTGCTGTGCAATATCCTTGCAGCACTAGACCGAATACTATATTAGGCAATTATTTAACAACCTTCATCATCAACTGTATGAAATGTCAGATGACCTACAAAGGTCTGGGGGCGAGGCAATGCGTTAAAAATTTGAACTCATTTTTTCCCATAATTAATTAACACACTTTGTTTTTTCCGTTAATTTAGTGCATCATCCGGGCATTTAAAGTGCACTTTTTCTTTTTGGAATTTTTAGTGTGAATGCACTACTCACACTATTTGTACTTAAAAACATCATAGAATAGTGCATAAGTACACAAATTGGGACGCACCTTATGTAATCTGGACATACCACATTTGCCATGTTGTTCTTATCATGTAATCTACCAGCGTCAGTTGCGTCGCTTTACAGCCATTAACAAATCCTCTCCCGTGGTCTCATGTGATAGTAAAGTGTCCATTGTATGTCAGAATCTCAGCGGAAGTGGATGGTCATCTGGGTACTTTTTGTCTGTGAATTCAAACCAGTGTTGGGTAAGTTACTTCAAAAAAGTAATTAATTACTAATTACATCATCAATGTTGTATTTAAAATACTTTCCTAATTACTCTGTCTGAAAAGTAATTTAATTACTCAATAAGTAACTTACTAATTACTTCTTAAAATCCCTATAAACCTTTACCGGATAGACAATAGAAAGGAAACTCTTTTAATAATTTAGACAAACATGGAATAGTTTAGCCTTTTATAGCTTTTTAAAACATTTTAACTTTATTAAAACATACAATACTTTTATTTACTTTATAATACTTAATTATTTTTTTTGTAACAAATAGGGATGTCACTATACCAAAAATCTAGTCAGTACTGATACCACCAAAAGTGCACAATACTCGATACCACGGTAAAAATATATAAAAATACAAATAAAACAATGCTATTTTTTTTTTTTTTTCCAGGTAGGTCTAATAGTAGTAAGTAAAAATACCACAGAAATTGAATAATCAAATATAAAATAACTCTGCATAGTCATAACTGTATAAATTAAATATAGATTGATCCTTATTAAAGCTTTTCTTTTGTTGTTTGATTATCATTTATAATACAGACAGCCAAAAGTACACAGTAGCATGTTATAAAGGCTGCTGTCACTAAGACATAATGGACGGAGACAATATGCTGTTACACATGCTGTTCACATTCACATAACCAACGCGAATATACGCCAAGACGGGCATTTTCACATAACTGTGTATTTGAACGTTTATGTGTAATAAACCGCGAAAATTTGACACTCGCGAGAGGCGGCTATGTGTGTGCGCTTTGGCTGAGAGCGCACTGACTGAAGACCGTTTCTCAGAGAGCGCGCGCAGTTTTTTCTCCCTAGGACATAGCTTACATTTTACCTTAATGTTCTTGCCTACCTGTGTCAAAAAAGTGAAGTAATTGGAATATTTCCATTCTGCAAAACAGCCACTCGCTTCTGCCGACATCTTCAGACAGCGACTACGCAGGCGACTGGTCACGCGCAACTGCACTACAGCTAACGATTTTAAAGAGGCAGCGTTCACTTTTACCTTTAGACAACAAATTTAGATTTTAAATTCAATATTGATTTAAACAGAACTGTTTAACTAATTTACAGTATGTAACGCAAGTACATTATAAGTAACTGTAATTAAATTACCTAAAAATTAACAGTAATCCCTTACTTTACTTTTTCAGTGGATAAGTAATTTAATTACGCCCAACACTGATTCGAACATACTTTTTTTGTCACATACTGTTTTTCACCTACTCTATAGATTGATACATCAGTGCATCCCTAACAGTGGCGTGCACAAGAGGGGGGGCCGGGGGGCTTGAGCCCCTGCCCCTTTGATCGCGTGAAAGTGAAAGTGCCTTGCGGTCGCATCGTGGTGCCCCCGCGTTCCCATTTCTGCCCCCCGGAACACAATTTCTACTGCGGGTGAACAAACAATCCCCCCCAGACCCGTGATAAACCCAAATACACTCGAATTAATTAGATGAATTGATAAGTGCACTATCAAAGTAGGAATAAAGATGTTTGCCGTCGTAACGATGACAGTACACGGTTAGCGCTCACACTGCATGCGAACCGCGCTCGAGCCTAACTGAACCGCGCTCTGGCCCGCCTCTTCCAAGCAGGCCAGGGCCGGCTAAACGAACCGCGCTCGGGCACGGTTCAGAGCGCCTAGTGTGAGTACACCCTAAGGTTTATGTATAGTTCAAGTATGATCTGTTGTAGTTATACAAGTTAAGTCTTTTTGCAATTTATTGTCAAATATTATTTTTGTCAAAAAAAATGTAATTAAGTAAGAGTAAAATAAATTCAAATTAATGAATATGACATGACAAAATATTGACTGCGTTTAAATGAAATTTCCATTAAAGGTGTTAATTCTCAATTGGAAGTGTAAAGGATGGAAAACAAGCTGGTGACGACCTGCTGTTTTTATTCAGTATATTCTTTAAATTGCAAATAAATTAACTAATCATTTAAAGCTAATCATCATTGACAAACTTGCTTATTAGACAAAACCATTAAATGTTTTGTTGTATAGTCAATCTTATGTTCAACTTATGCTGTTATGTCAAGGATCTCTGATGTATTTGATAATGCAGAGGTATTTTTGGACTTTCCACTGAGGGGAAAAAAGAAAAAATTCCAGCAAACCCTTGTCCTGCTGCCTGTCTGCACCCAGAGCAATCACACTAATGTATTTCATTGTGTAGAGCCTGCTGTACTAATGGCTGTGGACTGCAACATTTCAGCATTGCTGCCACTGGCTGTTGCAATGGGCAGATAGATGAGGCTTGTGTCTGGATTTATATGTGTATGTGAGCGCTGTGTTTGGCTGATCGTGTCTGTGTAGGACAGTCGATTCAGTGTGTTTGTGTAGCTGAGCTATGCTTTGACTGAACTGCTAGGCAAAGAGCCAGTCCAGGCCCAGCCAGAGAGCCACTCTCCCGGTTAATCGTCGTGGAGATGCTCCCATTCCATTAGGCCCCTTACGATGTGCCATAACCAGCGGGTGACTGGCATCAGCCTTAGTAACTGAGAACGAGCCAAAACCTCAGCATGGGCACTGCCCCAAAACACACAAACATGACACAAACATGTTTAACATGCCAGCAGATCTCCTTTCATCTTAATATTGTACACTTCAGACTAAATTGAATTATTGATATACACATTTTTATTGATATTGCATTTGGATTTTTTCTACCTTGTCTGAATAAATCCTATATATAAACTCAACCTTTTTTCTTTCTTTTATTTTTCTTAATCCATCTAGATTGTGTTAAATTAGTTTTGGAAAACTAGACCGCTTTCTGAGCTGTACATTTTTTTTTTTTTTTTTTTTCAAGGGAGAATAGCATGGCAGCCATCTTGAGCTGGCAAGGATGCTGATTCAGGTGACTTTTGCCGTAGTTGTTTCAGAATGACAGCTTCTCGTCCGCTGTGGTTCTGCTGTAGCACACCCACACAGACACACACACAGATATTTACACACACTCTTAGCTCACCGTTCTCAGCCATCAGGAATGATGGCTGTTTCATTTGAGTGGGTTCACAGTGTCAACTCACTTCATTCAGGGGAAATACAAGGTGTGAGAGAAACAATCAATGCCAGTCTGCTTTCACACATTTCACAAACAGCTACAACATCATTTAAAAATCAACTAAAAATGAGACACAAGCATACATGCACAAAGTAAACATGTAAAACACACATAGACTTGGTGATTGCTCCTGTCTGACTCTCTCTGAATTGTGGCTGATGGGTAAATAAGCTTTATAAAGCCATGTTGCTGTAAACATCGGTGAGGAGAATAGCAGTAGTTTGGGGTTAGAATGAGTGTCAAAAGCATTCACCCTCATGTCACAAACCACTCTGTCACACAGTGTACCCACTCAGACACACACTGCATGGACAAATTGCAGATGGCAAAGTTTTCTACACAGAAAGCGAACTGTGTGTATGTGTGTATGAGAGCCAGAGCAGGGTAAGTGTGTTGTGAGGGGGTAATGGGAAAAGCTATTGGA
The DNA here is from genome assembly GCF_019924925.1 of Ctenopharyngodon idella. Classification (NCBI taxonomy): domain Eukaryota; kingdom Metazoa; phylum Chordata; class Actinopteri; order Cypriniformes; family Xenocyprididae; genus Ctenopharyngodon; species Ctenopharyngodon idella. Next base: position 13,556,132 of record NC_067233.1, on the reverse strand, counting down.
GCGTTTCACTAGGCCTGTCTTGTCATGGCGGGTTTTTGCAGACACAGTCTGACTTCTCCGTTTTTTTTTTTTTTTTTTTTTTTTTTTTAAGCCATCTCTCACTGTATCTTCTGCCTGTACTTTTAGCTAAGTTTAGTTTGCCGCTCAGTCAGTACTGAGTCTGAGTCAAAGTTTAACAATTGTAAAATGGCTAGTGCAAGTCCTGTTAAAATATTCGAAAGCTCGTTGCTGTAGTCTTGCATTCGCAAATTCACTTTTACTTAAAAGGTTAGTTCACCCAAAAATGAAAATTCTGTCATTAATTACTCACCCTTATGTCGTTCCACACCCGTAAGACCCGTTAGAACACAAATGAAAATGTTTTTGATAAAATCCTAGAGGTATCTGACTCCTCCATAGACAGCAATTTAACCACCATTTTCAAGGTCCAGAAAGATACTAAAGGCATCATTAAAATAGTCCATGTGACTGCAGTGGTTCAACATTAATTTTATGAAGCGACGGGAATACTTTTTGTGCTCAAAAACAAAAATAACCACTTTATTCAATATCCTACAATATCCTATCTTCTATCATTCTCTTACACTACCAAAGTTGTGATACTATAATTATCTATAATAAACAATATCTCACAAGCAAGTGTGCTGTATGTATTTATATTCGGAAAACAACAGCTCAATTGTAAATGTAATATTGCTTTTGTATAACTTTTGGAAAAAAAGTTAATATTGAGCATCTCGCATCTTAGAAGCAGTATTGACATTTGTTTTGTGTATTTTTGCTTTGCCAATGAAAATAGGTCCAGGAAAAACAACAACAACAAAAAAAAAAACAGTTAAGATGCGGTCACATTAGCCTGTCTATTGTCAATGGTGTATCAATGTATGAAGCACAGCTCACAGGAGTCACTTTTAAACCAAGCAGCTTTCTGTTGGTCAGCTCGATGAATCCACGTGACCAACTTGATCTTTTTGTGAAATCTACAAGGGGAAATATGTCAACCACATGCAGAGTTTGCAATCACCTAGATTCCCATTGAAAGGACTGGATTTCAGCTGCAAAAATTCATTGAACATCAGTAAATGTGACCACATCTTAATGTGTTTCTGAGCAACGCACATCAGGTACTGTCTATTTTCTGAATGAATTAGGATTTTTTTTTTTTTTTTAATGAATGGGCTGAATGAATGATTCAGTGACTCATGAAGATGAATGCATGTATTGTAACCACCAATAGGTCTATATTTTTAATCTATGCTGCTCTTAGATTAAAAATAATCTAAGTGCATTCAATTCTATAAAACAATTCTCAGAAAATTAATTTACTCACCTTCATATTGTTCAAAACCTCTATTTCATTGGGAAACATTGAGGTCTGAACAACATTAGTCCCCACTTTTATTGTATAGACAAAAATAAATAAATAAATAAATGACAACAGATTTTTTTTTTTTTCCTCCACTGTATTGTTTAAACAAAAAGTATGCAAAAAGGGTAATGGGAAAAAAAAACTTATAAATACTAAGTGTAAACAAGAACAGCTGATCAACTGTAAATGGCAGTTTTGATGTAGAGGCGGAGACATGGTGCATCTTTGATTCATTTTAAATGTCATTACCAATGTTAAAACCAAACCTACACATTTGATGTGGACTCATACCAGCATGAAAACAGCCTTATGAGCGCGAACCAGCCAAGAAATGAAGCAATTCTGCCTCATTAGGCTATTTCATTTCCCAAGGAACAAAAATGAAGAAAAGACACAATTAGTCCTGCAAAATGACTGTATGTTTTCTGTGTATTTACATGTGAGGTTACACAGCACATGCTTAATGTTTGTGTGTTCATGTGGCATTTGGTCCTTTCTGAGAAGCCTGGTGACTGCGCTGCATGGGATATTGCTAATTACATCATTAATCACAGGACAGAGGTTATATACTAACAACCTGTGTGTGTGAATGCATGGGTTTTATTTGTCACATGTTTACGTTGATTTTACATTAGCTATTTATATATTTGTTCTTTTGTATGTTTGTTTATTTTGTTAATTATTATACATGCTATTAACCTCCAAGTTTGAATAATAATAGGATAGAACTAGATTGTACCACAGGGGGGGCCTGTGCCAAGATGGTCATGATTTTCTTTGTCTCTATAGGATATTCTTGTTTCTAGATATGGCTTGGACCTTCCAGGGATTCAGATGACATTCCATTAGAGTCAACATGAAATTCCATTTGCAGATTTCTGTAATTTGTCATATCTGAGAGAGAAAAAAATATTATAATAATATAAGAAAATAATGCATACGTTCAAAAGTTTGGGGTTGTTATGACTTTTTAATGTTTCTGACAGTCTGCTTTAATTTATTTTAAAATATAATTTATTCCAGTGATGATAACGAAGAATTTTCAGCATCATTACTCCAGTCTTCAGTGTCACATGATCCTTCAGAAATTATTCTAACATGCTAATTTGGTGTTTTAAAAAAACATTTTATTATTATTATCAATTTGAAAACAGTTGTGCTTCTTAATATTTTCATGGAAACTGTGATATTGTGTACTGTAACATGCACATTTTCTTTCACTTTTGATCAATATAATGTGTACTTTATATATGTATATATATAGGCTATAAGGAAAGTTGCAAAAGGAAGGTCTTTTCAGAGGAAGACCAACTTATTTAGTCTTATACACCAACTTATTTAGATTTTTTAGCTCTTTTTTTATTGTCTATTGTCTGCCTGTTTAAAAAAAAAAAAAAATCTGATCAAAAACTAATAGGACACCTTAAAGGAATAGGACATGCTTAAAGGAGTAGTTTAGGCATGAAAATACTCACCCTCATGTCTTTCCAAACCTGTGTTACTTACTTTCTTCTGTGGAAAACATAATTATTTTGTTATATTATAAATTATTTCAATACTGTTTTGGACCCCATTGAATTTAAATGTATGGAAATTCTAACCATTCTGCAAAATATCTTCTGGTTAACTAAACGATGACACAATTTTCAAATTTTACATGGGTGGAAGAATAATAGTGATGCTTACAAACCGAAAACTGTTTTTCACAAATTGTAATCTGCACTCGATAAGATGCTCCTCAAAAGTCACCACAAACATAGCACCGTCTATTTGTCGCATATTTCACGCCGATGAAACGAACCTCAAAAATGACAATAAGCACATCCAGCCCTCTTTTCCAAACTCAGTGAGGTGTGTTTGAGACACATTTCATTTATTGTGAAACACATCAAAAGGTGCCATAGAAAAATAATCAAGCTGAGACAAAATTAGCAGTAAAGGCAGTAATAGACAATAGGAACAAACAAAACTGGTGACAGCGACAAGAAGTCGGTATAAATAGCTGTTGAGCAGAAAGACACGGGAGGAGATGGATCCGGTAATGAGATGTTCACATCTACACGTGTCTTTGATATCTGGCGATCTGTCATGTCTCCTCAAAGCTGACAGTGCTTTGCGAGCTCGCTGTCCACTCGAATCGTCTCGCTTTCTTTACCTCTCTCTCTACCTCACTCTTGTATGTCGCTCCGCTCCCTTTACGTTTGTTTGTTGACGAGTAATGATAGCCCTCGCTATCATCCTGACGAGACCGACTCCAGCTATCGATGGCTGCCTACTCGTGTGTGTGTGTGTGAGAGAAAGAGAGAGAGAGAGAGAAAGAGAGTGTGGGATGTGTGACTGTGCGTTGGAGAACTTCTGATGGTAATTCCACCTGATGTCCTGGCCCCCCCTCTGGCAGCATCCCAACCTCATTATGCCAATCATTAAGTTTAATGACTTATAAACCAAGCGTCAGAACTTTACGACCACACGTTTGGGAGAAATAAACAGTCGTATCTTTGGCTCCTCATTGAGCTACATGTAATTAGCAGATTTATTTTGAATGGATTGCTGAAGTTTATCCTTGATAAAAAAGTAAGAAACGAGGGCAGGTGGTTTGTTAAATCACTGAGTAACATGTTGGAACTTCCTCTAAGCATCGCAAGAGTCGCTGTTAGCTAGATGACTCATAATTTTAACATATGCGTATTCGATCCTGAGGCCGGCAGCTACTAGTGCAGCCCTAAACCAACGTGCTGAGCATCAAACTTAGCGGAAAAACAGGAGCTATGGCCTCTTTTCGCTGCTCTAGCTGTGCCAAATGATTCATCAAAACGGATAAACACACTACAAGCGCTCTCAGGAAGACAACATTATGCAGGGCTTATTCATTTCTAAACACACAGACCCGTGAGCACTGAGAGGGGAAGAAATATTGCCTTGCATGGGGTGTCCTCACATACATTTGCATGTCACATACTCTGCACTACCTTTTTTTTTTGTTGTAAACATCCGCAGGAGAGGAATAACCTACTTGTCATGGACCTTTTCATTACATGGTGCTTAAATAACAGTTAATAATGTTAATATAGTGTAATAATGTTTTTATAGTGCAAACATTTGCCATTGTGAGGGAGTATAGCTGAGCCAGCATCTGACTAAAAATAAAATGAGTCTGTAGCTTCCTTAAGTCCACGGCCTTATCTCAGCGACTGCTTGCGCGAAGCAAGACTAGAGCATGACGGTGATAAATGGCCTGTATCACTAACTGGGAAATATTACAGAAATGCCCTGGCAGACTTGCTAGTGTTCACTGATGCTGATATGTTGCCTGTGGTGACCGAGAACAGCGTTTGTTTGTGTAAAGAGATAGCAATTTGACCATTGCATTTCTGAAAAGTCATTATTTAAAGAAACATACATATATATATATATATATATATATATATATATATATATATATATATATATATATATATATATATAATGTCCAGTGAAAGAAAACAGGTCACGGCATCAGTGTATCTTATATAGCCTATATATATATATATATATATATATATATATATATATATATATATATCTGTCATGAGAAGTCTCGGAGTGTTTGGCATGGTAATGGATACGACAATGTTAATATTTTTGGTTTTGGTGGAATAGATCTGCTACGCTGCTGCTGTTATTGCTGCTGCTGCTACTGACAATGCATATATGCAACACGCTGCTGTGAGCAAGTAAGACATACTGCTGCTGTACATGAATTACCAGCAGCGGATCTGTACTTGTGGAGCTAGGGAAGGTGGGGGGTTTCTGAAAGCACGCTGCAAAATGCAATGCAGACGCTGACTAAGTATTTGAAAGCTCTGCAATAGAGAACGATGTGATTACAATAAGATTGAGTTAAGGACCTATCAAAAATGTGTATATACACACAACAATATAAACTCTGTTTTGTTATATTTTATTATTATATTATGTTGTCAATATATACACCGATCAGGCATAACATTATGATCACTGACAGGTGAAGTGAATAACACTGATTATCTCTTCATCACAGCACCTGTTAGTGGGTGGGATATATTAGGCAGCAAGTGGACATTCTGTCCTCAAAGTTGATGTGTTAGAAGCAGGAAAAATGGGCAAGCGTAAGGATTTGAGTGAGTTTGACAAGGGCCGAATTGTGATGGCTAGATGACTAGGACAGAGAATCTCCAAAACTGCAGCTCCTGTGGGGTGTTCCTGGTCTGCAGTGGTCAGGATCTATCAAAAGTGGTCCAAGGAAGGAATTGTTGTGAAGGGCCATTGATGCACGTGGGGAGCGAAGGCTGGCCCGTGTGGTCTGATCCAACAGACGAGCTCCTGTAGCTCAAATTGCTCAAGAAGTTAATGCTGGTTCTGATAGAAAGGTGTCAGAATACACAGTGCATCACAGTTTGTTGCATATAGCGGCTGCATAGCACAGACCAGTCAGGGTGTCCATGCTGACCCCTGTCCACAGCTGAAAGCGCCAACAGTGGGCATGTGAGCATTAGAACTGGACCACGGAGCAATGGAGGAAGGTGGCCTGGTCTGATGAATCACGTTTTCTTTTACATCACATGGATGGCCGGGTGTGTGTGCATTGCTTACCTGGGGAACACATGGCACCAGTATGCACTATGGGAGGAAGGCAAGCCGGCGGAGGCAGTGTGATGCTTTGGGCAATGTTGTGCAGGGAAACCTTGGGTCCTGCCATCCATGTGGATGTTACTTTGACACGTACTGCCTACCTAAGCATTGTTGCAGACCATGTACACCCTTTCATGGAAACGGTGGCTGGTGGCTGTGGCCTCTTTCAGCAGGATAATGCGCCCTGCCACAAAGCAAAAATGGTTCAGGAATGGTTTGAGGAGGACAACAATGAGTTTGAGGTGTTGACATGGTCTCCAAATTCCCCAGATCTCAATCCAATCGAGCATCTGTGGGATGTGCTGAACAAACAAGTCCGATCCATGGAGGCCCCACCTCGCAACTTACAGGACTTAAAGGATCTGCTGATAACATCTTGGTGCCAGATACTAGAGCACACCTTCAGGGGTCTAGTGGAGTCCATGTCTCGACGGGTCAGGGCTGTTTTTGCAGCAAAAGGGGGACCAACACAATATTAGGAAGGTGGTCATAATGTTATGCCTGTATATACATACAGTATATTAACATTTCAAGTTAACAGTATATATTTAAAATATATATATTATGAATTAACAATGAACAATAGTATATTTATAGATTAACATGAACCTTAATTTATAAATGCATAACATTCTTTTTTTAATTGTTAGTTCATGATGGATTAAAACTGTTAACAAATTGAATGCCACTATAGAGTGCAACTATTTAAATAATAACTTGCTATTCTTTTCAGGACAAACATGCCTTCTTTCTATGTAAATTAGTCTCATTTATCTATTGTGCTTTAATCAGAAAAAACAGCACTATTTTCTTGGTGCAATTAACCTGCTACAAATAAAGATACATTTGCCCTTTGACTATTTTTCCACATGTGGATCTATCTGTACAGAGAATTTCATATTTCATCTTCTGTAACAAAGAGCTTATCTGTGACTGATGTGAAAAGCTGTGTGTGTGTGTGTGTGTGTGTGTGTGTGTGTGTGTGTTGTTAGATCTAAGGCGTTTGGGATATTTTCAGAGATTTTCAGGGACGATGATAAGTTAGAAAAGCCCTCTCTAACATTTTAAGTCCTCTAACATTTGCAGTTATCTTGTAAAATGCCATTCAATCACACTGCATCAAGAGCAGCTGGTAAAATGAATCCCCTTGAAATCAGACACCTTTAAGATCAGAAGATTCTATTTTATTGTCTGAAATGAAATTCTGTGTGAGATGATGGTATTGGTAATAATGCCATATGTTCTTCATTCATCATTGCAGTGCTAGATAATTGAGAACTGTCAATCAAGGAGATAAGTTGTTATTGATCACCATGATGATTCATGTAAGGTCACGTGATTAACTGACATGTACATGCACGTGATCATAATTCACCAATAAATCATATTGATCTTTTATTATGACATTGGACAGTGTGTTGCAGGCTTACCAACATTTTTTTCCAATAAATTAAGCAATTAAATCTTTAAATATCATCTTTAAATACTGAATTATCAGGACACCTTTAATTTATATAGAAGATATATTTTCAGTCTTTTAATAATATTTAAAAAAAGGGTGAAGATGTCAATTTTCCTATAGGCCGAACATCACTTTTGGCCACTACTGTATTTGTTTATATATTTGTTGCATGTGTGTTAGGTTCTGTTTGTTTTTTGTTATTTATTTTGATGTGTCTTGTTAGTCTGTGCATTTTCTGTACACTCATCTAGCAGACCATAAGCTGTATGACTTTGTGTTTCTAATGTTCAGTCTGCACTGCTGTATGAAAAGTACCTAATTACTTTCCACATGCCTGATCTCTCTGAAATCAGTCTAAACTGATTGCTGCCAGGAAACATACAAACGCAATGCACAGTGACCTTTCAGAGCATAAAGAACGCTCTGTAAAAACTGCTGATGTTCAGGGAGTTTTATGTCTGTAATAATACACAGAAAAGATGATTTCTGGCTGTCTGTGTGCACAGTGTGTTCACTCAGGGTCATTGATCAAATGTTACAGTTGTAAATAAGACTATGCATACTTTCCTGCCACACATTATGCAAAAAGTAATATGTCAAATGAGTAGGATGGCAGAAAATGTAGGCAAATATAACCCAAATGATTTCCTGCATACACTGAGATTCTGAAGTGTGCAACTGGTGGAAACTTTGATATATCATGAGACCACAGAAGCTGAGGAGCCGTCAGATATCAAGATTGAAATTAAAAATTGGTGGAGAACTATACGACAAACAATTCTTTTTAAGTTTAAGTGCTAAGGGCACCAAATGCAGTTAATTGTTAAATTTTACTTTTTAAGAACACCTGGTTAATATTAGTATGTATGCTGTAGTGCCAACCACTACACTAGTACAGTGCCAACATGGCGGAAGCAGGGAATGTATTTATACTACACTCCAGCATACCTAGAAAAGGCGCTTGAAGAATTCAAGAGTTAAGAAGTGCATTTTTCTTTGAACTCAGTACATACGTATTTTGACCATTCTCAGAATTTAGACGGGGCATTTGTCTCTATATCGACCTTAGTTTCCTTTTAGGAAAACCAAGTGCTTTAATGTGGCTTTCAAATGAAGGAATCACTTTTAGAGTCTAGGGAAGAGTTTTGGTTTTATTTTTGTTGGCCGTTTGCGAATGTGTGTGCATTTGTGTGTGTGTTATCGATCTCCGGTGATGGTTGGGGGTGTGGGGGAATCAATGCAAAGTGGGTTTGAGTAGCTAATGGAGATTACTGAAGGTGCATCGTGGAACTTTTCAGACCCTTTACTCTCCAGTGTGTATTGATCTAAAGTCACAAATACACACACACACACACACACAGGAGGGACTGTCATGCATTCACCTTACAAACAGAGTATGTGAAAACACACACACACACACACACACACACACAATGTCTTTGATATCAGTGGAAGACTGACAATTTAGTCCAGTTAAGCAGCTCTGTCAATCTGATATATATTTTATAGGAGCTTATATATAAATAAATATATATATATATATATATATATATATATATTTATATATATATATAAGCTCCTCCCCTTCTTTAAAATGGCCGATAGCGTTTCGCTTATATCACAGCTCGGCCAAAGCCGTTGAGCTTGGTAAAGCTGCAGTTTCCTCCTAATCTCTGACCGTATCTCCTCCTAATCTCCTCCATTTCGGTTTAAAATACAGCATTATGTGCAGAAGGGTCTGATACGTTTTCTGGTATGCACTGACTTGTGCATATAATCCGCTCTGTGTTATCTTGTCTCTAGACCTAGCAGAATGTGTCCGCGCTGTGGCGGTTCACATGACACTATCGTGAAACCAGACTTCATTTGCCACAATTGGAAGCATATTTATACTTTGAATTGTTCCCTATTCCCTATATACCTTATGCGCCAGAGAAACAAGCGTGCCGCCTTCTTTATAATATTGTCTAAAAACTTCTGTTTTTGCGGTAGCTCTGTACATTTCTATGGCATCGCTGTCAAAGAATAATTAGCTGGTGAAGTGGATTTATTTACTTGTTGTAGAGTTAAAGTTATCGTGAGCATTGTAATGTTTAAAGCAGATGTCTTAACAAATGTCAGACTGGGAAGATTTTAAAACGAGCAGTTCATTCATAAATACGAAAGATCGCTGTGGAAATACAAACCGGAAGAAAAAGGACAATGATCGTAGCGCTGAAAAGGGCGGGGCTGCATAAGGTCTATATAGTGCATTATGTGCCATTCACCATGTAGAAAATAGTAAATGTGTGAACAAGTGACCGATTTTAGCTGCAGCTTCAGCATCTATTTATAATGTAGGGGGTGGGATGCATTTAGGGGGAGAGCATTTGATTGGACAGAAAATCTGATGAGAAGTTGAAACAGAGTGATGTCATCAAAATCATTCATCCATATTGGTGGAAGTGAGAGGCTGTAAGATTTGAATGCTTATATCTTCTAAATATGAATTTTGTCATTGATTTGGAGCACACTAGCTTGTAGTATTCATACTAAAAGCCAAAAACCTTCAATTTTGATTTCATGTGGACTTTAAAGGTACAGTATGTAATTTTGAGAGATAGCGGTTGAAATGGGTACTGCTGTCCAAATTCAAAATATTGGAGAGAGTTGTTTCCCCTCTCCTCAGACTTGAAGCTCACGCAGGTTGCCAGATTGAGGACACGCAACAGGAATGAGAACATTCGACAATGGAAGGCAACAAGCATTTTACACTGTAAGTTAATGAGTTGGTTTATCCACATTTAATATGTCTCTGGACATACTGGACAGATGGATGCTAAGGCTTTTTAGGTTGGGTAGAATCTGCGATCTCTGACCCAGTTTGTTTGCTTGTGTCCATGGCTGCAATAAGTTGCGTTTTCTGCCGACTGGCAACCCAGGGGTGTCTAAATACTAAACTGGCAGTGGGCAGGATCACCCTGACCAAAACAAAAACAGACATTCTGACACGGAACACTCATTTCAAAGTAGAATAACTCGATTTTTTTTGATATAGTGTCGTTTTAGAGATTCATTGTGGCTGAAATTAATTTACATTTGTATTTGCAATATTAAATATACCTGAGTTCATATTTAATGATAATGATTATGTATGCATTTATGCTGAATGTTAATATGAAATATTTACATTTCATATTAAAATTTAGCATAAGTGCATGTTTTTCCTCTGAAAATTGGGTCCCAATTTTCACGTTTGCTGTTAGGTGCTGTATTATTTAGTTAGTTAGTTAGTTATTTACTAAAGCATAAAAATACCATGATATGTTTGCAGAGATTTAGGAAACATGCTAATTTTCCTTGTCAGTACAGGCATTGAAATCGTCCCTCTTGATAAGAAATTGATAACGTCACACAGTCAAAATCATGAGTTACACATTTCATTCTGTCTCCCTTCATTATGAAGGAGCTGTGATTGTGAGAATGTGTTTACAAATTAATCGACAAGTAAATATTTAGCAGTACTTAAGAAGAAAGGTAAATAATTTAGGGGCTATTTGTGATTCAGAGGCTGCCATTGGAAATGGAGAAACCCCAGAGCAGGAAAGGGCGGCTTTCATGTCTTGATGGTGCTACATTGCTCTTGTCACTTACACCAGCTCTGTGTTTGTCTGCATGTTTATTATTTTGGCTTGCTTGTCTGGTGGAGCCATGACGCTAAGTTGAGCTGGCAGTAGTGCTCTTAGTGGTACAACCAACACAATTCTCTCTTTCTGTAAGCACTCATGCACACACACACATCCAAAATCTGACAAACAGCCAGGTGATATAAAGATGTTAATAGTATCAGATCAGCTTGTCATGTAATGAAATGCATTTGCTCCGAAAGATATGAGTACTTTAAATGTTCCTCCGTGGACGTAAGGACAGACGTTTTGTTAGATAGCTGTAATGATATTTTTAGTGTATGAATGAACAATGCTTTTCAATGATGGCCCAAGGGTTATAAATAGATAAGAATTCACTGCATATGCAGCAATAATTTAATGCACTTGGAATTGCTGTAACCGAGGTGGCATTTTATATTCCTGTCTTTTCGAAAATAATAACCAGATTATTCTCCCTCTCTCTTTTCTCACTCACTCTCTCACACACGTTTTGACTGTCTTGCACTCAATTTCTCATTTCCATCAGATTAAATTGGAATTATTTGAAGGATTAATCTTTGAAGAGAGCCAAAAGCTTTACGTCTGTTCTTATTTTTATAATTCACATCGAGGTTATTACTGTTATGGGCATTAGGAGGATGTCCAGACAAAGCTTGACCCGCCACTTTGCTGTTTTAAGGTTTTAATGCTAGCACGCTCACACACCAATGGTTTTTCATTAAAATACACACACATTTTCATGGTAGGCTCTGTGTCTCACTACCCAACTTTCTATCAGTAACCTTCAAAAGCATGTGCCGGTGAGTGTAGTTTGAAAAGCATGGCTTTGACTGGCCTGTGCAACTCATTTCCATATTAGAGGAGTGAGAGGAATAGACCCTGTACTTGTGGAGCATGATAATATCTGACAGTCTCATGAGGGATAGAAACCATATCCCTTTTTACCAGTGTGCACTTAAATTTGAATTAAATTCCTGCCATTTTATTTTATTTTTAGCATGCACACTCATAACTAAATCACTTCAATATATGAAGGAATTTAGTGCGCTTATGCATATTCAAGATATGCATTAATGTAATTTATTCATAGAAAAGTGTATGTGAATGTAAGTAGCTATGTATAGTTTTTGAGCGGTAAATCATTATTATAAATGTGTGGCTTTATACACTCTGGTAATAGCTGTTTGTACATAAAACTGAGGCTATTATATGTGCGCTTTGTTTGTAATCATTTTAATGCACAGATATCAAGGGGGACCTGTTAACCTAATTATCGTAAGGATGAGATGATTTACATGAGGCTCCCTGTAAGGGTTTTATGAATAAATGCAGGTGCCCACAACTCTTGCGAAAGGTTAGCTGAAACTAGAGCAGAAGTCAGTTCAGGACAGCGAGACATAGCATGTTTTATTCACTGACAAATTCCCATGACCCACCACCGCACCATCCTTAACATCATCTTTTACTGGCTCTCTTCCTTGCCACTCTGATCAACTGTACAATGCTGTACAACGCTATATATATATATATATATATATATATAATGTGTGTGTGTGTGTGTGTGTGTGTGTGTGTATCCTGGGCAACAACAACAAACCACCAACCACCAAATGGTCAGGAAATGTGCTAAATTTAAGCCAATGCACTACTTAAAAAGCTTTTGGCATACTATGGGAATTTGTGTGTGGAGTGATGAATCACAATGAAACACTAGTTGCATGGTGATGCTCCAGAGCAGTGTCTTCGAAAATCTGCTGAGAAATATAATAATAAATGCATCTCTACCACAGTAAAGCCTGGAGGAAGAAGTGTCATTGTGTGGGGAGCCATTTAGCTGCTGGTGTTGGTGAGCTACTTCAATGTAAAAAGTCATTTACTGTTTTGAGTACAGGATGGCTTGCCACAATTGAAAAGTTATCTAAAGAGGAATGATCAGATGCTATTTTTCAGCAAGACAATGCTCCTGCCCAAATTGCAAAGACAACCAAGAAGTTTCTTGAGCACAAGTCCATCAGGCTCATGTTTTGGCCTGGTCAGAGTCCAGATTGGAACCCTATAGTGAATATTTGGTCTCACATTAAACTCAAACGAATTGGAAGACATTTTTCAACTATACTCATGAACTGTTTGAAGCCAATAACAAAGTCCAGCACTGACTCTTCTTCATGTAAAAAGCTGTCTGCAAGTTGGGGAAGGCTATTCTGTGCTAAGTTTATCTACAGCAGCTATTTGTGCATTTCCTGACCAGTGATTTGTGATTAAAATGTCTCAAGACCATTAAATATTTTGCCATTTTTGGCTTGGCCATTTTTTTTTTTTTTTTTTCTTCATTGGAGAAGAAACAAAAAAGATATAAACAAGGAAGAGAAAGAGCTGGACTAGTTGAGTGGGTGTGTGACGTGTGAAGGTGTGAGAACACAAGGAGCCCTCTGCTATCACGCTCATTATTACAATATTCCCACTTCCTTTTGCAGTTGTCAGTGCTTTGGAGTGACTGTGTGTCACTTACAGCCTGTAGTCACAGACACTGTCACTATCAATATAAATACCAGCAGGGTCTTTAGCTTCAGCAGGTCTTGCTCTCTTACACACTCACAAAAGAAACTTATTAACCACATCAGTATGCACTGTTCCTTTTAAAGGGATTGTCCACCCAAAAATGAAAATTCTGTCATCATTTACTCACCCTCATGTCGTTCCAAACTTATATGACTTACTTTCTGTGTTGGTACTGTATAACCAAACTGTTTCGGTTCGCAATGACCTACACTGTACGGACAAAAAATACAATGGAAGTCAAAGGTTAACCGAAACTGTAAGGTACTTCTGATGTTACAGCAAGAAAAATGTCTGCTAATACAGTGGTAGCCTACTTGTTTGTAAGTGCTGGGGGAAAAAATCAATACTTTCAGATGTATTTAATGTATTTTAATGTGTAGTATAGAATATGTGGTACATTCTTAGCTGGACTGCTTATTGACATTTATGTGATTTGTGCAGTGTTTTCTTTGTCATTTATGCAAGAAAAAAATCAATTGCGAAAATGCATTTAAATTTAAATGTAAATATTCACAAACACGGCAATAGCGCATGACTGGCAACACAATTAAACCAGAATCGTTTGACTTGCAATGCGACAGGTTCCGAAGATAACTCGCCACCCGTCCCGCATTTTGCTGGACAATGCCGAAATTAAGAGCTTTGTCCCACATCCCACAAGACATAAGCATAAGCAGTGTCGTGCATTTCAATTATGCCTGTATTATTTTTGTCTTCTCTGAAATTGCAATACCACAATTAGAAATAAGGTAATAAAATGCAACTGGCATTTACAAATCCATTTGCGCAGCCGTCACGTTCTAGCTAGAGCAGGGAAAACAATGCAGTGGTAGAGAGGAAATGTTTCGCTGATGACGACTGGACTGAGCAAAGGAATCAGTGAAGACATCGTCAAAAGTTATTAAAAATAGCTACAACAGCCAGGACTTCATATATACACATACTGGATAAGAACATCCTGATCAAACATGCCAGATCCAACAAAAAATACAAGTTCAAGATGCACCGAATCCGGTAAAAGGCATTTAATGTTTGCATATATGCTAGAGCTGGGCGGTATATCGAGTTTGTACGATATATCGATATATTTTTTGTATACGATACGGAATGAGGCAATACAGTTTATATCGATATACAGTAGTTTTATACGAGTGCATTTGAAACATAGCGGTGGATGTCGCAGAGTGAGCTGCTGCGGGGAAAATACATAATACAATTTGTCCTAAACATGAGACATGCTTAATATTAAGGGCTTTAAAAATAGTCTTACTCATAAGATTATGATATAGTTAACACGTAGGCTATAGTTTAAAGCGGCTTGCCCCGTCATATGTTTTGAGTCTGACATGTGCTGACAGATATTTGCGCTGTTTAATGCGTTTGTAATGTAATGTTTTTCTCAGCGCATAACTTACATTTCACAGGTATATTCTCCATCTGTAAATGTTAGAAAGTAATACAAATATTTCCATTTTGCTGTCAGGAGTAGACGAGCCTTCTGCTAGCGTATCTCCTATAAACTATAGACTTCCGTGAACGAGCGCCGCCGCGCGCATCTCCGCCAAACAGACGGAGCGCAATAGAATCTCCATAATTCTGATTAAAATATACATTTTGCTAAAATGGTTGTTGTTGAACAATAAATGTGTCATATGTAGAATTTTAAACCTACAAATAAGTGTATTTTTATGATAGCAGTAAAGTGACTATTTGGGGTAATCAAAATAGCCTAATATAGCTAATTATTCTGTGCTTTTGTTTTTATTTTCAGATTGTAATGTTACAATGTTAGAATGTAAGGTAATTTTCCCCTTTTTAAAAAAAAATAAATACAGATTTCTTTTCCCTTTTTTTCTAAATCCAAATAGAAAAATGTAGAAAAAAATACAGAGATATGATTTTTTGGCCATATCGCCCAGCCCTAATATATGCATATATATATATATATATGTGCACATATATGCATATATCCCATGAAATGATGGCATATAGGCATTCCAACTAATGTAAATCAATATTTACATAGTATAATAGTAGAAAATATATATCTCTCACACGTGTCCCGCATAGTCCCGCAAACTCACATATATGTCCTGCGACAGAGCAATAACCAGGTGGTAACCCTAGCTTCTTATAACTAAACAGTAACACGAACCAGAATGAAACAAAACAGGAAGAATACTAACAATGCTGATTATTCTAAATGTGTTCTTGGTGGTGGTGAAGAAAAGTTTTCCCCAATGAGTAAACAACCTCATTTTTACATTTAAATTGGGTTGATGCACACGTAACTGGTGGATAGCTGATGTGGTAGTTGGCCCTTTATTCCAAATAAGCAACCACACTAAATGGTGAATCAATACAAACAAGATCTGGCTTGTGTAGCAACAGGTATTTGTATCAAATGCCTCATTATTTCAAAAGACAACGCTCATTTGCCTATGCATTACCTAACTCCTTGAATCTCAGCCTCCCACAAGTCAATTATTTAAAGAGTTGACTTAGCTCCAAGGGATGGAAGACATGACCAGCTAATGCCAGTGCACTCTGGATGCTCGTATGTCTCTATATGTTGTTTTAATGAGGTAATATATTCGATCCATGCATTATAGGTTTCTCTTATTTATTAAGGAATATTGTTCTTGCATGTGCTGTTTAGTTTAAATGTTGTGAGCACTACCTGAAGGGATAACATAATAAGAAGGGCTACTTGTTTGATATACCAATAAATATCTGTTAGTTCTTTCTTCACCTAATGCTTCAGGCAGTAACATGCTGATGCTGTTGTCACTTTTGATATCCTGGCTCAGTGAATTTGTTAAGAATTCCCCAGAAGCATTGTACATTATTCTGTGTGCCATGGCTTAATTCTGATTAGTTGAAAGACATTCCAAGGTGTTTTCTGCAGGAAACTGGGTGGCTGAAGTAGTTCCAGGTTTAATGAACACATTACTTATCACTTATAACTTATCTTCATTCTTTCCATATAGTTACAAAGCATTATATAAAATATTTATTTATTTGAAATGCTTAAATAGCTATTTAATTTCATAATTTCACGCTAATTACTTTTTATTATTTAAATGTTTTTTTTCATAATTTACTTTAAAAAAAAAGAAGTCACACCTATGTGATGGATGGATGGATGGATGGATGGATAGATAGATAGATAGATAGATAGATAGATAGATAGATAGATAGATAGATAGATAGATAGATAGATAGATAGATAGATAGATAGATAGATGTTTTACTGGTTTTCTTCTGTGAATGCTCCGTTCTCTGAGTGGTAGACAAATGCAGAAAGACAGGGACTGGGGCGGTGGGAGAGAGATGCATGAGGAGGAAGTGTATGGGGGATTCCATGTCTCAACAACCTGCTCAGGTCCAGTATGATGTGATTTGAACTGAATTTATACACACATGCACACGCACATACAAAGAGGCCTAACCTGAAGGGTCACGTGGGTTATTGGATATCCAACTGGGAAATGTCATCTCTTGGTCTGATGCTACTAGCATACATATTGTACTGATCACTCTTTCTCTCTCTCTCTCTCTGTGTGTGTGTGTGTGTGTGTAGTGACCTGGTCAGTGGTGGCTACGTTTTATATGATGTGACAGAAAAAGATGACCAATATGTGAGGCGACTCTCTCTATCCTGAAAAACATCCCTCAGGACCATTGACTGTCTGTTGAGGTTATTGTAAGTTTTGGGGCTTTATTACGTTAGATGGCCGACAATTGACCAACAATAAGCTGAACAATTGTGAGCTTATAAAAAAAAAAGTATTAGATATATATTGCAACTCTCATCACCTTGTACAATGTCTTGGTTATGAGAGGAAGTTTCAGAGTTTCTAAAACTTGCCACTGTAATAAAAAGAAAGGTTTTTTTTGTTTGTTTGTTTAATGTACTGAGAGCTTTATTCATCATATTGATTAATATTATGAACACGAGAGGCACGTGAATATGAACTTCTGACATGTTTATGATTGATGTCCATTCAAAATACCTATAGGCCTTAATGTTTACTTAAAAAGTTTGGCTTTAGGCCATGCATGGCTAACCATAGTCATATATCATGCAGTTGATGTGTAGTTTCCATATATGTAGGTATTTATTTGTGCACTATGTACCGAATGGTCCTTAAATGTGCAGCACGCCACAATTGTAAAGCCAATCTTTTTGAGAACATGAGAAAGAGGATGCCTGTAACAAATGTTCTGAGTAGTTATGGTGTTTTGTGTGTATTTTAAAGCCCACATGTCTCAAGTGAAGCAGTCAAGTGGCATGGAAATCCAGTTAAAGCTACATTAGGCAAGTGCTATTCACACAGACACACTCACAACACAAAAACACATGCAAATCCACTCATAATGGCTACATAATGGAAATTGTAGTATGTCGCCACAAAAACTAGCCTACTGTGAATGGCCACAATGACTTGCACAAACATGCAAATCCTGTTGGTCTGTGTAAAGACGGCAGTATAAGCCCCTTTCTCGTTCACAATAACATTTGGTGATATTATGTCGGAATCCTGTTATCACACATCAATAGAGAAGGACCACAAGCGGGGGAGCCCTTCAGGACAAAAAAACAACAGCTTCAAACGGCTGTCGAGAATGTATGCGTGTGCTCGTCCAACAGTCTTTGAAAAATAAAGACTCACTGATGAAAGACAAGCCCACACTCTGAATAGGTTAACGTAGCAATGAGACTCAATTAGCTGGATTGCTAAATCGAGCCGTGTCCACAAAAACAACACTCGAGTTGTGACCAAGACTACGATAGACTGGTACGTACAATGAAAACGCTTTTGTTTCTTCCTCCCTTCTGTCTTATCCTTCTAAATGAGCTGGGAACATATTTTGACACAAAAAGACACCGAGAGACTTTTCAAGATGCAGAGGATGCAACCAGCCTCTTTTGTGGTGGATTAGTATGTGTTAGAGAAAATTAGCATTCGCACGTTTCTCTAGCATGACACACGCTTGTACGCATTCAGCTCGCCCAGCTGTCTCCCTTCAGTATGCCAGCACGACCCGCTGGTCCCCGTGTGTGGACAATGCCCTCACACCATAATTAGCTCTGCCAGTCAAGTGTCTCAAATTGGATTATCCGCAGTTCTTTTGGGGTTTCTTCATATCAGAGGAATTCACCACATAAAGCTCCAGATTGAGAGAGTCTCGGAGGGTCCTGTGAGAGGGCCCAAATGGTACAATGTTCAGGCCATAGCCCCACGGTTTTCCACCCACCAGGGTGCCCCCATAAACCAGACAATTGCATTATTCTCACTAAGTAGCGTGGTGGGATAAACACAAATGGCCATGCCTTAGATTTGTGGGCTGCTGGTTTTTGCCACAAGAGAAAGACTGATGAGAGAGTACTTGAGGAGACAATTATTGATCACTATCTTTGTCAGCACCACGGCGACCCGATTCGAAAGCCTCAGTGTGATAATCCATTGTTTCTGTCATAAACTTATGGAACAAGCATATTTTGGTTTTGTTTGAAGGAGGCTGAAATGAAATGTTGGCATAATAAAGTAGTTTTCTCGGGTTTTGTTTACTCAGCTACATACCAGCACAAATATACAAAGAATGAGAGATGGAAGAAATGAATCCAAATGTGGATAATCAACTTGTGTTTTTTGCTGCAAGACAAATCAAATTGAGATGTTTTTTTAGAAATAAAATCAATGTGTTTATACTTTATTCTTTTTAGTGTATTCATTTTCTTTACAACAAAACAAACCATTTAGTGATGCTCAAGTAATTAGAACTTGCTGCATTGCTTAGCACTGTTCTTGAATGTCTTGTATAATAGAATGAAGGTATTTTAATAGCTTTGGCCACAGCATACTGTACTGTTTATGTAAATGTAATTAGTAGGCACTTAGTAAAACTAATGAACACAACACGCTTTTATAAGGAAACATCATTCTTTTATTTATTTATTTATTTTTCTCTGTTTTTTTAGAATGTCAGCATTAATGTCAAATATTATTGGCTTGAGTTACTTTGTGGCTGATTGTTGTCTTGTTTTTTAATAACTTTAAAGTAAAGTTTGAAATGAAAAGAATACAAATAAATTTTTTTATTTATAAGGTTTGGGATCAATAAGACTTTTTTATCCATTAAGACACATTAATTTGGTTAGTAAATACATAACAAAACAGACATTTTCTATTTCAAATGAATCCACAAACTTTTTTTTTTTTTTTGCTTTAGTTATGCTGTTCTGTTAGATCGGAATCAGTTACAAGATAAATTATGCCTTAAAGAGTTGGTCACGCTAAATGAATTAGGCCGTATTTGAATTAAATGCTTCAAGTGACCAATTCAGATTTTTTTTCTCTTATGTGGCACAGATCGGATATGTCCCATGAACTTGTAACCAGGAAAAAAACAAAACAAATTGATTCTGATATTCTCAGATGGGTTTCAGGCCTCATTCATACATGGAAATAAATCTGATATGATTCGGATATATGCATTTGCCATGTATGCCATGTAAGCGGACAGATCAGATATTCCCGTCAATGCAAGTTGTGCATCATTGAAAATGTTGACTCAGTTGGACACCAAACGCGACCACATGACTCTTTTCAATGCCCAGGCCTCCTATTTTTTCCTCCACCCTCCACAAGAAACCAATGTTTTGCTAACCTTCAATGATAGTGCAGAAAGCAAAAGCTTGTATTATCTTTTCGTCTGCGTCCATAATTGCGCCGTTTTCAGTTCTTTTTTGGCCTAAGCTTTTCTGGGTCAATACGTCTACCTTGGGTTGTTTCACCAAGTGTATAGTATAAATGCAGATATCAGATATGGGTCACTTTTAAAAGTGTGTATATATAGTGAACAATTCAGAATTGGGCATCAAGATCTGCAGTGTAAATGTGGCCTATGTGTGCTGCCTGTTTTGGCCAGGACCCTCTTACAAAAGAGATTTTAAATATCAAGAGTATATTAACCAAAAAGAAAAAAAAAAAAAATATTAAGCAGTTTTCAACATTGATAAATAATATTTCTTGAGCAGCAAATCAGCATATTCGAAGGATCATGTTACACTGAAGACTGGAATATAATGGCTTCTGAAAAACATTGGAATAAATTACATTTTAAAATGTATTAAATAGATATGAAAATAATCTAATATATCAAAACTCAATTATTTAAAATAGGAAACAGCTATTTAAAATTGGAATACTATTTATTAATAGTATTTTTTTTATTAAATGAATGTAGCCTATTCTTTCAAAAATCTTAAAAAAACAACCTCAAACTTTTGAACAATAATGTGTTTTGCGGCATTATGATTCAATTAAATTATGACATAGTAGCTGCGTCAGAAATCGAATATTTCTCTACTAAATAGTATGCGAAAAACAGTACGCCAACAGAGTGGCATGTCCCAATTCATAGTATTTGAAAAACAGTAGGGGAAAAGTCCATGGATGGCCTACTACTTCCGGTGAGATTCTGAAGTGTGCACTTGAGGGAGTGAATGAAAACGAGTGAGTGAATTCAGAGACTGGGTGCACCGGAAGGGCCACTGCTTCTTATCTTGAACTCTGTCATGGAAATTATCAACAAACCTTAATTAAACAATTTAACATTCAATTAAAAAAGGAATTTATACCTGTATGATATTATGCTATACTCACACTGGACCAGCAGTTTGGAAAATAGATGGATGAATGATTCTGCTGCAGGGTGCCATCTGCTGGCGAGACATGGGAATTCATTAAGCGCAACCCTCACAGTGCATTATGGGTATTCCATTGAGTGTACATTGGTTGTACACTCGTTATTGCGGTGCATTATGGGATTGAATGAGTGCATTCGATAACGTCCACTATGGTTTCGGGCACCACTACAAATGGCGTCCCCTCAAATAGTGCCCTATTTAAAGGTACATGGAGTGATTTTGAACACAGCCATACATTTGTTTGGTGCCTGAATGAATCAACATTTTTGAACGAATCGGCTGAGTGAATGATTGAACTGCGTAACTAACCTGCAGAAAGCATCAATGAAAAATCCCCATCACTAATGCAATAACATGGATGTTTTGCTGGACGTTTTCTTATGACACTATCCTGGAAAAACATGTGCAATACGTATTGTAGAACTGCTAGTAATGAAAATGTTACCAAATCCTTCAGGCTCAGATATGCAAGTTAATGCATTAAAACTCCCTACGTATCTTCTCCAGCTTGGCTGTGTAACATTAATAAAGTTGTTCGAGGTAATAATCTCAAACAACTGCTGTGTTGCCACAGGCCTGACATGTGAGGAACTATGGGTAGTCTGTGAAGATTTTGATCGGTCAAACAGCCTGAAAGCAGGACCCCCTTCTAGTTTGCCGGAGCGCAGGCCCACCCCTGCTGTGGTATTTACATGGTAATTAAGCCGTCTTTATTGGAGAATAGGTCTCTCGTGCTGCTGACCGACCATGACCTTTCTGCCTGACCAGACAAGTATTAAACATCTAGAAATTACAACACGTCAAGAGCTGGACACTGCAACCCTGAGCTACCACACTCAGCAATTGAATGTAGCTATTCAAGTATATTGAATCATGAAAAGAAGAGAGACAGACAGAGAGGGAGAGAAGTTAAGCACATCTATATTCACCATCAAGGCTCCCCGTGTTTGAATTTAAGGAACCTGCTGGGATTGTCATTTTCTGAAGCTCTTCGCCTATACACTTGTTTAGTGTTCTTTGTTTTAGTTTTTACGGGATTCTTGAAATTGAATAGAGTGAACGCTGCACATAGCTCTGTCCCCATTTGAATTGAACATCTTGTGGGGAACATCAGCAGCAAAGTCTTACCATAATTGGTACACTTCAAAAAGAGTCACATAACAAAGCTGTTTCTGCATATTTCTCTTTACGTAATGAAGTCTGAGCAAGTGATGGAACTGAGTGCTTTAAATAATAATATATAAGGAATAAAGAAAAACACTTAATTACATTTAGTGCTAGTTACAAAAGACCAATCTAATCGTAGAATTCGAACTCTTTCTTCTATAAACTTGATAAATGTGCCACCCAAAGCAGTTGGTACTGTATATTCCTGAAGTCCTTGACTGGTTGGAAGCCAAGCTAACAAGATTAGTTACTGTGGATTTTCAGCTTTTACACTTCATATTGGTGGAGGTTCGTTGTGCGTTTGATCACCTAACATGCGATTACGTTTTCCCAGTGTGGATTAGCTTCCTCCGAGGGGCCTTGTACGCTAGGTGTATCTCTGCACTGTAAGAAGCTTAGTGGAGAATGTGTGCAGGGTAATAGCTTTAGTTTTCTGTGCCATTTTAGCTTTAAAAATCAGATTCCTTCCTAAAGTTTGACATACACACAGTGATTTGTCACACAGGCACAAATCCAAGGTCGAGTTTTGGGGGGTTTAACTTCAGCTACAACTCCATCGCAGACATGCTAGTTAGCATTGTATGTGCACGGCGACGTATGAAGCATGTGTGTGTGTGTTTGTGTGAAAGCGGGAGATTGGGGTGAACGCACTAAACTGTTCAGAATTCATTGGAAAGTCATGACCCATTCTTCATGATATTGCTGAGATGCTGGATAATAGAGTCCTGCATTCTGCTGGTGAGGTGATATTTCCCTGATATGTAATTTTGGAGTATATAGCGTAATGATGTGAGCAAACATCTCTCTCGCTCTCTACAGAGTCACTGACTGGTCTGCTTGCTCAGCAGAAATAACAATAGGCTGATTTAAAAGCAAAGTCCATGCATTTGTAAACAGGCCAACAAACAAACACACACACACACAATATGCACTCATCGGCAGGTAGATCTTTTTGTTCACTGTACTCTTTTATTTCTAAAATTATGCTTGGCTAATACATTATAATCATGATCAGCACTATGGCCCTTATCCAAATGCATACAATTCATGCTCGTTTTTAAATTTGGCCCTGTACCATAACCTAATCCATTTCCTCCCCAGAGCTGGTCAAATTTCAGAAGTAAAGAATTGGCTGCCTTTTCAGTTCATGTGTTGGAATTTGAATGGACTATATGCATGGAGCGTTCTTTAGAACTTCCACAACAATATAAGCTACCAGGGCTGCGTTCAGCCCCGACAAAACGTTGCAAAACGTTTTTTTTAAACGGAAATGGTGGTGCGTTGAACGCCCTGTTCTGATGACGCAAGAGTTGCAACTATGGCAGCTGAGAAGGCCATTCTTTGTGTTCTTTTTGAAGAATTGATATTCTATATTTTTACTATAAAACTCTCATGACAAAAATGTAATGTAATTGTAATGTAATTGTTGCGTATACCGCGCTGCAGCGGACACATTTGTAAACGACTTTACTTGGACCCATTGTGCAAGCTGTTTCTTTAATACCACGTGGTTTATATACATGTTGCTGCTGATTGGACTGACATTTTTGACACACCCACCAAACAAGAGAAAACGTATCTCAAACCCTGTTGCACACCATTGCACACAGATTCCAGGAAACATGTCGTTCAACCCAGAAACCGTAGCAAAACGTTGCGCACCGGTTTGAGCTTGAACGTGCCCCTGGAAAACTTCGGGTGAAATGTCACTTGTTGGTGTGTTAAGTTTTGTGTCAATGTACAGCGAATAATCGGCTAACAGTTCGCCAGAAATGGCCAAGCTGGCTTAACTCAATCAATCAATCAATCAATCAATCAATCTATCGATCTATCCCTTTTTGCTACCACAATTCAAATTCTTATTTCAGTTCTGAATGACGCACTAGCTTGAACCTTCCATGTGAATGTTATGGGCTCACATCTCAACTTTTGCTCTTTTCAAAACTTGCCCAAATATTTCTGGAATTGACCTGAGGGTTAGTTTATTTTGAGAGTCTCTCCTGTTGAATCCTCTCTGTTAACCTTTTTAAACTGCTTCTTTAATCACACACCAAGTTGCAGATGAGTATTAAGATGCTGCGGTAAACCCAGATACCCAACATATTACAGAGCTCTGCATGCAGCTGTCAGATTGGGTTTATTATGGAGTCATTTGCTCACGGCACTGCATGCATCCCAGGTCTGCCATGTTCTACTCCTTGTTGAGCAGTGACCAAGAATGCTCTCTCTCTCTCTCTCTCTCTCTCTCTCTCTCTCTCTCTCTCTCTCTCTCTCTTTCTCTCTCTCTCTCTCTCTCACTCCTGCCTCCACCCGCTGTCCTTCAGGTTCTTGAGGCATTTGATAAAGCGACTCAGGCATCCTCCCTACACCGAGCCATTTCCAATAAAGTTTTTGCCGTTCACAGTCCTGACAGAGTATTGTTTAGTCACCACTTGTTTAGTCAAACACACAACCATTTGTGTGTTTAAAAAAAGAAAAACACCCCTAATATTCTTTATGTAAGCAGGTCAAGTACTTGAAAACACAGTGCCCACCTGAGATTACCAGACTACTTATCAGTGGGGGTTCAGTGCTGCTGAGCTCTAATGTTTGTCGAGTGCTTCTTAACGCTTGCATTATCACAAACGCTGCACTTTATACTGGCTTTCCAAGCAATTTAGGCCCGTGGCATGTGTCTTCATTTGCATTCGAGTGGATAAAGCACTTTGCTTTACATGTTTGTTACCTGATAATCATTGTAATTATCATTATTAATCAATGAATCAATAATTATTTAGCAATGAAAATACTACACATACAAGAGCGTTATATAACAACTTTACAATTAATATTTTGAAAACCAAATTATTCCAATAGTAATTTAATGGCAACACTTTACAATAATGTTTCATTTGTAAACATTAGTTAATTACATTTTATAAAATGGATAATTCCGGCCCTTGATTCTGATTGGTTGAGCTGTGTTCAAAGCCGTTGTAAAATTCCTGAAAACATACAGCTGACCGCATTACATAAGTATCTATGCTTGTGAGTGTGTGCTGCGTCTGTCTTAGCAACCACTCTTAGCAATGTAAACATGTTTGTTCTCAATTGATTTTGTTCATTGAAGCTTACTGCATTACGTAGAAGAGTATTGTGAGAGAGATATCGAGTGACAGAGTGTATTACCTGCATTCAGATTTGGCATTTTCCTTCAGGTCAGTCCATGTTCATAATAAAAAACCTGTTTGAATATCCACTGCGATCTTGTCCTTTTAACATTTACTGTGTTTTTCCCATAGACTGTAAAAAAATATGGACGTAGTGTCCGTGACATAACCCGTAGATTTCTGAAGAGCATTTTTAAAGCCCAAATGCTGCCATTGACATCTTGGCAGTGCGTCATCGTGCGTCACTCCCGGATAACTGAAAATGGCCAAAGAGGCGGGACGTGGTTGGAACCTGGTTGCTGAAACCACGCCCGCCTAGCGCGACATGATCATTTTAGCAGGCTAAGGAGCTATCTATCTATCTTAGAGTATTAATAAAGATAACATGTTATATCATTTGAAAGTTCTAAAGGTTTACTGTCAATCTACATTGTCTTTTTTTACGATATAGATGCTCCAGCACCAGTAATACTGTGATTTGTGTCGGGTGTGCAAATGACAACACGCAAAATCAAAATGGGACTTCATACCTTTGTAATGAAATAGCAATTGCGAGATGAATCCAATACGTCACACTTGGGTAAAATGTCCATGAGCGTCCATTGAAAAACAAACAACAGCACTTTTTGTCCACAAAATCCATATTATTTGATAGTTGTATGAAATAATCCTGAAAAAAAGCACAAAAAGCACTCGGCTGGAGTTAGCTGAGGTAACATGACGGCTCCCAGACAGCAGCGGCAATCCACCTGTCACTCAAGTGACCACGGCCTTAATTATGCAGAACTTTAAGGCTTAATACAATTTAAACGGATGAGTTATAAAAAAAATTCACCCCCCTCACAGTTGTCATGAAGGGCAAAATTAGCTGTATAGACCAAAACCACAATTTGTACCAGGCTGTAAACATGTTTTTTCTGCTGTAAAGTTGGGCATTTTAACATGGGGCTCAATAAGATTCTGCTCTCTTTTGGAGCCTGTCCCTAGCGGCCAGTTGATGAATTGCAGTTTAAGTCACTTCCGTATTGGCTTCAAGAGAAACTGGGGGAGGTTGCTGCTTGGATTTCCCGTGCCCTGCTGACATTGACAGCGCTAGTCAAAGCATTTGTCCTTTGCGTCTTGTTCCGTGTTTACAACAAGTTTCAATATAAAAGTCTTTGAGACTGAGTGACTCACTCATTAAGACAATCTTTGTCGCCATCTAATGGCATAATAAATGTAACTTCTGTTGCTGTTCATGGTTAGGGACGCTCTGCATCGTGCCTAACAATGCCCCTTAGCTGTTATAAATTCACTGTAAAACACGGCTTCTTGGGGCTTGTTGTTTTAATTTAACATGAACTAAGAAAGAACAATACTTCTAGAGCATTTATTAATCTTAGCTATTGTTAATCTAAACATTTACTAATACTCTACATTATTCAAATCCAAAGTTGTTAATGCACTGTGAACTAACATGAACATTATTATTAACTACCATTAACAAAGGTTAATAAATACTGACAAATGCATTGATCATTATTAGTTTGTTAGTTAATGCATTAACTAGTATTAAAAAATGAGACCTTATTGTAAAGTGTTACCAATTAAATGGAGAACTCAGCAAATTAACTCATGCAGTGTTGAGGATAATGAAATTATTTTTCTTTTACAGAGTTACAATTTTAAACCTGGAAATAAGCTTAAGCTAATAATTAATAAGCTAATAAGTTTTAAAGGGTTAGTTCACCCAAAAATAAAAATTCTGTCATTTATTACTCACCCTCATGCCGTTCCACACCCGTAAGACCTTCGTTAATCGTTAAAGCGATGAGAATAGTTTTGCTGCGCCAAAAAAACCCCCCAAAAAAACCCGACTTATATAGTGATGGCCAATTTCAAAACACTGTTTTCTGAAGCTTCAGAGCGTTATGAATCAGCGTGTCGAATCAGCGGTTCAGAGCGCCAAAGTCACGTGATTTCAACAGTTTGGCAGTTTGACACACAATCCGAATCATGATTCGACACAAAAGATTCATAACGCTCTGAAGCTTCCTGAAGCAGTGTTTTGAAATTGGCCATCACTATATAAGTCATTATTTTGTTTTTTTGGCACACCAAAAATATTCTCGTCACTTTATAATATTAATATTGAACCACTGTACTCACATGAACTGATTTAAATATGTTTTTAGTACATTAATGGATCTTGAGAGAGGAAATGTCGTTGCTGGCTATGGAGGCCTCACTGAGCCATCGGATTTCAATAAAAATATCTTAATTTGTGTTCCGAAGATGAACGAAGGTCTTACGGGTGTGGAACGGCATGAGGGTGAGTAATAAATGACAGAAATTTCATTTTTGGGTGAACTAACCCTTTAAGATTTTTTTTTTTTTTTTTTTTTTTGTATGTCTAGGTGACTAATGGAAT
This sequence comes from Ctenopharyngodon idella, assembly GCF_019924925.1. Lineage (NCBI taxonomy): Eukaryota > Metazoa > Chordata > Actinopteri > Cypriniformes > Xenocyprididae > Ctenopharyngodon > Ctenopharyngodon idella. Next base: position 13,528,002 of record NC_067233.1, on the reverse strand, counting down.
AAATGTAATCTCCTTTGTACAGATGGTCGGGTGTTCTTGCTTCTACTTGAAGCACAAGATGCTCCTTTGGATCATTCTCAAATCATGATCATCATGATTTACACAGTCGTGCAGCTTGAGTGCTGCTGTCAATTAAAGCAAAATTAGAACATGCCACATGCCAAGCCATTTTGACATTTATGTTAATTTTTCAGTTCAACTTTTAAATCAAATTATTATGCTGATTATATAATTTGTAATGAAAAGATTTGATTAAATTAGAAAAAAAGCAGTTTAGAAGCATTTTCACTCTCAGTCTTCTGGGCCCCTCTGCAGGCTTCTCACTTGGCTTCAAAGTTCTCCGGAAGACAATTTGCTGATTAGCCTAGTCTGTGACTTGTTTGGGTCCTGATCTTGAGGAATGTGGATACTGCCTGAGGAGTTATTTGCGTATCTATTTGTTTGTTTGTGTTTGGAGCGTGTGATGGCAAAGCTGTGAATAATTGGGCCGATTTGTATTCTATTTACCAGACTCTGATAAAGGCCTCACAGGAATTCCACAAATTGATTAATTCAGACGAGGGAAAAATTTATCACCAGCTGCTGTCGAGCTTCCCTCTCAAATGCATCAAAGGACCTTATTATAGGTCACAACAGAGGGGCCTCCATGAACAAGGTTGGGAGCCGCTGTGTTAGTGAGAGAAAGGACCAGCACTTACACAGATGCTGCAGATTTGGCCAAAGTGTGCAAATGCAATATGCTAAGGTGTGATTGGAAATGTTATTTTATCATTGCTGTCACTGAGGGAAGATACAGGTTTTCATTTTCAGTAAAGTGTAAGAAACTAACTGCGACAGCAAAACTAACCAAACTTACATGTGCTAGTATATTAACAATTTATCTACACTACTATAAAAATTTGTACTGACCCCAAACTTTTAAAATGTTTTTGAAAGGCTGCACTCCAAGGCTGGATTTATTTGATTAGTTAGATTTTTTCAGGATTCTTTGATAATTATAAAGTTCAAAAGAACAGCATTTATTTAAAATCTTATTTATAAAGTTGATTAACTGTGGTTAATATATCACATATAGTGTTCTATGATCATAACTGTCACCTGGATATGATATATGGTGTAATATTAATGTAAAGCGGTGTGACTTTTAGATTCAGCAATGTGGGAGGATGACAGATGGAGAGCTAATAAGATGGAAATGTCTTAATGATGGAGCAGAAAAGTTCTAGTTTGCAATTTTTTTATTTTTTTATTTTATTTATTTATTTTACAGATGAAACAAGCATTATTATGGCTGTCAATTTAAAGCTACAGTCCGTAAGTTTTGCCTCTTTGTCGCCATCTCTGTTTGAAACCTGCAATTGCAGTTATTTGCGGAATTATCATCTTTACGAGGGTTGTGCATCGGCAAGGCTTCTTAGAGCGGACAAATCTAATGTAAAGTCAAACTACTTTTAACTTGATACGAATCAAAAAACATTATATATATATATATATATATATATATATACGAAAAAAAAAAACACTTTACTTGTAATGTAATGTCTTTGAATTATTTGGATTTGGATGTTTTTTTCATCTTGTAATTTGATTACAAATTTGAAATGATTGAGAGCTCTAACATAATATATAGACTTTGGCTTTGAAAAAGTTATAAATCTTTGCAAACACACAGAGACCTGCGCACAGACGTGTTTAGTCACATACACACAGAGATATTATCCAGCAGAGCTAAAGGCCAGGCTCAGTGCTGCAGAGCTGATGTACTCTCTGTATGCCTGCCCTGCATCAGTTCCCTGTCTGGCGCTGGCTCTCGGTGACAGATGAAACAGGAAGCACACAGCCAGTTTGGCCTGTCACAGTGTATGTAGAATTACTGCTCTGCTTCTCCAACCATCATCACTTGCTGCTCTGCCAAATCAATCAGCAGAAATAGAGAGATAGGAGCATGGATGGATAGCACATGAGCAATAGTAAATTGCAATTTTGTGATGTTTTTTCTTACCTCTCCTATTAATGATTGTGCAGGCTTGAATGTCACGTCTTTTACAATTTATAAAGTTGGGTTGCAGAGTCATTGATAAAGTATTGAATTTCACAGCTTTTTGGTCATTTGTACAGTGGGTTATAAAAGTTTGAGCGCACTATTGAAAATGAAACCATTGTGCAACTGAATTAAATTGATGATTTGTTTTTTAAATGTTCACCTAAAAAAAAAAAAAGAGCAGTTCTCCTAAAAATAGACATTCTTTCATTGCTTACCTATCATCATGTTCTTTTAAACCGGCATGCGTTTATTTCATATATTAAACATTTCATCGTGACCACAGCCTGTCAGTCTCCAACAAGGACAAAAAAAAAACAAAACATAAACATATAGTACATTAAACTTGTGTTTAAGTTTTTTAAAAGGCCATTATTAAGCCATAATCTCCACCTTCACTGCAACTATTAAATCAAATTTGGTGCAGGTTTGATGTCATGAGGTTTGGTTATGAAACATTTGACAACCAATTATGTTTGATGTGATTAATGTCCAACCTGCATCACAGGCACCATATTTGATTTGTTTGCCACAGCAGAAAATTGTCAGTGAATAATGGCCTAAATTTCTCTGAAAGGTATCAAATGTCTTCAGAAAACTTACAATACAGAGTGCAAGGATTGTGGAGTTAATATACCACTGTTATGGTACTTTTATAGTGCTTTTTTTGGAGCTTGACAGCCCGTGGCCCATACGAAATGTGTTTTTATGAAGAAAAATAAATAGGGATATTCATTAGTAAAAAATAAATAAAAATACATATGGGTTTGGAATGGCATGGGGTGAATAAATATGATTAGATTTTTTTTTTTTCTCCATTATTTTGAAATATTAGAAAAATGGTCAGAATCAAACCAAACACCTTCAATCCCACAAAAACACTTTTTGTGATTTAACTTTTTTTTTTTTTTTTTTTAAACAACACTGCTGTACTGTTTTTCTTTTCATCCTTATGTTATCCCTGCAATAATGTGGAGGTGGATTGAGGGAATGAAGTTTGTGTTGATAGTACAGCTCTGCACAGATGGTCCTGAGATCAAGGTTCAAAAAACAGACAGTCCAAACTTATTTACGACCAAAGCAATTTTATCACAAAGCTTTGGACTCATTCACTCACTCATCTCCCAGACTAGAACAGAGCTTCAGTGTAGATTTGGAACAGTCCTCATTGCAGAACAAGACAGTCCACTAAAGCATGCACTTCCACACAAACCCTGCCACAAAACGAGAATTGGACTTATGAGACAATATGTCTTCCAACCCACTCGTGGCAAAAAATGTCTTTACGGCAAACTGGACTTCATTACATCGCAGAAAACAAAATCTCTGAGAAAAACAGTCTGTCTCAGAGAGAACATTGCCACAAACTCCCTGGAGGATTTCAACATGGATATCATTTAAGATTCCCAAAGGATTTCCACGTGGACACCGTTTTTGCTGCCCCACAAAATATAATTACCTCCTGCAGCAATCCCATTTGTACCACATGAAAAAGTAGAAGGACATGTGTAAAGTGTTCCTACATAATAAGACTGACTTTTTGAGTGAGTGCATATGAGTCCTATTATACAGGACAAATTTGCATATATTGTAGATAAGAGAATCTATTATGGAAGACATGTGGTATAACAAGCAACAATGGCATTTCAAGATAGCAGAGTGCAATTGCTCTCTTCTTAGATAGTGCTGATAATTCTGCAATGGAACCATACATCAGCCTGCAAAGTTATGACTCACATCTTTATGTCTTTATCCAGAACACAAGTGCACTTCTTAAGTAGTATTCTTTCTTGTGTTTCTTCATCATTTTTCCAACTACATGTCAACTAAATCTTATTAGAGTATTAGTAGACTGTAGTAGACTGTTCGTAGACTGATAGGTCAAGGTTAGGGTGAGTAGAATATGTTGACATGTAGTTGCACTTATAAATGTAGCATGTATATGTTCAGCCAAGCGTGACAATAATCTGTCAATGTCTGTGGGGGGACCATCAAAATCAAGTGTTAAAGGGTTAGTTCACCCAAAAATGAAAATGTCATTTATTACTCACCCTCATGCCGTTCCACACCCGTAAGACCTTTGTTAATCTTCGGAACGCAAATTAAGATATTTTTGTTGAAATCCGATGGCTCAGTGAGGCCTGCATAGCCAGCAATGACATTTCCTCTTTCAAGATCCATTAATGTACTAAAAACATATTTAAATCAGTTCATGTGAGTACAGTGGTTCAATATTAATATTATAAAGCGACGAGAATATTTTTGGCGCGCCAAAAAACAAAATAACGACTTATATAGTAATGGCTGATTTCAAAACACTGCTTCATGAAGCTTCGGAGCGTTATGAATCAGCGTGTCGAATCAGCGGTTCGGAGCGCCAAAGTCACGTGATTTCAGCAGTTTGGCGGTTTAACACGCGATCCGAATCATGATTCGACACAAAAGATTCATAACGCTCTGAAGCTTCCTGAAGCAGTGTTTTGAAATCGTCCATCACTATATAAGTCATTATTTTGTTTTTTTGGCGCACCAAAAATATTCTTGTCACTTTATAATATTAATATTGAACCACTGTACTCACATGAACTGATTTAAATATGTTTTTAGTACATTAATGGATCTTGAGAGAGGAAATGTAATTGCTGGCTATGCAGGCCTCACTGAGCCATCGGATTTCAACAAAAATATCTTAATTTGTGTTCCGAAGATGAACGAAGGTCTTACGGGTGTGGAACGGCATGAGGGTGAGTAATAAATAACATTATTTTCATTTTTGGGTGAACTAACCCTTTAAGCAGACAGTCTACTAATACTCTAATGAGAGTTAGTTGACATGTAGTTGCAAAGTTAATTATAGTTAGTAGAATGTCTAAAGTGGACTATCGAAAAAAAGTGTTATCAAAAAGAATATTTGTCGCCATCTCTGTTTGAAACCTGCAATTGCAGTTATTTGCGGAATTATCATCTTAACGTAGGTTGTGCATCGGCACAGCTCCTCAGTGCGGATGAATCTAATGTTTTAAGGAGAATGTGTGGCTGTCAGTAAGGCCACAAGGGGGCTTTTCACTGGAAAATGTCATCTGAACAAGTAAAAAATCTGCCGCTTTTGTCCTGACCAACTGAGAAAAAAGCATTACTATAAATTATGCTACCAATGGTGAATAAACTAATGATTGCTTAGCTCATATTACATCAAACCGTGCAAATTATTATTATTGTTAAACTTTGTTCTCAGATTGTTAATGTTAACAACACCAGCACTGTGTGACTACGTGTATTTATTAGCGTTACCTGTAGATTTCAATTTCTGTACAGTCTAATCTCTAACGTTATTTTGTCATACCATACAATCCACCAAAATGATAAGTTTAATTATTGCAGCTGCTGTGAGAAAAGGCTATAAATGATCCACCAATTGCAGCATGCGATATAGCCTACTAGCTGGGTCTCCTTTATGTAAACAGACGTGTTGTAATGACACAAAGATGAATGGCTGCATGCTCGAATTTCAGAAACCTACTAGTAGCACTCGAATTAGCACACATTATTACAAGCTTACCGTTGTGAATCAGGCTAAGGTAAGGAGATAGTCTTGAACACTGGCTGGTTATGTAATTGCTCAAAAATTGATTTTGGATTTGCATTTTTAACCAAAAAAAGTTACAGACTGCAGCTTTAAAAATATCTGAACCGCTCAATTCATATGGATGTATATTCATATTTTACGATCTCTTTATGAACTTTTTGAAGAGAAAGTGTTAGTTGCATAGCTGTCAATGGAGGGACAGGAATCTCTCAGATTTTGTTTAAAATATCTTCATTTGTGTTCTGAAGATGAACAAAAGTCTTACATGTTTGAAACAAGAGGGTGAGTAAATGATGAGAGAATTTTCATTAACTTTTTGGAGTCACATGTTCCATCATTTTTAACCACTCATTTTTCATAGATGTATGATGTTAATCCCCCTCAAGATAGAAAGTATTTGATTAGCAGAATAACCACTGGTGTAGTTCATTATATTAACTGTAAACATATTCCACTTTGACAACCAAAATGTCCAAGACTGTTTGTCTTCATTTAGAAAATTATCTGTTTTATAATTTGTGTCCTAACAAACTTCATTTTGTATATATAATGGAAAGAAATGTATACGTTTTTAATTGGCTTAAGCATCTACATTTCTGAAGCCATTTTATATGTAGTATCTCATTGGATGCTATGTGAGGAAAAATTTGATTTTGATTCGAATCAAGGATTAAAATCACAAGGTATGTCTATAAAGTACAAATATATCCTCAGGGAAAGCAAGTCCTGTCCGAGTAGGGCTTTAGACCATCTGTCTGTATTATGGTCTTTTAACACAAAAAAATGTTATCAATTTTTTATTTTTACATTGATGGACTTCCATGTCCTTAGTTTATGCAGTACTCAATTATGTAATATTGCAAAAATGTGCATCAAAATCAATAAACATGAACAACCCATCTGAAATGGATCTATCAGCTGCTTTCACAGCCACAGAAATGATGAGAGTTGTCGTCCTGGTGCATGAGAACATGTTCAGTCCATCAAGTTACTCATGAGTTGCATTTGTATTCAATTACAAGCAATGTCGATATCGCATCCTGCATAATTAGAAATGCATTTTAATAAAAGCATTGCATATTTCATATTGGCAATAATCAGGCCAGCGTTCCATCAGCACAAGGAAGGAAAGCTAACGGTTTTATGAGAGACACAGGCCTGCTCAAACATACAAATACACACACTATGCATTTACAAAACAGTTGAAACTGTTTTTGATTATAACACACACTCGAAAACACATGTTCAGAGACCGTTACAAAGAAAAGACGTTTCTTAGCCCCCAAGCATCTTGCCAGTTGGACCACCTTTTCCATCTCGAATCCACAGAATCCACAGATTCTCCGCCTCAGGAGATGAGGGAAAGTCAAGAAAACGTGGCATGTCTTTAAAGCCACAAGATTAATAAACCACCCACAGCTCATGTCAAATTGGAAATGGAATTCTGCATGTAATCACACGGAACCCTGGCTGCGTGCGAGCGCACACGTGTGTGAGGGAGCGCGTGTGTGTGCGCGCGCCGGTCAGAGCCCGAGTAAATAGAAGCCAATAAAACTGCGTCAGAGGCGTACTTTCACCTGCATATCCCCTGTTTGATAAATACCACGCCGACCAAAAGAAAATTGCCTGCAAAGGACAAGGTGACTAATTTTCGTGAGAAAAGTTATTAAGTTTTTTTATTATTATATTTTTTCCTCCTCCCTCTCCGCTATGAAGGACTTACAGGTTGTTTGAATGAAAATGAGACCTGTTCAATAATACATAAGGCCTCGACAGAAGACCATTACCAAAGAATATGTTTTATGAAAGGCTGGTAAAATGGGATATATTTCCATGGTGGCATACATCTTTGAGACAAGATAAATGGCAGCGTGGTAGAGAAAGTGCCCAGTGAGCTAATGCAGTGAGGCTGAAAAGCCTCTTTATGCATAAAAAACACCCCACGCACTAACTACAACCAATTCTGAACTCGACTTTAACACCGCCGAGTCCAGTAGCCTACTGTATTCGTTATGGAGATTGTTTAGTGTACTTCAGGCCTGGGTGCAAGCGTACAGATCACTCTGTGCTTGCAGATTTTGAACTGATGTGAACATTTATGCTCTGAATTGCATTAATACTTGTTATAAGCTAAATAATTTAAAATTAATATATACTGTGGGAATAGTCTCTGTGCATAATAGGTTCCTTAGGCATGCTTGGTGTTTGTTACCGTATAATGTCAGGCCTTGTGAGTTGTGCATTTTAGGTATTCTAGTATGTGCAGATTGAATTAGAAAGCTTAGTTTCCATTTGTCACGGTGGCTGTACAGTGATTGTTCCAGTGGTTCTTTCTGTTTCAATCCCAGCATGCATCAGCACAGCATGAGCTATCTAACATGGATTTAGCCACAAAACAATGAATAACTTAAAATGGGAATAAACAGAGACTCAAAATAATCCTTTCTTTCTTTCTTTCTTTCTTTCTTTCTTTCTTTCTTTCTTTCTTTCTCTACATTTTCTTCTCTCATACATTTTCCAGTCCCTTGCTTTTTTGTTTCATACATCCTTTTTGATTTCCATAATTTAACTTTCCTAATACTTTCCTTCATTTCCTTCCTTTTTCTTTTCCATTCATTCCTTTCTTAATTTCCCCCCTTTTTCCTTTCCCATGTCTCTTCGCCTCCCTTTTTTCTTCCATTCCTTCCATCCATATTTTTTTCTTTCCTAATTTTTTCTCCTTTCTTCTTCTTTCTTTCTTTCTTTCTTTCTTTCTTTCTTCTTTCTTTCTTTCTTTCTTTCTCTTTTAATTTTCCTCTCTTCCTTTCCGTCTCTTTCCCTTCATTCTCTTCTATTCTATTCTATATTCTATTCTATTCTATTCCTACCTTTTATTCACTTCCTTCCTTCCTTCCTTCCTTTTTTTATCGTCATTCCTTCCTTCCTTCTTTCCTTCCTTCCTTCCTTCATTCTTTGCCCTTTTCATTTCTTCTTTACTCCTTTTTTCTTTTTATTCCTTCCTTTTCTTTTATCTTTCTTTTTCCTCCTTTATTCTTTCTTCCTTCCTTCCTTCCTTCCTTCCTTCATTGCTCTTTTTCATTTCTTCTTCCCTCCTTTTTCTTTTATTCTTCCCTCCTTTTTTCTTTTTATTCCTTCCTTTTCTTTTATCTTTCTTTTTCCTCCTTTTTTATTCTCTTCCTTCCTTCCTTCCTTCATTGCTCTTTTCATTTCTTTTTTCCTCTTTTTCTTTTCATTCCTTCTTTCTTTCCTCCTTTTTTCTTTTTATTTCCATCCATCCTTCTTTGCCCTTTTTCATTTCTTCTTTCCTCCTCTTTTCTTTTTATTCCTTCCTTTCCTTATTTCCTTTCTTCCCTCCTTCCTTCTTTTTATTTCCTTCCTTCCTTCCTTCCTTCCTTCCTTCCTTCCATCCATCCATCCATCCATCCATCCATCCATCCACCCATCCTTCTTTGCCCTTTTTCATTTCTTCTTTCCTCCTTTTTTCGTTTTATTCCTTCCTTCCTTCCTTTCCTTTTTTCCTTTCTCCCTTCCTTCCTTCTTTTTATTCCCTCCCTCCCTTCCTTCCTTCCTTCCTTCCTTCCTTCCTTCCTTCCTTCCTTATTTCCTTCCTTCCATCCAGTCTCTCTCTTTCCTTACTCCTTTATTTCACATTTTACCTTTCAAAACCATGAGTTACAGACTCCTGCTGTACCACCTCAGATTCTTTTCAGTCCTACACTAGAGCCATGAGGAAAAGAGAAAATCTTTACTGAGCATTCACTGAAAAGCCTCTTGAAAAGGTGCCACTCAGCTGAGCTGAGATGCTCTTAGAGGCGGATGTAAAATTAAGCTGAACTTCTGATGGCTTTTATATTAAAAAGAAATGAAAAAGATTCATCACTGAAGGGTTTTTTTTTTTTTTTTTGCCTCTCTTTCACGATTGCCAGTAGGAAAAAGACTAAGACGTGCGGTTGGGCTGAGGGAGTGGGGTGGAGGTTGCTGTAGAAAGAGAGAGATCGACGTTACACCCACTCAGCAATTACTGACATTTTAAGGGAAGAAAACATGTCTTCAAGTTAAATACCTGGGTTCAAATTAGTTCTGTTTTCTCTTTTCTGGCATTCATTCAAGGCACATGTATGATGCAGCCTTATCAGTTGTGCATTCTATTCAAAGGGACAGATTGCAAATGAGAATTCTAAGCGATATCAGTAGCAACATTTCTTCATAACATAAAATAAAGGCAGAAAAAATCTCTTCATTCTTTTGTTTCTGGAAGGTGTCAAAGATATGTAATTGCTTTTAGTTTGAGTGAGTTAAAATTATGGCCTTAGTGATTTATTATTAGTAAAGGGCCCTGGAGAGACACATGAGCATTATTCTCTGTCTCTCATGCAGTCGACACTGGATTTATATACTGAACATCATAATAAAATATTCTGAACATAGTCTGAAACTGTTGGGTAGCATGCAAGTAAATGTCACACTACACAAGTAATTTTTTTCAAAAGATAGAATGACATTGTTCAGCTAAACAGTAACAAGCATTTCCCAGTAAGTAGAAACATAATGTGACAAAACTCTTACCTTCCTAAGTTCCTATTGTCATAATTTAATGCTGCTTTACAGCCAAGTAAACTGTGGCAATAAGAGAAATCACTCTACACAGTGTTATTAATTTATTGAAGATCTTCACAAATACACAAGCAGTGTACATACACAAGTTATGCGCATGGCTAAAACCGTCTCGCAACCATCTTGACGTTTCACACCACGCTACACAGTGTGTGTGTAAGAGGGAACAGTCACAGGCAATTAAAAGGCCTAAAACTGATGCTTGAACACACACACGCTTGCACACCAGGGAGTGGCTGAGAACAATTTCAGGCAAGGTTGTATGGTGATCCTTGGGGAAGCTTGGCTCAGCTAAGAAAGGACTTTAGAGAGGGAACTGAAGGGGAAGGTTACAGGGAGAATTCAACCTCTGAAAAGATATATATATATACCCTAACCACATGCTCAGGGTTGATGTAGGAGCAGAGTGTATTGTAAAAGTCTTTTGTAAAAGAGCACCCCTATGGCCCTGTGGGCTGCTAAACCAGACATGAAATTCTAGTTCTGTATTCGAAAGAAAATAAAAAAATGCCTGTTTGTTGTGACTAAAAAAACAGCATGATTTCTTATAGCAATATGTGACATTCACGGTTCATTGACTAAGACAATTTACCTTATGTACTTTCTTCTGTTTGTATCCCCTGGTGAAACAGAAACCAGTGTTTTGATTACAAAATCATGAAGTGAAGAGTGTCCTCCCTCTCTCACTCTCACTCTTTTTCTCTTCCTAAGCGTTGGAGTTTGAAAGTATCCCAAATGAATTCCTTCGCAGGTGATTTGTTTGAAGAATAGTAGCTCTGATAGATTTAGGGTGGAAAGGAAGTCATAACCACATCAGTGCCTCTGACGGCTGGGCAGGGAGAGCGGCAGCGGGCGGCTCCATCACTCAGGAGATGACTGGCTCTTTACATATCTCAGGCCTCGTGCCAATAGCTGCCTCTGCCTGCTCTTCTCATCCATTCTGTCTGGAGTTCAAGAGTTACAGCATGCCATAAATCCCACCTGAGAGCTCATTACTTTCCACGTTTGACGTCAAGGACGATCACCCCTACCCAGCACACACAGCCCTCGATGTCCACCCACAAACCCTCTCTCTGGCCGAACATTGGACACGTTGGTGCTTGAGGTAGGGCCTGCACAACTCCTCATGTTTACTTGTTGGCCAGAAAAGCACTCAACTCAAGTAAGTGTTTGTCTTATGTAAATGACTCGACATGCTGTGTCGTTTAGCTGTTGCAGCCAAGTCCAAAAGAATCATATAAATCTTCCATTTTGTGAACATAAAGCTGGGTGTGCTCTTAATTGCAAGGATTACACTTGAAAACACTTTCGTGAACAAAATGCCAGTCTGGGTTCAGTAAGATTTTTATTTTATATTTTATTTTATCTTATCTTATCTTAGAGGTAACCTCCTGACCCTGGCTTTTAGTCTCTGAGGGAATCAGTGTCATGAGAAATTTGCCATTGGGGGTAAATGCAGCAGCAATAATGCAGATAAATATAGAGGGGTCCTAAGCATCTCTACATGCGCATGTCTCCCAGCAGGCCACAGAAGAAGTGAGTATAAATCTCTCAGCCAGGCCTCATAACTGCAGCCTCTGTCAGGCCTGATGTAGCACGGACTGCTCGTAAGTCTGGCACTAAGATGCTTTATCCCCCCCCCCTCTCTCTTTTTCTTAGATGAGGAGAGACGGGGTGACAGGGCTGATTTTAATTCCTCTCTCATGGGGCCAGCAGACACGGCTTTGAGCTTGACTTATGGGCGAGCCATTTAAATAAAGATTGAAAGATTGTTATAGAGTCAGAATGAGAGGAAAAGGATGGGATTGAACAAGAAAGAGTGAAGGAGATGGAGACTTAGCACCGCTGGGAAGTTGTCTTCCCTGTTATCTTTGTGTGTGTGTGTTTTTAGGAAGTGCAAGAGTTTTAATTAACACTGCAAGCAGAAAGAGGGCAGGCTTATCTCTAAAGCAGCTCCGATTGGCCGACGACGTGAATCTGCAGGCATGCGCGTTCACACTTCAACGACAATCAACCAAATTATTCCGCCTTCACCGCTGAGGTTAGCTGTAGACTTAACCTGCCTCGTGTGAATTCGCAAGCAGGAGTTTGAAAACGACTTGTAGTGACACTCTTAATCATTGATCCAGATGGGATTGTGTACCCGCTGATTTCCAACAGGGTTTTGTATTTCCTCTACGAACAAAACGCTTGTCTGTGTTAAAAAGCAGTGTAAATAATTAATCTGTCTGCAAGGTAGTGCGCAACAACTACTTCTTTGAAGTAGAGATGGCACAGATGGGCACCTGATGGCAACAATACACACACACACACACACTTATTCAAGAGTCAAAAATTCACTAAATATCCACCATATGGCACTAAATAAGCCATTGACTTCTGCTACTCTAAGTCTGAGTATTATCCTCTCGCTTTCTCTCTCTTTATCTAGTTGACATGCAAGTACATGCTTGTACAGAATGTTGTATGCACGTGTATTCAAAGTCAAAATTAAACCTGTATGCTGTTATTATTTTTATTTTTTTCATTGTAAATGATAAATATATTTTTTGAAGAATCAATGTTTGGGGTCAGTAGAATTTTTCTTTATTGCTTTTTAAAGAAATCGCGAAAGCTCACCAAGGCTGCATTTCCTAAAAAAAAATTATATTGCAAAATATTATTACCATATAACTGTATATGGTAAAGTTTAGTTTTCAGCAGCCATTACTCCAGTATTCATTGTCATATGATCATCTAGAAATCATTCTACATCGTTAAGCCCGAAACACACCAAGCCACCAGTTGGTCGTCGGGCAGTTTTTGTTCGTCAGCCGACTAAGTTTTCTCAGTGTGTTCTGCACCGTTGGCTGAAGTTGGTCCTCGTCGGCTTTTTTTCGTCCGAATCGACATGTTGGATCGGCGTCGGAGCTCGTCAGTCAGTCGGGCCATCTGATCATTCTGATTGACTGTCCAGCTACTGCCACCTGCTGGTACGGAAAGGCATTTCTTCTTACGCAGGCGCAGAACGGACGTCCTACTTGGCCGGCGGGTGTTTAGCGTCGGTTTGGTGTGTCAGGGCAACTTTGGACCCAGACGCTGCTGATGTGAGCCAACCCCGCAGTCTGCTGTCATTGCCACTAGTTCGTCGGCGTCAGCTTGGTGTGTTCCGGGCTTTAAAATTGAAGGTTCCAAAAGGGGGGTTTTGCAGCAATGCCATAGAAGAACCATTTTTGGTTCCCCAAGTGATCAGTTCTTATGTGAACCACTGGACGTAGAAATCATTTGTTTCATTGTCTTTACTGTCACTTATGATCAACTTAATGTATCCTTGCTGAATAAAAGTATTATTGTAATTTCTTTCAAAAACAAAAATTTACTACCCCCAAACTATATACATTTAGTTTATATAATCTAGTTCGCTATATGGCAGTTCATCTAAAGTCTTCTTCTCCTCTGTGATAGCTGGATGGCAGGCCAACTAAAATGTGAACAGCACCATCTATTGTACTGGAGTAAATGTGCTTTTCGCTCAGCCCTTCCAATATTAATTTTGCTCTTTATGTGAACATGTAATTTTGCACTTTTTTGTTCCACATTTAGTGTGAAAGGGCCTTCGGGGCCTACAGTGTGTTTAATTCCCTTCCTGGTTCCTCTTCAAGCATGTGATGATGAGAAAGTATTGAAAGCCCAGGGCTGATCCAGGAACGGCACCTGAGATATAGAAAGCACCACTCTCTTAGGAGATTGAAAGTCTTTCTTGCTGTAGGTCAGTGAGTGGGGCTGAGAGATCTAGCTCATATCTTCCTCACTCATGTATTTATGGATGACTCTTTCTTTATCCAGTGCTTTATCTAATGACGGAAGCCCCCGGTGGGTTTTAGTGAGGACATTTGAGTGTGAGGACACACGCAGACCACACACACTTGATAAGTTCTGAATGACTGACATTAGGGTTCTTGTTGGACTGCTTTTAGAACTGGAAAAAAGGTTGATCTTATTGATAGTGATTGTAAATTTGTATTGTTCATTTGCTCTTTGCACTCCTCAGAGTTTGTGCTTCAGGATGTAAGACATTGTCTTGAGGGATTTAGTTTAAATGTCAGAGAACATTTCCACTGCTCGCTTTCTCCCAGCCTTCGACTGCTCTCCTCAGAACAAGGACAGGACACTTGACTTCTGCTTGTGTGGACAAGGGCTTTAATTATGGCCACGGCACTGAGAGCCATGACCTTCTGCTCTGGAACGAGTACCGCACGCACACCAGAAACCTGCAAGGCATTTCTTCACATCTCTTCCAGAATTCCTCCCTCGTACTCTGACAGTCCTTAAACCCGCTCGAGTTTAGCTTACGCCACCTTTCTTTCAATTGTGAGCTTCTGCAGAGTTATTTTCATCGGCTTGATGGACATTTTTAGCCTTGCTAACTCGATGTGTTTTAGGAGGTTGTTATCCTCTTGGATTTACTCAGAGTGTCATCAGAACTTGGAATGCTCCCAACGTCTACCTATTAAAACGAGCTACTTTTCATCATCTCATTATTAGATTTCTAAAAAGCCTAGAGCTTATATTCAAATCCCGACGCTCGCTGATCAAAGGCTGGTCCACTTAAAATGAAAAGGGAAAAAAAAGACTAAGTAAGGTGTTGGAGAGTACAAAGATTGAATGCAAAACATAACCTTTCCTCTTTGCTTTATTAGTTACCAAGAATCATTTTATGGCAAACTACTTTTTTTTTCCTTCTCCATTTTGCGTTCTTAACAGAATTTCGCCTCCTCATAAAAGAGTTATTTTCCTGCAATATGTCCTGAAAGTGTCGCACTGTCACCGTCGCTAGCCTTCACCCCATAACACGCAAATACAAACATTAATCTTAGAGATATGAAAGGCTTTTGAGACTGCAGTATATCATCTTGTTAGCTTTCCAATAAACTCGTTGGTCGGGTCTGCTATGATGGGAAAGAATTGCATTAATAATACTGAGAAAAATTATCAGCAAATCTCAGACCATTACCTGTCCGCAAGCCTTTTTTATTGGCACATTTGCTGTCTCGCTTACGAGAAACACATTATTTAATGCTTAGGATTCAAGCAAGCAACCGATACCAAGACTGTGTTGTATTTTTGTCTAAAAGTACTAGCTAAAGTTGTTTTTATTTATTCACCCGTATGTTGTTCCAAACTCATTTGCTGTCATTTATTTGCATGGAACACAAGATCGACTTTTATTAAAGACAAAAAAAAAAAACCAAAACGCTCTCATCTAGCCCACGTTCATGCCTAGGTAAAAAAAAAAAAAAAAAAATGTTGTATCTTTGTCATTTACAAACCAATACAATATTTGTTCTTTTATTGTATTTAACATATATTTTTAAGGTCTAAAAGTACTAACTAATGCTGCTTTTATTATTTATTCACCCTTATATTGTTACAAAACTTTTTGTACCAATTTGACCTTTTTAAGGAATTTTTATGTAGCTATATCTGCAGATAGTGACCTAAAACTCAAAACTCCAAAAAAAGACTAAAAAACCCTCACAGTTATATTTATAGGTTGCACTTTATTTCGATGGTCCACTTTAGACATTCTACTAACTATAAGTAACTTTGCCTGTCAAATAGAGTATTAGTATACTGTTAGAGTTAGGTGTTAGGGTTCGGGTTAGTAGAATAAGTTGACATGCAAAGTTATTTATAGTCAGTAGAATGTCTGTTGAGAGACCGTCAAAATAAAGTGTTAGCAGATATTAAGCAGACGGTTTACTAATACTCTAATGACTGCTAGTTGACATGTAGTCGCAAAGTTACTTATAATTACTAACGTGTCTAAAGTGCAAACTATTGCGAATACAATTTTGTTGTTGTTTCTTATTGTATTTATTGTATTTTTTAAGGTCTAAATGTGATAGCTAATACAGATTAAAATGCTAATAAAATCATACTCAAATGTTTATTGTGTGCCATACTGAGCTGTAATATTGGTAATAGCGTCAGCCATGTAAGTGAGTCAGTTTTAATAGACAAATTGCCAGTTATTACCTTAGACTTTTGCATGGACTCACACACACACCTGATGGAGAAAGCTTTCAGGCTTGGCCTGAGTTCATAACAGGCGGTGTGTGAATGAAAGTTATCTTTGCTTGGTGTACTTCAGCGGCATAAAAAAAAAAAAAAAAAAACACAGACAGAGAGAAATAGAAGAGCCAGTCGAGCGTTAACCGCTTCATCTACGGGTCTCCATTAGTCAAGGATGATTAACTGTGCATGTGTCTGTGTGTATCTGTGTTTATTCAACAAATAACCTCAGAAACACTTTTACCAAACCATAAGTGCCATAGGATTATGATGAAACCTTTCACAGCTGTGAATAAAATGCACGTTTTGATATATTATTAACCTTGTTATAATCTGAGTTGCAGTCGAGGGCATGGAAGGACCTATTAATTCCATCATATAGATGCTACTGTCAAATAATGTCGGTAGTGAGGGCCCGTCCCTGGCATCGCTGACAGATGACTGAGTAAATGAACATTCAAGCCTGTTGCTAAAGCCACATGTCAAGACAATCATACACATCTCATTGCAATATGTCAGCTGTGCCACAGGTGACCGCTGCTAATGTCAACATTATGTCTATCTTCGAAGATAGGAATACAGTCCACGTACATCTCTATATTCTCGAAAGCCGCCAGTCATATGAGATATGAAATTATCCACAATTGGGTAACACTTTATTTTGATGATCCACATGCTTACAAAGTTACTTATACTAGGTAGAATGTCTTTTGGGGGACCATCAAAATAAAGTGCTAACAGATATTAAGTAGACAGTCAACTAAAACTCTAATGAGAGCCACACGGCTGCTGGATTATCAGATAAACCATAAACAGCAAGGATGGCTGCTATTGAAGATAGAATACACACATTTCTCATCAGGTGTTCTGCATATAATAACAGGAGAATCAATACGGCTTTGATCTTCCTCAGATGGAGCTTTGATTCGACTCCAATGCTCTCATGTTCCCTGAAAAGCAGTCGACATAAAACAAACTATTTTCTTTCATTTTTGACAGTCTTATAATGTTGATATTCAAAAGAAATTTAACATTTGAAACCCACAAATAGTCTGCACATAACAGCAGAGTTTAGCAAATAGAGTGAAGTAGAGTTCTACCATCAAACATCTGTGAATAACTTTTTATAACTACTGAAGTGGCTTTGAATAGTCCAAAACAGACACAATGAAGTGTTCATTTTGGGCTATAATGGTGCTAAAGGAATAGTTCACCTAAAAATCAAAATTAACTCATCTTTATGTCGTTCCAAACTTGTATGACTTTCTATTTTCTGTGGAACACAAAGAAGATGTGTGTGCATTTCTGTCCATACAATGAAAGTCAATGAGGTTCAGTGTTGTTTTGGACTTTTTTAACACTGAATGAATAAAAACATTTGAAACATTGTTCAAAATATCTTCTTTTGTGTTCCATAAAAGAAAATTATACAGTTATACAGGTTTGGAACATGAGGGTGCTTAAATAGTCACAGATTTTTCATTTTTTGGTGAACTATGCCT
This sequence comes from Ctenopharyngodon idella, assembly GCF_019924925.1. Taxonomy (NCBI): domain Eukaryota; kingdom Metazoa; phylum Chordata; class Actinopteri; order Cypriniformes; family Xenocyprididae; genus Ctenopharyngodon; species Ctenopharyngodon idella. The sequence goes on along the minus strand of NC_067233.1, from coordinate 13,510,205 downwards.
TTAAGTTAGCTGTTAATTCAGTGATTTTTAGCTGTTCTGAATAGCTACAGCTGTCTTGTTTAACCTTGGACACGTTCACATTAAGAACACTAGCCACCTAACATATTACCATTCTTTGGAAACACATCAATGTCACGTTCACCTCCTAGCCCCGAGGGGAAAATGCCGCATCCCTCATTTCCTCCATTCAGTTGTACAAAATGCCTAGCTGACCTTTACATTCACACATTACTCTTAGCATTTTCCATCCACTCCAGTTCACATAGCTGTCAGTCACTTATCAATGCAGTTGTGTGCTCTTGAAGAGAGTGTGTGTGCTGGCTACTTGGTTAGGTCTCTCATGCCAGTGCAGTCTGAAACTCGATAATATATCATGTAAGATATGATGTATGCATACTTTATCAGACGCCGACAGGCTTCATCAAGGCGGAGGTCCATTGCTCATCCCAACATACTCCTCCCAATAGTCTATCAAGAGCCCTGCCCAAGACGGACGTCTCCCTGGCTGTCCATCCTATACGCTGGGGGCTTTGGGGAACTGCCTGACCCATGAGAGACTCTTTTTCTCTTCATCAGTCTATTTTAGGTTTTTGCACATTTAAACAGTGATGTGACAGCCATTATAAACATAAGAGACACGTTTCTATATTCACCCTAAAGATTGTAATTGTACTGCATCCTAATCAGGTGTGATGTGATCTCTCTGATCATTTTTTTCATAACCAGCCATAACCATAAGTCTTTTTGATGCTCTCTTGGGCTTTGGTTTATTAGAACTTGGACTTGGAGAACTTGGAGTTTTATTTTATTTATTTTGTTGTTGTTGTTGTTGTCTGAAGAGGAAGAATACCAACATGGTTTGAAAAACACTGCTCTGTTAATGCTCCATTTTCACACTTAGAAAAATTAGGTTCTAAATAGAACTCAGGGGTTCTTGACTCAATTTTAAAGAACTGTTTTGTCAAGAAGGTTCTATATCAGGAGAAATGTCTTAAATGATTGCATAATACTCTCTTGTTTAACAGGTTATTTCATTTTTTTTTTTTTTTTTTTTTTTTTAAGCGATGAAGTATGTTTACAAGCTCTTTAATTCATAAAATTTTATTAAAATTAAAAATGAATTAAAATAATTAATTGAAATTTAATATATAAAAAGATCCCATGATGAGAACCAGTAAAAGATTCTATAATGAAGTGCCCAATAGAACCCTTTAAGGTTCTAAATATAACCTTGTCATCTGAGGGTATATCACCCTTTCCCATTTTTACACTGTTGTTTATGCTGAATATGTTAATATTTAGATACTGCACTCATGAAAAACATAATCAATGGCAAGACATCAAAACATTTGCTAGAAAAAGTGAATACAGTCTGAACAGAATCAGATCTGGCCACAAACTTGCAGTTTGAACAGTCAGTCTAAAAACATAGAACACAATTTTTTTTGGTTTACACTACAAGCAAAAACAATGAACATACAGTATGTTCATTGTTTTTGCTTGTAGTGTAAACCAAAATAAATTACCTGTAGCTGGAAACTTCGCATCATATCAGGTTAGGGTTCATACACAGCTGACATTAAAGGGTTAGTTCACCCAAAAATGAATGTCATTAATTACTCACCCTCATGCCGTTTTACACCCGTAAGACCTTCGTTGATCTTCGGAACGCAAATTAAGATATTTTTGTTTAAATCCGATGGCTCCGTGAGGCCTACATAGGGAGCAATGACATTTCCTCTCTCAAGATCCATTAATGTACTAAAAACATATTTAAATCAGTTCATGTGAGTACAGTGGTTCAATATTAATATTACAAAGCGATGAGAATATTTTTGGTGCGCTAAAAAAAAACAAAATAACGACTTATTTAGTGATGGCCGATTTCAAAACACTGCTTCAGGAAGATTCGGAGCGTAATGAATCAGCGTGTCGAATCATGAGTCAGATCGCGTGTCAAACCGCCAAACTGCTGAAATCACATGACTTTGACGCTCTGAACTGCGGATTCGACACGCTGATTCATTATGCTCCGAAGCTTCCTGAAGCAGTGTTTTACAAGATGTAAAATAAGTCCCTGATGTCCCCAGAGTGTGTATGTGAAGTTTTAGCTCAAAATACCTCACAGATCATTCTTCATAGCATGTTAAATTTGTCACTTTTTGAGCGTGAGCAAAAACGCTCCATTTTTGTGTGTGTCCCTTTAAATGCAAATGAGCTACTGCTCCTACCAAGAGGGCAGAGTTTCAAGAGCTGGTGTTAGCACATATTAGCTGTGCCGATTACCTCAAGCAGACTCACTAAAAAAAAAAAAAAAATCAGAAACTGTTCAGCCTTTTATCTTCAAACCAAAGTTGGACAATGATGGAGGGACTCATGTAGAATGCAACAGGACATTTCTGAATGGTTAGTTGATGAATTTATGTAGCTGATGTGAGATATCTTAAAGTCATTGATTAGCATATTCTGTCATGATAATCTATAAATTGCTCTTGTGGGAACTGTTGTAAGATGCTTACAGAGCCCGAGAATATATGCTGCATGAAGATAGAAGAGGTATAGTTTAGTTTAATTACGGTTATAACTTATGTTGTCATCTTGCTTTTATGACATGCTATGGAATTTCTGTTATGTACTATATTGCAATAACACGGCCTCACCCCTTTGTTGCATGTTCCCGGGAGCAGGGTTTATGTAAATTTTAGGGTTAGTGATGTCACCAACCCGGGAAGAAACTCGTTGTAGTCCCTACCAGTCATTTGTTGTAGTCCTTAAACAGAGAATTCTTTAAAAGAAAATATCTCCCTTTGCTTTGAACTTTGAGCGTTGTAACTTTGCAGATGTTGTTTATGCTCAAACAGCAACATTACACACTAACTAAAGTTTAAAAAAGTGAAATCGCAGTGAACCACCCCTTTAAAATGAATAACATTTCATCGTTTAACCATTTTGTAATATTTATTTTGTTGCCGTAAGACACAAAAGGCGTTTTCTCATACAGCGACTGACAATAGAATGATAAAATACCCCAAAACACAACATAAATTCACAAAAGACATCAATTTTATTTGTTCGCTGTTATACAAATCTTTAGAATCCATACGTTCAACTTAAATTCTGCTCTGTACTTCATACATAACTATTATATGATGTCAGAGAGTACTGCAAATGTAACACATTGTCATTCAAACTACTTTTGGTACTGTTTTTCTTCATAACTGTACATAGTTTTAAGAAATAGTTATGGGTAGGTTTAAGGGTAGGAGTAGGATTAGCGGTTCAAACTATCTTTTTAATGTTACTAAAATTATTATTTTCCTACACATACAGAATCTGTCCATTACCTTTTATTCTTTTTTTATTCTGTATAAAATGGGTATGTTTAGGTTTGGGTGTAGGGTTATGGGATCTTACATTAATCTATAAAAAGGGAAATTATACAGATATCTTTATGCTATGAAAGATTTGTAAATATTTAACGTTTTGTAGGTGTACAAATGTAATATATCCATATTTTATGTTTCAGCATCTATCCAAGTGTGGATAAAGTACGTTTTGTGTCTTTGAAAGTTACGTATTAAGAGCTACGTATTAACAATGAAACCAAGCTGAGCATATTATATATATGGATATTACAGTATATCCACACTGTCACTGAGATTCATACTTGGAGGAACCTAAATGATCTAGACAACCATGAGCAGTTTATCTACATCAACTTTCACTAGTCAATCCTGCAGAATCCAGCAGAAACATAATAACATGATTAAAGATTTTTTAAATAATAATAAAAACAAAAAAAAAAATCAAAATAAAACTTGTTACAATGTTCCCACTGTTTACCAAAACATATCCATAGAATTAGAAATTGAATAAAACCCAACCAGGCTTTCATTTTGAATTCACTCATCATATAAATCTCAATTTGGTGATAGGTCTCGCTGTGACAGACTGCAAAACCAATTTTAGGAGAGAGTGTGGAGTTGGGGCTTGATATTGATCTGTCTCCTGTTGACTACTGCCAACCTCTTGTAACATAACATAAAGGCATGAATGCAGACTCCTGAGGAGGGACAGAGAGGGAAAAGAGACTGATCTGAATGGACGCTGTGTAAAGGTTACAGTGCTATGTATTATTTCCCCTCCTCCCCACCTCTACCCAGGGGCAAAGAAGAGAAAGAGGTGGGTAGGAGGTGCTTTTGTAAGAGGATTCTTGGGGACTATGTTGAGAGCAAAGATGGTTCACCCTCAATATAATAGAAAATACACCAGGGAAAACATGAGACTGTGAGTTTCTGGGTGCAAGGGGATGTCAAAGAGAGTGTGTGAGAGGAGAACAGAGAGCAGGTAAAGTGTGTGTGTGTGTGTGTGTGTGTTTGGGGGGTGGGGGGAGGCCATAAAGTACTTTGCCTGGCAGGACTATTTTGAGGTATCTTTTTAATTTCATGCACGATGGCTCTCACATTTGTTTCCCCTCTTCCAATCATTTCCTTTCCCTTCTTTTTATCCCCACTCCAAACTTGTCATTTGTTCACTCGTTATGTCCCTTCTTCGTCTGCATACAAATTTAGGACATGTTATAAATATACGTCCATGTTTTTGTGGCTTTTGAATTGCATAAATGCATATGAAATGGCAAAGACACACAACTCTGATGTAATAAAAAAAAAAAAAAACTAAAAAAAAAAAAACTAATGTGGCTTCTGGTAAGTTTTTACTTAAGAGCTTGCAAGTTGTAATAACAGTGTGATGTGCTTTCAAGTCATTTTAGTCTGTGAGAAATGGAAGTGCTTGAAACTATTTGGAAATTATTTTTCACATACTGTCCAACACAAGAGGTTTTAGTGCTTCACAACAAAATAAAGAGTGCACAGACAGCACATTAGGCCTGTATTGATGCTTTACCTACTTTATACATTCCATGCTGTCACAGAGACTGCTAGGAAATGTAGTTGTAACTTAACATATCTTGAAGATACTTTGGCTTTTTGTTCAATGTAAATTACACACAGGTTGAAGATCCAAATGCAGCTTTATTGGTGTATCCACAGACGTGATCCAGAAACAGGCAGAGGGTCAAAACCAGAGGGCAAACAATCCAAGTAAAAACAGAGTCCAAGGCAAATGAGGAAATCCAGGGGAACAGGCAGAAGAACAAAAAACCATGACACATGAAAACAAATGGCAGAATGCTCAGAATGGCAGAGTAACATTAAACAAGACAACTAGTGCATTTACCTGTACATGCACCTTCATAATGCGATTAAAATTGGATTTTGGCTATACTGCGATTAAACTTTAGCTCATGTAAATGCAATACTTTGATCAAACGAATGCGATTAAGCTCATAATCGTAGTAACCATAATCGCATGAAACTAGGTGGTATACGCTGATTTTAATCGCAATAAAAAGATACTTTAACCTTTAAATGCATACCTCGTGTCTTTATCGACTATTATTCACTACCCTCCTCCTCATTCATTTTTGAAAGTCAGACATCAACATTCTTAGTATTCCTCAATCAACTCATTATAAACAATATAACAAGAAAAAAAAAATTTAAAAAAAGAATGCCTGTTTTATAAAAGAATGCCTGCTCATTTTTTGTCAAAATTGTATAGGGTCGCTAACGACCCAAGGTGTGTATCAGTGTACATATATTTTTTTCTGCACAACAATAGTTTAATCTTTGATGATGAAATAAGTGCAATTCACCTTTATTCCACAAGGGGGCAAAGTCTGATACACAGTGATGAAGTGACGTTTCATTCAGACAGAAAATGAAAGAATAGGAAGTATCATCAGCAAAACTTGAAATGGCTCAGCGATTTACTGCAGGGCAAGTAAGGAACGCAATCAAATATGAGTGTCACTGTCACTTGATGATGGATCTGGTGAAGCTGTCAGCGATCAAAATATTGATTTTGAAGATGTTGAAAATGATAGTTTTGAGAATATGTTTGAGTTCTCAAACATATTCTCAAAACTATCATTTCTCCATTTTTCTGGGAAATGAGCTCTGACGAGGACAGTAATGATGGCATAAAACATCTGCTCAAACTGAACCCTTTCAAGCTCCAAAAGGTTACAAAATATGCCTTATTTTATTCTTCTGTAATTGTTACTCTAATATAAGGGGAGTTTTATATTATCACGACAGGTAGAGATCCATCTGTGTGAGATATTTATCTGAGTCACTAAAGACCCAAATATGTAAGAATGATTGGTGAAACATTCATGCATTTAAGGTTTAATCCAATTATTTTCCACTCTGATCAAAGTGCGCATGTGCTCGGATCTACACGGATGCTGTGTGTTGTTCACACAGCTTCATCAATGAACCTCATGACATTATTATGAAGTTTTCTCTTCTCCAAATCGCTAAACTCAGTCAGCACAACTCGCTGCACAGTCTCTGCTCTGTATCTTCATCCAGATGGCACAAAGAACACAACGGCAGCATAGGCAAACCCGGCATTGCTATGTTAATCACGGCGCTGACCAATACCCAGTACATCCATAAAAATGTATTTTGAATTTGATGCGAGGAGATTAAAACAATGGCTGGTAACATGCATACTGTATGCCTGTCTGAGTGTAGTATAACCATACTTATTAGAGAATAATCAGAGTAATGAATATTGCACATAAACTGGAGTGAAGAGTTCTGCCTGTGTCATATAAACATCTTACTGCGATTAAGACCTTAAAAAATCGCATTTTTGGTGCATATGTAAATGTAGTGAATGTGAGACAGAACAAACCAGGCTTATATAGGGTGATTGAACAAGGTAATGGGTAAGAGCTGAATGGAAGGAGGTGGAATGGAGGTGGACCAGGGGGCAGGGTGGGAGGGCCAGGTTCATGGAGTGGAAGAAGAACTGGAGACGAAGGCAGAGCAAGAAACCAAGGTGGAGCTGGGTGAGCAAGTGGCCAGGGCAGAGCAGGTAGGACAGGTGGCCAGGGCGGCACAGGCTGGACAGGCTGGACTCAGCGATGCTGGAGACCACAATGGCGGAACAGATGACCACCACAGCTGGGCAACCAGGGCTGAACATCCCCATGGTAGAGCTGAAGACCACCACAGTTGAGCAGACGAGATTGAAGGACCCCACGGCAGAGCAGACGACCACCATAATAGCTTAGACCTCCATGGCAGAGCAGGCAAAGCCGATGACAACCACGGCGAAGCCGAAGACCCCCAGGGCAGATCTGGTGGAACTGGAGACCACCACGGCTGATCAGGTAAAACTGAAACATAGAGCACAGAGAGGTTAGCGTTGGCCACAGGGGCCGTGTCACTCAGGGATGACAGGGCGTTCATGGACGACCTCTGTGGTCATGTTGATGCAGACAGGCAGTTCAGGAACATCCTCTGCAGTCATGTTGGTGCAGACAGGAAACTCAGGGACGACCTCTGTGATCGCATCAGGGCAGACAAGAAACTCAGGGACAACCTCTATGGTCGCATCAGGGCAGACAGGAAACTGCATACTTGTGGGTTGAAGAGTAGTGTGTGGCCCAAACACACAAAATGTCCATTGCCACTGGGACCACCTCTGAGACCCCCAGACTTGATTCCACCACAGAGATACCAGCTGCTCGCACCAAGGTAAGCGGTGTGTCCTCTAAACTGGAAACCAGTCTCAAATGCCTAGAAATCACCTTGCTAGCTTCAGATGCATTGTTCATGATAACCGGAAACACTGACGTGGTGTCTGTGATGGCTGAAGACTTTAAAGTGGCGTCCATGATGACTGAAGGCTCTGGTGGGGTAGCCATGTTGACTGAAGGCTCTGGCATGGCAGCCATGTTAGATGAAGGCTCTGGTGTGGCGACCATGTTGTGAACAGGCTCTGGTGCAGTGGTCATGTTGGACAAGCGACTATCAAAACGGGACTTGCTAGAAACCATGATGTGCCAAGCTCCATGGCCACTAGATCCAACGTATTACGTGTTGAGTCGGGCGCATAGTGTTTCTTTACAAAGTGACATTGCCACCTACTGGCCTTGCATGTATAATACAGCGTTTTTAATAGTTTTCACAAATCCGTGTAAATGGGAATCTTTTTGACAACGTTGTGGTCTGTATGTGAAAAATGCAAAGAAAAAACTTTTCAGTTTTTAGTACGTTGTTTCATGTAAACGTGCCAATAATCTTTGGGTTTTGATGTCAGCCCTGCAGCACTCTATTAGTAGTAGGCTATTTTTTGTTTTATCACTAGTATACTTGTTTTTTTGTTTGTTTGTTTTTTCACCTCTTCAATATATACTCTACCATTCAATAGTTTGGGGTCGGTAAGATATTTAAATGTTTTTAAAAGTAGTCTCTTATGCTCACCATAAAGGCTGCATCAGCATTTGATCAAAAACACCTTAAACATTAATATTGTGAAATACTATTACAATTTAAAATAACTATTTTCTATTTTAATATATTTTACAATTTGTTCCTGTGATGACAAAGGTGAATTCTCAGCAGCCATTATTCCAGTCCTCAGTGTCACACGATCCTTCAGAAATCATTCAATATGCTGATTGGGTGCTCAAGAAACATTTCTTATTATTATCAATGTTGAAAACAGTTGTGCTGTTTATAATATTTTTTGTGGAAAATGTGATAAATTTTTCAGGATTCATTTATGAACAGTTTGAACAACAGCATTAATTTGAGATAGAATTTTGTAACATAAATGTCTTTGGCCCGGTTTCACAAACAGGGTTTAGCCTAAGCCAGGATTAGGTCTTAGTTCAATTAGGGCATTTAAGTAGCTTTTATAAACATTCACTAGAAAAAAATAAAACCTTACTGGTGTGCATCTTGAGAAAAAACAATGGCACTGACATATTTTAAGATATGTCAGTCCAAGTTGCTTTCGGTTAAAACAGCTCAAACATGCATTTTAGTCTAGGACAAGCTTAAGCCTTGTCTGTGAAACCAGGGGTTTAATTTTTATTAATTTAATGCATCCTTGCTGAAAAAAAGGAACCATTTGACTTGAAGGCTGCAAAACACAAAATACTTCATGTCAACTTTCTGTAATCTGCGAGATATGGCATGGGCTGAGACTGTTATGAGAGAACCAATCAACTGCTCGTTAAGAACCGTTAGTGCTTGTTAGGGTTTAATTAGTACAGCACAGTGCCTCTGATTAAACCTCCTATGGTTTCAGCATTCACTTAGCCTTCTGTGTTCTTTTATTCCAGCCTGCAATGTCTGATAATATCTCCAGTATAGTTCGGGTACACCTGTCCGACTAACCCACCACTGGCGTCTCTCCAGATTACCTGCCAAAACTACTTATTAAAAGGCCCTCTGTATACCTGTCAAATTTACTGCATAATCCCCCAAGAATATCTGTCAGGGTAACTTCCAAAGCAGCTTCAATGTGACAGTCAAAATTAGTTGTTGACCTATGGAATTTATCTTGTGCGCAAGGCTAGCAAACAAACCAGCTGTCGTGTTATTGTATTCTCTTACCTATAATTGTGAAGATTAGAATTACACAGCCAAACGAGCATCCACACGTGCGTGATTGGATGGAGCAGGCTGCGGAAAATCAATGCTGATTAGCCGCATGAAGTTGCTTTTCATTTTTAAAGATTATTGCTGTAAATTTGGGGATTACAGCTTTTATGGGAGAGCCGTAGACATTGGCCTACCACCCCTTTTACTGGGCCGTTAACCCGCTATGATTAAAACATGAGTACACATATACTTAAATGCACTGAGCATATATTTTACAAACATTACAAGCCCTCTGCAAAACTGCTCGCTGCAAGCCGAGCACTTCAAATGATATAAAAATTGCTGGTGATTTAATCAACAGGCTGTGCAGGAAGTTTTTTGGGGAATTAGCCGTAGCTTGCTCTCATTTTTTGACTTATTGTGGAAAATTCAGCCTGAACACAAACTAATGGAGTAACTCAATCGCAATCTGACTCAAAACTGCCTGTGTACAGCAAAGCCCGAGTCATTAAATCATTAGCAGGCATTAAGAGAGCTCTCACATCATATATCACACAGACAGGGAATTACATGCTCTCTGGAATCCAAATTAAAAGCTGGGAACATTACGGCAACTTTGACATAACACGGGCAGTGTAAATAAAACAGGTCAGCCTGTATGTGTATTGACGCTTGTGAGTATGCACTCCAGTGCATGATGGGGAATGGTTCTGACATGAGACGTGGAGCTTCCTTATTGACCCTGTGCTTTTTCAAGGTTCAGAACATCTCAGTGAGCTTGTACATGCATTGATGTGTTATTGATATATCTACAGGTACTTATAGATTCTCTATTAACAAGCACTATACATTTCACACAAAGCCTTGACAAATGCAGTAATGACTTGTCATTGAATTGACTGTCAACAGTGGTGAAGGAAACGGTTTATGGACCCCTTTCAAAGACTGTGATGACGCATTTCTGCAATAATTAACTTTGTAAAAAAATGTTTCTTTTTCTTTTTTTGTAAGAATGTACATTTATATCACCATATATGTTGCATTATATTATCCTGGTATTAAATGACACATATATATATATATTTTATATATATTTTTTTTTTTTCACTGCTGAATACGCTCTTGAATAGTGTTTTCGTATTTCAAAAAAACATTGCAACAAACAAACTGGCTGACACAAAAGATTGTCTTCCAGTATTTTTTTTAATAGAGACTTTGTTTTATGTTCTTGTCAACATTGGATATTTAATTGTAAATACTCAATTCCTCTATTTTTAAATTTAGATTACTCAAAATTAATATGGATTTTTTTTTTTTTTTTTTTGGTAACACTTTATAATAAGAATACAGTAACAAAGTACTTATAAATAATTTGAAAACTATTAGTTTATAGTTAATTAATAGCTTAATAAACTGTAGTTAATACATTAATAGACTATGTACAAATAGTTCTTCATTTGTTGTCACTGTAATTAACAAAGTGTTATTGTTAACAGCTTATTAACCATAATTCTGTCAAGCCAACTCTCGGGATATTGGCATGGTAATGGATATGACAATGTTAATGTATTTGGTCTTGGTGTAGCCCCTCTAGTTCGCACCTGCCCACTCCAAGCGGGACGCAAACCCGGGCCCGTCCGTATGGGAGGTGGGCGCTCTAACAAGAAGGCTAAAGACCGCAGTCTCTAGCATCAGTCGCTAGAGCACCTCTTGAGTTCAATGCCAAATATTTGAATGTTTGAGCAGCAAGCTCATTGGCTGCTGATGCAACAGCAACCAATCAGCTGTGCTGTGTAGATAATGATGTGATCGCTACCAAATTAGTTAAAGACCCATCAGCCTGCATCGTCAGAGTTTCTTGCCAGAACTATGTAAATAGTTCTCACTTTAGATAAGGTCACAGAAAATGTCATTAATTAAGCTTTGAACCAACCTTTATTTGTAATTATTACCTTTATTATTATTAAAGGGTTAGTTCACCCAAAAATGAAAATAATACTTTTTGTGCGCCAAAAAAACAAAATAACGACTTTTCAACAATATAGTGATAGGTGATTTCAAAACACTGCTTCGGAGCTTTACGAATCGAATCAGTGACTCGGAGTGCCAAAGTCATGTGATTTCAGCAGTTTAGCCATATGATAGGAGACCCGAATCACTGATTCGATTCGTAAAGCTCTGAAGCAGTGTTTTGAAATTGCCCATCACTATATTGTTGAAAAGTCATTATTTTGTTTTTTTGGCACACAAAAAGTATTCTCGTCACTTTATAATGTTAAGGTAGAGCCACTGAACTCACATGAACTGTTTTAAATATGTTTTTAGTACCTTTATGGATCTTGAGTGAGGAAGTGTCATTGCTGGCTATGCAGGCCTCACTGAGCCATCGGATTTAATCAAAATATCTTAATTTGTGTTCCGAAGATGAATGAAGGTCTTACGGGTGTAGAACGACATGAAGGTGAGTAATAAATGACATTATTTTAATTTTTTGGGTGAACTAACCCTTTAAACAATTTCATTGTATGTTTTTCTGACATTTTTGTTTAATTTTGTACAAGAAACTACTTTGATACTTTGTTGAATTTGAGGTAGAACCTTTTGAGAACCATTGATCCTAGTCTAAAAGTTGCCGTCCTGTGTGGAGGATAATGCTTTCTGAGTCGGCTAACTCCTCTGTTCCTGAGCCCTGCTGGGTTGATATGTGGGGACTTCCCAAGCCAGACTCTGGGAGGTCAATCTTCTGAGGTAACCATTACCGGAGCTTGTATGTGGATCATCCCTGGCTAATCTTGCCCCTGCAGCTTGTCTCCCTAAAGCTTTTCCCGCATGGAGCCGGGGCAAACCCAGCCACCCGTGCAGCAGGAGCAGCAGGAAGCAGTGTGCTTTGCCACAGACCTACAGAGAGATGCTGGTTAACCAACCAGATCAATATGGTAGGCTCCATGATCTCTCTGACCCCTGCTTGTGTTATTATTTCCCTTTCTCTCTCTCCCCTTCTCACTTTGTCACTCTAACATATTTAGTTTAACAGTAAATATTAGAGCTGAGAGCTTTGCTAATGGACGTCTGTTCTATGTTGCACCTATTAGGTATAAGAGCTCCTGTCCCCCATTAGGGCTGATCACTAAATGGTTAATAAAGAAAGGCTTTTGTCTCTTGTCTAACAAGCCTCTTACCATCGCTTCAAAATGTCTAGTATTCTCTTTCATAGCTGGTCCTCTGGGTCAGCCGAAGACTGGAATCGCAGACAGACGAGAAGGAGAGAATGAGGAAAGGGGTGGACAGAATTACTCAGCCCTTGGAAAAGAATGAAAAAGGGTCAGATTTTAATGGCTGTGGTCTGCCCAGCTCGGAGGATCCAATTGGTTTATTAGAGCAGAGCCTCTTACCAGCCCAAATTACCAAGAGATAGTGAGAGAGTACAGCTGGAGGTATTTTATATATATACTTCTGTTCGCCTATCTCCATAGTTTGGGGCTTCTGGGTTGTTTTGTATCAGGAAATATCCAAGGCTGGTTTTACACTGACCACACCACTCGTCTGCCCCCTGTCACAGGAGAGGAAAAATAACAAGGTACAAGGGTTACTGCGATGCAGAAGAGAAAGAGAATGCAAAGTGAACAGATTGGTACAGCAAGTATGAGAAAAGACCAGAGTGGGTAGAGAGTTAGCAAGACAGAATGTGGGAGAGAGAAAGAGAATGAAATGAAGAGAAAATGCCACACAAGGTCAATCTAAAATAAAATTATAGGCAATTAGTGTGTCTCCTATCAATATCCTTTTACTGTTGAGATGATCTCTAAAAAGAGTGTTATTATACCCATCTCTCATTCGATTTGTATTACCGTTGAAGGGTTTAAAAGTATGTTTCACCGAAAAATGAACATTTTGCCATCATTTAATCATCCTCAAATCATTCCAAACCTTCTTGATATTCTTTCCCCCATTCAACACCAAATAAGAACTTCAGCAGAATGTCAAAGCTGCTTTCTTACGTACAATTAAAAAGGGCTATGAAGCTCCAAAAAGAACTAAAAACACTAAATGTAGTCCATGCCTCTTATTTCAAGTCTTCTGATCCCATACTAAAGAATTTGTTTGAGGACAAGATTATTTACTTATAATCTTGCTTCTCAGCAATGGTCACCATTCACTTCAGTTGTATAAAAGAGCAGTCAATTCCAAATTATGTTCCACAAAAGACTTCATAAGGGTTTTGAAAGCCATAAATAGGGGCAGAATTTCATTTTGGGGTGAAAAATACCTTTATAGTCACGGCATGTAATGACATCACAAGTCCAATGTGTGTTGCCAGGGAAATATATTTGAATTGTTCCTTCTTATTAGTCACATCCTGTTTGTGCATGTATGCCTTAAAATTAACCATTCAACCAAGCATTCAACCAGTCTTCCATTTTACAGAAAGCTTATTTGATAGCATTTATTGCATTTTATTTAAATTTATATTTATGTGACTTAAATTTAAAGAGAAATTGAAAAATTTGGGTATGAGTAGGTGCATGTGTGTCATGTTAAGTAAATATGATGTTTCATTGGAGCCTGGTTAAGGTTCTGGTTAAGGGGATTATGGTTCTTGAACTGCATTGCAGAGCAACACTGCCACCTAATGGCCACCGTGAAACTAAGTGTGTGGTTATGCTTTGCATGTGTGTGCATCTGTGTGTGATAAAAGGCAGAAGATGAGAAATGGTTATGGATTATGGGCTATGCTGCAAATCCAATACATCTGCCATATGAATAGGAAACGTTAAAAGAGGTAAAAAGGAAGAAAAATTGAGGGTTGAAAGAGCAGTGGCTCATATGAATGAATGCACATAGCTTCTTTATTTCGTAACTCACAGAAGCTCACTAACATGAAGGTTAGCCAAGGACTCCCATAGTGGCTATAAAATTACTGTAGTGTGGGCTTTTACCAAACGCATGTAAAAACAACCTGTAAAAGTAATGGGCCAGCAATCATAGGAGTCAGCATCTCTGTGATATTACGGTACCCCGAACTTATTCTTTCTCCTTCTCTCTCTTCGCACACACATATGCACTCTCGGCTGGGAAATGAGTACATCTCACACATCATAATTCTACCCTCTCCATCTCTCTCTCTTACGCTCACACACGCTGCCCGCTCCAGTAAACCAATACATCATTTCCCTAGTAGAGTCTGTCTCCTTTCCTCATCTGTTAGACGGGGGTTTATGAAGCATCAGCACAGTCCAGGCTGGAGCCCTTTACCAGAGCACAGAGTTCAAACGATGAGTCCTCTATGGGTCCTTGACTTTATATATCTCTGTTTTCACTTTATGAATAATCCACAGCCACATTTGACATTGAGTTTAATGGGGTCTCTTAAAATAGGTTGAGTATTGTGGATTTAGTCCATGTCTTGTATCGCTTTCAGGTTATCTGTGTGTTGACTAATCTAACTTTTAGCAGAAATTGCATTTAAAATTTAAAATAAGATGAAGAATTTACAGTACTTCTTGACTGTACTTTAAAAAGTATGATCTGTTATTTGAATTTGACATACTACATCTCTCTATATAACAGGAAGTTGAGCTGGATTTATTGAAGGGCATGTTGCATATTCCTTTCTACATCTGAAATTGGTTGTTTGTCATGTGTTTTAAAGGGAAAGTTCACCCAAAAATGGAAATTCTGTCATTTACTCACCCTCAAGTTGTTCCAAACCTGTATACATTTCTTTGTTCTGCTATACACAAAGGAAGATATTTGGATGAATGTTTGTAACCAAGCAGATCTCACCCCCCATTGACTACCATAGTATTTTTTTTCCTACTGTGGTAGTCAATGGGGGGCGAGATCTGCTTGGTTACAAACATTCATCCAAATATCTTTCTTTGTGTATAGCAGAACAAAGAAATTTATACATGTTTGGAACAACTTGAGAGTGAGTAAATGATTACAAATTTTTGGGGTGAACTATCCCTTTAATGCGTTATACTTTCTAAAGGTGTAACAATGAATAGATAAGTATTATAATGTGTTATAATTGTGGTTACAGACAGTTTTTCATGAGATCATGCAATGCATTATAATGTGCATTAGCATACATAATTAATGCATTAAAACACTTTGTAATGCATTGTAAAGTCTTTAAATTGTTACTATCTTGTTTTTTTTTTAAATCATACTTTTATTGGATGCATAAAATAGATCAAAAAGGACAGTAAAGAATTTTATATTTCAAATAAATGTTCTTTTGAACTTTCTATTCATCAAAGAATCCTTAAGAAAAAAAAATTGATAATGATAACAATAAGAAATGTTTCTTCAGCATCAAATCAGCATATTGGAAACTGGAGAGTTTGCCATCTTAGGAATACATGTCAATAGGCAATTTCACAAGATCCTTAAATGTCACTAAAATCTAAAAACAGCCCAATTAGATGTTTCACAACTTGCTAGCAGCAAGCAGGATGGCAAACACCAGGAACTGGAAGCGTTTCATTGCCATTGCAGCCCTGCTCTGGCATTCATGAGTATGCATATTTCAAAGTAAAAATCAATTAGTGGCCTCCTTTGCCCTTTGCAATTTTGCTGGTGCATTTTACAAGTTCCAAACTTGTAAGCAAACATCTTCCTGTAAGCCCCCTCTCATTCCCCATGAGCTCTACCCGATTACGCTGATCTCTCGGAGACAAATCGCTGACTCTGGGCTTGGGTTTCCTGCCCCTTCCTGGAACTCTCCTTTCATCTCTCTTTCCCTCTTTTTCATCTATTTTTGGGGCTTAAATGATATTGAAAGGCAGTGTTCCAGTCCTCTGTTCAACCAAGATAAGATTATTGATGTGGGCGCGTCTAGCTGAGCCAATGCAACCTCATAGAGGCTCTGAAACTCATAGAGAGCAGACGTGTTCCGGTTACCTAGATCTTTCATTCCACAAGCTTATATAACAATCACGGGTATTGAGAACAGGCTAAATGTTTCAGTCACAGCGATCCGTACAGACAAGTCCACAAGCTGTCTTTTGTTAGCCATTCTAGACGAGCTTCATAAAAAAAAACAAAAGAGTGAAATTTGTTAATTAACCTTTTGGGCAAGCGCGTTCATTGTGCATCTGATTAAAAGAACGCGTTCAGCGTTTGAAGCCGGGTCATCGCTCTCATCTTCCTCTTCATTTCTTCATTGTCATCTCTGACTTGCTGCCTTTATGAGAGAGAGAGCAAATTACGAATCACTGTCAACACAGTGCTCTCTCACCCTCCATTCTCTCCTCTGTTTCTTCCTCTTCAGTGTTTATCAATGCACCACTCCACTGTGGAACGCCGCACTGTAACTATAGTAACCTCTTAGCAGGTTGCCGTAGTGATATAGTGTATTCCTGAGTAGGAAACAGAGAGAGAATGAACCTTCAGAAGCTTCGCTCTTTTGCACTTTAACTCTCTCTTTTAGAATGTGTAAGCCTGAAACTGTTCGACTAGCCATCAAAACACACTCCTAACTGCCCAGTCATTGATTGACCTGTAGTTTTTTTGGGTTTTACGTCAGTTAAAGGGTTAGTTCACCCAAAACATGAAAATTCTGTCATTAATTACTTACCCTCATGTCGTTCCACACCTTTAAGACCTTCGTTCATCTTCGGAACACAAATTAAGATATTTTTGATAAAATCCGATGGCTCAGTGAGGCCTGCATTGCCAGCAAGATAATGAACACTTTCAGATGCCTAGAAAGCTACTAAAGACATATTTAAAACAGTTCATGTGACTACAGTGGTTCAACCTTAATGTCATGAAGCGACAAGAATACCTTTTGTGCGCCAAAAAAACAAAATAACAACTATATCTAATGATGGGCGATTTCAAAACACTGCTTCATGAAGCTTTGAAGCTTTACGAATCTTTTGTTTCAAATCAGTGGTTCGGAGCGTGTATCAAACTGCCAAAGTCATGTGATTTCACGTGACTTCATTACGTCATAAGTGTTTCATTCTGTGACTTTCGCTGTTTGATACAGGCACACGAACCACTGATTCAAAACAAAAGATTCGTAAAGCTTCGAAGCTTCATGAAGTAGTGTTTTGAAATCGCCCATCACTAGATATTGTTGAATAAAGCCGTTATTTTGGGGGTTTTTTGGCGCACAAAAAGTATTCTTGACGCTTCATAACATACAGTTGAACCACTGCAGTCACATGAACTGTTTTAAATATGTCTTTAGTACCTTTCTGGGCATCTGAGCCATCGGATTTTATCAAAAATATCTTAATTTGTGTTCTGAAGATGAACGAAGGTCTTACAGGTGTGGAACGACATGAGGGTGAGTAATTAATGACAGAATTTTCATTTTTGGGTGAACTAACCCTTTAAACGCAGTTTTGTTTCATTAGACCCGGTATCCGACAGTCCTGTGATATTCCAGGAAAAGCTAAAACAGACTAATAGAAAATATGGAAATACAACCAGGAAGCCATGGGTCAGTGCGGGCTAAATATGAATGAGCAGTGCCAGTGTGTATCATCATGCTATCCCTCCTAGCTGCCCAGTTCATTGTGAAAATATTCCAAGAAACAAAATTGTACTTAGGAGTCTATTCCCCCATCTGAATGATTCAATTCTGGCAAATGTGTCTGCACTGAAAATAACTTTATGCCTCTTTATAAATGAAAAATACCAATTTGCAGCAAAATGAAATTGATTTTATTCCAAGGATGCACAGAAGCTCAACATTATGCCAAAAATAAAAACATCCTTTTGTCAGGTAAAAACATTTCCGAGCTGTACTTATAAATGGCATAATGGCGGTCTGTGATGTGCAGATGATGTCTGTGGGAAAATTGCTCCGTTATCTGTGTTTCTGCTTGGCGGATGTGGGGGACTGCAGCAAATTGAAATGCGCAGTGCTAAGGGGCTGCTTTTCTCTGGTTGAGTCCAATCGCTCATGGTTTATCAGGAGTCAACCTCTGGGCACATTAGCACCAGACTGGAGGTGGAGACGGAGCATCCACAGAGCGTGAATCTAATTCTCTGTGTGCACTCTCACATCTTCCCTTCATATTCATGTGTGGGTTATGAGATGCAATTATGAACTCTTTGAAATCATGGAGTATTTTATGAGATAGCATGAAGTTATCACTCTTTGTCTTTTCTGGTTTATCTCTCTCTCTCTTCCTCCCATTCTCGGTACACCACCGTTTTTGCTTTGGAAATCTTTCTCATTTTTTTTCATTTAAAGCCGGTTAGAACTGCAGGCGTATGTGTATGCGCGCGTGTGTGTGTGTGTGTGTGTGTGTGTGTGTGTGTAATGACACCATCACCTCCCCTAACAGGGTCATTTGTTGCTTTTCCAATATACCATTACACCCAAACAGCTATTTCTCACTCAAATGGAAAATGTGGATGTGGAAAAGATTTCTGCTCAACTTGATTGTTTTCCACGCGCTCTTCCAACAAATCTCCAGCTTGTTCTCAAGCAGCCTCTGTCACACATTTGCTTTTATTGTAACAAGTCTGTCAATGTGTTTTGTGGATTTTACCTCACAGGCTATCTGGAAAAACACTGCTATTCACTCTAATTTATGTGGTTAATTTTCGAAGCTAATTCTGTAGTTTGGAGTTTAAACCCTGGCAGTCGATAAGGAAAAAAGAAAAGCCACTTTGATATTGAATCGGGGAATGTTTCAGGAGGGATTTAGGAGGTGCTTTGTGGGATGGAGAGGAAGCGACAGTGGGATCATGGGATTCCTTTCCACCTGAGACAGTGAGATGGTTAGGAGATATCAATGTAGCCAAAAGACAAATGCTTTTCTCTCCCTCCTCCCACGACTTTCTTCTTCGTCTTGTTCTCCTCCCCTCGTCGCGTCCCTCAAGGTCTGCAATTAACTCTCTTGGTTTCCTTCCAGAGATGGAGGGAGTGTGGGACGGGCTGGAGCATGGAAGGTGGAGGTGGCTATAATGTAATTTAGTCTGATTTAGCCCTTTTCCCAGTGATCAGAGCTGTCAGCGTTCAGTAATGATCCTCTCATTGACATAGCAGTCAACAGCTCTTCAGGAAGCTCACTCCCCACTGCGCTCTGCTCCACACGTATTAACACTCTGCTAACTATGGAGAAAGAAAAAGAGAGCAGGTGTATCAATGGTCATTCATACAGCCACTATCTATGTGGCTATTTATTCATGTAATTGTATGTATGCTGCATTTATTAATTGATTTAGTGATGTTTATGCTTCAAACAAGAGAAATGTGTTGGCAATTGAACCAGAACAAACACTTAAATTACTGTTCAGTGCCTTAGGGTTTATGAGATTTATAATGTTTATAATGTTTAATGTTTTTGATAAAAGTCTCTAATGCTTACCAAGGCTTCATTTATTTGGTCACAAATGCAGAAATTTTGTGAAATATTGTAACAAATTATTCCCGTGATGGTAAAGCTGAATTTTCAGTATCATTACTCCAGTCTTCAGTTTCACATGATCCTTAAGAAATCATTCTATTCTGATTTAAATAACTTAAGTAACATTTTATTATTATATGCTCAAGTAACATTTTTTTATTATAATTAATACTGAAAGCAGTTGTTCTGCTTAATATTTTTGGAAACTGATTTTTTTTTTTTTTTTTTTTAGGATATTTTTATACCAGAACTTAAAAAAGAAAAAAAGAAAGAAAAAGAAACCTTCTGTGACATTATAAATGCCTTTACTGACACTTTTGATCAATTTAATGTGCCCTTACTGAATAAAAGTACTAATTTATTAAAAAAAAGAAAAAAAAACAATAAAAAAACGGCAATTTATATTATGCAGTATGTGACTGCCCACTTTAATTGATTGATTGATTGATTGATTAATTTGATTGATTGATTGATTGGTTGATTGATTGATTGATCGATTGACAGACACCCAACTATAGCAAATATAAAAGTCCAATATCACATTCGGAAATACCAGGGAGAAAAAAAGCAGCTTTAGTTCTGCAATTATCCTTCACATTTATTTATTTATTTATTTATTCTTCTTTTTTTTTTTTTAAGAAATTCTTTGCTAAAGAGTCCTAAGCAGAGTTTTGAGCAAAAAAATAAAATGAAACAAATGTATAAGACTGTATACTTAATTTATTTTAAGAGAGAATGAAGTACTCATCCCATGAGGCATTGCAAATGTAATAAATAAAAAAAAAAAAAAAAATGAATAATAATAAAACTATTGAATCCCAGTCATTTATTTTATTTTTAAAGACCATTATCTTAAAGGGAAATGAATTATTATTATTATTATTATTTTCCTTGTGTACTTTTTTGCTTCTCAGATAAATTGGTCTTATTTAAATTTTTTTTTTTTTTTTTACATATTTTTACTGGAAAAAAGACAAAGGTACTGATGTATTGAGTATGGCTGCATATGTATAGGCTATGTACATTCCCATGCTTTAAAAAGAGACATGAGTCGTTTCTTAGAACTGATATTAGACCAGACACTGAATTTCAATTCCCCTCAAGTGCAACCTTTCCTCTTTCTTCCCTGTTTTCTTTACAATTGTGTTGTTAACGTTCCTGGAACTGCGCAGTCCAGTTGCCAAGAGAGTGAATGTGGCTTAATGAAAGACTCCCATGAACACACAGTGGTGTCTTTGATCTGCAGAAATCAGGCTAAATGCCACGTGCGCCTCTCTGATTAGGCCATAATGAGATGAATTAGCCAGAGACTGCATGAGCTTCTCTCCTCGTGTGAGCTTGCGGCGCAGACTCAACAATAGAGAGGACGGGACGAGCAATTACCACAAGACGACTATGAGTGTATCTGGGCTGTAGAATTTACGCAGTAGCACACGTGCACAAGCACATCAATCACTGTGACTCATGCACGAAATGAGACTCTAAAAAAGCGCGTCTTCCTGGACATTCACACAGATGCAAAAAAGCAACCATGCAGCGTGAGCATGGAAACACCCTCTCAGCTACTCAGTATGCATTCACACAGGTAAACACCACATATTAAGATGTCAAAGACAATTGAGTTGCAAATGAAATGTGCATTACAGTGTAGCTCAGATCAGCCCCTGTGTACATTAACTGCACACTGAAAATGGCAGGAATGCAGAAGTATCAACAACACACTAATGCTGAAAGACACTGATGAGCCAAAATATTATAACCAGTCACTGCGAATATTGTTGATCATCTCCTAACAAGGCCACATATTAAGGTCTTAATTAAGGTAGATTAGATGGTAAGCAGCTCTCATAATCAACATGTTGGATGCAGGAGAAATGGAAAGGAATAGATCTGAGTGACTTTGACAAGGGCCAAATTGTTATGGCTCATGAACTACGAACTGGTGGCATGGGGACAATGAAGGCTATACCATCTGGTCCGAGCCAACAGAAGGTATGGAATGTGCTAGACCAACAAATTCGATCCACGGCGGCTCTATCTCACAACCTACAGGACCTGAAGGATCTACTGCTAACGTTTTGGTGCCAGATACTACAAGACACCTTCAGGGGGCTTGTAGAGTCCATGCCTCTGCAGGTCTGCACTGTTTCGGCAGCATGCGGAGGACCAATAGCATATTAGGCAGGTGGTCATAATGTTTTGGCTCATCTATATTTAATGTTGTGTCTGAAATATGAGAGCAAGAAAATAAAGATGCCGTACTACAATGAATGGTGATGGCAGTCACTAAAACCTCATTCAGATCAGACTAGTTTGCCCTGAAAAAGTTAGTTAAAGACTAAGGCTGCCCCCTAATAGTCAACTAACCATTAGTCAGCGAGAAGAGGCTTAATCGACCAAAACTGTTATTAGTCGGTTAGTCGCAGGAAAAAAAAAAAAAAAACTCCACAGGAAATGGCGAAAAAGTCACACAGTCTGTGACGGACAGATTGTTAAAGGCAGGAAATCCAAACGTTTGCTTATCATTCATCATCCATCGACCTCAAATATGGCTTATCACTATGGCTTATCACTACATGTAAGTAGTAGCAACATTACAAGTCCCCTCGCTCTAACATTAACCTACAGTAGATAAATGTGCACTGTTATTTGGCGCAATAGTATTTGTTTAGAGAGCACGTTTACTGCATGACATGAAGGCGGCAGTGCAATCAATTGCATTTAACTTAAAGCTGCAGTCTGTAGGTTTTGCCTCTTTGTCACCATCTCTGTTTGAAACCTGCAATTGCAGTTATTTGTGGAATTATTATCCTTACGTGGGTTGTGCATCAACACGGCTCCTAAGCGCGGATAAATCTAATGTTTGCTTTCTGTCACCACATTGGTGTGGATACTGTACTTCGGAATCACAGATTCTCTGGGACGAGGTGGGGTGGCTGCCGTCCTGGAGGGAGCGGAGGAATGCCGTCGTTTGCCGTGGGCCGGAGCCTGCTACCGTCCGCCATGAAGAGGAGGAGCAGGGAACGGCGGATTCGCTGCCGGCTGCCCTCAGCCGGAGGAGCCATCGCCGGCCGCCAGGAGGCGGTCGAGGATCGGGCCGTCCACCGAGCGTCCAGTGCCATCGCATGGCACCGCGAGGAAGAGCCTCTCGGCGGGCTGAGGACCGAGCGGCAGTGTGTCAGGGAACCGGATCAAGATTTTTTTTTTTTTTTCCCTCTCTTCCCTCTCTCGTTCTGTCGCTCCCCTTGCTTCCGTCTCCTTTCTCTCGTCTCGTCTGTCCTTACCCCCAGGTGCTGCGGCCGCCGAGACAGGCCCCGGGGGGGAGTAGAGCGCAGTCTCGGGAGTACCCCCCGGCCTGCGAGGGGCGATGGGGGTATGTGACGAGCAGGTCGGGCGAGAGCCGTGAGGGAACGGCGCGAGGCCGGTGACGCGAGGGTTAACGAGCTCCACCTGTGAGGCGCACCGGCCTTGAGTCTCTCACGGAGGAGCTCCGGAAGCATAAAAGGAGGAGCGACGACAGTGAAGGACGAGAGAGGACCAGGCCTGGACTTTATTTTGTTTTATTATGTTTGTGTGGCCGGCAGACGTCCGCGAGGGTCTGCCGGCATTACTTTCGTTTTGTTCTTTGTTTATTTTATTAAAGTTTATTGTTTGAATGTTCGCCGGTTCCCGCCTCCTTCTTCCCACATCTTACGAACTGTGTTACACTCTTGTAAGTAAAATTGAAAAATTGATTTTGGATCATTTTTAACCCAAAAAAGTTACGGACTGCAGCTTTAAAATACTCCATCTATAAGAGTAAAAAAAACATGCACAGACAAATCCAAATTAAACCCTGCGGCTCGTGACGACACATTGATGTCCTAAGACACGAAACGATCGGTTTGTATCATTTTTCAAAACACCACTATGTCCAACTGCCGTGCGCATCCGGTTGGTGAGGTCTGAACGTGCTCTGACAATGGAAGTGATGTCTCGCACTCATTGAAGTATAAGCAAGAGACATCACTTCCGTCATCAGAGCGCGTTTTCAGACCTTACCAACCCGGATGCGCAAGGCAGTATAAATACTGTTCGGTTTCTCGCACAAACCGATCGTTTCGTGTCTTAGGACATCAATGTGTCGTCACGAGCCATAGGGTTTAATTTGGATTTGTCTGTGCACTTTTTTTTTGGACTCTTATAGATGGAGTTACCATTGACAAGCATTATACGACTGACAGACCGCAACAGTTGGAGTTAAAAATCATCATTTGTGTTCTACTAAAGAGAAACAAAGTCACCTACATCTTGGATGCCCTGGAGGTAAGCAGATAAACATCAATTTTTCATTTTTGGGTGAACTATCCCTTTAAAGACAGCTGTGTATAATTTTATCCCATCTGAATGAAGCATAAACAAATTACATTAGTTTGGTGGTCCTCTGTGCTGGCTTCCCATCTGATGTATGATTAAGCAATATGAATATCACACGCATAGTGATGCTGTTCTGAATATCGCTTTATTGAGTAATTTACAAATATCACTAGTTACCTTGTCTATTTTTACTCCGCCAATAACAAATAAAACCAAAGCTGATGAACCGTTATATGTGTCCAAGCAATTACTTCATGAAGTATTTTTGAATGAATCTGTTGAATTAATGAATCATGACTCATTCATAAAGTCACTTGTCACCCTCTACTGGCATAAATATGTAACCTTAAAGGGTTAGTTCATCCAAAAATGAAAATTTGGTGAACCATTGAAATTTCGAAACGTTTCGAAACACTTGTAACGGAGCCTCATTTACTGAAATCACGTGACTTTGGCAGTTTGATACACCCTCCGAACCACTGATTCAAAACAAAAGATTCGTGAAGCTTTGAAGCTTTGAAGCAGTGTTTTGAAATCGCCCATTACTAGAAATTGTTGAATAAAGTTGTTATTTTGTTTTGTTTTTTTGTGCACAAAAAGTATTTTCGTCACTTCATAACATTAAGGTTGAATCACTGTAGTCACATGAACTGTTTTAAATATGTCTTTAGTACCTTTCAGGGCATTGGAAGTGTAAATGAACTTTCTGTCAATGGAGGCCTCACTGAGCCATCGGATTTTATCAAAAATATCTTAATTTGTGTTCCAAAGATGTCTTACGGGTGTGGAACGACATGAGGGTGAGTAATTAATGACATAATTTTCATTTTTGGGTGAGCTAACTCTTTAAGGAGTCTCTAATAAAAACCTCTCATCTTTCCAATCCCATCCTAATCAGTAAAATCACAACGTTAATAATTGTAACTAAAATGTCATTTAGAAAACTAATACTGTCAGAATAGTGGTTTAAATGCAAGGAAGAGACTGTAGCTTTTGAAACGAGATGTGAATATGCAAATTCATGGCTTCTGAAGAGGCATAGTCATATGCCCATTTCAGTAAATGCACTTTTTTCTCTGCTCTGTTAAAATAAAGGAAAATTCAATATGAAATGAAGGCAGTTATTAATTCAACAATATGAGTTTTCATTTAAGACTTGAATGCTGTTGAACTCAGCTATTCATTAGTCAAAAGATTCGAGATTTAGAGATTTCTTTTCAAATCTAAAGCTTAAATAGAAAAATGCATTATCCTTCATTGCTTTGGATTTGATTTTAACACCGCTGTAGCACTCATGACATTTGTGTGTTAGTATGGTAACAAAGTCTTCACATTAAAGAACTGTCAGATGACTGGCACTCAGCATAATTGCTAACTGGAGCTCCCCAAACAGCAAGCCATTTCACAGCTATTTAGAGCTTAGCACAGCCGTGGGACAGATGTTTATGTGTTTATGTACATGGTGAGCGCATTATGCGTTGTGACTATTTGAAAATTCCGATTCGTAGAATTTAATAATCAACCGAAGAATATCAGCATTAATATTAGCATATTAGTAGGCTTATTATGTCATAGCTGTGTCTGTTTTCATAATAAAGTAGCTCAGATTTTGGGTAAATCTGAATTTGCTTGTTGCATTATCTGTTTAAGCATAAAAACCTGGTCTAAGCTGGTCTTTTTAACAGGACTGAGACGTTCACATGCACAAATTCACTATGCTTTTAGCCCTGCACTGGAGTGGCTCTTCTAAGTCATTTGCTTGGCTGGGCTGGGAGAGAAACCCTGAATGTGAGCTGCATATCAACCAGTAAGTGTTACTCAAACACACCCACATGTACACACTCCCACATACATCAAACACCATTCATAGACACAGCATACACCACACGCTCACAAGTGCATCTGTATAATGTGCTTTCTGACTGTGTGTGTATGAGTGTGGATGTTACTTTGACACCTGCCCTTTTGATGAGGTCACAGAAGGAAAATTCAAAGCTGATCCACAAGCCAATCCCTGATCCCATACGGACTGTCGTTACCGAGCGACAAGCTGCATACCTGCTTTTGAACTTCACTCTGCTGTGGCTCTGTCTTACTTTAAATTCCCTCTGCCTCACAAACACCAGTGCCTTTCTATACCTCCCATTGGAGGAGTCCCTTTATTCATCCAACACTATGTTGGGTTCTGCTTTAGAAGGGCATCTTGTTTTCTGTACCTTTCTCTGTAATATCTGTCACATGTGATGAAGTGTGAAAGGTCAGCTTTAGTCCTCTGGTTTCAGCTGCTGGTTCCATGAATCATCCATTACTGACTCTAGTACTCAGAAGATATCCTTTTCAGATGAAGAATTTGATTTTCCCAGTAGCTACATATTGTACATACAGCCGTTGGTCATAGCCAACATATTTATGATCTTATAACTAGTAAAACAATTATATATATGTGTGAGTGACAGTTTTAGAAACAGTTTTTATTAGAATAGGCATCTTAAACATGCATTTAGGTGTTTTATTTTATTTATTTATCATAAAACGGATAGTTCCGGCCCTTGATTCTGATTGGTTAAACCGCGTTCAAAGCCGTTGTAAAATTCCTGAAAACATACAGCTGACAGCATTACATAAGTATCGCTGTGCCACTGCGTCAGTCTTAGCAACGTAAACATATGTTTGTTCTCTATTGATTTTGTTTATTGAAGCTGCATTATGTTGAAGAGTATTGTGAGAGAGAGATATAGTGTATTACCTGCATTCAAATTTAGCATTTTCCTTCAGGTAAGTCCAATGTTCATAATAAAAATTCGTTTGAATGTCCGCTGCGATCTTGTCCTTTTAACAGTTAATGGGTTTCCCCATGCCCTGCTGACACTGACTGCGCTAGTCAAAGCATTTGTCATTTGCATCTTGTTCCGTGTCACAACTAGTTTCAATATAAAAGTCTTTGCGACTGAGTGCCTCGCTCATAAAGACAATCTTTGCCACCATCTAATGGTGTAATAATGTAACTTCTGTTGCTGTTCATGGTCAGGGACTTTTTTTTTTCCCAGCGGAAGGAAGCCTTTTAATGATTTTACTTCATGAATGTTTGCCGTTAATATTTGTGTTGTGTGTTAACCGTTTTATAAAAGCAATAAGCCCTGTGAAGCTGTGGCTTACAGTGAATTTATAACAGCTAAGGGGGTGACGCTCCGCGTCGTGCCTAACAACGGCCCTTAGCTGTTATAAATACACTGTAAACCACGACTTCTTGGGGCTTATTGCTTTATTTTATGTAATGGGACTCCATATTATGGCACAGATCTAACTGAATTATTTGTCCTAAAATATCACATTTGTTTCTGTGACAGCCTCAGGCTCTGTAAACTGAAAAAAACAAAAAAAAAAAACAAGATTCTTTGTTTAGCCAGTCAGACGCTTTCCGCCTGTCAATCATTTTGAACTTTCACAGGGCAGCCAATATATGGAAAGAAGAAAACTGTTGAAGCGGATCATTCAAGTTATCACATTCAGCTTCATAAGCAGTTGTCAGATGTTAGTTTGTCGTGCATGAACACTATTTTGCTTCTTTTGCTTTTGACAAGTTTGACAACACTGACATGATTTGTTGCTGCTGCCCTCCTGCTCCGTTACTGATTACAACGGTATCCTTGTAGGGCGAGTTTGTGCTTCGGCTCTGCGTGTCTGTGCGGATGAATATGGTTCTTTCTCATAACTAAAGAGAGAGAGAGAGATTATCCTACTGCTCATAAAACATTCACTACTAGGCTTAAGAGATTTAGCTGCTCCATTTCAACCTTTCTTGCTTGTTGTGAAGACTAACCTATGCCACACCCGTACCATAAACATGTCAAAGTAGCCGGAGCAACTTTTCTTTATTTACGGATATGAGACATGTACGGGTGAGTGACGTACATATGCAATTTCCGCGAAAACCATCCCACTAGGTCTAAAATATAAACACAATGGGCCATATTGAATGAGGGGAAGCCAAAAACACATTTTGGAAGAGGATTGCTGATGAATTGACTGAATTTTGTTAATTTTGAAAAAGAAGAAGAAGAAGAAAGTTACTTTCCTGCAACACTGCACACCATGCAGTATTGAAGTTTATATACTTAAAGTATTTTGCCAAGAAGTCAATCTGTGATGCTTTTATCATCTGCTTGAATGTCCATTGACTATGAAAATTAAAATGTCAGAGTTCACTTAATTTCTTTGCATTTCTGCTTTCTTAAGCACATATATTTATGAATTGTAGGGAATGAAGCACAAAATGTAGTGTAGCTTCATCTTAAAGGGATAGTTGACCAAAAAAACAACAACAACAACTATTTACTCACTTTCATCTCAGTCCAAACCTGTATGGCTTACATAATTGTCTTTTAGGGTTTTCATTCATACGTAGTTCCTGCATGAAACTCTAGATGGCACAGGCTGATAGGTCCTAACTCATTTGGTAGCGATAACATCATTATCTACATCAGCGGCCAATGAGCTGCGGCTCAACATTCAAATACTAGTAGATTGCCCTCCACCTTCCCCAGCTCTACCTATACAGATCTGCTATGGGGGATATTTCATGTATGTTACATGTGCAGCAGCAGCAGCATGTCTTACATGCTCACAACAATGTCTGTGAATGTACTGGCTTTAGCAAGTCTTGGTACTTGCTCTGCAGCAGCATTGTAGCAAATCTATTCCACCAAGACCAAATACATTAACATTGCATATCCATTACCATGCCAATCTTTATTACCATGCCAATCTTTCCGAAAGTTGTCATTACAAAAGTACAATGAAAGTCAATAGCGTCCAATGTTGTTTAGCCTCACAACATTCCTAACAATATTTTCTTTTGTGGTTAGCTGAAGAAAGTCAGTTGTACAACTTTGAAACATAATAAATAAATCATGACAGAATTTAGAACAGATAAACTATTTAGACAGAAAGAACTATTCCTTTAAATCTGAAAAATTCCATAATGGTAAATGACCAACTTAAGGAGTGGTCACATTTACCATTACATTTATTCAGTCATTCCATTAGGAATCTACGCATTGGGAGTTTCTTGTGAGGGCAAACAAAGTTCCCCAAACAGATTTGGCTCATGTTGAAGTTAAACACGGGAATTTGCTGCGCCGACCAACAGCTTGGTTTCTGTGTGAGCTGTGCTTCATGCATCACTACTATTGACAATAGACAATGAGTCTTTTTGCCTGTGAAATTTCTCTGATGTGACAGACCATTACTCTGAACTTGTTTGATTGCTTAATCTAACATCTGAACATTTTATTTAGCAAATTAGTAGTCACCACCACAAAACTCATGTAATTCAGAGTCAGAAACAGATTCCTGAGAAGCATTTTAAATAAGATGGATTTTTGAAAACTACTCATTAAGTATGCATCAAGCCAAGCAGTTATGTTAAACATAAAAAACAACATCTTAAAGACTGTTAATACCTTTCCATTGAAATAAAACACAACAAAACAGAGTCTGAAGACAAAAGAGAGATTATTACGGACATGAGGATGCTTTTGAATACAGCCATTGTGTGATTAGCCCATTTAGTATGTGATGCTTAACTTCATTATCCTTATAACAGCTCTAGAACAGGTGATAATGGTGTTCCTTCATTTAAAGTAAATAGTCCTTTTAGTCCAGCAGAGGAAAGTAATTTCAGTGTCATGGTGTGCATGAACAGTATCTTACTGGCCATTTCTGTGTTTCACATAGACTGAGGAGCTGATGCACTGATATTGATGCCATCTTCCTTGTCCCTGTCACCCCATCATCATCACCATCGCTGTCACAAATAATCTAGTGCATTTTTTCCTCTCCCTCTCTCTTTTAGACTTCCAAAACACAAACTACAATAGAGCTCAGATGGGATTGAGGGCAGAAGGGGACGAGGGTCCAGGTCTTTCATGCTTTCTGACAAAGCAAACAATCACACCTCGTCTGCGGCTGTCCGCTGTGTGTTTGAGTGAGATACGGTTCATTTTCATGAGATGGAAAGTGAGAGAGAGCCAGGGAAAGAGGAAAACAGGAGCACAGGGAGTGAGTGAGTGAGTAAGTATCCTGCTTCAGTCGTCTGTTCAAATTAGGGACACACTGATACCACTTTTTCCAGAATGAGACCGATACTAATACTTGTAGATGCAAAGATAATTTTTCTTTGTCTAGACACAAACACTGTACACATGCTGCGTGGTATCAGTTTTGGTATTGAAGCATTTTAATGAGTATGAGTACATGAGCACAGTATCAGGCCCGATACTTATACTAGTATCGGTGTATCCCTAATTTAAATGAAAGCAAACAAGGGGGCACACTGTCCATCTAACATGTTATTCACTCATGTGTTTAGACCACAAGCTTGCTACATTTACAAAAGCGGTGCACATGCACAAGGCTCCTCTCTCTCTCTCTCTCTCTCTCTCTCTCTCTCTCTCTTCTTTGAAGAATCACTGTAATTCACTTTCCTTTCTACTGCCATTTTAGTGCATCAAAAAAACAGCTCTGAAGCTAAAAGGCATTTTGCCTGCGTATGCTTCTGAAATTGAAAGATCAATGTGAACAGCAGCCATTAGAGACACTGTTTCACTGTAAACACGTATTTATACAACTCGTTGCCGGGACACTAATCGAATGGAGATCGGTTCAGGTATCAGGATTACATTTTTTTTTTTTTTTTAATCGTGATTTGCTTTCTTTAGTTACTGTATCTGTATCAAAAAAAAAAGGATGATAAAGTGGATGTAACTATTGTGCTTTGCCCCATCTTTGGTTTTTAATGCTGAAAAAGGAGAGAGCATACATTATATATTATAATACATAAATTGTTAGTACTTTAAATAATGTACATGAACAGTCTGTTTGTATAACATGTTTGTTCTGGTATGGAGTAACTAAGGTACTGTTTACACCTGGTATTATATACTTTTAAATATATATATATATATATATATATACTTTTACTTGCACGTGACACCATAAATATTATATATATTTATATATATATATTTATTTATTTTATTTTTAATTTTTTTTACTTTTACTAACACCATTATTTATTTATTTAGAACAATTTGAGCATGCAGAACGTGCACGAAAATGAGAGGTGGAATTTATCGCATACAGTATTCAGCGCAATAGCCAATCATAGCACGATTGTCAATAGCCAATCACCTTTCACGTGAATTGTCATAATGTCTACAAATGTGTCCGAATGCGTCCCGCAGTACTACAAGCATGTCCCTACAAATAACGGCCCTTACTACAGTTACACCTCCTTATAATGAAACTTAAAAAACAAAAAATGAAAATTAGCACCTCTTTCTAGAACCGCTGATGTTGTCACTAGTACTGCTCTTCTTCAACTTCAATTTCTTTGTTTTTTTTTAAGCTTCACTATCACCACCTAGTGATAAGGCATACAGATCATTATACATTGATCAGCAGAAACCATAACGCATCCTGATTGTTTTTTCTGTAGTTTTTAAAGTATTTTCATTATGAAACTGTACAGTAAATTTTAATTTTACTGAAGGGGCGTTAGGGTAATTTTTAGGGTTGTCTGTATTTGATTGTATAATTTCTTTTATGTTTTACTAATATCTGTTATTTCATACTTCATAAGATTCGAAAGCAAAAAGTTAGCCTTACAAACATTTCATACATAAAACATAAAATAAATGTACTTGAAAAGATGATATCCAATCAAAGATGAAAATCAATGACATCCATGCTTGTTTCTTTGAGGGGAGTGTAACTTGTAGTAGTAGGCGTAACTTTTAGCGGTGTGGTTTGTAGTACTGCAGCATGCAGACAGACACTTCTCGATTCATTCTCAATTATTCCCCAACCACAGCACGTTTTAGGGTGTCTGTTAAAACTCAATGGGCCCAGGGGAGGCAAGAGAGATGCTGTTTCCTGCCATAATTTTAAGCACTAGTGTCACTGTTGGATAGCGTCTCTTTAGAAAAAAAATATTTTTTTGTACTGTGGATTATTTTGTCATCCAGTTTTTTGAGGAAAGGCCCCTGTGCATGTAGCATTCCGAGTGCTGAGACACAGGAAGACAGGATGGAGCGAGTGAAAGAATGAGGAGGACTTTATGCCGCAGTGGTGTTTTCCAATATTATGATGACTTGCAGATATGAAATCCATTTTCCGATGTACTGGAAAGCAATTCTTTACCGTCGCCTGATTTTTATCAGAAGCAAACGCTGCTTGAGGGTTTTCCTAAGGTTGTGTGGACATTGTGAGAGATGAGACTGCAGGGTCGATACGGCGCCACCATCCTGTCGCCAACATCCCACGTCCCCATGTGTGCGTTATCAGAGATGCATCAATTCTTAGGCGAAACCAAATCCGTGCAGATGGAACATCACACATGCGTGTCCACGTGCGCAAACACGTACACACATAACAACAGAATCACCCTCTCATAACACTCATCTGACTGTCAAGCTTTGCCTTATAATTCCATTTCGGTTCAGTAATGACAGTGGTTGTTTGCAGTCTGGCTTTGGTGATGAGATATTACATTGCCTGCAGTCTATGAGCTCTCGCATGTAGCTTTATAATCTCTTACAAAACTTTATTTTGAGAAGTTTATTTTAATCTTCCCTGAGGTTAGATACAAGTTATCTTGTCCCAAACTTCAGCTAAGTTTCTTTAGATTTGGCTGATGAGATTCATGTGATGTTATATGCTATTATTGATTGTGTAAGGCAAGGATCACTATTAGATGGCTTGAGATGTTCAGTATATAATGAATGGCACATACATAGTTTGCTGTGTGTGAACAGATTAAGTGAAAATGATGTATATAGTCTATAATTATATACATATACATTATATAATTATAATCTACAAAACTAGTCTATAATTTTGTAAATGAATACAAGTTGCAGTCAGTATAGTGCATTTTATACACATCACATCCCGAATTACCACCGAACTTTTACCTTTATGTATTTGGCAGAAACCTTTATCCAAAGTGACTTACTGTACATTGCATTAAAATACATTACTATACATTGCATTGAATGATTTAATACATTTAATCAGTTCATTTATCTGGGAATCTAACCCATGACCAAAATCTAGCTGTGATTTTTCAGATATAAAATGGCATTTAAAATAAAAAATAAATAAAATAAAATAAAGGCAGTGGCTATTTGCACTAAGTGCAAATAAGTGCAAATAGCAATAGATGCTATTTACACTAAGCGAAAATAGCATGTTTCCTTAGCAATAGATGCTATTTACACTAAGCTATTTACACTAATTGAAAATAGCAATACATTCTATTTACACCATGTAAAAGTATCAGTTCTTTGCAATAAGAATAAATAGTAATTAGATGCTATCTATACTTTATATTGGCAGGTACTATTTGCACCTCAGTATTTTTGTACATTAACAGGATGCAATAATATCATAGAGTGTAAATGATTAAAATTATTAAATGGATGCTGCCTTATTGGTAGACACTCCCTACACCTTACCCTAACCCTACCCAATAAACACTTTTAATATTATTAAACACTCATTTGCAGTTTATTTCCACATTTAGAACATTATTTTCACTTTTATTGAAAATAAATGCGAGCTCTGCAAAAGGAAGATTTTAACCCGCATCGATCGCATTAAAGGTCAAGTCTGCAGGCCCTACTTGCTACTGCTGCGCCACTGAAAATCACTATGTGTCTCTTTTAAAACTTGAGTAGCCCAACATTGGTGGGCGGAGCTAGTGTAAATAGCATTTACCAACAAGGGACGCTATTTGCACTTAGTGTAAATAGACACTCCATAAAATAAAATAAAATAAAATAATAAAAAAGATTCCAGGTTTGCTGTGCTTGCTTGTAGGGCTGCACTTTTTGGCCAAAAATCATGTATCAGTATGACTATAAAACAACATTATTATTATTATTATTATAGAAATATTAAACAATAAGAAATCTTACTATTGCAACATTGACTGTAAAACCGAATGGAAATAATATAATAATTATTTTATTTTACAGTATGACTGTAAATTTACAATGCTAAAATGTATGGTCTTAATTTCTTTTCTTTCTTTTTTTTCACTTTACTCTGAAACACTTGTTTATTTATTTATGTTTGTTTGTTTGTTTGTTTGTTTAAATAGGGGCCATGATTCGAATTTGATTTTATTTGATTAATCATGCAGCTCTACTGACTGCTCAGAATGAAATGCATTCAAAAAAAAAAAAAAAAAAAAAGGATTCTACTAGGCT
The DNA here is from genome assembly GCF_019924925.1 of Ctenopharyngodon idella. Classification (NCBI taxonomy): domain Eukaryota; kingdom Metazoa; phylum Chordata; class Actinopteri; order Cypriniformes; family Xenocyprididae; genus Ctenopharyngodon; species Ctenopharyngodon idella. Next base: position 13,475,726 of record NC_067233.1, on the reverse strand, counting down.
ACACATGGATATGGCTTGGATTGGGTTTATTTATTTATTTATTTATTTATTTATTTATTTATTTATGTATTTATTTTTAATGTTCAGGATACAAACAACTAAATATTTTATTCTGCTTTTCTTAACAAACCAAAACTACTTTGGCATACTTCATTCAGGTTTAAGTCACTAACATTTTGCTTTGGTTCTTACCAGCATGTCTTGCTTATAAATGTGCTGTTTCTCAACATGATTGCTCCATGTCTAACCATGTAGACAGAAGTATTCTCTCTCTCTCTCTCTCTCTCTCTCTCTCTCTCTTTCTCTGAACATGAGTTCTCTTTCATCATTCTGCAACAGAATAGAGTAAAATAGTCTGATGTTGCGGAATCATCTTACTTTGCTTTTTTGCTGTTCTCTGTGAAAGAGAGGCTGTAATCACATACTGGCCACATGATTTATCCTTAATCTGTGGAGAAACACTTGCCTAATGGTTGCAGCGTCACAAACAATGGAGAAAAGCAAACAGAGGGAATGAGAGAAGAGTAGAGATAAGACATTCGGAGCAGGAATTGCCTGGGAGCCTTGCTATGCTTATTAGAATCCTGGGCTCATTACAACTGCCCGCACTTTTGTAGTCTGTGATTTGAGGAACTACAGTGTCTGCATGCTGATAGAAGTGGGTTGGATTAAAGTCAAAAATAGAAGAACGCTCTCTGATGTTGCAGTGCTGGTATTGTAAAGCCCAGGGAGATGTGAGGGTCAGTGTCTGTTTAAGGCTGGAGAATCATTAGACTTCCTGTCAGCCTGGTGTGTGATTGATTGACAGGCTAGCTGTCCACTCACGCACTGAGTGAAGTGAAGGAGGAGGGGTTAGGTCAAAGAAAAGAGGCCTGCAGGTAATAAGATCAAGGCCAGATCAAACCCTCACTGTGAGTGTATGTTGAGGTGAGCTGTCAATCATCAGCTTCTGTATAGTAAAGCCCTGGGTATACTTCTTTTTTTTTTTTTTACGCGTATGCTAGTGTACGCACCCAGTTGAACGCACAGCCTTGGAAAGTATACTTCATTTGACTTGTACGCATAGACAGGTGTTCGACGCATGCACAGTTTTGAGCAATCTCTTGGCACGACTTACAACCCATGTAAACATCTTTGAATTCTTTCATGCTAGAGTTGTACAAATAAGGGGACTTTCTAACCTCTTCGCACAATCTCTCATCTATGCAGGCCTTCATTGTCGCTGTAGCTTGCAAGTGTTCCGATCTGATCTGTTTATGCAGTTTTTCTTTGACTACTTTGTGAATCGATGCCCTCAGACCATGGTTGCCACCTTGTGGATAAACTAATTACTGCAAAAAAAATGAAACAAATGTGTGACCTGCGCGTACAAGTATGCATGGTTACAAAAATCCAGCGGTGCACGTACAGTACACGTGTACTCTTCTGATGACGAAAATTTGTGTCACTCTCACTGTACGCTGACCCTCGTGTACTCGTAAAAAGTGAACTATATTTTGTGCTTAAGAAGGGGTGTCATACGCTCATATGCAGTGCAAAGTTTAAGTTATAGTAAATTTTAGACATTTTGTAATGAGCTTATTTTAAAAATCATTTTATAATGCTAAATGCTAAATAATAGCTAATAAAAAACTGCTATACCACCTAAGAGAATATGACCCAGACAAAAACAAAGTTGTGGTACTGTGTTGGTCACCACTTGATGTACAATACACAATCTGTGTAATTAAGCAAAACCAGCCGAGAACCTCTAATTTAGCTAATTTTGACTAAAATTAGTAATACAAAATCCCCTGCTTAGACTAGCATGACATTTATATTTCTTTGAAAGCTAATTTATGCTGCTTATTTGGCGATGCTGTTTTCAAGCAAAACCCAGCTGGTTTTTTAACCAGCATGGTCTTGCTTGTCAAACAAGGTATTCTTGCATTTTTAGTAGGATTTTTAGCTTGTTCATTTCAAGTATCCTGGTGGGACACCAGCATCCAAAACACAACATATGACTGACTAGATTTTCAGAGTGTATAATTCAATATATAACTAATTTTGTTGCATTGCTCTACTGCATTTCTTTAAATTGCACTGCTTCATAGCTCTCAGATGCATATCCATGGCATCTATTACTGTATTTTCTTTGCACTAAGCATTCAGTTGAGGTTACTATTTAAATAACTAGTCTAATTATCTCTGTGGTTCCTACTCAGCTCTATAACAGTGTGTGACTTTTGCCATCTGCACCAGATTTCACTGTACCCGCTGCTTCAGTCCAAAGCTGCTTACTTTTGCCTGAAGCAAAAAACAACTGAACAAATGTAAGTGTATCTTACAATCGTTCTCTTTATCCCCTGTGTTCTATTTTCAGTCCCAAAATAAAATGGCTTCCATCAATGAAAGTGAGGAACCTATTCTATTAGTGCCCAGACATGTTAGAACATTAAACTCTCATAATGCTTAACTATATCAGGGATTTATTTTTGTCCGCTTCAAATGACTCCCTAGGTGAGCGCTCAAATAATGTGCTCAAGCGACAGAGAACTGAAAGAGAGTGAATATAGAAAAGCAATAACACTGCGTTCCTTCAGAAGCGAATTAGATTTGCTGCCTTGCTCTTTCTCATAAGTATAATGAAGTCTTCCCCTTCCTTTAAGGTGTGCGTGCGTGCGTGCGTGTGTGTGTATGTGCACACCCTGAAGTCTGATAGAGTTATAGATAAATGGGAGATGGCAGGGCAATGTGTTTTGTATAGTATGATCAGAGGCTGAGGTTATAGTCTACTTCCTGTCTCTCAGCTGCAGCTGGATGCAACCTTTCTGTGGGCCCTGCTCCAAGATGTTCTGTGGCGTTGGTCCAAAAGAACAGAGTCAAACAATGCACTTTAATACAGGAGAATCTACAAGATACTCTTTCAGAACATTAGAATGCATACCCCAGACAAAATTACTTTGATCGACAAAATTAGCTATCCAAAAGTTGTAATATAAATAAATATTTGGTTACACTTTACAATAAGGTCTCATTTTGTTCCATTAGTTACTGCATTAACTAACATAAACTAATAATGAGCAATACATTTTTTCAGTATGAATTAACTGTTGTTTATGTTAATAAAAATGTTCATGTTTATTTTAGTTCACAGTGCATTAACTAATGATATCATACAACTTTTTATCTTATAAATGTATTAGTTAATGTTGAGATTAACATATTAATATTAATAAATTCTGTGTAGAAGCATTGTTCATTGTTAGTTCATGTTAACCAATGTAGTTAACTAATATTAACAAATGAAACTCTGTTGTAAAGTGTTACCAAATATTTATATTTATTTTTTTATTTAATATTTTTTATATATAAAGCAAAAATCAGTTAGGGCTATATATAAGCATGTGATTCCTGAATCAATATATATATATATATATATATAAAGTAGCTGTTTGGATTTTAATAGGCAAATACTTAAGAATCTATGGATGGATCATTATTACAGTGATTATTATTTTTCTAGCATGTTATATGTTTGGCAACGGTTCTTTTAACCCTAAAAGATGGAGTGTGTAGCTTTTCATTTCTTAAACAACCATGTATTAAGATGTATCATGGCCATATTCCTGGATGACAATGTCAAGATTCATCAGGCTCAAATTGTGAAAGAATTGTTGGGAGGGAACATGAAGAATCATTTTCGCACATGAATTGGCACTGACCTTAACCTCAGTGTAAGTTTTTGGGATGTGCTGGAAGAGACTTTACAGAGTGCTCACCTCTTGCATTGTCAATACAAGATCTTGACCAAGAAACGATGCACCTCTCGATGGAAATAAATGTTGTGATGTTATTTTCATCAAGAGGTGCATCAATTTTTGGTCAAGATCTTGTATTGACAATGCAAGAGGTGAGCACTCTGTAAAGTCTACTCCAGCACATCCCAAAGGCTTTCAATGAAATTAAGGTCTGGACTCAGAGGTGCCAATTCATGTGTGAAAATGATTCTTCATGCTCTCTGAACCATTCTTTCACAGTTTTAACCCTGGTGAATCTTGACATTGTCACCCTGGAATATGGCCATGATGTGTCTTCCTACATGGTTGTTTAAGAAATTAAAAGCTACACACTCCGTCTTTAAGGGTTAAAAGAACCGTTGCCAAACATATAACATGCTAGAAACACAATAATCGCTGTAATAATGATCCATTAATAGATTCTTAAGTATTTGCCTATTAAAATCCAAACAGCAATTTATTTATTTATTTTTTTTTTTTTTTTGGCCGGGCAGTGTCTGTACATATATATATATATATATATATATATATATATATATATATATATATATATATATATATATATACATACACACACACTCACACGCACTATATACTCTAGACAACTTCTCTATGATGATTGGACAAGCTTCACATGGGAGGGAAAATCTTACAATACGAATACATTAACAGTTCTGAGATTCATTTATTTGAAGTCTGATGTAACATTTAGTGCAGCATTCATAATCGTGTTTCGTGCCTGTTGCCATTTCCATCAACATTTCTCTGTTTAGTAGTTTGAGAAACTGCTTTTAGGAGCAACACTGCAGATCTGAAATAGATCTGAGAACACATTTTGCCTATTGAAAAATGACATCTCTGCTTCCCCACTCTAGAGAAACACCAACCTGCCACTGGTAAGCATCTATGCTTGATTTCATGAAGGCAAGCTGTAAGAGCAGCCTGCTTTTGAAAAACTGGATTAAGAACTCAGTTTTGAGTCTGGTATCAATAATGTAACCAGTCTGACAGGAGATCCAAGAGCTTCTAGACAGATGGGAGTAGTTTTAATATAGACTACATTGCCCCAAATTCCAAAATATATTTAGTGTTTGATTGGGCTGCAAAATTTGCAATGCAAATACATTATAATCTTTTCTAAATGTTGTCATTGTGGTGTATGCAATGGCTGTAAGATATGCCTATAGTTCATTTAATGTTCTACATGTGTTGAATCATTATTTATGAAAAAGTCATTTATAAAGTATGAAAGCACACACATTTACAACAATCACTTTATTCTTAGTCATCAATGCTTTTGCATGTCCTGTTTTTGCAGTCATCTAGACATCACACTTGCAGCCTAAATCACAATTTAATGACAGCATCAGTCAATCAACTAATCAATGAAGCAATAGATTAACCAATCACTTATGTTCTCGGTAATGGGACAGGCTCAAAGCAGGAGGACAGGGGCTCGGTTCTTCATAACGAGGCTTTAATGTTAGTCTTCTAAAGAAACCAGTTTATTAATTGCCTCGCACAGATCACACATCCACCCCAATACCCCTTGTCACATGTTCAAAAGAGATGGATGCCTCTTTAGGCTGCACTGCTCTCACTTAGGGGGAATCAATGGCCTGTTTTCATTTTAATTAAAAAATTGAAACAAATGTTTGCCTCGCCAGCTGTCTTTACCTCCCTTGAGTCTCTGCTCTTCTTCTTCTGTCTCGCAGATTCGAGCGCATAATCAAAAGACTCGACAGTCGAAGAAATGCTTTGTGTCCCGTTGCCAGTTTCCTAAAGTGAAACAAAGCACCTGAGAAGGGAGACGATGAAACTGATTTTTAATATTACAGTCTGATGTGAATCAACGATGCAGCACTCAAGAGCAGGAATTCTATTAATGCCATTATAATGAATCTGTTAGTTCTGCAATCTCAGAATACAGCAATGTTTTTGATGTAAGTACAATTCTTAGAGAGATGCTTTAGACATTAAATATTGCTTCCAGAACGGGGCTTCCTTGTAACATTGACGACCACCGGTTTCTGCTGAAAAGTGAAGCCAAAGTGTCTCGATCATCCCCATGTGGCTGAAAGCAGTATAGGTCATAAACCCCGCCCTCTCCATGAAATTTAATGGGACACGAGACAAACTAAATCAATTTACACTTTAAACATTTTAAGTCATTTTAGGCCGTTTTTATCACACTGGTGTTAGTTCAAGTGTTCGTTCTTTAAATAAGTTTGGTTTTAGTTAGTTATTTAATGCTATAAAAATGGGGGTGAGACATCATGATTGAAAGCTGAGATTGACAGCTTCTCTGAGTGAAGTAGTCACTGAGGTGCCAACAGACTTTTTTTTATGGATCTTCGCGAGGAGATTGGAGCTTTAACTATAATTTCTACATTTCAATAACTGTTTATTTCACACCGACATAATGAGTTGTTCTGAGTTCGGGCGGGACCTTGATATCACGGCTCCACTTCGTGCTCATTACTGTGCAGACTCGGGCTCCAAGTTAACTATGCGCAGACTCGAGACTCAAGATGTCAGCGCAATATTGGCAGACTGGCGGCTTCAGTTACTACAATGGAAGAAAGTGAAGGTGCGTCATCCATATTTTATTTACAGTTTCCCCTGGTTTTAGGGACAAAAAATGTACATCATGAATGATTTTAGTTAAAACATTATGTGGACTAAAATATAAACCAAAACTTGGATGATGATTAAATAAAGCATAAAGAAATTTTAAAAGAAAAAAGTTTCGACATTTGATCAATTTTGCACTTTCTCGTCAACTGAAACTATAGATGCCATTTTAGACAAAGTAAAACTGAGCAAAATTAATGACATTGACTAAATGTTGACTAAATGTAACAAATTTTTTTATCAAAAGGAAAAAAAAATCTGCAATTATAAACAAAAAAGTACAAGAGACATTTGTAGCTAAAAAAGTAGTTGAATTTCTCCTCAACAGTCAGTCATTTTCCATTATTTGCCATCTCGCCACACAGGTCACAGATATATTTTACATTCCCAGTAAAAAAAATCCAAGTGATCACAGCCGGGTGCCCCCAGATTGAAATGACTGGTCTGAACTGAGGCGGTTGTAACACAGTGAGTGTAATTAAATGATGGCTGGCTGCATCGATGGCCAGGAGAGGCTATTAGATGCACTGCTTAATGCGAGTGGGCAAATCCAATTGGCGTATTGATCCGGCACTTACAGATCTCAGCAGCTTCACATCCTGACCTTCCTTTCATTCTCAGACCATTACAGTCGCCAGGAAAAGATTTAGTACTGTTCAGAGAGAGAGAGAGAGAGAAGGCTGGAGGGCAGGAGGGAAAGATGACAGGTATGGGGGACGGGTGGAGAGATTAGTAGCGCAAGATTAGAAAAAGAACCCGAGAGAGTGAGAAAGCGACAAACAAACAAGAATAGAGAAACCGAACGAGCGATTCTACCCCCTCTCACCCCGGTCTGGAAATCAATGTGCATTTCGGATTGGAGAATCACTAAATGTAGCAGTGCCACACTCTCGTAGGTCTTTGAGCCAAATGAGCCCCAGGCTTAGAAGACAGAGGGCCATGCCCTGAAACCAGCAGATAGGAGCCAGAGAAGTGACTTATCAATACCGTGCATTTAGGGACTTTCTGTTGGTGGTCAGGGTCAGGAGAAAAGAGGGGTTCAGAGCAAATGTTCCTCATCGATTTCAGACACACTCACTAGAATAACAGCAGGGCCCCAGTCAGGCATAATTATACTAGCTCATTTTCTGCTTCTTTCATGCTGAGCATTTTGTTTGGTCCTATCTGTTGTTTTCTTAAACCTGTCATCTCTGTTGCGGAGATTGGGTTTCCTGAGGGCAGATGGGTAGACCGAGGTAATCTATATCAGAGCGGAGTGTCTGCTTAGGGGCAGCTGTTATTCCCAAAAGGATTATGACAGACATGGCCACTTGGATATGTTACCTAACAGAACATTTGTGGTTCCTGATAATAATAAAATAACAACAGTAATAGTAACTTCTCTTCTTTATTTTGGCTTAAAATATCGCAATAGTATTGTATCGCGAGCGCAGTATTGTGATTTGTATCGAATCGTGACATGAGTGTATCATTACACCCTTAGAAACAGATTGAAGATATTTTTTTTCTAATGGAATGATAAAGTGTTCTGAAAGAACTGTGTAATTTTTGCATTTCCAAACATAAAAAGGAACTGTTGTCAAACAGGTTTGCCCAAACACTCTTCCCATTTACCATTGGTCAGATAAACAGGCGGACTCGCCCCCAAACTTACACCACTGATTGAACTACTGTTGCTTTATTGGGCGGGTCAGGATGTTCAAACAAATAAACAGTAAATTTTACAATGTATACACTCTTTTGTTTTAACTTTTAAGTGGAATCCATGGAAGCCTGTTTCCACCACTAAATAAAAAAATAAAAACGGTAATTGCGAATTTTTTATCTCAGAATTCTCACTTTTTTCTTGCAATTCTGACTTTATAACTCGCAATTATGAGAAAAAAAGTCAGAATTCTGAGACATAAACTTGCAATTGCGTGATATAAAGTCACAATTCTGACTTTTTTCTCACAATTGCGAGTTATAAAGTCAGAATTCTGATATATATACTCGCAATTGTGTGATATAAAGTCACAATTCTGACTTTTTTCTCGCAATTCTGACTTTTTCTCACAATTGCGAGTTATGAAGTCAGAATTCTGATATATAAACTCGCAATTGCATGATATAAAGTCACAATTCTGACTTAAAAAAAAAAAAAAAAAAAAATCAATTTAAAGAGGTGCATGCATTTAACTGGTTTGTTTAATAATTTCTTGCATTAGCTGTGTGTTTGACAGATGATTATCAAAGAAGCCAAATTTTATTTGTCAGAGTACAATGCCCACTATTCCTCAGCTTGCTCTGGGAAATTTAAATTTTGACCTGAACTTCTTGAAGACCAGGATCCTGACAGTTTAGAAAGAAAGATAGCAAAGGGACTCCTTTATTCTCTTCTTCCTCAATGTTCCCTCAATCATTGTGAAATGTGTAAGGAGGGCAGCATAAGTCGACAGAGGTCAAAACGACAAGCAAAAGAGTAAAAAATTGAAGGAAGGGAGGCAGAGCAGTGCATGACTAAATTAATAAGGAATGATCATGCTTTTCTCTTCTCTCTTTTTTACCCAACCACATAAAGTGTTCCTCACAGCACATTGACGTATACTCTCTTTGATTCTTTTCTCACCCTTCCATGTCATAGACAACCTTTCATGGAGTGGACAAAGATGAAAAGAGAAACAGATAAAGGAATATAAAGGTGGACTGTATGAAGATAAGATGATCTACAGACGAAAGAACACAGAGGTGTTCAATCACCATCTCCTCTAGTCTGAATAGGCAGAACATTAAATTGACATGTGCAAGTGAATATATAGGCATATTTCCATCACTAAATTTATCTTATGAATGCAGGCTAAAGAGAAACCTCACCATGATCAGTTTACATCCTTAGCAAATGCTTTTATCCGAAACAATTTACAAATGGAAAATGCAAAAAGGCTATTTGGTCAAACAGGTATGGAAGCCTGTTTCCATACACTGTAAAAAAGAATTGTTGATTTAACTTTAAAAAAGTAAGTTACCTGGTTGCCTTAAAATTTTGAGTTCAATGAAATTAATAAATTTGAGGTAATGCAATGAAGGCGATTGGTTTAATCAAGAGAAACTCAAAATATTATGTTATCTGAACCACATTAATTATCTAAGTTGATTTGACAAAAGAAAAAATGTTCTGATAACAAATCATGAAATAATTTTTTTTACAGTGCACTTGAATTTCACAATTGGGATGTTAAAGCTCACAACTGAGACTTTTTTTTTCTCATAATTGTGATTTGCATCTCACAATGTGACTTTGTTTCTCCAAATTGTAACTATATATCTTATAATTTAGACTTTAAATCTTATAATATAAATTTCTCACAATGTCTCCCAGCTGCAACTGTATATCTCACAATGTGACTTTATATCTTGCAGTTTTAGCTTTATACTGCATGTACAAATGTGACTTCATATCTTTCAATTATTACTTTGTTTCTCACAATGGCAACTTTATATCTCACAATGTGACTTTGTATCTCACAGTTTTGACTTTACCTCTACAATGTGACTTTATATGTGACTTTATTTTACACTTTGTCTCACAATTAGCTTTATTATTTTTTTTCTCTGAGGTGAAAATAGGGCTGCTGGAAGAGGTGTGTCTTAAGTCATTTTTTGAAGATTGCAATGATTGTTCGGGTGAAGGTTGGGTGGGTTAGTTCCACCACAAAGGAATAGTGAGTGTGAAGGTTTCAGAAAGTGTCCTTGTACCAGGCTGCCATGGTAAGCATGTGTTATAAGTCATGGTTGAAACATGGGAAAAGACAGTGACCTCTCTTTTCCACCTTGTGTTTTTCACAGTGTGTCTTACACATTCAGTCAAATGCAATACCACACATTACCCATTACCCCCTGTGTCTACACAACCTCAGAAATCATCTCTCACATTACTGAAAGCATGCAAGATTAATGTGTCATCTCCCGGCCTTCATATAAAACCATATGAATGAACTTTAATATTAAATAGGTTTGCCTTAGGGAGATGAACCTCTCTCTGCTTAGTTTTCCTTCTATTCTCTCTCTTTCTCTCCCTCTCTCTTCTTTCCCTCCCTCCCTCCCTTTCTGATGACTTATAGCTGTTACACTGTGAGAGCCACTTTAATTTGTCCAGTGTTCATGGTGCCATACATTCAGAAATATAGCTTCTCTGAGAGGGGGAAAGCATTGTGGGAACATCATGCACAACACAATGGTGACAGTTCATTTGTAACCCCCTTTGCCTCATGCTATTAAATGCAGACAGTGTGACTCCTTCCAATAAGGCTTCTAGTTTAATTAGTTCTTCAGGTTATCTGAAATTGTATGAATTTAAGATTAAGAGGATACTCATTTATTAGGTCACCTCTCAGAACAGAGGCCTGTGGGACTTTATGCCCTCTGAAAGCAAAGATCGGGCTCTGTGGAGGTCACTCATTGTACACTGTCAGATGGCAAGAATGATTTATTGTAGTAGCCATTCATTTGACAAAATATGAGAAAATTTTATATTATTTGTTCGATTAGAGTGTTTTGCACCCTTTGAAACTTATTTGCTATTGATTATTTGTATATGAATAAAATGTATAAATACAGCAATAGTTCACCCAAAAAAAAACATTTAAAAAAAATCATACGTCACATTTCAATTCCATATCACAAGGAAAGAAAGTCATGTTTGGATTGACATGAGGGACTAAAACTATTAAAAATAATTTCCGAGACATTGTGTATTTTGCTCCAATTGAAATACACCATGTGGTGTTGGTGTGTGGATATGTAAACCATATATAATGCATTAAGAAACACAGAAGGTCATTGCTTTTGGTAAATACAGATTTAACGCCTTATAGAAATGTTTCCTGGCAACTTTATAGCAATTTAACAGGTTCCATGTGTGAAAGCGACTTTTTCTGAAAATATGGATATGGATCTCTTACACTTGACTGAGAACACAGCTTAGACATTGAAGTTATCTAGAGGTTCACATAGTTATTTTTTATTCGTTGCGCCGGTCAATATGGCTTGAACTCATACTGAGACTTAGCAGCAAGGATGCAGCACCACACAAAAGCAAACTTTTCAGTTACAGTTGCCATTTTTCACACTCATAACTATGAGGTATATTTACTGGTCATGTAATTTTGTCAAGCAATGAGGTGATCCGATCCACATAAAAAAAATAATGAGAAAGAAACAGAAAAGAAAGAACTTTATAAGCTACTTAAATGACAGGAATCTTAATCTCATAAAGACACTATGGTGAATAATTAATAAATATCATCATACATTCCCCAGATGATTAATCACAGTATATTAAGACAATAGCTTTGTATTACAGGTTTTCTGGAATATTATGTTTAAATATGCAATTGAGGTATTGACCAATTAAATATGCACTATTTTGCATACATTTTCCAGAAAGGGAATATGAATATTGGATAAAGTCAGGTTCAAAAATTATTGTTTTATTTTGCTTACATAGTTAAGGTTTTTACACAGGGGATTTTGGATATCTCTCTTTTTTTATCACGCCATAAATAAAAAATGTAGGTTTTGCCTTAAGAATATATTGAACATACAGTATGCCATGTAGACTTCATTTGTCAATGACTGAAAATGAATATTAATTCCTCTCAAAACATAAAAACTTTATTGATGATCAAATGAATCATTTGATTATTACAGGAAATAACAAGTGAAACTTACTGATGGCTTTGTGAGTTATTGCGGCAAGTGTGTTTGTTTTAGAAACTTTGTTCTTTGTCATTCCATTGTAGTTGAATATTAGGTGACAGATAAGTCATTCATTTTGACATAACTAGACCACATGCCAGACTGACACATTCAACACTGAAGAGAGAGAGAGAGAAAGTGAGAACACACAATTCCATAATCTATACATAATTAACATGCTGTCTGTAGAAATATATGAATATTTGTATTACATTTGAATATAAGTTTGTACAGCCAACTTGCACAGTGATTTTTTTTTTTTTTCATATAGCATGTCGAGACACAATCACTAAGCCAAATGTCATTTTCATGAATACAGATGACCTTAAATTAAACCTTGCACATGTAGATCCCCACAAAAGCCTAATATTCTCCTCAGGGTCTGAATCTGGATTCCCTCAGTAATTGTTATACCAGGTACCGGATACTACCAATTCTCTAAGCCCTTCTAGAAAATGTGATGTAGCCTCTTGAGGGGGTCGGTTTATCCTGTGTGCCAAAAACTCTGAATAAATAAATGTGAATGCGCCAAAAAATATGCAGTCCATGTCCATGGAGAGAGACATGGCTGTCATATTGGGCAGCTAGCATTAACTGTCTGGTCTGAGAGACGAGGTAGGATATACATCTGAAACAGAGGTGTTTTGGGGTTTAACTGCGCTTTAGTTCCCACAAACACTGTAGGCTATGTCCTTTCCACTACGCTGTGATTAACGGTAACTACTCCTGGCTCGGGTTAAAAGTCTGTTAAATGTGTCGTTCGATTGCTCTGTTGTTATCCGCAGGTTAAAGCACATCTGCGTTCCGACTCTGAAAACCTTGTAGTCTGCCGTAGGCTAACGGCTCCATGGAGACGCTCCCTGAGCAGAATTATCACAGTAAATACAGACGCTGAATTTTTATTGTCTCATTATGATGAGTCACCTCCTCGACTAAATAACGGACGATCCGTATAGTGTGAATGGGCAGTTTCAGGACCCGCTTTAATAATGCTACCGTCATTATGAAGCGAACGTTCTGCAGAGCATCAATTTTACTGAAAAACAGATACCCGAGGAAGTGAAATATCAGTTGCAAGGTGAGTAGCATTACACAATCTTTTTTGTTTTTAGCTCTATTGATCACACAGTATTTTTCTAGGTCATAAGCGGTGAGGGGTTCAGAAGGGCCTTGCTGGTTCTGGGATGTGTTTACCTCAAAGAAAATCAAAGGAATTGTTAATGGACACACTTGCAAACAGGACCGTTGCTGTCATCAAAGATAAGTGTTCATTTTTGCTTCAAAAAAAGGATTCTGGGTAGCAACAGAACGCCTAGGGACCCTTATTCATTTGTTAAGACAGATTTGAAGCAGCTGAATCTGTTGGCTTGTATGGGACGTGAGGAGAAAAGGTAAACACAGGTGAACAAAGAGCAGGGTCCTGTGAGGCCTCCGCAACCTTCATTTGCCGTCCATCTGGAGTAATAAAACTTTGCTGTGGTAGTTTGCAGCGAATATTGTTTAAAATGGGAAATAGAAAGCCTGCAAAGAGACTCATTGTTTGAGTTGTGTGTCATTTCTCAATAAATGTTTACCCACACCCACGCAGCATAAATATTGAGTTACTGCATGCATGTGGGGTATAAATAAACATATTTATACAAAGTTATTATAAATGGCGGCAGAAGCAGGAGGAAGAATGATGTTATATCTTAACACATGTGGTGGTTCTAAATTTGCCTCCATTTTGCCAGTTCGTTTGTTTTGTAGCATAAATATTTAACAGAAATGCATTCTAAGATAAATAAATACCTCAATTATTGCAATTAAAAGAAAAAGCTTTATTCTCACCTAAAATACTCCTGAAAATGTGAAATTTTATGCAAAAGGTGTTCATTTAAAACCAAGAGAACATTTACAGCAAGGTGTTAAACATTTAAATGGATATTCAAACTCATGGCACTTTGCAATTTAAACAGAGTGTTATACTGCAGCATGTTTGAGAACGAGAGAGAAGATGATGTGATAATAGAGAGGTTTTGAATGCTAAATCTCATCCTCTATGTTGTTCTGAGCATCATTTTTCAACTTGTGATCTTAACTCATATTGCCATGTCTAATTGTTCTGCATTAAATTGCTGATGTTCAAATGAACTGCCGATAACCAATCACTAGGACTGATGGGAAACATCCTTTTTTCCTGTCATTTCTCATTCACCCTCCTCCCAGTTATTTGACTGAGGCGATGCATGAAGGTGCACAAATACACACACGCAGACTTACAAAGCCCACCTCAGCACATTTTAGCTCCCAGTCAGATTACCTTTGATGCGGTTACAATTCTGAGATTTATACATGCTGAATTTCACTTTAGGGATCAATGAACTATGTCTCTCTCTATTTTTCTATCTGCCTGTCTATCTATCTGCATGCACTCTGCAGTCAGCCATGTGAAGAGCTTTGCTGTACAGGATACGAGTGCTAATTCATTTCCCTCAATGCTTCTGCTCTTGCCAGGTCGCACAGGGGCCACTGCCTCGTGAATGGCTGTTGTGGCACATCGATCGCCATTGCTGATCAGGGTCACTGTGGTCAGCAAATTTGTTAATTCTGCGCGAGACTAGAACGTGATGTGTGCTACATTACAATTGAGGAGAACGGCTAAAGTTTGACCCTTTAACTCTTTACTGCCAAACGTTGATCTTTGTGGGACGCTGTGACAAAATGAATCATTTTAATGGCCTTAAATAAGTCTATGACTATTAACAGTGTGTTTAATCAAGAATGACATAGTAGGTAAATCTTAATTTCAGGAAATTGAGAAGAGATTTCATGTTCTGTGGAGTTTATTCATTGCCTGAACAAGCACATGTCTACCTGGTGACATACAATCTTAATGTTCTGTTATTGGAGAGGATGTGTGTTAACACTAATTAGTATTAGATTTGATTTAAAGGGGACTATTATGCGAAATTAATTTTTACATGGTGTTTGAACACTGATGTGTGTCTACAGTGTGTGTAAACAACCAGCCTATATTGGTAAAAATCCACCCACTCCTTTTTTATACTGTAAAAATACTACGGTGAAAAACAGTTCATTGGTTTACAGAATGTTTCCATACTATATACGGTGAATAAGTGTAATGGATCTAACGGTACATTTAATGTAATTTTATAGTAAAATACTGTTAAATTTACAGTTTTTGGAAGTGAAAAATAACGTCATTGTATAATTTACAGTGAAAAATAACGTGGAAATAACTCTTGTTTCTTCTTAGTTTTTTCTAATCAGTTATGTACATTAGGGTTTTATGTTACATCTAATGTTGTTAAATGAATGTTTATTGCATTTTTAAAATTTCATGCGTGTTACCATGATGGTGTTTAGTGTTTGTGTGAATGACATTGTGTGCACCTTCTATATATTAGTATTGTCCTTCTCAGCTTTTGGAAAAGCTGCTTGTGATGAGCTTTGATTCATCATGTGACTCTCAACACCAAAGTGTTTGGTGGTTGTCGTGAAACCTAACATGTTGCTACCCTTTTACAGTGCAGATTTCCCTCTGTGATGTCGCAGTAGGGAAAAGCCCTGTCAATGACTGGTGACGATCTGCCCTATTAGCATAGATCCCGCTCTGAGAGAGCTGCACATTGTCTGCCATGTTTATATTTTCGCTATAGCACCTATTGATATAATGTCTGCACCACATAAACATTACAAATGTTCTGTTTTGGATGTACCAATGAATATAAGAGTCTCCATAGACTCCCGGCATCTGAGGACACAGTGGATGAATTTCATTTATGAAATCTTATATATTACTTATGTACTCTCATAGGCAGATTCTTATATGGACTGCTTCGCAAACGAGGGTCAGTTCAATGCTGGATTTGCATAGAAGTTGTTTCTGAAAGATTGGCCGATACCAATATCCTACTACAGTTCCCACATGAGCACCTACAACAATTTATAGATGATCATGGCGGAACATACTAATCGAAAATTTTAATAAGGTAAACTCCACAACTACATAAATTCATTAGCTGACCATTCAGAAACGTCCGGATGCATTCTAAAAGTTGTGAGTTCTTCCTGAATCTCTTCATCTGTGTCGACTCTGGTTCGAACACCGGCTGAACACAGTTACTGACAATTTATGACACGTTGGCTGCGTGAGATTCTCCAGTTTTGTTGTTGCTGGAGTATCCGAAGCACAAGCTGTAAAGGCTCCGCCCTCTTCTGGAAATGGGAAGGGGAGCAGCAGCTCATTTCCATTTGAAGGTACCAACACGAAAATGCTGTGTTTTTGCTCTCACCCAAATAGGAGCAAATTGGACATGCCATAATAAATAATCTGGGGGGTATTTTGAGCTGAAACTTCACAGACAAATTCTGCAGCCACCAGAGACTTATATTACATCTTGTAAAAAGGGGTATAAGAGGTCCCCTTTAAGGTTGACTTTTCCACCTCTTATGGTTTTAGTCTCTTGTTTTTCAATATGGCAACTGGCATCAAAGAGATATGGCTGGAAATAAGTGGCTCATTAAAGCCTAAATGTTCTCTCATTCTCTTATTTCTGGTTATTTCTACCTATATAGAGGCATATACACTATACACGGTAAAAACAGTAATATAGTGAAATATTACAACTGTTTTCTATATGATTTTTTAAAAAATGTAATTTATTCCTGTGGTGGCAAAGCTGAATTTTTTAGCAGCCATTCCTTTTCTTTTTTCTTTTTTTTGTGGAAACCTGTTTTTTAGGATTCTTTGATGAAGAGAATTTTCAAAATGATGTGATGTGTGTGTGTGTGTGTGTGTGTGTGTGTGTGTGTGTGTGTGCGCGCACATCTGTGTCTTTGAGGTTTGTTTACAATGTTTGTGTGTTGCTTGCGTATGATATGCACATATATCTTTGAGGTTTGTTTACACTGTTACACTACGTGCCTTTTTAGACTGTGGAAGACTGAGAAGCATTAGCTTGTCTCTCATTAGACTGAATAACTTTGTGGAATATCACCTGTCATCCTCCTCGACATCAAAGATTAACAGCTGTCTGCCTATAGGCTACAGTTCAGATTAATATAATGTCAGTTTTACTGACAATGAGAGACATAAACCATACCTTTTAATATCGACAGAATTGCTTTTTTATTAATATATGCATATTATATCAATAATGCCTTTCATAGAATGACCGCATTGATTTTGCTATTCAGCTAGCAGGGATCCCATAGATCTCCATGCGGTTGGTCTGCAGGGCAGCTTTCTATTTTTTAATGAACTGATAAGTAACTCAGCCAATGGTAATGACTGACTGGATGTGCATATTAATGCAATGTCAGGCATAGGAAAGTGAGGGCATCTGTAGAAATAATGCCATCTAGTGGTTAAAATGAGCCCCAGCGATATCAGACATACACCACACACACACACCTATGTCAGTCAAACATACTGGTGTCAGCACATATGCCAGCGTTTAATGGCACATACATAATGGATGACGAACAATAATGTTTGTCTCACGAGGTCTCAGGTCGTACAGCTGTGTGCTCAATTAAATGCTGATACACACATACATACATACATACATACATACATACATTATATGTGTTACTGCTTTCTAAGCACATAATCATATGGAAGAGACTTTCCTCATAGAAGTGATTTTAGGAATTGCTGCATGGTCATAGTGCTCAACATTTTTGCCTCTCACGTTGGCAAACACTATTACATTGTCAGAAAACAATTTGCTTTTATTAGTGCAACTTTGTATGATATCTACACATGAAATGTGCAAAGTAATATGTACAGAGTAGTAGTATGTACCTTAATGGTATTGGGAACCTTTTAAGGGTAAATGAGACACAAAGATGACCCTCTATTAACTAGTGACAAGCTAAAGGTAAATTTTTTGAGAGAGAAAGGGAGAGAGTGTACCTGGCAGTAATCACTACTATTACCAAATATAACTAGCTGTAATTTGTCAAAAGATAAATGAAGTTCTAATGTCCAACAATCTTGTGCACAAACTCATCATAGTGACAATTCTAATACAAGTTCTCATTAAATTAATGATCATAATGTTTATGTTCAGGAGCAGAGGTCAGAAATAAGTATGTAACCAAACAATTCATCCATCTGTTTATCTTAAAAGATCTTTAAACACATATGACCCCAAAAAGCTGGAATGGAAGACACCGCAACCTTTCTGGCTCAAGCGCTCTATATTAATATGCACACATATTAGACAAGAATTAATGAGCCAATTTAAAATGCCAAGTCTGCTCTTGTTCATTTGACAGAGAACAAAAATGGCTGTATTTAGTATAAATAAATGGATGCTCTAATGGATAAAGACTTTAACTTTCACTGTATAAAAACACCAACATTTTTTCTAAATAAATCATTTTGTGTTCCACAGAACAAAGAAAGTCCATTGATTGAGGTTGTCGTGCTTGGATATACACCTTGAAAGAGACACAAGTCAGTCACTGGCACTTCCAGACCATTAAACACACCAGCTCATGCCATTCTTGTAATTTGCCATGCTTTACTGGAAAGCTGGCTGGCTACCAAAAGTGTCATTTATACAGACAAAGCGCACAAAAGCACACATACGGCGGCACTCTGGCCAACAGCTGCACTGAAGAGCCACAGATGTTTTGGTGTTTTCATAATGCGTCATGGGAGGAAGCATTTGGTCATAAAATATGTTCCACCTGAGAGATACGAGGGGAGAATGAGAATGGTAAAATCTAGTGAAAACAAAAAGATGTCTTTGTGTAATTTTGTACTTTTCTAGGAAGCAAATAAGACTAAACCTATTTCAGTCTTTAAAAGACTCACAATCACCTACTGTTATTGCTGCTCCTAGATCACACACACAAACACACACACACACAGAGTGATAATGATAAGAGACTGTTGGCAGGCTTATCCTCAGGACTTGAAATGATGGAAGAAGGAGACAGGTGTATTTTTAGCGATAGAGACGTGAGAGATGAAGAGGAAGACATGAATTTACACTCTCAACTCCACCGCAAGCTAATCAGAAACTCACCTCAGTAATTATGTCAATTTACCAACCTGCTTGGTGACAAGAACTCTCGAGAGTGACATGACTTTGTATACGATGTGTGTGTTGTAACTTGGCACGTTTACCCAGATGCAAAAAAGGCAGAGCAAAAGATAGACGGAAAGGAGAAACAGGATGAATTATTCATTTAAAGTAATAAAAGTTTACTGTAGAATTGAATTACAATGCACAAAAGATTGCAAAATTAGGCAGATTAAGTCCGCTCAGTGTCCTTAGGGCTATTGCACACTGTTTTTTCAAACAAGTAAAGAAGTTACAGGATTATGCATGTATGTAAGAGTGACTAAAGAGAGTGAGAGTCTTTTAGAGAGAGGGAGATGGAAAGTGGCATAGTTTTTTTTTCTCTCTTTTTCTTTTTTCTTTATTTTAAGCTGAAAGTCAAGGCCAATATACGTATGTCAAAATGAGCTTTCAGAGTTGTTATTTTCTTCCTTGAACTACTTTAATAGGAGGGGAAATACTTTTTTTTTTTTTTTTTTGAGTTTGGAAATTCTTAGCTTACAAAATAACACCTCGCATTCAGTCATTTCCGTCTTTAAATGTCATTGCTATGCATTTAGTTTTGCATAATTTCAACACTTGTTAAGTTAATAGGAAAGTAAACCTGGTTATTGAGAAATTGCATGAAAAAGGTCAAGCTAAATTATGACTCCAAACTGTTTATCAGCTATTTCTTGGGTTATTGTAAGATTTAACATCTTTAAATCACTCTGAAATGTGTGCTATATATTCTGAGAAAGTATTTTTTGAAAACTTTATCATTTTTTACAATGTCTTGTGATAAATGGCTGTGTGTGTGTGTGTGTGTGTGTGTGTGTGTGTGTGTGTGTGTGTGTGTGTGTGTGTGTGTGCATTTTTGTGATTTAGGAGGACACCAATTTGTATAATGACATTGGTATTACACTGGTATTACGACATAAACATGAAATATGAGGACATTTCATATTTAAAAAGAGTCCTCATATTTAAAATAGCTTTAAAAACAATGTTTTATTAAAAATATAAAAATGCAGAATGTTTTCTGTGATGGGTAGGTTTAGGAGTAGGGGTAGTGTAGGGGGATAGAACGTACAGTTTGTACAGTATAAAAACCATTATGCCTATGGAATGTCCTCACTAAGATAGCAAAACAAACCTGTGTGTGTGTGTGTGTGTGTGTGTGTGTGTGTGTGTGCGTGTGTGTGTGTGTGTGTGTGTGTGTGTGTTAAATGGGGAAAATAATATGGTACCAGTAACAATGAATTAAATATCAACTGAACTGAATTATGACAAATTGTGACAACGTTTGATTTTGATTTTTATTATTAGGTGCAGCTGTGTTTCAGACATTTGATTTTTAAGTAACTATTTTTAGATAATACTTTATTTGAGCTATTTGTTCTCATCATTAACAACAACAACAACAACAAAAGTCATATGATACCACTGTGCCGCATTCGTGGAATATGCAGGAACACAGAGAATGCACGAGATATTGGGTGCCTGCTGTTCTGCTATCCCGCCTCTAGGGGGCTCTAGTTAGAACAATAAATATAATTTCTCCTTCAGTGATCACAAAATACTTCCTTTTGCTTAAGTTGCCTATTATTCACCTTAACTTTACATTTTTTTGTTTCTTACAATCGTAAATTGAGCACAAAAACAAGCATGTTTTTTTCTTTCACTTTTCTACCTCACATCTGTGCTCATTATTCGTACTACTTTCACCCTTTCAATCATTAATGAAATATACTGACTCTTTCGGTCAGTAGGGGGCGCTCATAACGAGTGCAGAGTAGATGAGAGTGACTAAAAATGGCCTTTTTCCCTGCAAGGCTGCTCTCCAGATCTGTCTGTGAAGAGGAGGAACACAACGGCACACTCCCATTTTACTGGATATTTTGGGGAACATAAAAACTAAATGGAGTAGCACATTATGCAGTTTACTGGAAAACTTTTTTTTATGCCCACAAATATACAAATTTGTACAAGAATACATCAATATAAACAGTGAAACTTAAAAAAAAAATAAATAAATAAATAAAAAAAAAGTCAAAACAGATATGAATGTTTGACATATCTTCATATCTCTTTATTTTGTCATTTGTTTAATGTAAAACAGAAGTTGGCACAAAGTATACACCATTATAAATACCACTCCCACCCCTAAAACATGCTTTCAGTACCTTTCCCACCCCACCAAATAACACATACTCAATAATATTCATGTACTTATATTATGCTCATATATAACAATACCACTGAAAAAAGAAAGAAAAGAAAACTTTTTTAATAAATACGAATATTTACACCAAGGCATGTTGATCTTGATTATTTTTTCAACATGCATATATAAAAATAGAAATCTGATAGCTTTTATATACATTTTTTAACTTAGGTATATACACACATATAAATATAAAGACTACAAATTGTATTTTTAAAATACAAAGATAAATACACTCACATTGTGTACACTGTGGCCAAAAACCAGAAAATACAAACATTATTTGGATAATTAGCGTTCACAAAACACATTACATCCAGAAATGCAACTTTAACGACAATTGCAGGTCTCTGTGTTTTTCTTTTTTTTTTTTCTCATATAAAAAATGTTTTATTTTATTGTAGAGAGCGAGAGACAGAGTTTAGTCTTTAGCTTTGCCTCACATCTTGAAGGAGTTTGTTGATTTCGGCAACCAGCTCGCTGGCGTCCATAATTTCGCTGCGACTATCGCAGCGCTTTCCGTGCAAATGACCGAGCACAGACTCTAACTCGTCTTCCTCATGATTCTCAGGAATTTCTTCCATTGCAGGGAGCCATTTTGAAGAGGACGCTGATGTTGCCATGGGAGCTGGCAGAGGGGCGGGGAGCGGAGCCACCAGGGCTGTCATGTGACTAGTAGGGGCGTGGCCATGTCCAGGATTTTGGAAGTGTGTATTAGCGGCCCAAACAGCCACATTCTGCTGATAAGTGGCAGGGCTTGGCTTACCAGGTAAGTGGCCCTTCCTTCTTTCCAATGATCCTACCCCTGCAGCACAGGCTGTTGCCTTTTCAGTTTCATTAGTCTCTGTATAATTATCCAACGAGGAGGGGAGGAGCCTCTGGAACACGCTGTTCATTTCAGACAGCAGAGAAGTTGTTCCGCACAGGTCTTCCCCATCACCTGCCTCCCCCTCTCCCTCCTCGCTCTCCTTGCCGAATGTGGAGAAACTCTTTTTCCTCAGTGTTGACTCACCAGATTGTGGTGCTTCAGGGGTGGCTTTCTGCTGGGGATCTTCTCCAGGGATGTAGAGGTTGCTACGGTAATCAGAGGAGGCAGGGGAAGGCAATGGAGGCATCCAGCACTGGTCAGAGTGACCGAGGACACGACACTCTTCAGTGCACAGCTTCATCGCTACAGAAAGAAAACAAAAGCATTGATAGAAGAGGTTAGTTAATGATTGCTGTTTTCTGGCACAAGAAACATGCAAAACTGCCCACACCCTTAACTAGTCAAATACATCAATTGGAAGCCAAATGACTAACCAAATCTTTCCAGTTCCATCCAAACCAGCTTTGTTTTCTAGAGACTATGCAAAACAAATCAAATGTGCCAAATTATAGCACTTATTGAACATGTTTGGCATTACTCATTCATGTTCTAGGGGCTGATTATAGCGCCATTAATTTTGAAAGGCCATTTATAATACATCTTAGAGTTAATAAATGCCCAATCTGGTGCATTTGCAAAACAGGCCCTCATTTAGCCCACTCTCTCACTCATGCAGAGAATGAATGATTAAACATGCTGATTTACAGAAATCAATGGCCCATCCCCGTGCACAACCCAAATATTTTTCTAGTCACAATAATGATTGTATTATAGATCAAGTATGCATATTTTTCCATATATATATGTATATATATGGAAAGTATACTTAACTTTTTACGCGCATGCAAACTTCGTCATCAGAAGAGTACACGCACCACCGATTTTTCTAACCGTGTACTTTGTACGCGCAGGTCACACATGCGCACTTAATTTTTTTTGCAGTAATACGTTTATCCACAAGGTGGCAACCATGCCTTGGGGGCATCGATTCACAAGGTAGTTGAAGAAAAACCGCATAAACAGTACAGACCAGAACACATTCAAGCTACAGCGTAAATGGAGGCCTACCTAGATGAGAGATTGTGCGAAGAGGTTAGAAAGTACCCTCATTTGTACAACTCAACATGAAAGAATACAAAGATGTTTACATGGGTTGTAACTCGTAGCGAGAGATTGCTCAAAACTGCGCTTGCGTCGAACGCCTGTGTACGCGTATGAGTCAAATGAAGTATACTTTGCAAGGCTGTGCGTTCGACTATACTTTGGGCTTTAGTTTCATTTTGTGACTTTTAAAGCTATGTCCAAATGTTGTGAAATCAAGGCCTGGTATCTACAGCCTCATGTGGTCTAAAAAGGACTCCTCATCAGCATCTAATCTCTTGCTTACTTGGATGCAGTCTGTGGTGTCCATCAGGAGTGAAGAGCTCACTGAAGCCTTCTCCAAGTAGAGGAGACTCCCTCCCCATCTCACAATCACTGTCTCCTGCCTCACTATCCCCTCGTCCACTGTCCTTCAGGCTGAACTTATCCATCTCATTCAAAGCATACCTAGAGACAAAGAACAAACAATTAGCTATTACAATAGCTTTGACTTAGTTGCTGTATATCCATTATCATACATATTTTGTTTTACTTTTTAACTTATTGGTTGTGTAAAAAATGAAATGAGCCTCTTAAGAAGGGAGCAGTTTATGCATAAAGGGAAAAAAGGGCAGTTGACTTGATTAGGCTGTCATGTATCATCAGCATCTGTTACTTAAGTACTCCAGGGTGTCCAGACTCTCACGGACTAGAACTTTGAACCCCCTGTAGGATGGTCTGTAAAGGTGGCAACAGGCTGAAGTGTGATTGGTTACCTGTAGCTCCGGGTGTATTTGTTGCCACGGAAACTGGGTCTGGGTTGGTACTGGCCCTGATGAAGTATGGACAGAAGCTGTGAGACTTGCTATAGCCAAAAAGAAAAAGAAACAGGGCGGGGAACAAATAAAGAAAGAAAAAAATGGAAATAAAAATGAATAATGGCAGACCAGACAGCAAACCGACACAAATACAGACAAACCATGGTAATGATGGGGGTGGGGGGTTGGTGGGGTGAATGAGGGAATGATTTGGATGGATACTTAAGCATGATGAAACAATCTATGGATATGCAAATAAACATGCTATAAATGAAACAAACATATTGGATATTGTAACAGGTTTAGGGGGAATTAAATAGTCAGGAATAAAAAGTTCACAAATACTGAACACTTTTTTTTTTTACCTCGACAGGTGGTGTGGCATGAGCAAGCTCTAGGGCGAAATTCTCTGGCACGTGATTGGAGGAGATGGTGACCAGGCTGTTGAGTGATTGGCGGCTGTGGTGGCTCTGGCGACTCTCTGGAGCAGGTGAGGCTGATGGGGAGCGAGGATGGGCCCTCACAGGCAGGGTTCCATTAACCGTGGGGACCAATGTGATATCGCCCTTGTGGATCTGCCGGGCAGGTTTTTTGGGATGGTTTTGGTAGGTGGACTCAGCCACTCTGCAGTTATAAGAGTGTCTTGGGTCCTTCTGCTCTCTCGAGCACCTGGTTGCAAACATCACCATAACAATGAGAAGTACGCCACAGATGGCACCGAGGGAGATGATGATGATCATAGACACATCTAGGGTCGATTGGTTGTTTATGTCTGAAGGGTTCAGGGAGTAGCTTTCTGGATAGTCCCGCAGGCTAATGTGCAGAACTGCCCTTGCTGAGAGTCGAATTGATGCTCCTCTGTCTTGTACCAGGATTGTGAGATCAAATCCCTCATGCCCAGAGGCCTCTACGCTTCCGTTGGTTCGTAACTCACATCTGCGTGGGTCAATA
Organism: Ctenopharyngodon idella; assembly: GCF_019924925.1. Taxonomy (NCBI): domain Eukaryota; kingdom Metazoa; phylum Chordata; class Actinopteri; order Cypriniformes; family Xenocyprididae; genus Ctenopharyngodon; species Ctenopharyngodon idella. Next base: position 13,450,572 of record NC_067233.1, on the reverse strand, counting down.
ACAAAGAGTCCTTCATCATTACCACCAACTATGGAGCAAGTCAACTCGCTGTTGGCCCCTGCATCACGATCTGTGGCCTTGATGATTGTCACCAGATGACCAGGCTCGGCGTGCCGCCATAATGGCACCTCAGCTGTGTGGTTGATTAGTAGTGGAGCAACAATGATGGGTGGGTTGTCGTTTTCATCTAGTACAGTGAGCAAAACAGTGGCATTGCTGCTCAGAGAAGCTGGGCCTCCGCCATCCCGCGCCTGCACGGTGAACGAAAGCCGGCCAACTTCTTCCCGATCAAAGCTTCGGAGCGCATACACGGCCCCGTTGGATGGGTCAATGGTCACATAGGTTGAAATAGAGCTACCTTGGACCTGGCTCTCTACAATTGAATAGGTCACCTGACCATTAGAGCCCAAATCTGGGTCAGTGGCCACCACCGATGTCAGGTATGCCCCGGGCGAATTGTTCTCAGACTTGAAGATTTCATACCGGCTCTTTTCGAAGCGAGGAGGGTTGTCGTTTTCATCCTGCACCTGCACTGTGAAGTGTTTGATGGTGGACAGGCTTGGCGAGCCACGGTCTTCCGCGATCACCGTCAGGCTATATTCAGAGCGCTTCTCACGGTCCAGAGTCACATTTGTGAGAATCATGTAGTTGTTCTCGTAAGTCTTCTGCAAGCGAAAATGCCCGTGGCCATGAAGACGGCACACAACCTCACCATTTAGACCTGAGTCGCTGTCATCTACGCGCACTAATGCGATGAAGGTATCAACGGGGGAGGCCTCAGAGATGTAGGCCACCTCCTCTTTGCCCTGAGTCATAAGGTTGATGTTGATTTTTGGCTTGTTGTCGTTGACATCGACCACTTTGATGATTATCTTACAGTGGCCTGGAATGGAGTTGGGACCCATATCCTGAGCCTGCACATCTATTTCGTACGAGGAAGTAGTTTCATAGTCTACTTTCTTAATTAGAGTGATGTGGCCATTATCTGGATTCATTTTAAAGGTCTCTAGGATTTTGGGTGGCACGTGGCTGCTGAAAGAGTACACTATTTTGCCATTATTGCCTTCATCTGGGTCTGTGGCATTCAGGTCCACCAGTAGCGTCCCCAGTGATGAATTTTCCAAGAGGTTGACCACGTAAGCCTGCTCGTCAAACACCGGGCTATTATCGTTGGAATCAGATATGCTGATTTTAAGCAGGGTTGAGCCAGATTTCGGCGGCACGCCAGAGTCTGACGCTGTGAGTTGTAGTTGGTAGCTGGACTGTGTTTCCCTGTCAAGTTCTCTCATCACAACAAGGTCTGCATACTTTGCGCCATCCGTTCTCGTCCTGATATCGATTTTGAAAAAGTTATTCCGAGTGAGCGAGTAGGTGTGTAGCGCGTTTTCGCCGACATCCGGGTCCAACGCGCTATCCAAAGGGAAGCGCGTGCCCACAGACGCGCTCTCTGATATGTCTATGGGGATTATGGCGCGCGAGAACTGCGGAGCGTTGTCGTTGATGTCCAACACTTCCACTTGAATGTGAAACAACTGGAGGTATTCCGTGGGAAGCGTAATTACGTCGAACTCGATAGTGCAATTTAAGTTTTTCTCGCAGAGCTTCTCGCGGTCGATTTTGGTGGCGATGCTGATCTCTCCGTCCTCCTCGCGCACAGAGAGCAGAGGAGTGCTGCCTCTCTGCATCGCGCGGAAGCGCGGTGACACGGAGCTCGGGAGTTTGGATAATATACTGGCTACATCCTCTTTCAGTCTGGCAATCACCGTTCCAACTCTCTGCTCCTCCAAAACTTTGTATTTTAAAGTCTTCCCCGAAGCACTGTGCGCCACGACCACCAGAAGTATAAGTTTCAGAAGCATCTTGCAAAACAGTACATTCCTGTCGCTGGGATATTTAGTTGTTCCCATTTTTGAAGCCGTGCGCAAAGTACTTATTCCGCACACAGAGAAAACTGGCTGCTCGGTTGTTCGGTGTAAATTAAAGCATGATAAATCCTCAGATCAGATGCATGTGGAGTCGAGGAACCAGCACTTCCCCTCTCAGTGTGTTTTCAGCGCCTCGGAGAAAGCATCAAGACGCGGTATTGCTCCTGCACACATCCACTTTCCTCTTCGTCTGACTGTGTGTGAGTTGGTGCGCGGGTGTGTGGGAGGCGCAGCTCCTTGTGTGTGTGTGCTCTGTCTGTGACTCTGAGAACACTGACTGGCCCCTTGCAGCCCACCTCAGACTGTGGCCCCCACCCTCTCCAAACTCCAGCCTCCTCTCCTCGCCCCACGGCTGTACATCCCTGAAAAGAAAAGAAAAGAAAAGAAAAGAAAAGAAAAGAAAAGAAAAGGCAGAATGAAGGAAAGAAAGAGCAGTGATTGAGGTGGAGCTAGCAAGCAGATCTCGCCATGAGGATGACAGTTTCAGAAGTGTGCCATAACAATAGAAAAAAGGACACATTTATTCAAGATCAACGTTTCTCGGGTCACCCCGGCACACTTTGGGTTACATCCCACTGTAAAAATGTTTTCATCATCATAACATATTTATATCTATCTATTTAACTTACAATTTCTGTCATTTCTACTTGATTCCATGCGTTTTCAGAGTTTCAGTTAAGTTTGCCATTTAACTTTAATTAAACAAGTGGTCGATCCCTGCACGTTGTCATTTTGGCTTCATTTTGATTTCACTTAAAAGGGCAGAAATTAAACTTTTACAGTATTCTAATATTTAAAATCTTATTTATTGCACCAATCATTTTATAATCGTGAGTAAGAAAAAGCTATATATATTATCCATTATAATATATAGTGCATTATATATACTATAGCCTATACTACACATAGTTTCCAGAGAACTTTATAAGAAAATGTCTAAACCACAGTTAGAGTTCTGGGGATGAAGGGTAACTGGAGGATATCAGAGAGCACATCAGCGCGCTATTGTGTCTCGCTGGAGAAGTTTAAGCGCGTGGCGAATCGCGCGCTGTGAAAGGGATTCCCCCAACCTCCCTTAACCCGCAGTCAATGTGATTTCTCACAGAGGTCACACTCGGCCCCCATGCACAATGCCACTTTACGACTCACCATCTCTGATTCTGCCGCATTAGCATCATTATGCGCATTCACCCACAAACAAAAAGCAAACATGAGCTTCTTGAAGTTTCACGGCCATCTGGTTCAAACGTCCAGAAAACACAAACCAGTAATTATATCAGTCAGTCTTGCAAGAAGCACCTCTTTACGACACAAAGCGAGAATTTGTGCATTTTCACTGTATGTTTTTATCAAATAAACCCATTTGAAATTTATCCATAAGGCATCTGATCCTTTGCGCGTCACGCATTTGTAGTGCACAATTGCAACGCACATAAAAGTAGTCTATGTGTAAACACTACAACAAATTCAGTAAGAGTTGAATGATTACTAGTTAATGTTTATACTAGAGTCGTTCTGATAAACAGAGCGTGTGCAGTATGGAGATGCACCGTGAGAATGCATTGAAATTCGGTCCTGTGACCTGTGGCTGTCCATCTGTCGTGGGCCAGCTGAAGTCTGAAGCTGTGCTCTTCGAATCTGCTCAACACAGCAGTGACCCTGACTACAGCCCATCAATCACTGATTTTTGTAAGCAAATGTAATATTGTAGTTAGTGTTTTCAGTATGTCGTCAAGAATGTGTCCCTCTCAGAGAGCCAAAGCGCAGGACATTCTTCCCGTCTAAACCGCAGGCGTTTGTCACACTCATAATTAAAGTTACGTTTTACTCATGCAAGTTACTGTTTCTTATCCACTCGGGAAACTTTTAGTTTGAAAGTCATCCTCGAAATGTAATTTCATTACTTCTTGCTAATCACATTTCATGCTCAAAGAATTTCAAGTCAGTGCGTTTTTAACAAGTGGGTGGTTTTATTCACACGCCATATAAGGGGAAGACGCGCATGTGTCCGAGCAGATGCGCATAAGAAACTTCTGGTGCTAATCACATATGCTATACTAGAATTAAGTGCATGAGATAGCCTAGCTAGCTCTGAAAAAGAGTAGGCTTATAGATCTTTACATTTTTAATGTTTGTTTTTTTTTTTTTTTCTGTGCAGTTTTCTGCAGTACTGTGCACTCATAAAGTAGTCTGTATGAGAACCAAATGACACAGTCATTAAACTATCGTAAACTGTCGTTAAACTATTGATTGAGCATTTGTCTTCACGTTTTTCATTTTAAAAGTCGTCATGTATTGCTTTGTTCGTAACGTAACCAAACAGTTGACTGTAGTTAAGCTATAATAAAGTAAATAGTTTTACAGCAGCGGCCCAATTAAGCATACATGGCCTACAATATGAGCGGGTGTTGAAATCTGGCGGCGTCATATGTTCTCATCAGATGGCTTTTTTTGTGTGAACAGGGGTATTTGAGATGCATTTTCAAGCTGTGGTCGTAAAGTCACCCCGGGCTGGAAGAGAGGGAGGGGCACGGGGGGAATGAACTTTGTCATTGAAATGAAAAAGGATCACGCGCACAATGGAGCCTGGCAGGTGGGACGTCGCAATTCGCAGAGGGGCCGTGGAAACCGGCGGGGAAGCCGAACGCAAAGGGAGGAGGGAATCACGGCGGAATGCTCCGGCGCCGCGGGTCGAGAGGGCACCGTGGGTGTTTGTAAAGGCACGCGAGCATCTGCCGCCTGTGTGGCAACTTCTTTCCCCTCCTCCTTATTTCTCATACCGTTCTTTCTTTGCTCTGCAAACCGTCCCTCCCGTTTTTTACTTCCTCTGCCCGCTGTCTTTCTCTCGGCTCGTGGCAGGTCACAAGCATTCGGCATGTGCCCTTAATGAAACCTTTATTAACGCATGTCTTACATTTTGGGGGTTGCGAACGAAGAAGAGTTAGAGATTTACGCAACAGGACACACATTCTAGAGACATTAGGTACGCACACGTGCGTTTGTTTAGAAATAGTTTACTGATTTCGATCATGCAATTTCTGTTTATACTCGAGCAAGATGTATTTCTTCCACATGAGTCATGGAGAGAAATCTGCCTTCCCACAAACTCCATGTTCACTCTTAAAAAGGTTCTAATACAAACCAAAGAGGTTTTTGCTATCCCATGTCATAGAAAAGCCCTTTGTTCCAAAGAGAACTTGACATTGTCTAGTTCTTTGTACTTGTGCATGAAAGAATCATTCCATATTCCATGTTGTTCCAAATCTGTATGACTTGCTATTTTAAAGAATATTTTAACTGTATCCATGCAATGAAAGTCAATGGGGTTCAAAACAACACTGAACCACACTGATTTTCATTTTATAGACAAAACCACTGAGACCTGAGTCATACAGTTTGGGAATTTTCATGATTGTGTAAACTAACACTTTATGAAATGGTTCTTTGCTGAACTTATGAGGTGTTGGATGAAATTCCCTTACAAACTAATTGTTTGCAAATCAAGGCATTCCAAAGAGTTTGAAAGCTCTTGCTCTGCTTTCTGCACTATGATATGTGGCATTTCTGGAAATTATTATGGAAAAGTGTGCTGTCATCATCTCTTAGTCAGGGAATCCTCAATCGTGGATGGGTTTATCAACTCATCAGAGATATGTCAGGGACAATCTGCACTTACAATTAATAATCTCAACACCAAACATCAGATAATGCGCTATATATCATTATGCAGTATAAGTTCACTCTCTCCTTATTCTTGCATTTTGTTCAACACACTTTCATAGCAATTCATAAATATGTTTTTGGTGAATTGGTGGCTAACATGAACATATCATATGTTTTCGTACAATCTGTTTACGCACCACTGATGGTTAGGTTTGGGGGTGGACCTTCATGCTTTCCGTACGAATGACATTGTACAAATTCATATTAATTCATCAAATAGTTATGTCTTCTCATGAGATGGGATTTTATTTGAGTTGTGTAATGGCAGTGTAAAATACCAATAATCTTCTTTTGTTTTCCACAGGAGGTAGAAAATCACACAGATTTGGAACGTCATGGGGGTGAGTACATGATGACAGAATTTTCAGTTTTGGGTGAAAGTTTTTTGTTAATATCTCAGAATTAAAGTATAAATCAAGGAAAAGAGGAGTCCCACATTGGCACTTGACCAAAAAGACACAGAGATCCAACATTTAGAGAAGCAGCTGTTTGATATTCAGTCTGACTCGTCTCACATTCGCAAGTCACAAAGACATGAATGTTCTGTTTTCAGATTTTTGTCCTAAAAAGACAGACCAAGAGTGTGTCTGCGCAACAGAGTGTGTGTAAGAGGCCAATTCCAGTCCGTCTAGCAGCTGTTGCTTTGTCATCTGATCACTTGTTTTTGTAGCCGAATGATACCTTACTTCAGTCTGCATGCCACTAACCTGCGCCTATCTGATGTCATATTCAGAAAATGCTTTTCTGTTATTATTTCACAACACACTGCTCTTCTGTTTTTGATCATCATAGCCCAGTTAGCTTGAAATGGTTATCTGATTTCAAGAAGAAACAATTCACTCTCTTTTGCTCCTTCAGCTGATCAGAGAGCTGCATATTGACAAATGGAACCTCTTCGCTCTGTGTTTTTGTTCAACATGGAGGAATAACTTGTCTTTTTAGTTCAAAGGCTTTTCTGAGAACGACTTCACAAAACATGACAGTGCCGGAGATGAGGGAAAAACAACCTATTGTTCGTTCTTCTCGACACACTTCTTTTCTCGGAGAGCACAAAGAACGCACACTTCTGGGGGCATTGGTGACTTCGGCGCATGTGGGGGCTCAAAGGTGACATATTTCTGAAGGGGGTTCATTCAGTATGCAATAGATTTAAAGCCTCCCTCCTTCCCTCTTCCCTTCGCTCATTCTGCTTGGTTTGGCAGATGTGTGGGGGTCTTTTTTGGGGAGCCTGGGACGGCAGCGCGCCACGTGTTCACAATGTCAGCCTGATTTCTGTGGAAACTCTTATGAACGAAGGATCACCTTACACAAAGAAACAGAGCCACTTTCTCTCCCCGCTACTTTCCGACTCTCTTTTTCGTACTCTCCGGTTTCTCCAGTTTCTTCTTCACACTCCCTTTATGTTATTTTTGGATTTTTTAGCAGTTTAAGACTCTCGCCTGCAGATCTGCACCCTCAGATCACACTTTGTATCAAATGAATGTCTTCTGTGCTGCGGGTTTAAATGTGATTTACAAGGGAAGGAACATATTGTTCCACTCTAAATGGGTCTTTAGAAAATTTTTATCAAATATGAATGAGAAATATATACTTTAACGAACTAAGAAATAAACTAATGTATTCTTAAGTAACACCTTGCAAAATAAAATAAAAAAAAATAAAAAAAATCCCAGTTTACGGCTTCCTGTATAAAAGTTTTTTATGGTAAGAGCCAGAGAGTGACAGAACCCCCTCTGAGTTAAGCCAAGTAACTCTATCTCTCCTCCTAATGGGTTCAATTAAAACTCCAGACACACACACACACCTATAAAAACAGTGAATGTGTTTATCTTTCTGGTTCCAATGGAGGGTAAAGAGGATAATTTTATAGCTAGAGGAAGTGATCGTCTGCCCATTCTGTCTAATCCAAACACTTTTTGGCTTCGGGTCAGCTTAAGAGTGCATATGTGCCGACATCAGCGCTCCTTCATCGTCTGTCTGTCCATTCATAACATTCATGCATTATTCCATCTATCTGTCCAGGCATTCTGTGGATTTAGAAGGAAATCAGTGTCTGTTGCTTTAAGGCTTGAAAATCCAGGAAAATATGTGTCATTGAATACCATATAGATCCTGCTGTTGCTAGAGTCTAGAGGTTTTTTAAGGCAGCTATGAAACTGTATTAGGCCAGAACAGACGGTCTTTGTTTGATTTTTGAAACACTTTGTGTTTATGTAAGTATCATTGACAAAGCACTTAAAGGGATAGTTTACCCAAAAATGAAAACTATCCCATGATTTACTCACCCTCAAGCCATCCTTGGTGTATATGTCTTCTTTTAGACAAACACAATCAGAGATATATTTAAAAATATCCTTAGTCCTCCAAAGTTTATAATGGTTGTGAATGGGGGGGCGCGTTTTGAAGCCCAAAATAATGCATCCGTCCATATAAAAAAGTAATTCATATGACTCCAGGGGGTTAATAAAGGCCTTCTGAAGTGAAGCGATGCATTTTTGTAAGAAAAATATCCATCTTTAAAACTTTATAAATTCAAATAACTAGCTTCCGGTGGACAACCGTATGCAGAATGCGCAAGCCGATTTACAGCGGAAGAGTATCCTTTGACCTGACGCATAACGTAATGACAAATGCGGAGGCGGACAGGATAGAGCAAAACAAATCACCGGTCACAGATTATTAGTCTACACTATAATTTTTAAAGAGAAATGTCAGAGGATTTTGATATAAAAGAATAGGAGCTTAAATTTGTTGCACAGCCCTATTTGTTTGAACCACGAGAGGCGTCTAAGCTTACAATACTCCAACATCCTGTGTCATACGTCGCATCATAGGATTACTCATTTGGCGGTAACACTTTACAATAAGGTTCATTAGTTAACATTAGTTAACTACATTAGTTAACATGAACTAATAATGAACTGCACTTATACAGCATTTATTAATCTTTGTTAATGTTAATTTCAACATTTACTAATACATTATTAAAATCTGGTTAACATTAGTTAATGCACTGTAAAATAACATGAACAAACAATGAACAACTGTACTTTCATTAACTAACGTTAACGAAGATTAGTAAATACAGTAACAAATGTATTGCTCATGGTTAGTTCATGTTAGTTAATACATTAACTATTGTTTAACTAATTAACCTTATTGTAAAGTGTTACTCATTTGGCGCAAGTTGAATTGTGCATTCTGCGTACGGTCGTTTGCTAGTTATTTGAATTTGTAAAGTTGTAAATATGTATATTTTTCTTACAAAAATGTATTGCTTCACTTCAGAAGGTCTTTATTAATCCACTGGAGTCATATGGATTACATTTTTTTTTGGGTGGATGCATTATTTTTGGCTTCAAAACATGGCCCCCCCATTCACAGCCATTATAAACCTTGGAGGACTAAGTATATTTATAAATATATCTCTGATTGTGTTCATCTGAAAGAAGATAGTCATATACACCTAGGATGGCTTGAAGGTGAGTATATCATGGGATAATTTTCATTTCAGGTGAACTATCCCTTTAATATGAAGTATAACTTTTTATATATATATATATATATATATATATATATATATATATATATTGTCCATGCAGTTAAAGTCATAGGCGTTCATTTGTACTGTAAAATTATACCTAGTTTTGATTTTCTTAGTGTTAATGTGTGTGTGGCAGTGTTATTTTAGTATCATATATTATTATAGTATTTATTAATATTTATATTAGCTTTGATATTTACTGTATATTTTCAGTTTTTGATTTCTAATTTTTTTTATTCTATTTAGCTTTATTTTTTATTTCAGTGTTTTAGTAATTATAGCACTTCAACTTCAACTTATTTTTCAGTTTGTTTCCATGGCAAAAATTTCTCATTTTGATTTTCATATAATAGTTAGATTTTATTTCAGCTTTATTTAAATTAACAAAAATATTTCAATAACAATAACAGCACTGAGTATGTGGTTTTTTATGAATGTCCACAGTACTAAAGATCCAGAAGTGCTTTAGTGTAGTGTGTCAGTATAACAGCATTCACTTTCAAGACATTTCAGTGCTTATTACAGTCTTAAAACCCTAAGAGCCTTATCTCATTTATGATTGCAGTATACTTCTCATTCATAAGCCAAAATAATTGCCCAAAGAGAAAAAGAAACTGAACATCACATTAGCCTACTGTGGAATGTGGGGTCTTTACAATCCTTTTAGCGCTAGTCAGTGTTAGCATGATAGCTAATTGTTTGGCTAATGGGCAATTAGCTTGAATCAGAGTGTGGGCTTGCTAATTAAGAACAGCTCCAGAAAGGCAGCTAATGATCTCCAGTTTCTGTAGTTTTAAGGCTTTGTTGATGTTCGACTCAAACCCAAACAACCCCCGAGTCTCATCACTGTAACTAAAGAAGCTAGGGAAACACATGAGAGAATAGAGAAAGAAGTCGAGTCTCTTTGTTTGAATACCTTAAGATGTGAACAGTGGCGCTAATAAGTGGGCCGTGTAGGCTCTGGCTATCAGTCATTAAGCGAGGTCGTTAATTCTGTGCGCCAAGTTTAAGATTGATGGGCTGGGATGGCATTGTTTAAGTGCTAAATTTGTTAAGAGACTAAATGGCTTCGGGGCATTCATTCATTCTGTCCCTGGTCAGCACAGGGCCGCTATCAATACAGCTTGACTTAAGGCCACCAATGACCAGCCTAGGGAACATAGTTTTCATAGTCCGAGACATGTTTTTTTTTTTTTTTTTTTTTTTAATGGAGGAGAACAGCTAAGTAGCCTTATTTGTAACTTTGCTGGAAACGTTCCACTGGCTTCCCATCTAAGTGCCAAATTAACTGACTCGCATTCCCTGTGCTCTTGTACGTTTCGTGTTGCATTCCCCATCCCTCCCCAGTTCTTTTATGTATTTTTAAAAGAAAACAAGTGGCACACTTTGGTTTGTTCTTTGTTGCAGAGCGGCCGTCGCATTTAGCAACCCCCCAGCCCAAACACACATGATCCCTTATGCCAGCCAGTGATTTAACGCTTATCCAGCGAGCTCCCCCTGCAGCGACAGAGGGCATGCCATGAGAGAGGCCCTCTGTGGGGGGATGGAGCACCGGACCGGAGTGCTGACACTCGTGGCTGTTCACATGCTGATGGTTCTTTGTTAGGGGACCAGGCAGGAGGTCTCCTTCAGGACCCCCTCCCAATCTGACACACTTAGTAACTTTTGTATTGGCCTGGGCCCTTTGTCAGACTTCACATGACCTTTGACTTCCCACTCAGCCGCCAATCAGACACCCTGAGAGTGAGGGGACAGCAGGCTGAAAGAGTGAGGAACAAAAGCTGCTGAATCACTTTATCGCAAACACACACGAACCTCAACTCTGACGAGATAGCTTTTTGTCTGGGCGAAATTCTAGTCGTTAACATGAAGGATTTTGAAACAGCTTGTTATCCTTTGTTATTCTCCTCAGTGAGTGTAAGGGAGAAAACAAGGAGTACAGTTTAAATTGAACTGCAAGAGCTACTAGATCTCATTTCTTTGCTGCTTTTGGGGTTGAATGTTCACCACTAATGAGCTTGTGCACTTTTAAATACCAATTTTAGAGATGTTACATGTCTTTGTTCGTCAAATGGGTGAGAGTAATTAGCAGTCTCAATGCTGAAACATCATCTTTGAAAATCAATATAATTCTGCCCTCATCGTTAGTCATGTTACTCAAATAGTTTTATAGTTTTCAATAATTAATCAGTGTATTTTTAGAGGTTGACTTGTTGTAGTGGAATTACAAGGACAAAAGCTTCGCTTCATAAATATGAGAAGATGACATTTTGTAATCTCTCCATTCGTATCTGTATCAGTTTTAATGCCCTTTATTGGCATGACTAATAATCATGCATGTGTATTGCCGGATTTGAGTGGCATACAAAGAAAATACTGAAAAACCAAAAATAGTGCTGCATAATGTGCTTCGTCTCTCGCTTTCTATCTCAGAGGCAAGCTTTATTGGAAAAGCTGTGAAAATGTACAAAATTGCTAAAGCATTCAAAGTACTTACAGCTATTGCACATGAAGCATGATAAATGAGATATAACAGAAAATAGAATATGAATATTTGCAGTTATTGCTCAGCAAAATCAGAGAGTGTTGATTAAAGGAGATGAAAGGAATTCTGAAAAAGGAACAAGAAAAGAGTGGCTCAGTTTTCACTTTTCCTTCTCTGGCTTGAAAACAAGCCGATCAATGGAGCCCTTGTGGCCTACAGAAGTGCAATGATGTATCAGTTTGTCTGGAATTAAACGCTTTTTCTAGATTCTCTATTTTCAAAGCGCAGTAATGATGTGAGAGGGAGCAGTGGGAGGCTCTTTGTAACCTCCCTTGAGGTTGAAGAGATGGAAGATTACGGTAGTGTGGGCTGAGATAGAATTCACTTTCATAAACCTATGTAGCGTAAACTCGGACATGTAATGCAAACAGGACATAAAGCGTGCATCGGTGGGCTATTTAGCAATTAATTGTGGTACTATTATAATTATACTACTATAATTATTTAACTTGTGGCATGTAACTCGTTCTGCACCATTTGTGCTATGGGCATAAATGACATTTCAATTTTTTTTACTGTTTGTTTCACTGTACTTTTCCGTGTTTGCACGTTCTACAGTCTGTGCATTAGTACACTGTAAAAAATCATTTTCATGATTTGTTATCAGAACATTTTTTCTTTTGTCAAATCAACTTAGATAATTAATGTGTTTCAGATAACATAATATTTTGAGTTTCTGTTGATTAAACCAATTGCCTTCATTGCATTAACTCAAATTTTTAATTTCATTGAACTCAAAATTTTAAGGCAACCAGGTAACTAACTTTTTTTAAGTTAAACCAACAGTTCTTTTTTACAGTGTAGTGGGGTTTTTTAGTGACTCTTTCTGCTGGTTACATAGTTACACCAGTAGGTGGAGGCTACCGGTTCATTTTACCGGTTCGTTCAAAAACACTCTTTGATTCAACAACAAAACAAATCATTTATTCAGCTGATTTATAAAAAAAATCTCTGGGGAAACTCTGTATATTCGTACGGTGTGCGCATGTCAAAAGATTAATTCCGATTTGAAGCTACGTTCACACTGTCAGTCCAAATCCAATTATTTGTGTATCCAATTAGAATCTGAATTAAAATTATTGACACGTTATGTTGTTGTTGAATATAAACCTATCAGTACAAACACAAACCTATCAAAACCTTTCAGATTCAGTTTTCAATCCGATCAAGTGTTTACGGATTAGAAAAAAGTTTATCCCACCCCTCTCAAACCGATTTAAATTGACATAAATTGTTAACATGCAGCATTTTCACTCAGATTGGATTTATAAACCACCTGTACTCAGAATACAATGCTCACCTAATATGTTAGCAAATCAGCTGATTTGTTTGTGAGTCATTCAGGAAATAAACACTATTGTGTGTTTGATCCGTGTTGCAGTGGAAACTTTCAGGAATTGTAAATGCTACTCAAAATTAAATAAATAGTTCACCCAGAATTGAAAACAGAAGGCATGGAATCATTTACTTGTTTTCATTATATTCCAAACCTCCTTCTATGGAACACAAAAGAAGATATTTTGAAAAATCTATTTAAAATAAATAAAATAAAATAAAAAATGGTGAAGCGTTTTATTTATGCAATGAACGTCAATGGGGTCCACGGTTGTTTGGACCCCTTTAGGAAGAAAGTCATACATGTTTGGAATCTAGCTTAGTGAAATCTAGTATATTAGTAATGCATACTGCAGGAATAATCCTCTGAATGGAGTTGCATCATTTTAGTTGTGTGCATATCTAAAAGCTTGTTTTTCATTTTATCTCTTTCTTTCTCTAGTGTACAGCATAGTAAGTATCCTGTCAGTCTGGCACGCTGTAAGTTCAGAAAAGCCCAGTCCCTTCACACATTCACGCACACACACACCCCTCCCGTTCCAAACGGTGATAAATCAATTCCAGAACGCCCTCCTTGTCTCCAGCTCACTCAATCACTCACTCAGGCACACAATCACACACAGACACACACACTGCACAAAGTAAACTCTACCAATCTCTCTCTGTCTCCCTCTTCTTGTCTCCTGTGGCCCTTGCAATGCACCAAAGTCCCATGCTTGCCATATGGTGGAAAGAAGAGAGGGTTGCACAGTTCCAGATTTCTGTGGCTAACAAAGTAGGTCTATGAATACATGTATGTATATACACACCCACAGGCTCACGCAAACCAGCTAACAAATGCTCAACAATCTGAATCACTACAGTCTTAGAGGTGTTATTTTAAAGTTCATCACTTGTTTTTGTTGCATCTGTTACTATGCTGGGAGGCTCTTTGTTTGCATTTATTTACCACAGAATGTTGTACCAAAAAAAATTGGTAGCACTTTATTACCATGGTCCACTTTAGACATTCGACTAATTATAAGTAACTTTGCAACTACATGTCTAACTAGCAGTCATTAGAATATTAGTAGACTGTTTGCTTTATATCTGCTAACACTTTATTTTGATGGTCTCTCAACAGACATTCTACTGAGTCTGACTATAAGTAATTTTGAAACTACATGTCAACTTATTCTACTTACCCGAAACCTAACACCTAACCTAACAGTCTACTAAAACTCTAATGATTGTTAGTTGACATGTAGTTGCAAAGTTACTTATAGTAACTTATACTTAATGTCTAAAGCGGACCATTGAAATAAAGTGTAACCAATAATTTTGACTCATCCCTCATTTCCACTTACAATGGAAGTGGTTGGTCCAGTTTTTTGGAGGATTGAAGCATACAATTTTATGAAAGCACTCAGTTCCTTGGTTAAAATATGAGTATTATTTAGGCTGTAAAGTTATTCTCATCCTTTTTACATCGATTTTAGGGTTTTAGGCATTGTTGCCATGGCAGAAAGTTGTAAAAATGGATGTAACTTTTCAAAGAAAAGGTTAGTAAGCTTTTTTTTTTTTCACACTAACAACATTTTAACATGCGTATTGTTCATGCCATGTGGCTGTCTACTATTGAAACACTGAGTATTTTAGCATTTACAGATTGGCCCTATTCACTTACATTGAAAGTACCCCAATGTAACCCAGACTTTGTTGTTGTTTTTAGGGAAAAAAGAAAAGAGTGGGACAAGACAAAATTAAATGAGCTTTAAGTTTTATTGAACTCAGAATATTCCTCTAAGTTCCTTAGTTTGTCTCAAACGTCGCCATTTCTTTCTGCACTCGATTTATCATGAAAAAAGGTATGATTTTTTTGTAACAGGATTTGCACCGGTTGCAGTTATTGGAGTACAAACACATATGTCTGTGTCTGAATGTGTGCACACGTGCTTATGTGTTAACAGGGTCTCCACAGGATATTAAAGGCCCTTGAATCATCTGTCCAGCTGGCGGACCCACTGGTATACACACTTTCTCACACACACACATACACAATTGCAATTCACAGAAGGTATTCTGGCTCACAGCCTACAAGCTGTTTAGGGGGAGGCATAATTACAACTCTCTACTCTCCTCCATTCCAGTCTCAGGGCATCCATAGCGAGGTCTCTCTGAACACATATAAAGAACACCCAGAGAATCTGCTGTCTGAACGCTCAGCTGGAAACTGCAAACCCAAATGTCTTCAGACGGCATCTTGGCTCTTTTTCTTGCCTCTCACTTTCTCCAGCGGTTTACATTTCTCTGCCATTCGTTGTTTTTCTTTCTCGCTCACATCTGGATGTATAGTGGGGTAGTGATGGGTCAGAGGGGGATATTTTCATAGGAGTGTTTGAAGATGAACGTTTTCTGGAAGCTGTATCTCATCTCCCGGTATTCCTCACCATCTTTTCCTTAAACCATGAGTGGACCATTCCACTCTACTCTAAACAAATCCAAGCTCTCCTCCTTCTGATGGAGAACAATGAACTCCTTTACTCCTTTCCTCTTTTCTTCCTTGTCATCACTTAATTTGTTCCTATAAACATTCAATTCTACCAGGTGTGTTTTATTGGAAGAGTAAATGAGAAAATAATTGCTAGAACATAAATAATACCAAGGACATTTTTTTTCAAGGGAAGGAGGCAGGGTCTCTTTTGTTTCCCTTGAACTTTGTGTTCTCATTGAGATACCAAAGTGTGACATGAAATGGGGGTGTGGGATGGGGGTAATGGCAAAATGTATGCAAAATATATGTGAGAGGAGGCAGTGCCTCAATATCACTGTGATTGGCTGAATACCCATGTCAATGCAATAGTGCCTGCCTCTCATGTTCACTGGTCCGCAAAACACATGGAAGATACAATTCTTTTGATCACACCATGAAACAAAATGAGCTGAAATTTATCTTATTCTTCTGTTTATTTTTGAAGTATTTAAATCAGGCTTTGATGTGACATTTAATAAATAGGATGTTAATATAAATTATATAAAAAATATTATAGTATTTGTGTGTTTATAGTCTCTAGTGTACAAAAATGTGTTCCATATTCCTTTAACTTTTTTGAAACTGGAACTGATGAATTTATATTGGACTGAGAACACCAGAATCCAGAGATGTAATTTCTCTCTGTTTATTGTCGAATAATAGAAGCCACTCTTTCATTAAATTCATGTTCCAATGCTTACTTTTTGTCCTACATTCCTTTCTGTATGTGTTTATCTGCTCTTTGCTTTTGCTGATGTGGCTGCTGTGACTGCTGTAATGAAACAAAGCTGTTTATTTCTGTGTTTGTCACAATAAAAGAAAGAATAGCTGGTGAATGTTTTTTAAAGGGCTCTGTTAGTAATTAAGATGGCGATGACACTATGCTCAAGGCTGAGTTATTGGTGATAACTAAACAGGGTGAAAAAACTCAAACTTTATGATGTCTATAAACAAAAACAGACTCATCCATACAGGGGTGTCAGGCGTTCTTGGTGAACCAGGCCACACAAGGCATGAAAAACTCAGTAGTTTATATATATAGTTCTTTATGTGAGTGTAAAACAGTATAGCCTATAGAATAATAGACCTATATTGGCACAATTTTTGTGACTGCGTGGACGGTGCGCGTACAACAGCGCATGCGCAAGAAAGACAGAAGAGTCACAACTATAGTACTACATCTGTAGAACTCGGCCATCCACGCTCATCCGCATTTGAGTATTCTTTGAAAGCTGTGTGGACACAACTGCGCTCGAGATTTGTCCGGATGCGGAAATGGAAGTATACCCGGGCCCTGAAGTATACTTCGGCCTTCCTTTTCCACGCACCGTACACATGACATAATTTTAGTTATCAGAAGGATCCGTGGACATCCGCACACCCCGTCCGCGTGGAGCCCAATTATTGAAACTGCGCGTACAACAGAGCATGTGCGAGTTAAGCCATGGGTATACTTTGTTTTTTTTACACAGCACAGTCGAATGCACAGCCTTGCAAAGTATACTTCATTTGACTTGTACGTGTACACAGGTGTTTGACGCATGTGCAGTTTTGAGCAATCTCTCGCCACGAGTTACAACCCATGTAAATATATTTGTATTCTTTCATGCTAGAGTTGTACAAATGAGGGTACTTTCTAACCTCTTCGCACAATCTGTTGTCTATATAGGCCTCGATTGTCACAGTAGCTTGCATGCGTTCCGGTCTGTTCTGTTTATGCAGGTATTCTTCGACTACCTTGTGAATCGACGCCCCCAGGGCACGGTTGCCACCTTGTGGATAAACTAATTACTGCAAACAAAATTAAATGCGCATGTGCGACCTGAAAATTAAGGTCCGGTTACCACAATCTGGTGGTGTGCGTACAGTACGCGCATACTCTTCTGATGACGAAATTTACATTGCACGCACTATTCGCTGACCCTCGCGTATGCATAAAAAAAGTGAAGTATACTTGACAAATCCACTAGATAGTACTCACGCGCCGAATGCGTCTTTCCACGCTTGTGGCCAAAGGAGCATACTTTGAAAGGCATGCACGCTCAACTGTGTGCGAGAAAGAGTGGAACGCGGAAAATTAAGTATAAATGGGGCTTATGCAAATTATATGCAAATGATATTCATTCTTTAATTCGAAATTCGGTCCAAAAGTCTTAAATGAAATTTGACTCTTTCCACATATTTGACAAATAATTGTCAGAGGTAACGATTCAAGCCAATCAGCTTTCATCAAACCTGTTTGTGCGTGACAATAAGTGCAGAGAAACATCAAAATATAGCCAAAATATTAACGAATATAAATTGTTGAACGTTTTAAAACTAGTGACTTTCTCATCTACATATATGTGTAACGGAGGCCAGCTAGTAGTCGCTGTGCGAGTAAACCTCACTCCTCTGGTCTCAAGAGATGCTCTAGCGACTGATGCTAGAGGTTGCAGTCTTTAGCCTCCTTGTTAGAGCGTCCAGCTCCTACGCCGGAGACCCAGGTTCGAGGCCCACGCAGAGCGGGGCGAGAAGGACCTGGGTAGAGGGGTTACATATGTATCTGCCATAATCAATGAGTGAAGGATGGAGTTTCTTTACAGACAGTTGAGTAGATGTTAGATGGAATGGGGCTCTTCATTAATGTATAAATGTTTAAAATGGTTATAGTATACGACGGTGAACGTGATTTCACCAAGTACAACATGTTCCTGGATCAACATCTTTGTTGATCCTGGAACAACATTCCAATCAACCAATCAGATTTGAGGGACAAGTTTACAATTTATGTCAAGTTTAGGCTTACAACCTGGGTTAGGTGCTTCCACAACAGTTATTCAACTATCATTTCCCTCTGATTTTAGGGATAAGTTATGGGTAGGGTTAAGTTTAGGGGTTGGGAAAGGGTTAGGACTACATTTTCAGATAGGAATGTTGTTCCAGGATCAACAAAATACGTTGATCTAGGAACATGTCTTACTTGGCAAAATCACGGTGACAAGTATACGACGCTGCATGATTACTAGGCCTATATTGACAAGCTTTGTGTTGGTGATCAGAGACATTATAAAGCATTTCTAATGTACTGTTATAGGTAATTTTCATAATTAGTCAACAAACATATAAAATCAAACCTGCTGTTCTGATTGGAACAATCTTAATGTATATCAGTTTTCCTGAAATATTCCCTCATGGACCATGACTGAAGACTAGAGTTTAAAAAAATATACAGAATCTGTAGTGCAAAACCGATTACAGAATGAATGACTCATATGAGCCGATTCTTTTTATTGAATCAATTTTTTATATAAAATTTTCTTATTGAAATAGAATAGTATTTCTCACTTTTTTAAAATTTCTTTTAACAATATCTATCCCTAGAAGAATTGGTTGGGTAACTATGTACCAACAATATTTTTTGCAGCTTTTTCCAAAAGATGATGATGATGATGATGATGATGATTTTGAAGTTGCAATAAAAAAATTCACTTGACTCAACAATCAGAGTGTACGTGCAACTTGAATAAGCATGAAGCTTATTATGCCCTCGTTTTTTCTCTCTTACTTTCTGCCTCTGGTTTTCAATGCCTTGTGTCAGGGGCCCACAAGGATATTGTGGTTTTTCTGCTGAACTCAACAAAAAAAGGTTTACTTTCTGCGGGCCAGTGTGTGCGTGAGGTCATGTGCTTGTGCGTATATACAATGAAAGATAGAGGGAAAGAAATAGCAAACAAAAGTAATTGATGGCACATCTGTGGATTCTGAATGGTGATACCATCCGTCTACACTTCTGGGAGACACAGCTCTGACAACAAGCTACCAGCCACTACATTACTATTTTTCCAGAGCGACCATCGCTTGCTCTTATAGAGCACCCAGGAGCATATGTCCAAACAAAGCCAGCTGTTGTGCTTTAGTGCAGTTATATATTTGTACTGACATGGTACCACAGCTTATCTTCTTTAAATAATGTTCGCAGGGGTTTTAGGATGATTTTTGTGGTCTCATTGCACCACTTGGTTTCTGTTTTGGTTCAGCAACGGAATGCATTCCTCGGGCCTCAATAAAATTTGATTAGTTCTACTTGAGGACCGAGTAGTTAATGATGTTTGGGTTAAATTTAATATAAGCATGACTATTTAACGGTATAAGGCCATAACATAAGACTTGCATTGGCATCAAAGATAGCTCAGTGGAAAATTCCTTGTTTCTCGACAAGAACTTTGCTGAATGGCCATAGAATGAATCAAGGAATACAAACAGTTTTCTAATCTTTACACATCTTGTAAAAGTGCAGTAGGAGGGCACAGTAAAACTTTACTGCCAATGACAAAAATGCAAAGCATGTGAGAGGTGGACCATTGGCTGCATGGTAGAAGGGATGTACTCCCTTAATCTTTTAATTTGGGATTTTTTCCCCTGCCTCCTCTCTGTCAGGGGCAAGATGGGTCAGGCATCCTGAGCACATGATGGTTGGAGTGGGAGGGGGTACTGGCCAAATGGACGCCAAGAGGGAAGTTATTCCACTTCAGGAGATCACAGGATCTGCGGGGCGACTGAGGGATCACAAATCACTGATCTGGTAGTGGAGGGGAGTTCAGGAAGCATTTATCATCAATCTGAATCTTACTGATTTGTGTTTCGAGTCCACTGGAGGCCATTGGCTGCATTTAATGTGGTTGTCTCATGACTAAAATAAAAGGCTGGAATATTAAAGGGCATGTGTACATATGAGAGAGCAATAGCGAAAAATAAAGGACCATTCATGTCCGGTGTGTATTTGTTGCAAATGTTTGTTGTGACAGTGAATATAAAAAATGGATTATTATTGATTTTCTTTTTAAAATTAAATTTGATAGACTAAAAGAGTTTCAGGTTAATGTATACATAATGGTTTCTTTTGAAAGTCAGCTAATGATATTTATTGATATATAATAATTGTGCATTACTAGATAGTCATGAGGCGTATTCCTTTTACTTTCTTTCATACTCAAAAAAAAAAAAAAAACCAGATAAAAACTCAAAAATCCCACACACTGTCAGACTTGCAAAAGAATCAAAAACTTTATTAACAACATTTCGGTCCTGAGACCTTTAAAGGTATACGTATGGTCTCAGGACCAGAACGTTGTTAATAAAGGTTTTGATTCTTTTGCAAGTCTGAGAGTGTGCAGGATTTCTGAGTTCTTCTTCTGGTTTTGGACTTACTTTGTTCTGGTTTTTCCTATTCATCTATCCGTTCCTTGCAGGTGTACGAGGGTAATTGTTAATTGATTATGCTCAAAAAGCAAAATTATTTCTCATCATTCACATGGGAAATGAACTCGATACAAAACCTGCTTTAATTAAATAATACAGCAACTTTCCTTAGCACTTAATGGAGTTAATCTTATATAATTACCAAAGATATTTTGCTGCTAGCCTTCATTTATTAAATTGGGTTAAATTAGTTTCATTTCAAAAACAAAATTGTCTTTGGAGTTTCTTCACAAAAGAGTGTTATTGCTCTATTTTTGCTATTATGGGGCAGTTTTCAAATATTAGATTCATGATAGGTTTTTATTTTTATTGCTGACAGGAGTTTTGAGATTGCATATTGCAGGAGTGCAATTGCTGCCTATGTAGAGTGTTCCGAATTGATCACTTATAAGATTCCTTTTATTCATTTATTTATTTATTTATTTATTTTTTACTTACATACTTACATTTTTAGTTAGATACTCCTTACAAGGCAGCTGTGTGTGTGTGGCGTTTTTGTAATTTATGAGGACACAAATTTGTATAATGACATGGGTATTACACTGGTATTACGACATAAACGTGAAATATTAGGACGTTTCATGAGTCTTCATATTTAAAATAGCTTTAAAAACATACTAAACAATGTTTTATTAAAAATGTAAAAATGCAAAATGTTTTCTGTGATTGGTAGGAGTAGTGTAGGGGGATAGAATGTGCAGTTTGTACAGTGTAAAAACCATTACGCCTATGGAATATCCTCACTTTGATAGCAAAACAAACCTGTGTGTGTGTGTGTGTGTGTGTGTGTGTGTGTGTGTGTGTGTGTGTGTGTGCGCGTGTGTGTGTGTGTGTGTGTGTGTGTGTGTGTGTGTGTGTGTGTGTGTGTGTGTGTGTGTGTGTGTGTGTGTGTGTGTGTGTGTGGAACACTCTGTACCATGGCAGTGGAG
Organism: Ctenopharyngodon idella; assembly: GCF_019924925.1. Lineage (NCBI taxonomy): Eukaryota > Metazoa > Chordata > Actinopteri > Cypriniformes > Xenocyprididae > Ctenopharyngodon > Ctenopharyngodon idella. The sequence goes on along the minus strand of NC_067233.1, from coordinate 13,428,818 downwards.
TGGTCAGGAAATGTCATTTTTACCAGTAGTGGCTATTATAACATGCCATCTAAAAATACCTCTCTGCCATTGCCTTTGCCTGTCTGAGCAGAAATACACATCTGCTGCTCTACTGTGGATGCAATAACAATAATCATGAATCTGTGAGACTGTATGTTTCTTCGTCACACAGATATTAAATTGCATGCGAAAGACCTGGTGACTGGAATATCACGCTCTTAGATCTGTTACAGTGGAATTGTTTTGACTAAAAAGAGCTCTCTCTGTTTATATGTTGTTCAGATGTTGTCCGCTGGAGCATTAGTCTCTTATTAACATAACTTGACTCTTAACCACAGCGCTAACCTTCCAACCACAATCTAAACATACAGAAGAGTAAGTTCTTGTCTGAAGTCAGCTACTTTTGTGGGCGTTTCTTTAATGTTTTTTGTGTCAGAGGTTGATTTTAATGAAACCAAACTGATTTATCTCTCTTCCTTTTTTCTCTCTCTCTATGTGAAGGTCACAATAAAACTGTACGGAACTTTTTAACCATGCCTTCATCCTTTATTATTACTTTTCAAATGCCCATTATTATTTACCCTTGTATTAGACCCAGAAAATCTTTTAATCTGAACTATTGAAAATCCATCATGAAGAAGCACAAGGTTATAGGTTATATAAAGCAATCATGTCTCTTCAGAAGACTTGGATTAAACGGCTTTATTCATATAAATTTATTTTACGATCTCTGAACATTTTGAACCGTCAGAGTTTTTGGGTGAACATATTTCAATGGAGGGACAGAAATCTCTCAGATTTCATTAAAAATATCTTCATTTGTGTTTCAAAGATGAACTAAAATCTTATTTAATTGGATCAACATGAGAGTGAGTAATGATGATAGAATTTTCATTATTGGGTGAACTATCCTTACTTTTTAACCAACTAAACTTTTTAACCATGCCTTCATCCATTTTTTTTTTTTTTTTTTACTCAGATTGCCAATGTTCCTTTAGTTGTTTTGCATCATTTACACAATGACCACGTTTTTCCTCTAATAAAGTTTTATCAAAAGTGGTTACCACGGAGACAACAGTGCCATTGTAGAGCATGCTTCAAATTAAATATGAAACACTGAATGTGTAAGAAAGCAAAGTAAAATCAAGGTAAACATCACTTGTAAACAGAATATTTTTTTATTTTGTGTAATTTCCAATCAATATATATTTTATCAATGCAGAAAGTGTGGAAATATTATCTAACTGTGTGTATTTAGGATATATAAAATACTAACTATGAGCCTATTATTACTAAGACTGTTAGCTTTAACAAGAGTTTTTATTCTAAAAATTTCATTGTCATTTCCACCACAGAGTGAATTGTGATTTTTAATGAGGTGGAAATGACGCTGCTGGAAATGTTCGTGAATCTCAAAAAAAAAGACAGTTGACATCACAATTTTCCAGTGATACATAAATATTCTTGTTGGACATTAGTAGTGTATAAATTAAATAAATTATTTAAAGTGCTGAAACACTAAAAGTGTTTTAAATGAGTTTATATTCTAAAGGTCCACAAAGCCAAAATTGCCCATAGCAGAAAAACATCTCTCTCTCTCTCTCTCTCTCTGTGTGTGTGTGTGTGTGTGTGTGTGTGTGTGTGTGTGTGTGTGTGTGTGTGTGTGTGTGTGTGTGTGTGTGTGGTGCGTGTTTTTGTGATTTATGAGGACACAAATTTGTATAATGACATGGGTATTACACTGGTGTTATGACGTAAACATGAAATATGAGGACATTTCATAAGTCCTCATACTTAAAATAGCTTCAAAAACATACTAAACAATGTTTTATTAAAAATGTATAAATGCAGAATGTTTTCTGTGATGGGTAGGTTTAGGGGTAGGGGTAGTTTAGGGGTAGTGTAGGGGGATAGAATGTACAGTTTGTACAGTATAAAAACCATTACGCCTATGGAATATCCTCACTTTGATAGCAAAACAAACCTGTGTGTGTGTGTGTGTGTGTGTGTGTGTGTGTGTGTGTGTGTGTGTGTGTGTGTGTGTGTGTGTGTGTGTGAGTGAGTGAGTGTGAGTGAGTGTATGTGCGCACACATTGTAGAGTCTGTGGTTAAAAGTTCCAGTTCTGTCAATGAGTCATTTCTGTCTCTTTCTGCCTCTCAGCCTGTCTCTCTTTTGCTGTGCAGAATGAAATGAGAGAAAAAGACTGAGAAAACCTGCTGCTGTCAAATGTACCTGTGCTCTCCACTGAGTGGAGTCTTGCAGTGTGTCACTTTCCCCAGCAACATCTCACCCGGGTTTATGAAGCTTTGTTCAAAGAGTGTCACACTACAGGACATCTGCAAGACACATGAAAGGGAGGAACAAAAAAGGAGAAAGAATGAGGTACAAGACAACAAATGAAAGAAACAGGAATAAACGACCAACTGATACAGAAAGCCGTATGCCTATACATAGAGTAAACTATGCATATTGCTGCTTACTGCATACTGTGAAGTTTACATTTAATTTAAGTCTTCTGAAGAGACACGATCGCTGTATATGATGAACAGATTTGATTTAGGCTTATATTCACATAAAACATTAATCAGCGAACGTAAGTAGAGCAGTCAAATTTGGTAAACGTACACTCAAGAATTTCTTGACGCACAAGAACCAGTGAGGTTCATTCTCACATCACACCAACACTGTTGAGCTTCCTGAGTTAGAAACAGAAAAGCAAATGGAGAATAATTAGTGTAGCTGCTGTTCATAACATTTCAAGCAAAAGATAATCATGTGCATTTGATTTGATATAACTGGAGTACAAGGTTATATAAAGCAATTGTGTCTCTTCAGAAGAATCTGATTAAACCGCTTGATTCATATACATTTATTTTACAATCTCTGAACATTTTGGATCATCAGAGATTTGGATGAACAGACTTTCAATGGAGGGACAGAAATCTCTCAGATTTCATTAAAAATATCTTAATTTGTGTTTCAAAGACTAAAGGGTTAGTTCACCCAAAAATGAAAATAATGTCATTTATTACTCACCCTCATGCCGTTTCACACCCGTAAGACCTTCGTTCATCTTCGGAACACAAATTAAGATATTTTTGTTGAAATCCGATGGCTCAGTGAAGCCTGCATAGCCTGCAATGACATTTCCTCTCTCAAGATCCATAAATGTACTAAAAACATATTTAAATCAGTTTATGTGAGTACAGTGGCTCAATATTAATATTATAAAGCGACGAGAATATTTTTGGTCCACCAAAAAAAACCAAAATAACGACTTATATAGTGATGGCCGATTTCAAAACACTGCTTCATGAAGCTTCAGAGTGTTATGAATCAGCGTGTCGAATCATGATTTGGATCGCGTGTCAAACCGCCAAACTGCTGAAATCACGTGACTTTGGCGCTCCGAACCGCTGATTCGACACGCTGATTCATAACGCTCCGAAGCTTCCTGAAGCAGTGTTTTGAAATCGGCCATCACTATATAAGTCGTTATTTTGTTTGTTTTTTGCCACACCAAAAATATTCTCGTCGCTTTATAATGTTAATATTGAACCACTGTACTCACATAAACTGATTTAAAAATGTTTTTAGTACATAAATGGATCTTGAGAGAGGAAATGTCATTGCTGGCTATGCAGGCTTCACTGAGCCATCGGATTTCAACAAAAATATCTTAATTTGCGTTCCAAAGATTAACAAAGGTCTTAGGGGTGTGGAACGGCATGAGGGTGAGTAATAAATGACATTATTTTCATTTTTGGGTGAACTAACCCTTTAACTAAAATCTGCATTTGGAACAACAAGAGTGAGTATGATAGAATTTTCTTTTTTTGTGTGTGTGAACTATCCTTATCTGCTTACTATTTATCAAAAATAAAATGTGAAAGTATGCATTATGCAGTGATAAACATTTCACATTTGATAATCAAAAAGGTCACATTTCAAAGATGAAGGCCTATGTTTTCTAGATGCTTCAAAACACAAAATATCCTTTATTTTCAAGTAGTTTTTCAAAAGATAAGATGTTTATTGAACAGACTCCACAAAATAGAGATGAAAGGAAAAATCTACTAATTCAATTAAGATCACATTAAATGCCGCGATAAACTATTTCAGGCACACTGCTATCATCTGTTCTTGTATTTCTGCGTGACCTATCTTTTTGTTTGTGTGCAATGATATACAGAGCTCAGATGTCACAGATGGCAATTAAACTTTTGTACAAGATTGTTCCACAGCAACAAGACTCGCTAATTAATAATTAAGAATTTTTGCACATAGCTTGTTTGTTCACACTTTAGAGGTCTCAAGTACAATGAGCTAGAACATATAGAAAAAGAATATAATGATCTTGGAATAGATGTGAATAGCACTTTTCTAATTTTGCCTCTTTGAAATTAAGTAAGCTGTTTTGCTAACTTCAACAACTCACCCTTTCTTCAAAACCCTGCTGGTAGATGCTGTAAGTAACCATCTGGGTCCAAAAATCAGAATAGCTTGAATCTGATAAAATAACTTTTTTTTTTTCTTTTTTTTTTGCAAGCAAATTATAAACTAAAAGCAGATCAAACACTCTGTCTGTTTTGTTATTTAAGTTCACACACTGCCCAGATGCAGTGGGTAAAGAAATGGTTGCATACTTGCATCACTCTTAACACCACTGTGCTCGCAGGGACACCAGCTCACCAATTTAATTAGTCCGCCTGGCTAACATCATGTTCAAGTAACACAGCCCAAGCGTAATTGGCTTGAGGGTAGCAAACAAACAAGCAAAACACAACTCAGCATTAGCCATCTGATTCAATTGTTTAATTAGGACATGCGTTCCAGCAAACACAAATTTCTCAGAGGAACAGCCATAACTCGTAGCTCATGCTAATCTACCAGTGCAGTCTAACAGGCTACTGCATTCTACTCAACTATTGATAATCTAAATTCTTTTGGGCTTTAAGATAAGTTACTTTAAAGGGTTAGTTCACCCAAAAATGAGAATTCAGTCATTGATTACTCACCCTTATGTCGTTCCACACCCATAAGACCCGTAAGAACACAAATTAAGATATTTTTGATGAAATCCAAGAGCTCTCTGACTCCTCAAAAGACAGCAATTTAACCACCACTGTGAAGGTCTAGAAAGGTACTAAAGATATTGTTAAAATCCATGTGACTGCAGTGGTTTTCTCGTCACTTGAACTCGCTTCATAAAATTAAAGTTGAACCACTGTAGTCACTGGACTATTTTAACAATGCCTTTAGTATCTTTCTGGACCTTGACAGTGGTGTTAATTTGCTGTCTATTGAGGAGTCAGAGAGCTCTCAGATTTCATCAAAAATATCTTAATTTGTGTTCCAAAGATGAACACGAGGGTGAGTAATTAATGACAGAATTTTCATTTTTGGGTGAACTAACCCTTTAAGCTTAATTCAGTATAACAATACTTGGTGGGCATACAGTAACAGTTCTCCAGCCGACAAGTTTAAGTAAGCATAGATATTTTTTCATGACTATTGTTAGGAATTTATCAGACTCATGATGGTGGTTGTGTCATTGTGCAGGTTATGTTTGGTAAATGTGATTGTGTGTGTGGATGAACCTCACACAAATATAATGCATAATGAAGTTTTTTTTTATGAATATTTGACATTTTTTAAAAAGAAAAGTGCATTCCCCTCCCAATTCTCATTAATGTTATACATTTTCATGTTAGTTTCTTCCTCAATGATGATTCTGAATCATTAGATTTATCAAAACAATACATTTTGTTGCATAAATTGAGGGCAAAACAACAAATACTACCATGATAAGCTGTTGCCTATAAGTTTATTTATTTATTTATTATGTTGTGTGTGAATAAAAGATAGAATGAACATAAAAAGAATGAAGGAAGGGATGAATAATTGCTGATTGACTGATTTATTTACATACATTAGTGATCCTAAAGGAAAAGTTCAGTGTAAATGTGCTGTATCAAATCATTCACTTATACAGAGAGCAATTCAGCTGGGCCTATTTACACGTCTGTTTCTCATTCAACCACCACAGGAAGCCAAGCTGAGGAACATGTGTTACTGCTTTCCCGTGTCTCTCTTACAACAACACGTGCACATTGACTGCCTCTCCATACCTTTGTCTCCTCTCTTTTCTCAAGAGATCAACACAGGAGTAGCTTAACATGCAAATAATAGCAAAGTATTTGTAACCAATCAATATAAGATAGCGATAAACTTACTGAAATGACAAGAATTAGTTCTCGTCTTTTAATTTAACTCAGAGTTTGTGTCGGACAAAACCGATTGTTAGATTAAAAGCAAAGTTAAACAAAGCATTGCTTTGTGCTGTGTTCCTCTCTTTTGATTAATGAATTCAACCATATGAGATGCAGCTTTTGCTCAAATGGTCTTGGAAAGATGAGAAAAACTGCTTCCAGCATGAATGAGAGAGGCAGAGAGAGATAGATGGAAAGATGGAATATTAATACCACTAGCATAGATAATGTGGCTAATTACCGTGGCAGAGACTGGAGCCAAGTATTATATTAGAAACGGCACTAAATTCAGAGACTACACACACAGGATTGTGCACGTCCATGCTCGGAAAGCACTACCTAGGGGCCGATCACATCTAACTAAGGGCATGTGATGCTTCCAAGCACATCTGTACACAGTTACAGCACATTTCCACACCAGTGTGATTAAGAACCGTCAGTGTGCACATTTTTACAGTTGAAAAAAAAAAGACTTGTGCAAGGTCAGCTTAAATTCTCCCCAAGTTTTGGACCAAAACGTTCTCTTTTTCAAAATGGAAACTAGATTTAGTTTCACCTGGTAGTTGATTTTTTTTCCTTCCTTTTTTCCCTCCACACTTTGTCTTGAAAGGGTGAGCGTGTGGATTATTCCTCTTCAAGAATCAATTCTACATTCACTGTCATCATGTTGACTCACTATACACCATCTTCACAAAAATGAGAGAAATAATGAGGTATATTTGCTAGAGAAAAACATATTTGCACTTGGAGAGTTTAAACCCATATTTTGCCTGCAGAAATCTTAGAAGTTATGTGGCATTACAAGAGAAAAGCTTGCATGAGCTCCCGCTAAGTTTCCTCACAGAGATACCTTTTTGAGCTCAAGCTAAAATATAGATATTAAAAACTCCTTGGCACTGAAATATTCAAATGCCTTTAGCTAGCCAAAAGAACATCCTGCTAATATGTTTGATATTTTTTTCATGTTTAAGAGGCAGGATCTGAATAATTGATAGCTGCTTTTTAATGACCTGAAGATAATGTGCAACTGGAGCGAAAAGAGGCAGAATGTAGGCGGTAGAGGAATGTGGAGAGGAAAGGTGGTCAGAGAAACCGAGGGGGATTGTGGGAGGGGGATTTAGGCCTGTGCATCAAAATCTCTTTGTAGATGGAAGACGACCCCCAGAGCACCATGTATCTTCTCAGAACTTGATGAAAACCAAAAGTAGAAGCGTGTGGATTGCAGAAAGTTATGCTTTCATGTAGAGCACTGTACCAAAGTGCTACAAAAAGACTTTGTTAGGTCATAAGATCTGTTTGATGAAAAAGGAACAACACTGTAAAAAGTTGACAAGCCATGTGAGCCCTTTTTTATGAGGGTTGGGTGATATTTTGGCTGAAAGAAAATCAACAAAATGCAAGTAAAGTATTCCCTGATTAACTAGCATTGGTAATATTTCTATATAGTGACCTATCAAAGTAAATTTGTATGAGTTTGAATTATGTGCATTTGTCTGGAGTTGCTTATTCATTAGACATGGTGTATACCCTTAAAGGGATAGTTCACCCAAAAATGAAAATTTGATGTTTATCTGCTTACCCCCAGAGCATCCAAGATGTAGGTGACTTTGTTTCTTCAGTAGAACACAAATGATTTTTAACTCCAACTGTTGCAGTCTGTCAGTCTTATAATGCTTGTCAATGGTAACTCCATCTATAAGAGTCAAAAAAAAACATGCACAGACAAATCCAAATTAAACCCTGCGGCTCGTGACGACACATTGATGTCCTAAGACACAAAACGATCGGTTTGTGCGAGAAACCGAACAGTATTTATATAATTTTTTACCTCTAATACACCACTATGTACAACTGTCTTGAGCATCCAGTGTGTGAGGTCTGAATGCACTCTGACACCGGAAGTGATCTCTCGCACTCATTGACGTATACGCGCGAGAGATCACTTCCAGCATCAGAGCGCGTTTTCAGACCTCACACACCGGGTGCTCAAGGCGATTGGACATAGTGGTGTATTAGAGGTAAAAGCAGATAAACATCAAATTTTCATTTTTGGGTGAACTATCCCTTTAAGTCAAAATCAGCAAACCAAATTAAAGGCCTAAAGATAAATAACTAGCATCCACAATAATGAACAATAATATTCTGTTTGTTCTAAGCGATTGCTGCAGGTCTGTCATCTGCCACTTTACATGTTCAAGCTCTTAAAAGCAGATTGGATTCTGATTGGCTGTCAGTGTTTTCATCTTTCATCAGCTAAAAAAAACTAGTTCAGAATGTGCATCCAACAATATAGTTTCTCTTTGCCATTATTATTATAGTTGTGGTGTGAACTCTGCTATTCTTTAAAGCTCTTTTTTTGTTGTAAACTGCCGGTAGGAGTTTGGAGATACACATATATAATAGGTCTTGATTTTTGTCCTTGGACTGCTATGCATTTTCACCTCTACTGCACAATCACTGATGACCTTCACAATGTTGAATTATTGAGAGACTGTCTTGTATCTTTTCATCTGCCAAACCTCTGTGGTTTACCAGGTTTCCAGACCATCGAGAAAGTATTCCATTGTGTAAATCACGCTATCGGAGCAACCAAACTTTATTATTCTGCAGGTTAATAATTTAACACTACACATAGATGCTTGACGTATTTGGTTGATGGAGATATTTAATGAAATCTCAAAACTGAAACTGCATGGGTAACCAGACCCAGAGGGAATCTCTGCTGATCTTGAATGGAAATCTGTGGAATTATATGGTATGTGTTCAGTGTTATAAACCAAAATATTCAATAAACAAATATGCATGTATAAAGGATGGTTGGCTGTTTCAAATCTGCAGAGCTTTCACAATAATTTCTTCTTGGGGCTGATAATAGCCAGTTTAACTTGTATTCACTGACAGAACATTAGAATTACAATATTAACAGGAAAGACATGCCAACACCATGAGATAAAATAGGAAAGACATGCTTCGGTGCTTTAATGGTCTAAATTAGGAAAGTAAGGAGAAGGTCATTGGGCTAATTCACTTTTGATTCCACATCCCAGCTGGTGATCTCTACAAACAACTGGAGCACAAAAGCTTGCAGAAAACGAGAGGAAGAGAGGGTTAAATGAACAACAGGATTTACGCGAGTGACAACCAAATAGTATAATCAAATCTTTAACCAAACTCACACCTGTAAATTTTCAGGACTCACAACTGCATTCTCTGAAAATTTGTGCTGTGTGAACAGAACCGGACTGGACAACTAGTTGTCTGTCTCATTATACAGTGCAAGAGAGCTGCTATGCTAAGGGATTTTGTGTGTGGTTTCCCTTTCAGTAACTTACAGCGAGGGAGATATGAGCTGTGTGTCACCTGATGTGAAGGTTTTAGAGTTTTTTTTTTTTTTTTTGATAAGTGCAACAGTTAAAGCTGTCCAGCTAGCGCATGTTTACATTGAAGCTGCTGTCGGTTAGTGAAGATTTGATGGATGAACTCTCGGCTCAGTTGGACTCTGTCGTGTCAAAAGTGATAAGACTTTTCAGTGTTATTGATGTCGCCATCTTTGATATTACTTTGGTCACTGTTGCAATGGTTACTGGTCAGAGAATACAGGTTTGACTCTCGTTTTACGTTCATACAGACAGTATTCGAGATGCTGCTGTAAGTTGCTGTGTGATCAGGAAATTTGGAGACTCACACCTGTAAGGAAATGCGGTTGTCAATCCCAAAAACTGACAGTGTGAACGTAGCCTTTGTCAGTCATTTAGTTTCTATTTCTATGGCATTGCACTGAACCGTTATTCCGAACCAGTTCCATTAAGTCTAATGATGGTCAGTTTCGTTAATGGCTCTTGCATGTGCATTCTTATTTGATGCGCATATTTTAGTACGAAATCCTGTAGTAAAATACTCAGAGTTCCCGGTACTATTTATTCAGTGGCACCCAATGCAACATGCATACAGTTCAACCAAACTATCCTGACTCCTGAATGAATGACTCTTATGATCCGGTTGTCTAATAATCATTGTAGTAGCCTCTTTTTTTTAATATAGATAGACCAATTATTGTCTCAGAAAATATTGTGAAAAAGTAATTGAAATGTCTGTGTAAACACAAAATAATTGAGTAACACTTTACAATAAGGTTAATTTGTTAATATTAGTTAATGTATTAAAGACCCCCTGTGGTGAAAATTAAGTTTTTAATGTTGTTTATATGACTATGTGGTGTTTTTAATATGCTTTAAGACAAACCATGTGTACATTCATAAGTCAACACCATTGTTGAGTATTTTCTGTTTAAAACTGCAGTGATCTAAAGACAGTTTCAAAAACGTGTTTTGAAATTGCTGGTGTTTGTGACGTCACATACTACCTTGTAACCAATCACGTCAACATGCTGGGGGGCTTTAGCATATCATTAACTATGACTGCTCTGAAGCAGGGGAGTCTCAAGAGAATATATCCCGGTATATTTTTATGTTGATATGAAAAATCTTCATCATTGATCTCATCATTGTCATTTAGAGATGGAATTTTTGCAATTATTTTTTAGATCCATTAAAGAACCAAAACTGTTAAGAGGAATAGGAACTGTTAAATTATTTACAATTCCATTTAGCTTTGAGTCAGATCAGAGAGAATATGTAGTAGTTGACATGGAGGATACAGAAGATGAGCTGTATTGTCCAGCAGTGATTAGATTAGCTGTGAGTGTGAGAGTGAGGGCTGAACGTGGGAGAGAGGAGAGCCGGTCAGGGCTGCCGGATCAGGGGAAAGAAAATTAATTGAAAGCAGATGTTAGACAGTGTTTCTAATGCCTGGACTGGACAGATTCAGCATGGCCAGCCACCCAAGAGAGAAAGAGAAACAGACAAAGAGACAGGTATAGAGATAAACAAGACAGTCAGTCATACAGATCCAGGGCCAAGTGTGTTAACAGACTCTGACATGGGCTGTACAGAGACTTATATGCCAAAAGGAATTTTCTGTTCATCTTCAAATATGTCAAAAGAATACATTTGGATGGAAATATAGAATTGTAGAAGGAATGCAGGAAAGGAACATGAAGACGAAAGAGAGAAACGGAGAACATGGAAGAGATAAAGCGCAGAAGCCAGTTCATGAATGTACATCTGCTCTTGTCATGTTTATCCCTAGAAGCAATGTCAGGGACTGACAAGCTTCTGAGAATCCTCTGTCTGTAAAAGCTTCAATCTGTCAACATGCACAGAAAAGCAAATGAATCACACTGGGGAGGATTCATTAAACAGTTGTGGCACTTTTGAGTGTGGTATTTCAGCACAAAAATCAGTGTCTTATTTGCTCAACCACTATCAGGTGCTAAATGCACAGAGAATATTTAAATTTTGTCATTGTAATTCTTTTCAGTGAAAAAACACTAATTGTGCCTTTTTCACAAAATTCAGCACTATTTACTTGGTGCAACTGATGTTTTTTTTTTTAATTAAGTTTGTGCATTAGAGTTGTAGATTTTTTTCTTTTTGCAGGTTACATTGTTATGCCAGTGGTCTCAATGAGTGAATAACTGAACCATTCAACCAATTCTCTCAAAAATGCTGATTGATTCATAAACAAATCAAGTGTCTGTTTATGAGTAAGTCAGTGAAACATTTATTCAACTGATTCTTTTAAAAACACTAATTCATTCAGGACATTACATGAATATTACATGCTCTCTGAGTAGGTACTTCTTTTGATAGTTGATAGTATATTGTGCCTGTGTTCTATATAGTATAAATGTGTGTACTGTAGAACAAATGTAGTGCTGTACATATGTCTAGTGCATGTTGTCATTATCATGTGACCTACCAGGATAGTAAAATGTCAAATGCTTCACTTCAGTATTGTTCCAGAAGTCGTAAGTCATCCATGCCGTACTTTTCGCCAACTGTGCATTTAGACATACTACTCTTTTCCCACACTGTTTTTTGCCTATGTAGTATGGAAATATGCAATTTCGGATAGAGCCACTCTCTTTATGAGTGAGTCAATGAATCATTTATTTAAACAATTCATTCAAAAACAGATTCAATCAGGAATGAATCAAGTGACTATCTTGATTGACTGAATCATACATTCAACATTTCTTTATGTTTCATTAGCAAAATTAGAAAAAGTAAGTTAGGCCTACTCAAAACAATTAACTTATTTCCTTATTGTACTGTTTATAACAGCAAATACATTCTTAGTGGATCCCCTATAGAATAGTTTGCAAAGGAAAAAGAAAAAAATACATTTGCTATATTTTGCACTCTCTCTCTCTCTTTCTCTCTCTCTCTTTCTCTCTCTCTCTCTCTCTCTCTCTCTCTCTCTCTCTCTCTCTCTCACACACACACACACACGATCAAACCATGGGCAGCACATCTAGAGCCAAAGCCAGTCTTTAAGCCAGAGCGGGTGGATTGGTAAAGGGAAAAAGAAAAACAGAAGGAAAAATATATAAAGAATGCCTATCCAAGTTTTCTGAAAAGCATGACTTAAAAGAAAAACACATTCTCTTTTAACCTCTGGCTTTCCTCTATTGCCCCACCTCTTGCTTTCCATGTTTCCATCTTTCTTTGGAGGCACACCAAGGCTGTGCGTTTGTGTGTGTATGTGAGGTTAGGCGAGCGTGTGTGTGGTTTCGAATGTGATGAGGCAGCTCTTTGTTTGAAGTGAGGATGGAGATGAAGGAGTGTGTGTGTGTGTGTGTGTGTGTGTGTGTGTGTGTGTGTGTGTGTGTGTGTGTGTGTGTGTGTGCGCGTGTTTGAGGGTGCGGAGAGCTCTGTGTTGAATAAGAAAGACTTGAAGATCCTTCAACTGGCCTCTGGACTAAATTCAATCCGGCCATCCAAGGAACCGAGAGACAGAACAGAGCCAAAGAAACATGTGTCCAAGAAAGTTTGAGGCAGTACAGTCATTCGTAAATTTCTGCAAAAAGGATATAAAGAAACTCCAACAAAACAAGGCTAACAGTATGAGTGCTTAACAAACACAGGCTATGCATGAGTGTAGTATAAGCTCAGGCTCAGAGCTGTGAGTCCTGGCAGCTGTCTGATCAGAAAGGAGGGGGGAAACTTTGGTGAGTCGGTCTGAAGGTCAGTAAAACACAGGGGAGAGAAGAAATAATGGCTTGGCATGAGGAAACTGTAGAATGACTTGCTGCAACAGCAGAAGAGAGAGGACCATTTGAAAACAAAGCACGATCATGTTGCTGCATCTTTAACAAACACTCTCACTAGTAGTTTGTGTGCTTGGATGCATTAAATAAGAGAGAGAGAGAGAGAGAGAGAGAAGTACAGAAAGAGAAGGCTGTTAAAGGAATAAATCATCCAAAAATGAGAATTCTGTCATCAATTACTCCCCTCATGTTGTTCCAAACCAGTAAGACTTTCTTCCATGGAACATAAATGGAGATATTTTTGAAGAACTGTAGTAGTTGGTATTTTTCCATGCAGCTACAATGAATTAGCGCTGAGGCTTTTAAACCTCAAAAAAGACATAAAAGCACCATGAAAGTACCTTTAAAGTATACAAGATATATCATATTTAAGAGATCCGCTATGCACTATACCTGCAAGGAAAAGACCATCAAGCACATTATCAATAATTTCTTCTTTTGTGTTTTGCGAAAGAAAGAAAGAAAGAAAGAAAGAAGAAAGAAAGAAAGAAAGAAAGAAAGAAACTCTTGAGGAGAAATGAAAATTAAATTTTCATGAAAATTAAATTTTCATTTCTAGGTGAACTATTCCTATTCAAATGCCCTTACTAGTAGCTTGTGTAGGCTGCATGGTGTGCATACTTGTGAGTGTGAGAGAGAAAGGGCTGTTAACAGCCAGAGATCTGCAGGCTATCAACAACTCTGCATAGCCTCTGGGGAGTCCCTTTGAAAATGTAGTGCTTTGGGAAATGCACTCACACAATTTATTTGGACTCAATAAAGCCGGTGAGGAATTTTCCCAGTGTACATCACATACTCGCTTCCATCTCTTCGCCGGCAAAGCTGAGGGAATGAAAGCGTCAAATAAATATCCATAAAATTCGAACACAAGCCCTTTTGGTGATTTGTAAATCTGGTGAATCTGCGATACCCAAAAGACTGAGAGGGAAAACAGAAAAAGAGTGTGTGTGTGTGTGTGTGTGTGTGTGTGTGTATGAGAGAGAGAGAGGGGGGTCCTTCCTGGATATTTATATACCACTGACTCACGCTAGAGGAATCACATTAGCTATGGCTGCCATGTTTTTATTGGAGCTCCAGCCGGGCCATTCTAACCATCTCGGCCTCCCTCTCTATATCTCTCTTTCTCTCTCTCCTACTCTATTTCTTACAACTTTCAGCTCAGGCACTCGGTTAATGATGTGTCATTTCCTGTCATTGCTTGTGCTGTGTGTTAGAGTCTTGTTAAACTCAGATATATGTGCAATTCAGCTGAACATATGCGCCTTGGAAAATACTGTGAAGGTTACCATGAAGTTTTATGACACTGTAGAAAGTTTAGAAAGTTTACATGATTACACCAGTAGGTGGCGACAAGTGAACCATTAAATCATTCGTTCATTCACTCAACTGATTCATTCAGGAACAAATCAAGTTGACTCTTTATGAATGAGTCATTGAATAATTTACTCAACCGATTTTTTTCAAAAACACCTGAATCAGTCATGAACAAAACACCATTACTGTGTGTTGCTCAGATAAGCAAAGGTTCTTCTTTGACATCATTTGGAAGTTGGAAGTATTTGTGTTGGTGGAGTATGACAACGTAACTGGCAATAACAACGTAACTGGACAATTCTTATAAAAATTGGTATAGATAATCTTTGGACTGAGACAAACAGAAATGACTGAACAGAATTTTATGACCTATTGGTGAAAAAAAAAGTTGTGATGTCGCAAACTTAACGAAGTGGAACCAGTATTGGTTCAGAGGCTGTATCTTGGCCAAACTTTGAGCAATCGGTCATGAGATCTGAAAAATGGCTATTTTTTGCAAAATAACTTTTGAACAGTTTGTCAGAAAATAATCTTGATGTCTATGGATTGCTTGTGTCATGCCGAATCCGAGGATAACTGGCAATATTGTGTCAAAAATGTGAGTTACTCAGTATTAACTTCTTGTTTATTAAACAGTTGCATAAAAGTTACATCATTCAATAATGCTGCCTTTGTTGCTAGTTCTAACCTTTTCGAATTTATGTTTGGACACATGTATACAATCTAGCAACAGATCAAGAATCTGTGGTGTTTAAGGCTGGAATACAATACACAACTTGTAAAATCTGAAAAGTTGGCATCATACAATTGCCAACTTTGTTAATGGTAATAGAGAAAAATTGGACATCATATATTAAATTACACGTTATTTTGAACACAACACACTCATGCAGAAACATGCGCTTGTTGCTAGACACGCAACAAATGAAAACTCAAAAATCAGCTCGAAAATGTTCAAAAATCGGTTCAATGTCTGACATTCTGATATATCCGGCTGGATGGAATCATAGTCTGGAGCTGAAAAAAAAAGAAGAGAAGAAAAAAAAAGTCTGTGACTACCATACTGTCTGTGACTACTGTAAAATCTGTCACTGTGACTTCCCAAAGACTGACTTTTGCCAGTTAGCGTTGATTAAAATAAAATCTGGGCAACATTCGTGCAGTGTATTCCAGCCTTAAGAAGTATTTTCACACAGAGAATCTTTGGGACATTTTCCTTAATTTTTTACATACTTGTCATTTAAACTGTTGTTGTATTACAGTCTTCACACAGCAGTTTTGCTGGTGTGATAATGCTTTAATAAACATGGATGACTTTTTTTTTTTTTTTTTTTGTCCCGTCCCATATGGCTTGCCCTCCAGTGTTGGAAGACATAGAAACAGACAGCTGGTTGGGCTGGTTAGGGCTGAACAAGTGTGTGTCCGTATGTGTGTGTTCTCTCAGCCCTTTAAACAAGTTTTTCTCTCTAATTATCTGCCTGTTGGATTACTGTAAAGGAAGCAATGCCTCGGGCAGGGGTCACAATTCTCTTTGTATATCTCCATTCCTCCATCCAATTCTTTATTGACTACTTATATTGCTCACTTTCTCTCTCTCTCCCCATTGTTAATGAACCACAATGACATTATAGACACCATGCATTCAGACTCCCAGTTTGAATGCAACAGCACTGCCTCATGCATATGTATGATCTGAATAATTATGTATATCTTAATCCAAGAAGTGTGTGGGCTGATTAAACATGCCTACAGTCTTTGAACATAGGCAATTCCTCAACAGAGCAAAATAAACAAACAGAATTTTATCATGCGTTCCGAAAAAAGGGAGAAGGAGAGAGAAGCTAAATGAAGCAAGTGAGAATATGAATGTCACTTATTTAAATGCTTTATTTGGGGCTGCGAGAACAATAAACTATAAGTCTTTGAAATCTTTCGGTCCATGAATAATAGAGGTCTGTTTTAAACTGTTTCAAAGGGAATTCTGCCTAACGACCACAGTCTAATGTCCCATCATCCTTCTCACCCTTGTCGTGCTTGCTGATTGGTCAGACATTGCACACAGGGGACAAGAAAAAAAAAGAAGATGCTTTCTTGTAATTGCATCAGCATTCCTTACATTAAGGAAATTAAGAAATCGAACAAAAGCTTCATGCAAGCAGAGAATGTTGGAATCACCAGCTCACGGAAGATAAACTTCAGGAGTTTTTGGCCTTGTTTCTTAAGACTACAGCACAAAAAATGGCAAGAGACACTAGTCAAGCAAACAAGGTTGTGCGAAGGGCCTTTTTTTTTTTTTTTTTTAGCTCAGAGGATGCCCTATCATCGCTCTGGAGACTTAATGGAGTTCTCAGTTAGGACTTATTCAAGTATCAACTTTTTTCTCATATATTTCTTCTACAGTTTCTCGGGAGAAATAAATTTGAGACCATTTTTGGCATGCAGTAAGAGAATATTGAAATAAATGTGAATTTAACTGAACAGAAATATCTTGAGTCCTTACTGAAATCTTTGATGACATTGGTGTCCCCTAAGCAGTTTGTGACATTTCTTTCAAAACTGTACAGGACACATGCGAGTTTCCTTGGGAAGCACTGCTGTCTAAAAACGTTTGAGACATTGAAGAGATCTTATTTGAGATTTTTCTTTGCTGTGGGTGTAACTGAGTTTTGTTTTAAATTTTCTGATGTCTGCCTATGGCATTAAAACACATGCTCTGATTTGAAATCACTGCAAATATATTATTCATAATCTGTATTTTTGTCTTTTAAAGTTGAGTGTTGTTACTCCATATGGACATGAACTTGTAAAAAGGTTCTTAAGAGGAGGTAAATTAATCAGAGAGGCAAAACTGTATAAGATATATGCAGATGTTTTTAGTAAATATGTTGATATATGCATTGTGCAGAACACAACTTGTTTTAATGCCATGTTTTCACTAGTTTTATGTAATATATTTATAACAGTTTAGGCTGAAAACAAGTTCTCTGGTAAATTTATCTTGTTTTAAGTATGCTAATATACATTAAGTTGAAAACGTGTTTTTGAAGTGATAATATAGTACATTTTGTGCTTTGTCTTTTTTGTCTCTGCTTTGTATCTTACAAAAAATATCACAATGAGAGGGTAAACTTGTGAAGGACTATAAATGACCAGGCAATGGCATACCATGTACAGTATGTAATGCAAAATTGCTCTTATTTTACTGCATAACTATGAAGAGCTACTTTAGACTTTATGATATGGCTGTTATGTTGACCTGCACTTTACCCATTCAGGTACCTTTCCTAGCCAGACGTTCCATTTAAATGGCAAATATAATATTTGCTCAGATACCCAGCTCACATTTAACTCTCTAGAGTTATTCATTACAAACTGACAACTGTGAAATGTGGTTTAAATGTATTACTTTTGCATTTAAGGCTTTTAGCAGACACTCTTATCCAGACTTATCCAAAAAGTGCTTTAATACATTATGGATTTTCCAAGAATTTCCAGAATATAATTTTAATCATATCAAATACATTTATTTCAACAGTAAATGTTTGTTCATATGTAGTTCATATATCATACAATAGTTTTTATTTAGTTTTGAGACTGAGGTAAACTTGTGTTACCCCCACAGTGTGTGTGTGAGATTAAATTGTGTTATGTTTGGCTTTCAGAGCATGTAGATGTGTTTTCTGAGGTGAGCTCATAGTGCACGTGTGGGTTTTGGGTTTTGGGGTCAGTCTGGAGCTGAATTTGTTGTGCTTGGCCAGCTGAGTTCCAAATCCAGCTTAGGTATGGATGTTTGTGACCTAGTGTACAGTGCATGTAAGGTAAGCACGGTGTGAAGCGATCAGTGTGTGTGGGTCAGTCCTGGTCTCTGTTGACTTTGGCCAGATCAGTGAAGTTGGAAAACTGCCTAGCATGACACACTAATCAATCTCCCTGAGTTATGGACCTCAAGAAGTTTGTATTTACTTTCCTTTTATTTTCTACTACACTATTTTTAGATTTATTTATACTACATGTCACTCACCGTAGAGCTCGGAGTATTGATGCCATTGGCATGGCTGTTTTAATATGTGTTGATAATGCATATAGTCAGGCAAATGTGTAAATCACTCTGGTGAGTGTTATTATGCTTTAGGGAAGACTCTCACTGATTTACAGCTTTCTCGGACATGGTGAATATATTAAGAATTGACAATGTCTGGCCGATGTCCTTGTGGAATGTCAGGTAAAATTACAAGCAACTATTAAAAGACTTTTCCTGAAGGGTTTATGAAGTTTTGGATGCCTTATAAATATATGAAGCATTTAGACTTACTATCATCAGAACATATATAGCAGTCTTGTGTGTACAGTATATGCGTGTGTGTATGTATATATATATATACTACCGCTCAAAAGTTGGGGTCAGTACAATTTTTTTTACCCTTTTTTTTTCTTTTATTCAGCAAGGATGCGCTAAAATGATCAAACGTGACATTTACATTGTTACAAAAATTATATTTCAAATAAATGCTGTTGTTTTGACCTTTCTATTCATCAAAGAATCCCAAAAAAAAAAAAAGTATCCACAAAAATATTAGCCAGCACAACTTTATTCAACATTGATGATAATGATGATAATAAGAAATGTTTCTCGAGCAGCAAATTAGCATATTAGAATGATTTCTGAAGGATCATGTGACACTGAAGGCTGGCTGCTGAAAATTCAGCTTTGCCATCACAGGAATAAATTACATTTTAAAATTTAAAATGTTTAAAAGTAGTTTCAAATTGTCATAAGATTTAACAATATTACTGTTTTCACTGTATTTTTGATCAAATAAATGCAGCCTTGACTTATTATATTATAAGTAATACAATTTCATACTTTTTATACTTTAAAAGTGCATACAAAACACTGTTTAGTATGTTTTTTAATCCATTTGGTTTATGAGGACACACACACATTTATACTAGAGTATACATATAATATCGAGTTAACGTTACATGAAAAAAGACTGTATGCTAAAATTTTACATATATTTGCATTGCAAAGGATTTGTGTATTGTCTCCTAAATAAGGAATTTCCAAACTACATTATAAAAAGAAAAAAAGTCAAGCACAGAGTTTCATCTTAATGAAAGCGTGTAGAGGTTAGTCATTTCCTTAAAGGAGGGAAGGACAGACGGGCCTCGTTGAAATGCTAATGTATGCATAGGGCTAAAGGGTTGATTGGACTGTGTAACATTTGCTTGCGGTAAGGAGCCTCAGAGTCCAGGGTCAGACGCGGCGTGGTGTGGCTCGACTGAGGGCTGCCCTACATTTCCGTTCCCGCTTTTGTTTTCCCTTGTAGCGCAAGCTTCGGTTTGCACTCGGCGTCTTCGTCGGCCCATATCTGCGTTAAGATTCAGTACCTCATTAGAATACAAACAAAAAAAAAAGACAATGAATTGAACAGAGATGCTATGTTTCCCTCCTGGCCACATGATGCTTATCTCGCCACAAGACTCGATGAAGGAGGGGTTATCACATGTTGGATGTATTAACATGTCTGAAGGGTGAAAAGGGTTAGAAAACCACAAACAATACCAGAGGCCAGATATTTGTTTGTTCTTGATAAATTAAAGTTGATATCCTAAGTTTGGTCGCTAATGGTTGTGGCGCCGCTGAAGATGATAATGATGGTGGGGGTGTCAGGGTTATAAGAATGGTGATTAGCGAGAAACTCCAGGCAAATTTTTCATTTCTTCTCATAAGTATATACATCTGCACCAACCCACACTCCACACTGGCACACACAATCACTTCCTAAAGCCTTCAGCGGGCGCATTTTTCTGAGAAATGCTGCCTAACAGCCACACAAGTGGAGAAAAACAAGGGTTGAAATGAAAGAAGGAGAGAAAAAATGAAAAGATGAAATGACATGCTGTTCTTTGCTCTTCTAGCGTTGCTGAGAGCAGCTTTGCCACCCTCTCTTCTGTTACTTGACAACTCTGTCACACTCAGCCTCGCAGGCCTGACACTCACACACACACACAAACACAAGCGAGTACACTTGCTTGAGTGCCTGCGCTCATGAATTCACACCAAGACAAGCACAAAGAGTAAGTACTATAAATGACCAGGCAATGCCGACCCTGATTTCATGACATGAATTTAATGCAAAGGGCAGGCACTTGACTGAAACTGTTCTTATTTTACAACAGCACTGTGAAGAGCTCCTTTAGACCTCATGATATGGCTGTTATGTTGTCCAGTGCTACATTCCACCCATTTAGGTACCTTTACTAGCCAGACGTGTCATTATATGCCATGTATTCGCTGGCATGCCCATTACAAACTGACAGCTGTGAAATGTGGTTTAAATTTATTATATTTGCATTTAAAGGGATAGTTCACCCCAAAATGAAAAATCTGTCATCATTTACTCACCCTCAAGTTGTTCCAAACCTGTATGAATTCCTTTCTTCTGCTGAACACAAAAGAACAGTCAATAGGGCCCATCAACTGTTTTGGATACCGATATTCTTTTGTGTTTTGTGTTCAGCAGAAGAAAGAAATTCATACAGGTTTGGAACAACTTGAGGGTGAGTAAATGATGACAAAATTTTCATTTTTGAGTAAACTATCATTTTAAGGCCTTTAGCAGACACTCTTATACAGAGAAACTTAACAAAAGTGCTTTGAGACACTGTGAATTTGTTGGAAGTTTACAGAATACAACATGTTTTGTGTGATAGATAGATAGATAGATAGATAGATAGATAGATAGATAGATAGATAGATAGATAGATAGATAGATAGATAGATAGATAGATAGATAGATAGATAGATAGATAGATAGATAGATAGATAGATAGATAGATAGATAGATAGGGTAGAAACATGAATTTTGTGTGAAGCACTATACAAATAAATGTGAATTCTTCTTTAAGTCATCCGTGAATAAGTATGTGTTTGTGTGAAGGAGGGGTACAGCCCACTCTAAGCTTCTTTTGTCTCTGTGTCTCTCTCCAGCTGAATGTCAAAGCGCAACAAAAGGCAGTTTGTCCCTGTTGCAGTTCGCCTGGACAGTGCTGAAGACAAAAGCCTGATCTGCTCTTGTGTCAAAACTTTCACAAAGACAAAGCAAGGCTTAATTGCACACAAATGTGCCCACATTATGTTTGTGTGTGTGTGAAAGTTCCTAATTTTGAGCTCTCCAGAAAAGGGAAAACAGGAGGAAAGGCGAACAAAAACAAAACAGGTTGCAGTGCATAAAACTTCTGTTAGCATACTGAAGTTACAGGCTAAACAATGAGCTTGTAAAGCAGCTTTGTTCGGGTAATATCTGCAACAAAAACATTCACACAATAATGGCAGCTTGTTTTTAACTAGAAAGGAATCTTGAGGTAATTTAAGATTAGTGCTGTTTTGTTTACAAATACAAATTATAAAGTATTAAAAATAAACAGTTAAAGTCTGAGCGACATTAAATATATCATGACATTTGCTCCCATTTTTGTGTAGAGGTTAGTTTATTAAAGGGATAGTTTACCCAAAAAATAAAAATATGCCATTATTTACTTAACCACAACCTGCCTGAATTTCATTGTGACTTTTCATATTAACCAGTTATATTTTATGGTGTTGTTTTGTAGCTTGACATCCCAAATCCTCATTCACTTTCATTATATGTGAAAAAACAGTGTCCATTACATTATCCATTCATGCCTTTGGTGTTTCACAGAATTCAAAACTGATGAAAGAATTTTCATTTCATAAGTGAACTCTTCTTAAAGGTCATGTTAAGTGTTTCTTTTTATATAATATGGTGCTTTTACACTGAATCAGGTAGACAAGGTAAGTGAAGGAAAAAGAGAGAGAGAGAGAGCAGGAGGGAAAGTGGGACAACAATAAGCCAAGGGAAAGACGTATTATATGCTTGAGGGAGATGTAAAAGCAGAGTGGAATGGTTGTTTTTGTCACTGTCACTAAAAGTGAGATACCATCCATAATTCAAAATGGTCACTGTAGTCCAGACAGACAATAGCCGCATGAGAAAGGAAAGCTGAGCATGTGCAATATGCTGGAATACTCCATGTGTAAGTTCTGTATGAACTTACGAGTCGCATTAGAGGAAAATGCACATGCGAGGCTATGTGCTAAGTGTGTCAAAGTGCACGTTTGTGTGATGTCTGCATGGAGGAATTTCGCTCATGACAACCGTTCATCTGTTTTCCATTTCCTTGGCCTGTTTGGCTTGTCTCGCTCACATTAAATGATCTCCTAATGCGTTTCCATAGTTACAGCAGCCCTAATGCCTCAACACTACAGTGACAAACCTTCACCTTCAGTATATATATATATATATGTTCTTGTATACATTGAGGACACAAATGTGTATAGTGACATGGGTATTACAACATAAACATGGTTTAGGAGGACACTTCCTGTGTCCTTGTAAACCAAATGGCTTAAAAAAAAAAAAACATACTAAATGGTGTTTTTTTGAAATTCAAAAAATACAGAGTTTTCTATAGAATATAGGCTACAGTTTGTTCAGTATAAAAACCATTAAGTCTATTGAAAGTCCCCATAAACCACATATACAAGTGTGTGTGTGTGTGTGTGTGTGTAGCCTGGTCTCATTGTTAATACGTAGGTATAAATACGTGACTTTCAAAGACACAAACCGTACATTATTGTACGTTTAGAAAGGTGCTGAAATGTACAATATTGACGTATTTATAGCACTAAAACATAAAAATACTTACGTTTTTTTCAGTGAAAAACATATTTAAATCAGTTCATGTGAGTTCAGTGGTTCTATCTTAATATTATAAAGCGACGAGAATATTTTTGTGCGCCAAAAACCCCCAAAAACGACTTTTTAACAATATCTAGTGATGGCTGATTTCAAAACACTGCTTCAGAGTGTTATGAATCTTTTGAGTCGAATCAGTGATTTGGATCGCGTATCAAACCGCCAAACTGCTGAAATCACGTGACGTTGGCGCTCTGATTCACTGATTCGATTCGTAAAGCTCCGAAGCTTCAAGATGCAGTGTTGTAAAATCGGCCATCACTAGATATTGTTAAAAAGTCGTTATTTAGTTTTTTTGGCGCACAAACAATATTCTCATCACTTTATAATATTAAGGTAGAACCACTGTACTCACATGAACCGTTTTAAATATGCCTTTAGTACCTTTATGGATCTTGAGAGAGGAAGTACCATTGCTGTCTATGTAGGGCCTCACTGAGCCATCGGATTTAATCAAAAATATCTTAATTTGTGTTCCGATGAATGAAGGTCTTAGGGGTGTAGAACGACATGAGGGTGAGTAATAAATGACATTATTTTCATTTTCAACCCTTTAAAAGAATAAAAGATAATGGACAGAAATGTGTAGGAAAATGACTTTAAATAACAATAAAAATGATTTTAATAACAATTTAGCATTAAAACGATATTTTGAGCCATTAATCCTACGCCTACCCATAACAATTTCTTAAAACTATACTGTTATGAATAAAAGAATAACAGACAAACAAGCGTAATCACAATAATTTATTTATTGCGAAAATGTCAAAAGTGGTACTAAAAGTAGTTCAAATGATGAGTTGCAGTCGCAGTCCTCTCCAGTAATAGTTTTTTTTATAGGGTACAGAGCAGAATTAAGTTACTAATCCATGAAAATATGATGAATCCGTTTTCTCTCTGTGAAGGCATTTCAAATGTCAATCCACTGAAACACGGCATGTCGCAATCTGTGACGAAGCAGGTGAGAACCAATGAGCGTTTGATATCACTGCCGTAAACCATGTCGTAAAGCTTCTCGAGGGTGGCACTACTTTCAAATTTGAATCATAATGAGCGCGGGTTTTGACTGTAACGGTCGCTGCTGAGAATGAAAATAAAGATCGCCGGATAAAGGGCTGAATTTGGATCTGTTCCTTGCAAACATATGGATTCTAAAGATATGGAGTACAGCGAACAAATAAAATTGAAGTGATTTGTGAATATATGTTGTGCTTTGGTGTATCTTATGGTTGTATTGTCAGTCGCTGCATAGGAGAAAACGCCTTTTGTGTCTCACGGCAAACAAACTAAACATTACAAAATGGTTAAACAGTTACAGAAATTGTATTCATTTTTATGTTTCAAAGTGTGGTCTTGTTTAATGGGAATTCATACACATTTCACACTTGGATACGTAAATATTGTACGTTTTTGTATGTATGAAAACGTAAATGTATGTGTGGTAGAATCACATTTTACGTAAAAATGCACACGTATTCTGATGAGATCACGTTGGTGTGTGTGTGTGTGTGTGTGTGTGTGTGTGTGTGTGTGTGTGTGTGTGTGTGTGAGTGTGAGTGTGTGGTCCTGGTATGCCCTACATTATGGGGACAAACTGTCCAAAGATGGCAATATCCAAAATTCTTGCCCTTCGTGACAATTTTTGGTCCCCATGAAGAAAACAGCTTATAAATGATTATTATTATTTTATTATTATTATTATTGAAACTAAAAATGCAGAAAGTTTTCTATGATGGTAGGTTTAGGGGTAGTTTTGAACCCAGCTCTCTGGCCCGTCTCCAGAGGATTGTAGTCTGCTTTTTCCGTTGCTGCACCGAAACTTTGGAACAGCCTACCTGTTTTGGCTTTTAATTGTAGCTGATCTGTGCTGTGTCTGGTCTGGTCTGCTCTGTTCTGTGTTGAAATTTACGTTGTACATGGTGCTAAATGTTGATAATACTTGATATAATGTACAGCACCTTGGTCAACAATTGTTGTTTTTAATGGTGCTATATAAATAAAGTTGAGTCTGAGCTGGCTACATACTGTATGTAGTACTAAACTCACAGACTTGAACAGATTGTGCATGCCCTCTAAAATGTCTTATGTGAAGACAGAGCCATAGCTGGGGTATCCAGGGCCCCGGTGCAGGTTGTTGCTGTGGGCCCTCCTCAGTTGAAATCGTGTTCCAGGAGTGGCTGTGTACTTTTTAAATCAATCATGAGAGCAGTTATTCATTAAATGTTTGTAAAGAAGAGCATTATAACTGAAGAGCATATATCCAGAGAAGACTTTCTGCATTTTAAAGAGCTGATTCTGTACAGTCCTTGTAAAATAAGCATCACATCCAGCCCATATTTTGTCGGCAGATTTGAGCGTGATTTGATTTGCATAATTCCTTTAGTGTACCTGGCGGTAAGAAAGAGCGTGCAAGTACAGTAAATGGTTCTACCCATTCTTAGTGAATTCCCTCCAGAATGTTCATATAGAAACTTGCTGGTGATTTTAGTAGTGTCTAGAGTGCGCATTCTGGTTCATCCATTAAAGGCTAGACATTAGAGAAGTGCTATTTTTCTGTTTGATCTTTACCGCTCTGTGTCTATTTCTCACTCATTCTCGCTGTTCTCAGGGGGATGCGTATGTGTATACAATGATAAGTTGAAAGATCGCTTGGAGGAAGAACTCTTTTATCATTACCAAAATGATCACAAGGGTTACATGAAAGGGCCGTTCTTAGTGCTAGGACCTCTCTCTTTCACCTTGAGTGCTCACGTACAGGGTTAAAGGATGAATTGAAGGCTTTATAAAGAGATCACATGGGCGCCCACAGGTCTATCATTGTTCATTCTCTCTCTGGGTGAGTGAAAGTCTCTGAGAGAGGTCAGATTTCAAAATGTATGCCGTCCCATCGAAACAACATTATGCTAAAGGAAGGGGGGAGTTCTGCGCAAACGCTCGGAGCCCGAGGCCTTGTCCATTTTCAAGGTTTCTGTTCAAGGACTGCGTTTTACCATCCATTATACTCCAAGCATCTAGACTTACAGCCATCAGACTTCATTGTTTTAGAGATCCTCATGTGAATCTGTTTGTGTGTGTGTGTGTTTGTATTATCAGTGTCTCTTGCTGTTGCTGTAAACCTGAGGCGTATTTCCTGTACTGTTGAATAATGCAAAGCCCGCCGTCTCCAGGCTATTGTAATGCTCATCTTATGCTGGTATACTCTGAGCGGGCTGCTCCTGGCTGCTTTTAAACTACAGTGATGCCACCTCATCATTTGCGAGTACATTGTGCTGTTTGCCTTCAATGAACAGAGGGGCTGCTTCAAAGACCTCCAAACGTTCAGTTTTTGCACCTCGAATAATTGGGGTCACTGGTAGAGAAATGAAGACGCTGAGTGAAAAGAAAGTGAAGGAAAGAAGTGAACCATGGAATTATACTGGCTCCACATACAAATGTGTGAATGGTATTGTGTTACATAAAAAGTGACATTTATTAGAAGTACACTTTTCAAATTAAGTATTTCACAACAAATAGTTTAGTAATAAATATATTGTTAAAAAAAAAAAGACAAAATTCTATTTGCTAACAAAAATGTCCCAAAGAAGCACAGTTGGTTCTAAGAAAAAGTTCTTGCATCATTTATTTGCACTTGGTTTGATATTTTATGTAATACACTGAAAAACCTACAGTGAGACTTAAGTATACAATGGTGTAAAAGTAGTGTGACGGTAGTTAAGATGTTTTTAAAATAACGTAGCTTGTTCAGTACCAAGCTATTTCCAACAAGCGCCTTTGTTGTGTGACCAAAACATTGCTGTTTTAATGCCACAGTGTATTGCACACTCAGTCTGAGTGAGCTGAGGCAATCATCTAACACTCTTCTGAACGCCCTCGCACTTTCTCATATGCAGAAAGTCTGCATGGCATTTAAGGTCTTCATTGATATATCAAGATGAGTTAAGTTCTGTTAAGTTATTCGACACAGATGTATAAAAAAGGCTTTATTATAGTTTGTTTTAAGCTTTTAATTAAAACATTAATTTTCTAAAGGATGTTTCTACAAATACAAAAAAAATGTGTCTCTAATTAAAGTGTTAGTTCACCCAAAAATGAAAATTCTGTCATTAATTACTCACCCTCATGTCATTCCACACCCGTTCATCTTCAGAACACAAATTAAGATATTTTTGATGAAATCCGAGAGGTATATGACTCGTCCATATACAGCAACCATATATATTAACCAACACTTTCAAGGTCCAGAAAGGTACTAAAGACATCGTTAAAACAGTTGACGTGACTGCAGTGTTTCAACCTTAATTTTATAAAGCGACGAGAATACTTTTGTGCGCAAAAACAAAACAAAAATAACGACTTTATTCAACAATATCTTCTGTGTAATTCTCATACGTTGTTTACGTCCAGCGCGTCCAGGTTCTACATCAGAATGCCGACTCATTATTGGCTGGCTTTTGCGTCAGCATCACACGCATGTGTCGTGCTGCTCACGTGATCAGCTTTAGCCAATACTGAGCCGGCATTCGGACATAAACACTGAAGCCTTCACTGTGCTTACTGAGGCAACTACGTAAGGATAATGACAGGGAAGAGAAGAAATTGTTGAATAAAGTCGTTGCGCTTTATAAAATTAGGGTTGAACCACTGCAGTCACATCGACTGCTTTAACGATGTCTTTAGTACCTTTCTGGACCTTGAAAGTGTCGGTTAAATTGCTGTCTATGGACGAGTCATATACCTCTCAGATTTCACCAAAAATATCTTAATTTGTGTTCCAAAGATGAACGAAGGTCTTACAAGTGTGGAACGACATGAGGGTGAGTAATTATTGACATAATTTTTATTTTTGGGTGAACTAACCCTTTAAATTATAAATCATATAATAGTTAAACAGAATATTTAAAAAGATTTCGCCCCTTAAGTAGCTTTTTAATGTAGTTGCATGTACGTTAGTAAGTGCTGCAAGCTAGCTACTCTTCAAAATAATTAAAAAAAATTTTAACATTACATAGAAAATGTTTTTCATTTATCTTTTTCATTTATCTTTTTAAATTTAACTTTAATTAAAAAAAAAAAAAAATATATATATATATATATATATATATATATTTGGTGTTGTATAAGTATGAGAAATGCAAATGTATTTATTTAATGGAGTTGCCTTACTGTAGTTTAACTACTTTAGTTACTAGTTGCTTGTAGCTTGGCGAGGTAAAGTTTCAAAGTAGCTTCCCCAATACTATTATCCATATACTACAGATAGAAGCGAGCGAGAGAGAGAAAAGGATGACAGAAGAGCATAGCCTTTCAAATTGTGATATTTTATGGTGCACTTGTTAAGTTCCCAACCCTCCTTACTTTAAGAACACAGGGAGAACACCTAGGGGACTGCTGTTACACACACCTGCATTCAAATGCCCATCCCACTCTGTATTGCTACTGGGAACATACACAGCACTGCAGGGCTCACACGCATACACTTAGTCACACTGCTTTTTAAAAGCTCTCTGTGGACATGCTTAGTTTCTGGCCCAGGGGCCCGACAGACACAGATACATGTATAGTATCTTCTTTCTTCACGCTCAAGAAGAATGCAAAGGGAGAGAGGGAGTCATGTAATTTTCAATTACTCTTCTTTGATGTTCATGTGAGCAGCAGATTTCTGATGTTCTGCCTCTAATGTTCCACATCTATGGAATCTGCTCTCATTATCTTCAGCTCATCTCACCCATCCTACACACTTACCTTCTGTGTATATGTGTGCTGAAGTCTTCACACTGCATTAGGAAAAGCAGCTTGTCTGGCCTTTTGATTAAACATGCTAAAAAACCACTGATCTGATACAGCGTGACCCTCATGTGGAACAGCACCGGTTACGAAGCTCTGTCTACACCAAACGGCATCATCAAACACATAATCATATGCACAGGCATCTTCAAATGATTAATGATGAAAGCTGAGTGTAAGGGGAGAGACTCCCCTGTCTCTAAACATTCCGGAAAGGTATGAACAAATCTCTGTCTTGATTTGATTTGAGAGGCAATCATTTTAGAGAGGAGCAGTCGCCTGATGCGAATATGAGTGCAGGGTTATTAAAGCTATGTCATGATGAGCTTTACCGCCAATTTAAAACAGGTCAAATCAATGCTAACAGTGTTGGAGCAATATTCTAGTGCACTAACGGATGTCAGAGAGGCAGGGCTTTCTTTAAGTCTATGATTTATTATCCAGTCAGATTTATTCAATCAATTAAAGGCACATTAGACAGCTCAGAGAGAGGCAAAAAGAGTACCGACAGGTGTATGTGCGCACAAGAGCGCCTGCATGTGTAAATGTTAATGTATCAGGATATATCAGGGCATCTCTAAGAGCCTATTAGTGGTATTCCGATCGATTTTCAGTGAGGTCGATCTGGTTAGCGAAGATCAAGGAGACTTGGGTTAAAATTTGCAACATTTTAATTTCCTCTCCTCATTTTCCCTGTCTTTCTGGAGGCTGCATGAATGCTGAGCACCCAAGCATCTTCTAGTAATGATGTTTCTCTGTAGCCTAAAATATGGCAGCAGATGTTGCCAAGAGATGGAACACAAATACATTAGTTTAATGCACTTACTTGGCTTGGAGTTCTGTTCAGAACTTATAAACTTTGGATGATAAAATGTTCACAAAAGCATACAAAGTGCTCAAACCAGGATGAATGGATGGACAAAACACATTTCCTAAAATATTAGCTTTTGTGCTCCACAGAAATAAAGTCATACAGTTTTGAAACAACATGAGGATGAGTAAAGGATATATTTACTTATATGTGTAAGTTTGGAGTCAGTAAGATTTTTTTATTTAAAGTAATTAAAGGGATAGTTCACCCAAAAATTAAAATTCTGTCATCATTTACTCGCCCTTCGAGTTGTTCCAAACCTGTATGAATTTCTTTGTTCGGCTCAACACAAAGAAAGATATTTGTAAGAAAATCAGTAACCAAGCAGATATCGCCCCACATTTACTACCATAGTAGGAAAAATAAATACTATGGTAGTCAAAGGGGGGGCGAAATCTGACATTCTTCCAAATATCTTCCTTTGTTTGCAGCAGAACAAATTCATTTATACAGGTTTGGAACTACTTGAGGGTGAGTAAATGATGACAGAATTTTCATTTTTGGGTGAACTATCCCTTTAAATACTTATATTGAGCAAGGACACATTACATAGGTCAAAAGTGACAATAAAGACTTATTTTAAATTAAGGATGTTTTTTTGAACTTTCAATTACTTTAAAGAATCCTGGAAAAATTTATCACGTTTTCCACAAAAATATTAAGCATCACACCGTTTTGATGAAAATAAATGTTTCTTGAGCAGCCAATCAATATGTTAGAATGATTTCTGGTGGATTATTTGACACTGAAGACTGGAGTAATGATGCTGAAAATACAGCTTTGCCATCACATGACTAAATTACATTTTAAGATATATTAAAATATGACACTTTTTTTCATTTAATAATATTTCACAAAATGACAACAAAAAAACAAAAAAAAACTATCAAATTTGATCAAATAAATGCAGTCTTGGTTTTGGTGAGCATAAGATACATCTTTCAAAATCATTAAAAAAATTGTATTGACCTTCTATATACTTAAATATATTTATATACTGTAAGTCTTGTTTATGTCTGTCACAGTCACGGATTGTCTTAGTGTTTATGGCCTTTATTTTCCTTTATTCTCATGTGTTCCTTTGTTTGACTTTCCCGCCACTCCTTTGTTACTATGGTCACCGTCATTATGAGTTCATGTGTATCGTGTATCAGCTGTGTATTGTTTATTACCTCGTTTGCATGCACTACTTAAGTTCCTGCTTTCTTATGTTCATTGTCCAGTCTCATTCACGTTAAGGTGTGTTTGCCTGCCTGTTGTGGATTATCATTAAACTTTGCCTTGTGGAACTTTATTCATCTGCATTTGTCTGTATTCCTGCTAGCTACTGTGACAATGTGATGCAAAATCTGGGTAATAATGGAACAACAGTTTTAAAAAGTAATTTTTCATTATTATTTACAACAGAATTTGCATTTTCATGGGTTTAGAATAAAATGTTTTTGTTATAAGAGACAATAAAAAAATAAAAACTGCTTTCCTGCCTAAAAATGAACTTGATTTTCAAAAGTCAACAAATTTACGATAGCTGAAGGTAACTTTTTTGACAAGCCAAACATGTCAGTCTCTGAATAACATGTCATTTATTTAAGCCACGAAATAAACGTCATTCCGTAAAATAAGTATAATAAACTACGCAAAAAGCACTTCAAATGTCTCCAGTACATTTTTATAATTTACCAAAATCAAACATAGCTCACCCCTTATGCAAATAAGGGGTTAACATAACACACTCATTGGTATAAATTACTTCACTGAATACTTGCCAGCTAAGAAATAAATAATTATGATCCATCTTTATCAAATCCACATCAATGTCTGTCAAAAAATAATGCGCACAATGCACGGTATAGTAATTACGACATACAGAGGTTCAGCAAGTACACACATTTCTTTGAAAACACTAGCGGATGTTTTAAATGTGTCATTGCTTTCTGAGAAGAAGGAGAAAATGGCAGCCTGAGCAGCTTCAACATGTTGTCTGTCAGAGATGATAACGTGCATAATACATAACGCGCGTGCGTATAAATTTGTTTTTCACTCACTGAAATTAAATCAGGATAATCAAGGAACTGAGTGAAATGCTTCACATTGCATGCTAAAGAGAATAAATGCCAATCCAATTGAAAAACTTTGCCGGGTTAGTGAACATCGTTCAGTGAATTAGTTTGACAGACATGTTTTATGCATGAACTACACATTCTGATTCTGATATTCCTGATTTAAATATTTTTAATAATTTTCTATTCTTGACTGATCAGTTTTTCATAATTTTGGCAGTACATGAACTGTTAAAGGAGTGATCTTGATATGTGTCCCTAGTCGTCCAATTTGACTCTCATATGCCGATGTAATATATATTATAAATTTGACAGATGATTTTTATAAATACTATCTTCTCAGTTGTTTAAAAGATTAAAGCAAATAATCAAAGTTTGATAAAATGTTGCTTAATTTTCCTATAAAAGATGATCAATTTTACATGATTTGTTACATTTAATTACCCCTTAGCAGATTTTGACTCACATAGCTCCAGAGCACATGATCTTCAGTAATGCTTACCAGTGTTGGGTAAGTTACTTAAAAAAAGTAATTAATTACTAATTACATCATCAATGTTGTATTTAAAATACTTGTCTAATTACTCTGTCTGAAAAGTAATTTAATTACTCAATAAGGAACTTACTAATTACTTCTTAAAATCCCTTTAAACCTTGACAAGATAGACAATAGAAAGGAAACTCTTTTAATAATTTAATCAAACATGGAATAGTTTAGCCTTTTATAGCTTTTTAAAACTTTATTAAAACATATAAGCTACTATAATACTTTTATTTACTTTTTAGTAACAAATAGGGATATCACTATACAAAAAATCTAGTAGTCGGTACCGATACCACCAAAAGTGCACAATACTCGATACCACAGTAAAAATATATAAAAATACAAATAAAACAATGCATATATTTTTTTTCCAGGTAGGTCTAATAGTAGTAAGTAAAAATACCACAGAAATTGAATAATCAAATATAAAATAACTCATAGTCTGCATAACTGCATAGTCATAACTGTATAAATTAAATTTAGATTACTCCTTATTAAAGCTTTTCTTTTGTTGTTTGATTATCATTTATAATACAGACAGCCAAAAGTAGACAGTAGCATGTTATAAAGGCTGCTGTCACTAAGACATAATGGACGGAGACAATATGCTGTTACACATGCTGTTCACATTCACATAACCAACGCGAATATACGCCAAGACGGGCATTTTGACATAACTGTGTGTGTATTTGAACGTTTATGTGTAATAAACCGAGAAAATTTGACACTTGCGAGAGACGGCTATGTGTGTGCACTTTGATTGAGAGCGCACTGACTGAAGACCGTCTCTCAGGGAGCACGCGCAGTTTTTTTCTCTCTAGGACATAGCTTACATTTTACCATAATGTTTTTGCCTACCTGTGTCAAAAAACTGAAGAAATGGGATTATTTCCATTCTGCAAAACAGCCACTCGCTTCTGCCGACATCTTCAGACAGCGACACAGCTGACTGGTCACGCGCAACTGCAGTACAGCTAACGATTTTAAAGAGGCAGTGTTCACTTTTAACTTTAGACGACAAATTTAGATTTTAAATTCAATATTGATTTAAACAGAACTGTTGAACTAATTTACAGTATGTAACGCAAGTACATTATAAGTAACTGTAATTAAATTACCTAAAAATGATCGGTAATCCCTTACTTTACTTTTTCAGTGGATAAGTAATTTAATTACAGCAACGCGTTACTTAGTAACGCGTCACACCCAACACTGATGCTTACAATACAGACATCCTAATCCCTTCCAAATCAGTACATTTTTTATAAAGTGGATAATGTCTGAATAATGCTTCAGTGCAGGAAGAGAAACTACAATGAATTAATGCAAATGAATAAAAAAAGATCAAAATAAAAAAAATAAAAAATCTCCAAATCACAACAAGCAGCTCACTTGCCACTTATGTGCACACTGCTCTCGCTCTCAGCGTGCACCAGTGAGAGAGAGTGTTAGAGAGAGAGGGAGAGAGATGTGAGGATAATTAGCTGTCGGTTTGTGAGTGGTGATCTTCCTCTCCGCTGAAGTCTCAGTCACAGCCACATAAACAATGGCACATGAATAAAACATGGCCGACAATCACTCAAAGTGCAGTGAAAACACTGCACTGGCTTCAGTAAATATTTCATCTTCATGTCTATGTGTGCCTTTGAGGTCTGCTCTATCCTCATTACTGCGTTTTGTTAAACATTAATGGGGCCAAGTTTTTGGAAGCTCCTTTAGCCTGCCCTCTCTTTCCTTCTCTCTCTCTCTCTCTCTCTCTCTCTCTCTCTCTCTCTCTCTCTCTCTCGCTCTCTCTCTCTCTCTCTAGCTCTCCCCTTCCTCTTCCCACACTTTGTTTCCCTGAATGATAGCACCATGCCTCTACCTACTCCATCACTCCTCAGATCTGGCTTACTTATTAGATTTCAGACTCGTTGGTTTTGCCGCCTTTTCGAGTTGAAGCACATTTGTCATCTGCTCTGTGGTTCTTTCAGAGGGTCAGAGACGAACAGCTCTGCCTTGGAGCCATTAGCTGAGGAAGAAGACCAGAGCTTGTGGGATGCTTTTCAGTTTTTATTGGATTTCGCTCAAGCTCATGCATCCAGCCCTACAGGGATGCGTCAGGCAAACGTACAAAGATTCAATAATTCATCATATATGTAATCAATGTATTCAAAGCCCCTTCAGATTTAGCCCTGGCATTGTATATGGCAACATAATAACTGTCTAGTCGATGAATATTCCATAATGGCTTGTTTCTGACATTGGTTGTGGCCTTGTTGCTGTGAAGTTGACCGCACGGGCGGCTGAGCTTTGTGTGTGGTGCTGTTGGTGTTTTTCCTATTCCACACTCATGCTGTGACTAAAGTTGGGCTTTTCCACAAATATCTCTAAAGCTCATTTGTTCCCCCCTGCTTTAGCAGATCTGTGGGACTTTTTTCACTTTTGTGAATTTTTCTTGCATATTTATTTTCAACAAATTAGCATTACAAACATGTTGTATTCCCTATTGTGAGGGCAAAGAAGAAGGAAGTAGGGAACAGAGGAAGATTACGGGTGAACTACAACAAGCTACAATGTGAGTTTCCAGGATTAAGCAAATGTTGTGCAGCTCTGAACAGACTCGGCTCTGTATGAATCTGACCCAGTAGGCTATATGCATACAGACTAGCAAAGGTATTATTATTTTAGTTATCCACCTTAATGAAAAAGAACTGGGGAAAACTAAGAGCTTAAATACACAGGGGATGATCATCAACAGAACAGGGAACACTCTGTTCTAATTGTAACTCAATTAGAAACCATGGAAACAAAATAAGGGGCTGTTTAAACAAGATTGTTTTCAACTAAAAACGGAAAACTTTTTGAAAGACTGCGAATGTGCAGGAGCGTAGTCTTTCTTTACAAACTGACATCGCCAACTACTTGTCTGGCATGCGTAATACAGTGTTTTAAGTTATTTTCGCGGATCCTTGTGAACGGGGATAGTTTTGATAATGATGTCATCTGAACAAAGAAAAAATGTTTCCATTTTTAGCACATCATTGTCGTGTAAACGCACCCAAAGAATGAGAACTTGGGGGCCGTTTACAAGACACTATTTTGAACTAATAACGGAAAACTTTTTATGCATTTTGGCATTCATTTGCATGACAACAGCGTTTCTGGGGCCTAAAAATGCACATTTTTGAAAATGGGATTCCAAGTGTAAGTTATTGAAAACTGTACCATTATTGTAAACTACAAAAACGTGAATTTGTGTAAACAGTGACGTCATGCGCATTTCGTGTTCAGTCTTATAGGCGCGTAGTGTTTCTTTATAAAGCGTCATCGCCAACTACTGGCCTAGCATGCTTAATACAGTGTTTTTAATCCTTTTTGCAGATCCGTGCGAATGGGGATTGTTTTTACAATGTTGTCTTCTGTACTCAAAAAAAAAAAAGCAAAAGCAAAGGAAAAACTTTTCCGTTGTTAGGGTTGTAAATGTACCCTAAAAACAAAGAAACTAAACAACCCTTTGGGGGCGTGTCAGTAATACCACAATACTTATAGATATTTAGCATTGATATTGTCAGGATTTTTTTTTTTTTTTACTTATGACAAAATAAGCTAATTTCCTGCACAAAATATAAAGATAGCATTGTAATATTACAATATAATAATACATGATAAAGTTTACAGTGGCTTCATAAAATAAATAAAAACATACATAAAAAAGCAAAAACACACCTTATGCACATTTTTGTTCCTTTTTTTGTAGAAGTACACTGTAAAAAATTATTTTCATGATTTGTTATCGCAACATTTTTTCTTTTGTCAAATCAACTTAAAAAATGAATGTGTTTTAGATAACATAATATTTTGAGTTTCTGTTGATTAAACTAATCGCCTTCATTGTATTAAATCATTTTTTTTAATTTAAATGAACTCAAAATTTTAAAGCAACCAGGTAACTTACTTTTTTTAAGTTAAATCAACAATTCTTTATATTATATTTTACACCACCATCTTGCTCCAACAAAACATTACATTAAAACAACTTCCCAACTCGTAAATACAAACTTCCCTGAGGACTTGAACACACCAGTCGAATAGGGAAAAGGAAGAGGAAATATGAAAATGGAAAGGGGGAAAGAAAGTGAAAATGTAAAAATGAAGAGAACACAATAGGAAAACAGAAGAGGAAATGTGAAAATTGAGAGGAAATTGGAAAAGCAAATTAAACTGCAAAAGGAAAGGAAAGTGAAAATGTTAGAGGAAATGGGAAAAGGGAAAGGTGAGGGAAAAAGAGAAGTTAAAAACAGACAAGAAAAGGAACATTAAATAGGAAATGGAAAGATAAAAGGGAAAATAAAATAAATCAAATGGAAAGGAAAAAGCAAATACAGTACTTCATTGACAGACCTGTCCACCTGTCTCTTGTTATGTTATGAACTGACACTTTCCCTTTCATGAGAGAGGTTTCTGATTTCATGCACCAATTAATGAGAGGGTCTAAGGCTTTAGGCTCTCTGTCACTCTTTATTTACTCTATTTTGCTTTTAAATGGAGAGATGCACCTTCAGTCACTCCAGAGTAGTGTAAGGTGGCTTTACGTTTCTGCTGCAACTGTCACTTTATATTCCAATTAAAATACATACACCCATGCACACCTACCCTCGCCTTCTTGCATGGGCCATTAACCTCTAATGTAAGGGGGTCTAAGTCTTGCATACTTCAATGATTTTGCTGAAAGATATAATTGCACATTTGAGACATTAGTGGGGGATGCTAACCACAAAGTGCTGCCAGTGGAATATTTTCCTGCTGTCACATTTACTTGAAGCTTGTCAGTTTGAACTCTACAAGAACCTTCTCTGAAATTCCCTTGCAAAAAACAGATCCATTTGCATCGTTGATCTTTTAATGACTGATTTTAAAAGAATTTGGCCTAGATACAGGTTGTTAATGAAATGTATGCTTAAATTTTAAAATGAATATGTAAATATTCTACATTTCTATAATAATGTCAATATTAATGTTAATGGTAATGTTATAATTTATTAATATTAACATCATGTAATAGTTATATGATATTCATATTTATTTATTAATATTATATAAAATATTCAATAAATTAAAATCATCAGAAATAACCTTAATTTTTTATTATTTTAGTTCAGGAAAGAAAACAAAACAACGTGTTTGTGTGGATGACTCTCATAGTGTAATATATGTGCATATACAGTCTATAAAGACGCTGGGTAGATTTAGATTTCTGCAACAACAAGTTGAATGAAAACATTTATGCCTTGGTGCAGATAAAGTGGTACTTGAGCATTACTGATGGAGCTTTGGGGGCACTTGAGAAGAAAAATTTTGAGAAACAGCAATATAGAAAATGACACGCTAGCATTTCGAATTAGGTCTAGCTCTTAGATCTAAATCAAAGTCTGGGCTCTAACGCTAAAAAATGGGTCTGTAGGGAAACTAAGTTTTCAGGTTAGGTTTTTGAGATGAGAAGTGTGTTATGAATGAAGGATACAAAGGCAAAGAGTATTTACAGAGCCTGAAGGACATTTTAAAGGTCAGAGAAAGTGTGAGACAGGCAACTGTGCTGTTGCGTCCCATGAGGGTATGAAGTGTTTGGGGCGATAAAGGGAAGAAAATTTTTCAACGCTGTTGTAGAAAAAAGGGCCTTAATATCCATGCTCTGTGTGCGGATATTCTTGGGCATGCATGTGGTCTTTAATGATTATGAACTTGCTCTAACCCTCTGATCTGGCACAAGTCGACTATTCCAAAATAGAAAAAAAGCCATTGAACAGCGATGAAAAGCATTTCCACTCTCTCTGATCACAGGAATCCAGGGGCACGTCAAGAAAAAAGCCGCCACAAGACAGCGGAGTGAACAATTAACCCATCGCTGCTCAGAAGTATTGCCAAATCCGCACAACCTCCGGGGTTTTAAAGGGAGGCGGGGGGTGGGGGGTTCATTCGCTCCTTCTATTAAAGTCGGAGTTGTGGGCTTCTGCAAAGCCAGACAGCAATCCGAGCAGCCCCCCTGCCACCCTCCATCAACTAAGCCAGGCCAGCGCGCTGCCAGATGTGAACACTTCTCCTCTCCCAGACAAAGGCTGCCTTTCAGCCTGGCCCCTCTGAGAGCCAGCCCCAGTTCTGCTTGTGTGAAAGTCACTGCAAACAGTGGATCTGACCCTGAACTCTTGAAGCTGAGAGAAAGAGGAAGACCGACAGTGAGTGAGAGGAAGGATTTCAAGTTTAACCAGCCAGTCACAGGGACTGGCACACAACAGGGAGAAATGAAATGAAAGAGAAGTAGACAGCACAGAGATTAATTCATAACTGATGGAAAGATCTGAGCAGGTAATGCATTGTGCTGAGGTGAAGTTCTCCAGGATTTCCTCGAATAGATTTCTCTGGAGTTTCTGTGTCAATCCACTGGATGGTAGGACTGTTATTACTGTGGAGGAAAGTTTATAATTTATTATTCATTTTGTCGCACTCAGCCATGACTGCTGCAGCACTGTAAAGTGCTTGACCGCTGGTCACTCAACTCGGAGACTGTTAGGACACAACCAGAGCTCTAGACACGAAAGAATGGGAGAAATGTAAATATGCTGTCTCAGAATGTTTAAATTAAGCCATAAATGGAGAGGCTCTGGCTGAATGTGACTGCTAAAACAAGATATTAATGTGCAACAGCTGAGGTTTTAGTTTGGACTAGGGATTCAAAAAAATTTTGGAACCGAAATAGCTTTTTCTTTTCTGAATTTGTCTTTCTATTCACCACTATTTGCGAGATATGCATGTGTTTTTACTGAAAATGCCAAATGTTTTGGTCACAATGACCATCATTACAATGCAAAATCAAGGAGCCTTATTGGATCAACTGGATCGATGTTGGATCAGTCATAATCCAGTATGGCTCCTTATGGCATATTTAGCAAATAATGGTGTATATTAAAACAATAGCGTGCTGGCTTTTAATCATTTGGTTTAATCAAAATTTCGGTTTTACCGAATTACACTTTTGGTTATACCGAATGACGATATTTTCAAACAGTGCTAACAGGCTGATATCTAACTAACTAGCTAGTTATCTTGCTAGCTAGCTAGCAAAAGGACAATCAAACATTTTATATTTAGTACAAGTTAAATATTACAACATTTTCCATGTTTTATAGCGGTTGTACTGAATGACCTGATGTTTCGGGACATGAGTATGAGCAAGTGAAAGCATAAATGCTTCACAACCATGTGGTCCTTTGCAGGATTCTGAATGATGTCACATCCTGTCAAATGATATTGACCGCATGACTTGATCCAAAATGGTTCCTTTATTTTGGTTACTCTGAATGACATCAATGAAATTCATTTTTCCAGACATTCTTTCTCATAACAAAGCAACGGCTTCTACACATAATTTTAATGCCATTTTGCACTATGTTGATATGATGTTATAAAATCATGCCAGAATAAAAAATATATACATTTATTGCATTTTAAGATATTTTAATTGCAAATGAAATGGCTGTATTGGCCTTTTGACACTTTAAAATCTTTAA
The DNA here is from genome assembly GCF_019924925.1 of Ctenopharyngodon idella. Taxonomy (NCBI): domain Eukaryota; kingdom Metazoa; phylum Chordata; class Actinopteri; order Cypriniformes; family Xenocyprididae; genus Ctenopharyngodon; species Ctenopharyngodon idella. The sequence goes on along the minus strand of NC_067233.1, from coordinate 13,388,474 downwards.
AATACCTTTATATCTAGCAATTTTTTTTTTTTTTTTTTTTTTTCCATTTAGGTTCTTTGTGGGCTATGCACTTAAAAACTTTGTTTTAGGACTTTCTTAAAGTGATACATTCAAAAATAAAAGTACTGTCATTTCCTCACCATTATGTCATTCCATTCCAGTGTTGTTAACAAAACTAAAACTAGTAAAATCATTTCCATTATTAAATAAAATCAAATAAAATAAAATAAGTACTAAAATTACTAAAACTAAAATAAAACAGAAATTAAAACAAAATCGAAATATTTAACAAAGAATAGAAAATATGACAAAAATCACAAAAGCACAATGAAATGACTAAAACTTAATCTAAAATTAAAACTGATATTATAAAAATTTGTCAAAATATTAATAAATACTATTATTGTATAGTAATACTAAAATGCTATCTTTCTTCTATGAAAGATCATTGACTTATCATTGTATGTACATAAAACACAGAAATGTTTCAGAATATATTCTTACATGTTTAGAACAGCAACAGAATTGACATTTTTGTGTGAACAATCCCTTTAAATGCTAGATATTATGGAGTTAAACCAGTAACCAGAGTTTGAATGAATGCATGTAGCAATCAAGAGAATAATATTTGGGTCACAGCTGTTGTCCTTCCCCCCTACCAGAGATTTCATCCTCTCGTCTCAAGTGTTTGTTTTCCAGGCTGGAAAAATGACCCATCCTGCGTGCCATAAAGGACCCCCATCTCACACACACTCGCAGTCCCCACAGCACACTTAACCTCCCGCCCAGTAACCTTTTCACCCAAGAGTGTGGCATGACAGATGAAGAACTTGCTTTCTTTCTTTTAGGCTCACACTCCTACCAGGAATATGAAAGTAATAAGGATCTGGAAGATCCGAAGGAAAGGAGAATATTGAAGAAGAGAGATGAAAAGAGAAGAACAGACAAGGGGAAAAACCATTTTAGGGCTTGTGCTCTCTGAGGGATAAAGCTCCAGATGACCAGAGCGATGGACCAATTCTCTCCCCCACCTTTGGGGCTCTCTTCTCAGGCTGAGCACGCTACCATATGGCCTCTCACCACCCACTCTGACCACAAAACCCAACTCATATCTACAAAGCACACTCACACACACAGTTTTTGTCCACCCTAACACACATTCTTGACCTGGCCTACATTCTTGCACTACATTGGTGCTTTTTTTTTTTTTTTTTTTTTTTTACATTCATTTCTCCTTGTATGTTAGCACTTTGTGTGAGTCGCAGTATTGAAGGAATATTCCAGATTCAATACAAGTTCAGCATGTTGATTACCACAAAAAATAATATCAACTTGTCCCAAAAATCTGGGTTACACTTAAAATGAAAGTTACACTTAAAATGATAATAATAAGAAATGTTACTTCAGCAGAAAATCAGCATATTCGAATGATTTCTGAAGGATCATGTGACACTGAAGACTGTAGTAATGATGCTGAAAATTCAGCTTTGTCATTACAGAACATTTTAAAACATATTAAGAGTTATTTTCAATTTTACCAATATTTTACAATATTACTGTTTTTACTGTTTTTTTGAACAAATAAATGCATCCTTGCTTGGTGAGCATAAGAAGCTTCTTTCAAACCCTACTGACCCCAAACTTAGTGTAAGTGCTTTTATGGAAGTAAAAGCTTCACATTTTCTTCACAAATTCTCATTAATTTACTTCTATTATAATTGCCTCACTGTAACCATGCTGTGGACTGAGCCTATTGTATTGAACCTAGAACCTATTAGTTTATATACACATGGCTTTTGCACAGACTCATGTAAACACTTTCAAGTTCTTTCCTGAAGTTCGGTCCTCCCCCTCACATTCCTCTTCCCCCCTGGGTTGGTGTGTGGTTAATTCATCCCTTATTTTAATAGCAAGAGGAGAGAGGAGGAGAAAGGGAGATCAGGTTTCTTACGGAGCCATACGCAGCAGCTGGCAAGCCTGAGTCTTGTGCCGTGAACAAAAGCGCTCGCCTCCCCTCTGTCCTTTATCATCGCTTGTTCTCTATCCCTCACCTCTCCACTAATTCTGCCTTTATGATATCCTCCACCTTTCCTTCTCTCACCTCATTTCATTCTTCTTTTTTAAACCTCTGCCTATTTCTCTCCACTCCAATTTCAAGTTCTCCATATCCCTTTCTCTCTCCCTCTGTCTTTAAAGGTCTGCTGTCATGCTTCTCAAAGGAAAGCTGGGAAAAAAATAGCCCTCCGTAAAGGCCACAGTCACACACACACTCACATATAAGGATATATACATGCAAATAGTTGGGAGAGGGGGAAAAATAACAGGTTATTTGTAGGATGTATCAGCTTGGAAATTCTTTCGCTCAATTAACGTATTATTAAAGAGCGTGTTGGCAAAGAGTTTGAGAAAACTAGCACTGTGATAAACATAACTTGACGATACTTTAACGTTTTGTTCTACAATGTTAAAGGGCACTTTCACTTTCGCGATCAAAGGGGCAGGGACTCAAGCCCCTGAAAAAAACAAAAAAAGAAAAAAATATGATCTTCTTTCTCAATACTCTTCTTTTGTGATAGGACTGTTCAACCAGCTCTCATTGGGTTTAACATCAACATTTAGCGTTTAATGTTAAAATGTATGTTTTAAATGTAATCTTCTCCCTTTAAATACTTTGGGCAGTTCAAAAATAATTTATGCAATTTTATATTATTTATTTGAACATTAAAAGAGCAGTTACACGTCTATTCTTATATTGTTCAACTGGTAGTGGTTTATATGGGATTTAGAAAGTAATTGCTAATAAGTAATGCAATTTTTTTAGACACAGTAATTAGTATAGTAATCTAATTAAACTGTTGAAGATGTAATTAATAGCTAGTACTTAATTACTTTTTTAGAGTAACTTACACAACACTGCCCATGAGTGTTGTTTTTGTTTTGTTTTGTTTTGTTTTGTTTTGCTTAGTTGTGTTAAGTTTTGTTATATATTATGGTTTCTTTATTTGGTTTGCTTATTTGTTATATTGTATTTTGCTTTGGTTCTTTTTATGTTTTGATTTGTTTTGTTTTTTTGTTTTTTGTTTTTGTTTTGATTTTTGCTTAGTTGTTAAGTTTTGATATGTTTTGTTTTTCCTTTGGTATTTTTGTTTTGTGGTTTGTTTTGTTTAGTTTCGTTTTGTTATTTATTGTTCGTTTTCTCTAACCTGGGCAGTGTCTGCTTCCACTGTATTTTGGTATCTCTCTCCTTTTCTTTCTATTCTCTTTCTCTCTATCTTGACAGACACTCATCAAACGGCTGAGGAAAGCAAATCTGACAGACCTTAAATTGATACTTAAAACGTAGGACTTCATACTTTAAAGAATCTTAAAAGGCTCTGGTCAGATGAATATTTCATAACCACTACCCAGGGTCAAAAACCATCCAAATCTCTCTCTCTCTCTCTCTTGCTCACCCTCTGCCTGGTTGCTCACAGTGAATGCAGCAACAGTGAGCTTCTGTTTAATTAGACTGTAACATCTGTGCTGGGGCTTGAAAGCAGGGCAGAGTCTAATACTGAGAGAGCTCCAGAGGCACGTACGGGAAGAAAAATAAACCATTAGACCATGGGGTGCATAATCACGTTTGGGACACAAACATCTTGCTCCATTTGTTCACACCACACTTTCTGATATAAATGGCACTTTTTTACCTCATTAAGCAGAATGGCGATCCTTTGTGTCTATTCTTGGGCCTCTTTAGCTGCTGGCCATGAGTTGCTGTTAAGGTTAAAACAGATACATAAATGGACTTATATGTGGAAATGGACAATAAAAAAATGCTATTTGTTTGAAATCATCTGCATCTTAATTTCACTCTGTAATTGATCACTTTCTTTTTATGCACTGAGCGAGCTTATGTTGTCTCTCTGGACTTACTGCGTTTGAAAATGAGTGCGTTCTTTACTCCCATTCTGCCTTGTTGAGGAACAAAACTCCCTGATGTTTTAGCTGTGAAACCAGCCCTAGCATTCTCATTAGGGGATGTTATTGTGATTTATCTGTGTTTTCAGAACTTCTTTACAGGGGCTTAAAACAATATTTAGATTTGCTTTTCTCCCATTTTTCTCTGCAAATATAGTGCCATGTTCAGTAAAGATCTGTTATTATTATTACCATTATTGTGTCTTCTATTTTCATTTGTCCTTCAGAAAGATCAAAGAACTAACACTTCACGGAGCAACACCCATCGGTGATGTGCAAGGTGTGAAATCATTCCTATCACTTCTCCCTCATATACCCACAATCCCCTCCTAGCAGACCCAGTGATGGCGGCATTTGCAGTTGGTCAGCTGTGTTTAGGATGATCTGAGACAGGGTGAGTGAGTCCTTGCCCTGAGCTGATCTTATTGATTTAAAGAGAACCAGACTTCAAAAACAGTTGAAGACGGGTACTGATGCCAGTCTCATATAATCAGCATCAAGCCTGCGGCACATTCAAGGTGGAAGATCATCACTGTGCAAAACTAGCCTCTCAATACAGACACGCATCTAACCAGATTTACCTGCATCAACTCTGTTAGACATGTGTTGGGTCTAGATAATATTCATCTGTTTTATTGACTGCTGAACTTTGAGATGTAGCTGTTATACTGGTCAGATACTGGAATGAATTTATATTTGAGCTACACCTGGGGTATGTGTATCCCAGAGGGGACTTGAAAAGATTTAGATTTTTCCATTAATATGATGCTTTCCCCAGTATTTAGAGACTGTGTTATTCTAGTGAATACGTTCATCCAAACCAAAGTCTGATCACTATAGTCTGATTCATTCTAGCAAATCAGTTCATCCTAAATGGTTCTTTTTCTCATATGTATCACTGGAGAGTTAGATTTTTTTCTAGCAAATCAGTTCATTCTATAAGCAGTTCTTTTTCCTCATATGTACCGCTAGAAAATCAGATTCTTGTGAATCAGTTCACCCTAAACAGTACTCTCTCTCCAGTCCAGTTCTTTCTAGTGAATCATTTCATTTGGACAGTTCTTGTAAGCAGATTCACGGATTTGAGTCAATACACAATCTTTTTATAGCGGAATATTTAGATAATGTCTTCGACTTGGCTCTATAAATTAGAGAGTAGTCTTTTTTTTTTTTTTTTTTTTATTTAATTTAGTGTAAATTTATCAGTTCAAGTTTAACTTACAGCTCTGATTAAATTATATATTACATCATTGGATAGTGTCATGGAACAGAAGAATGCAAACACAGGTAATATCCAAACAGAGTTTATTGAATACAAGGTGAGTAACTGAATAGCAGATCAATACGGTGATACTGGAAATGTGGTGATAGTGCTTATCTGTTGCAGGCTGAGTGAAGACTGGTCAACAGAATGGCTGGAGCATGCTCTGAGGCTGCAGGCTGAAGAAGGTCTGAAGACTTTGACAGTTCGAGACAGGATTATCAGGTATCCACAGGTAGGTAGTCGGGTAAGTGTTTAGTGTAGAACGACGAGACTAGATGCTGTTGACTGTTGTGAGTAGGTTGATATAGTGGCTTTGATGATGATGATTCAATGCAGGTGGTGCTGATCAGTATAATCAGGTGATTGGGAGTGTGTGTAGTTATCTGGTGCTAAGGGTGTGGCTGACTCTGTGACAGATTGATATATTTATTAAAAAAATATGTTGTCTTAATGTCATTAGCTACTCATAGCTTGTAGTGTAGCTAACTACATTTTTTAAAGTACTATTTAAAAGCTGCAGTCCGTAACATTTTTTGGTTACCTTAACCCGATTCACTACGCAAGTTTGTAATACTGTTTTTTTTTTTTTTTTTTTTTTTTTTTTTGAGTGGTACTGGTAGGTTTCATTGGGAAATATGAGTTTGCCTTTGAGTCATTACATCACATCTGTATACATAAAGGAGTGGGAGGTGGCGGATCATGTGTAGCCTCTTTTTACAGTAGCTGGAATAATTAAACATTGTAATCAAGAAAGGTAAAAAATGACCATTATCATTGGTGAATCACCAGTAGTACAAAGCAAAAGATTTAATCACCATTGGCAGATTTATTGTAAAAAAAAATTTTTTTAATTGGTCAGAACAAAAGTGGCAGACATGTTACTTGTTCAGATGACATTTTCCAGTGAAACGTTATTATTTTGGACATACTTCCATGACGTAGTATCTGTAATTCCGAAGTACAGTGAATATCCACACTGGTGCGGTGACTCACAGCCCATACATACACCTTAAAACATTAGATTCATCCGTGCCGATGCACAACCCACGTCAAGTTGATAATTCCGCAAATAACTGCAATTGCAGGTTTCAAACAGAGATGGCGCCAAAGAGGCAAAACTTTTGGACTGCAGCTTTAAGTTATGCTAATATAACTTCTAGCTTGACAATCTGCAGTTTTAAAGCAGCTTCACCTTTTTTTTGGTTACAAATTAGTGCTGTCAAATCGATTAATCGCAATTAATTGCATCTAACAAACTTTTGTGTTTACATATGTGTGTGTACATTTATATATATTTTATATGTCTGTGTGAGTGTGTATACGATATATATAAATATATATATATATATATATATATTATTTATATATATCATATACACACTCACACAGTAATATATACAGTATATATATATATATATATATATATATATATATATATATATATATATATTGTGTTTACAATATAATTGTGCTAACTTTTATGTTAGATGTGATTAATCACGATTAATCAATTTGACAGCACTGTTACAAATTTGTGTGGACCTCGCTTGTAGGAGAATGTGCTCTACTCTTTCAGTGAGTTTTCCACCCACAGCATCATTAATAAAAATTTGTAACTTTATTAATATTAATGACTTAATTAATATTAGAAAAATGCTAAATGAAATCCAGTTTAATAGAAACATATTTCTTCTTTGTGTTGATGGTGAACTTGAAACTATAATGGAGCTGTGGGTGTACATAAGAAGAAAATTCTGTAATGTGCCATGCTCACTGTTCAGCAATACAAAATGCGCATGTGATATATTTGAATTTGGAGCGTGATCTTTATTTAAATGTACTCTTGGAGAGATCTAGCAGGGAGCCTGGGGATATCTGTTCTCATCTCCCTTTACAACAATGGCTCTCTCCGGAGAGTAATTAGAAACTATAACCACAGCTAGCTGTGCCAGCAGGGGCTCAGATGAGCACTGTGTCTCCAGTAGGGACCAGACAGAGCCAATCTGTGATCTCTCTTCAGGATCACCAAACTGGACTGGACTGAGTGCTGTGCTATAAAAAGTTTTGAGTGCATAGGCGAGCAGGATTAAAGCAGGAGTCTTAAAGTCAACATGAAATCAAAACATTATTATTATTATTTATTACATAAAGCAACTGCCATCAACACACACACACTTGCACACTGAGGGAAAGGCCTTCCTAAGGAGGTGTTTTAGCAGTGGCAGCTGGTGCTAGGGCAGAATTAGCTAGAGAAGAACTGTGTCTTTCTGGAAGTCCAGAGGCAGCAGAGCAGTTGGTGATAATCCCGCTCTATTTTCCATAGGCTACAACACAGTGTTTTGATGTGCACATATCTTTATCCACACTGACATTCTCCAAACAGACACAGTGTCTAGAGACCAGCGGCTGGCTCTGAAATAACCCCAAGTTGGAAATGCTATACTCTAATTATAAACTCTGCATTGAGGGAAGGCTTGGCATAGCAAGGGGGGAATGCTGCAATCACCGACTGAGTACTTTAATGAACTTTTTGTAATGACCTACAGGAGGTCTTAACTCCATTTAAAGTTATATATATATATATATAGTGAGTTGCGGAAAGTGAGTTGTAGAGTGTTTAAAAGTCCTATTGCATCTTCACCAGCTATCCCTTATCACAGCTCCAGCATTTGAAAGTCATCTAAAGGATAATTAGAGTGGTCACTGTTAACACAAAGAAATCAGTGCTGTAAAAATTAAAAGGTAAAAATCTCCTAATTACACATCACAAGGAGGTGCAGAGACATACGGTAATTTCCTGTAATCTCCACGATCGCATAATCAACTCAATTGCCACAATCAAAATGAATCCAGCCGTTATAATTATGATGTCTTTTTGGAGGGATATTGTTCATGATTTCAGTGCTAATAGCACATCTCACCTCTGAAATTATTAGGGAAAAGAGGGCGGACAAAAGAGAAAAGAGAGAAGAGGAGAGAACATGAGCAGAAAGGAGACGCCGAAATCTGGGTGGGTCTATAGGTGACCTGCCACCTCTGCTCTAGGTAAAATCCCACAACTCGCTCACTGAACTCTGCAAACACAACTTTCTGCTTCTAATTCCATAACTCGGCAGAGGAGAGATAAGACAGAATGAGAGGACTGGAAAATCAGCTTGATGATGTTTGCCGGTAATTTGTGCCTTTACTGATGTTGGCTGAATTTATCATGACAAATTATACTCCAGTCACCAGGGAGACAAGCCAGCGAATCATCTCTTTCCTCTTATGTTGGAATGAGTATTTTAATTTGATTGAAAAAGAAAAAAAGAAACATCATTTAGTTGTTTTTCGGTGCACTGGCTTGCGAAATTACAATAAATAAATAAAGAAAGAAATGAAGAAAGAGGTCCCCAGTTGAATTTTAATCACAGCTGTATTTTAATAATTTCTGTAACAAATTTAAGATCACAATAACCAAGGGTTGTAACTAAGTTCTCATGAGAGTATTGCGTTATTTCCATTTTAGACATAAAAAGTACTACATATGTGTGTGCAAGTTTTTTACTCCATTCTTCTTTATGATTGTTCAAATAACATGACATGACAACTTCTTAGAGACTAGACCCCCCCACCCCCACAATTGCTGCTTCCTCAGTAAAGAGTAAAAAGAAAATCAATAACTTCTTTTCTCTACTTCTCTCCCCCAGGAAACGAGGTCTCGGGTGAGCGATTAAGGAGGTTTAAGGTTCCACAATGAGTGGAGAGAGTGAGCGCAGACACACAGCTGGCCCACTAAAGACAGACATCTGTCTCTTAATGACAAAAGGAGGGATGGGTACCGAAGGAAAGAGACAGATCAATTCAGATCAATGTCTGATTGACTGAAAATTTCTTTTCCCATAATTCAACAATAGGCATGTTTTACAGATCAGGGCTCCCTTAGGACAAAGTAGTTTAACCTTAAATGGATAGTTCAGCCAAAATAAAATAAAAATCTGTCATTATTTACTCACAACCAGGTCAAGTTTCAACTGTTTTCATCCATACATTGAAAGTCGGCGGGGTCCAAAACAGCTTTGGATCCTACTGGAAAAAAAGAAAAGAAAAAAGTCTTCTTTTGTGTTTTACAGAATAAAGAAAATCACACAGGTTTGCTATCCCTTTAAACATATAGATGAGATGCAGTAGACAGTGCTCTCATTTATTTAAGCAAAGGCTTAATTTAGAGTTTTGATCTATTTTTAAGTTTTAATTCTAAGTTAACTTGTTTACCGTGTCTACACAGTGCTGCAGAGGAGTTTCACAGGCTCAGTAAAGTGTGTGCGTAAGGCTTAAACGAAATTATACAGGATTGAGGAAGAGTGTGATTATAGCAATTAGCTACTAGGTTTTCTCGCTCCTTTTTCTCTCAACAGGGTTTGGTTTTAGTGTGACACCTTGTTTTAATTCAAAATAAAGCTACATTCATATTGCTAACAGTTTAGGGGGATACGTCCATGCAAAAGCATCTAGAGATAATGAATACATTAAGAAATTAACTAAATTAAACCTAAATTATTTATAAATTTCTATAAAATAAATTATGTATTATTAGAAAATAAAAAAATATTTAGTTTATTTATTTCAAAACTCAAAAACATACTAAAAAACTAATCAAATAAGATGTAATTACAAGAAGGACCAATAATGACAGTGAAAAAGGCAGATTACTCTTTCTTAGTCCTGTGGCTTTGGCATTTAAAGAAAACTCATATCAGAGCTTATAATCCAGTGTGTTTTGCTGAACTCTGCCATTAACAAGCTGATTAAAATGGAGATGTTACCAGATTATCTAGTATAATGAATTTATCTTTTAATGTTTAGGGCCCTGTTTACTGATAATGATGGATCTTGGCTCTTAAGAGAGTTCTCTATGTGCAAAGTTGTCTTTATCTTCCCAAAAATGTGTGAGAATGTGGTTAAATGCTACTTAAAGGGCACCTATTCAGTTTGCTTGGTTCGTAGAAAAAAAAAAAAAAGTTTAGTCCTGGTCTGCTTAGCATTCACATTGCCATTTTTAACACCAAACCTAAAGATACTGAACCTAAAGGCATAGGGATATGTTCACAACCTGATTGGTCTGCTTTTTTGACATATATTTTGTAACGGAACTTACCAAACATCCAAAACAATGCTGTGTGCTGGGCTAAATGCACTCGTTGTATGTGCGTAGCCTACATATGATGGTATTTTGACTAGCTGAGAACTTGTGAGGAGCTTATAAAATGCGTAAAGGAGTCAAAACAGCGGCAGAAATTACTCCGTCTCACAAACAAACAAAGATCTGCTGCAAAGAGATGTGGTTCTGATGCCTGTACCGGACTGTAATGGGCAATGTCGCAACGAGAAAAAAGGATCGCATCTTGTGACATCATGTCCTGTTTTTGGTTCATTTACATGTCTTTGGATTGTGTTGCATTTATATTTAAATCGAACTGCACCAGAGTTCATTCTGAAACGAAACTTGTTTTGGTGCACTCCAGGATTCGGATGGTAGCGTTCACACTTTTTCAAATGAGCCGCACTAACAAAGCAATTGCACCAGGGTTCATTTTAATCAAACCAAACATGCCAAGTGTGAACACACCCTAAGTCTCTAGTGTCCCCAGAATGTGTCTGTAAAGTTTCAGCTTAAAATACCCTACAGAACATTTATTATAGCATGTCAAATTTGCCGTTTTCGTTTGTATACCTTTAAATGTAAATGAGGTGCTGCTCCCTCCCCCCTTTCTAGAAGAGGGTGAAGCCTTTACAGCTTGTGCTTCAGATACTCTGCCAACAAAAAAACTGGAGAATCTCACGCAGCCAAAATGCTGTGCTCAGCCTTAAACGTTCGAACAGGAGTCGGACACAGATGGAGAGACTTAGGAGAAAGTTACAACTTTTAGAATGCAGCATGTTACCATGCAAAAGTGAAATTTGCATAATTGTTCCCCTTTAAGAGTTGCTGTGTGTTCACAACATGTTGAAATGTCAATTGAATTTTATAGCAATTTCATTAGGGCGTACAGTTTTTTTGAAAAAAAAAAAAAATTATAAAACATAATTTACCTGGCTGGGAAAATGTTTAGATTTGTTTTCTGAAATATTTAACCTAATTATCTACATAGTTATAATTGTGTGATTATTTTGTGCACAATTGCTGCTTCCTTCATTTGCTGTAAGTTTGTGAATCTTCCAGGGTCAGAGGAGAGAGCAGTTACACTGAGGCCCTGGGATTGGTTCTGCCAATGACAGGAATATTGAGGATAACGATGTTTACAGTGTTGCAAATCATTGCGAAGTGGACTACAGGGAGGTGGAAGTTGCGCTTCAATCAAGCGGTGGTCTGCTTCTCAAACTGATAACGGGTGTCAGCCGTACATCGAGGTGCAAGGTGAGGTTGTAGAAGGGAAAGAGATGTCTTGACATGCAGTATTTGAATGTTTATTTAAATAAAAGTATGCTTATATTAAAAATCCATATTCTATACAGTAATTTCAGTGCAGGTGCCTGCATGATTCTGCCTCATTACGATGTACGACAATTTCCGCATACTATTTAAATTATGATGATTTTGTTGCCTATTTTAACTTGACACAAATCATAGTTTCTATGATCTAGACCAACAATGCTTTAGGGAAACCTGATGTAGATTCTACTTCATAGAGCTACTATTTGGCCTACAGATACATGAAAACCCATTACAAAATGGCTGTACAGTAATACATTCACATCCACCTCAGTTAAAATTTCACTACGGCAGACAAATGACATGACATCAACAAGCAGCCACTAATTGCCTCAAAAGATGAAGAATAATTGGTGATTTCTACATGAGTTAAGCCTTTTCTTTGTACTATAGCACGCAAAAGCACAGCAAGAGAACAGATGAGCGCTCAGTGAGGAGCTACTAAAAACCCCTCAAATGGCATTCGGAAAGTGAAAACACACACGCATTCACACGCTCATTTTCTCTCTCACTGTGTTTACAAGCCTTAATAGCAGCGAGCGTGTGAACACACCACGACGAGGACTTTACAGCCCAATAAAACGTTGCTTTGGCAGCGATGCAGCTTTTTGGACTGAGTCTCATTACCAAGTACAAGCCCCAAAGTAGCCATGATCCTTGGAAGACCACAACCAGAACAGACTTAGCTGAGGTAATTAGCGCACCGGGTAAACACTCTTGGGGAATTACTCCATCTAACACTCTCAATATGGAGCAATGCGGCTTTGGGATGAACTCCAGGCCTCCTGAACAGCAAGGATTTATCCACACTTGTACAGAATTGGTTCCATTGCCTTGAAGCATTCGACGAGAATGGTCAGAGAATCTGTAATTATAAGAAAAGATTGGTTCAAGCCAGCTGAAACATAGCCGTGGGCATTAATTGAAGATTAACACGCTCTGGAATATGAGGTTGTGCAAAGTTGAAATCAAAATAAAGCGGGAAAGGTTGCGAAGAGGTGAAGTGAGGAAATCAAGCTATTTTTCCATAGAAAATACATGTTATGTCTTGAAATCGTCAAGTTTCAATGCTGGCGAACCACAGTAGGTCTCATTAGTTGTTCTTAGTGTAAGCGCTTCCCTCCACAGTACACACCTCAATGACAACACCATTACAGCAGCACTGGTGATAGCAGGAGACACCTCAAACGCTTGCTTTCCACCCCCTCCCTGCCAACTTTCCCCAGGCTGTCATTCAGGAGTAAGACAAAAGGAAGGAAGGCTTTAGAGAACGAAGGCAAGAGCTCCGCTTCTGTCGTTCTCCCCTCAGGCGGTGAGGGTGTAATTCAGTGTGAGGCGATGACACAGCCTCCCTGTGAGACCTGGCTCTGTCAGCATTAAGGGCTTCTCTGCAATATTCAGAGCAGCATGCAACAGAGAAAGCTCCGCATTTCCACACAGCGCAACTTCATTTAATCCACGATTCAAAGTGGCTCTGTACTTCATGCAATACAGCTCAACATGTGGTATAGCTCTGTAGAACAGAACCGTGAGACTCTCAGAATGAGTGAGAAATGCAGTGCGATTGAGTTTATTGACCTTATTAAGAGAAGATAGTGCTTTCGTTGCACTAGTTTCGACATTTATTGCGTTTTGTATTTTGGTTATCAATTTCACTTTAGTTTAAAGAAACTCAGGAGGGGGAGATCACAACAAATAGTTTTAGACGCTATCTTTGAAAACCTATAGAGTACCTCAGGGATGACATGTTTTTGTAGGCAAAACCCGGAAGCGAGTTAGCATTTTAGGATTTCCAGTTCCATCGCCCCGAAGTTAATGGGTTTTATGAATGGGTTTTTGCTAAATTGCCTGAAATAAGGTCTGTGGTTAACAAAGCCTCTTAATATTTTCACGTTTTGATCTATGACATAAAACACACCAGTTATAACCCACTTTTGATTTTTTTTAACCCTTTATTGTGTCTTAAAAATGGCGGTTGCTAACAAATTGATAAAAAGAAACTACTTCCTTTGGCGGGGACTTTAGACATCATCATGACAAACAGGACATTTGGACAGCATTTCTCATGGAAAAAGTGGATAAGTATTCATACACGGTGCAGATCATAATCAGCGAGCATGTTTTTTAAATAAAGTTGTTTTTTAAATAAAGTTTGAGGAAGCTTGGTGGTGGTGACGTTGATCCGCGACCATGGTGTGCTGTAGTCCTTTTATAGCCTACTGTTAGCTTTTTATATCTGACGACTTTTTTTAGGCTTCAAAATGTATAAATGTTGTGTTAACTTGTAAAGATTATCTTGATAGACGAAACGAGTAAGTGTCATAACCCTTTGTTAAACACAGAGCTTATTTTTTGCGATTTTCCAAAAGTCTATGGGAAAAATGCATAGGCTTTCGATCGAGGGAACCCGTGCACCGCTAACTTCCGGGTTGTCCTACAAAAACACGTCATCGCTGAGGTACTCTATAATGATGGATCAGTAACCTGAATTCTGAAGGAATTTTTTTAATAAAGGGGATAGTTCAGCCAAAAATGAAAATTCTGTCATCATTCACTGATCGATTTCGTGACATTCCAAACATGTGTAACATTCTTTCTTCTGCGGAACATGAAAAATTATATTTTGAATAATTATATTTAATAAATAAATATAGAATTTCCATTCAAAATAAGTTTGGCAGACATATGAAAGTCAGGATGTAAAATACATAATGGACAAAATATAGGTGTATATCATTCAGCTGATGAAACCAACGCTATCTCACGACCAATTCGTACATATTTTACGAAGTGGCTAATTCATACGATTTCATACGATTTGTCTAAACCCCAGTGACGGGTAGGTTTAGGGGCGGGGTTAGGCGTAGGTCATTCATACGAATTCATACGAATTTGGCAACTCGTAAAATACATACGATTTAGCAAAAACGTATGAAATCGTACGAGTGATGTCGTACAAATTAGCCACCTCGTAAAATACGTACGAATTGCCGTGAGATCGGGTCGGGTGAAACACTGAAAATATGCCTTGTAACTGATTTTCAGGGGATTAAAAAAGCAAGTGTTGTGAAAATTAGAAATTGTAATATTCTGGGAACTTATGACTTTTCAACATTCAGGGGACAGTATTTGTTTTGACTTTTGCTGTACTGAGTTGTAACCTGCTGTATAAGGTTAAGGTACAGCAAAATTCAAAATATAGTACATCTAAACCAGATCTCGACTACATCTCATTGCATTCTGCTCAATCTGTGTGACACAGAATTCTGTTAGTTCCTGCATATCTGCAGTCCTCAACAAATGGTTGGGGTCAGCAGATATGGATTCTGTTAGAGGCCGGGGGATTGTGTTTGCTGGGGCATAGTGGGGGGCTAAATAAGGACGGCTCTTGGGACAGGACAGATGGCTATTCTAACTCCCATCATGAAAAATAGGGTATTGAATGCATTCCTCTCATGTATACACTCTTGTGACCCGCTTGCATGCACTCATATCTAACAAACACAAAGATTCTGTAGAGAACCGCTTTGGATTTAAGAATCAGATGATTTGAATTATTAAGAGCTATAAAAAGAAATACCCAAACTCTCAGCAACTCTTCAATGAGAGCGAGACAGAGAGACAGCTGAACATGCCATCAAGTCACTGATTTGTTAATATCACGATCACACTTCCTCTTTTATCAGTATCAGACTAACATTTTTTTAATCAGTTTCAAACTAGGAATGCTGAAATTGTGTTAAAGTGGATTAAATGTGTTTGAAACGGTGTGAACATGCCACATGTGCACATGCTCACAGTCTTACACTTGAAGTGATTTGTGACTTTAAAAATTTATGTAGACGTTATTAATAATTCCGATTGAAACCAAATATCAGAGTGGACATTTCACTCTTGGTTTTTGCACTGATTTCATCCGTATGTATAAGTCATGTGGATTTGATGGGCTAATGCTTTGACCAAACGCAATTCTGATGTATTATTTAAACATTATGTGTTCGTGTATGTCATGTACATGAATGTCTTTTCCTTGGTTAAGATTAATACGTTTTAGGTTAAAAGTATTAAAGCTGAATGACGCCAGTATACTCTCCAAATTCAACCCCAGAGAAATCTGAACCAATCAAAGGAGACACACTGGCCTGCCAGTTACAGATCGGGACCCTAGGTGGTTCCTCAAGCTCCTCTGGACATTTGCAAAAACTACAATATGGACATCAATATGAGCCTGTACTGGCTATTGATAGATGCATTCTGTAATTATACTTGTACCATCTCAAGTGATCCCGCAGTGTGTGACGGCATGCAGCGTGCATTAGTGAAACCTAATAGACACGCTGAGCTGTCTCTTCCGGTCTCCTGTGTATATTAGTCTCTTAGCGAGGTCTGTTTGTGATCAGACCAGCACTCTGCTCACATTTAGCTTCATCTCAGACCCTTCAGGATGTACCAGTGTCCCCTGACATGCAAACATTATACACACATGCACACAGGCCAAGGGGAGAGTGGGATGTGCCAGTGGGTAAGATAAGTCTCCCCTTTTTGTCATGTCACTGTATTTCTATAGAGAATATAGTCTATTGAGGAATATATGGATATAAGTTAAAGGATTAGTTCACTTTCAAATGAAAATTAGCACAAGCTTTACTCACCCTCAAACCATCCTAGGCGTATATGACTTTCTTCTTTCTGATGAAAACAATCGGAGACATAATAATAAATATCCTGACGCATCCAAGCTTTATAATGGCAGTGAATGGGGGTCACTAGTATGAGCTAAACAAAGTGCTTCCATCTACATCTATCCATCATAAACGTGTACTCCAGACGGCTCCGGGGGGTTAATAAAGGCCTTCTGAAGTGAAGCGATGCGTTTGTGTAAAAAAAAAAAAAATCCATATTTAAACAAGTTATGAAGTCAAATATCGAGCTTCCACCAGACCGCCTTCCGTATTCAACGTACGAAGGAAGTGTAAAACTCTTGCAGTTCACAAAGCTTATGCTACGTCCTATGCCTTCCCTATTCAACTTACGGAAAAAGTGTAACTGACGCAACGCCAGTTTACACTTTCTTTGTAACTTGAATACTGAAGGCAGTCTGGCAGAAGCTCGATATTTGACTTCATAACTTGTTTAAGTATCAAAAACCTTTTGGTAATAGCTTTTTTATATATCAGGAAAGTTTCATAATCCCTTTTGCAGGATAATTAATTTAATATATTTTTTAAAAATGTATAAATTCTAGGAATTGTTCATAAGTCATGCTTTTCTGAAAGTAAATAAATTAAGCTTTATTTCAAATTTCAAAGGATCAATTGAATCTTTAATTCCATGCACTTTTAAAATGAACAGTTTATTTATTATCTTCCAAGCAGGCACAGAATGGACCGTTCAACTAATATAAAGAAGAAAAAAAGGCATTTTTAGACATTTTTTTTTTCTTTTCTGTAAATGTACACAAAAGTAGTCAAAATTAATTTTATTCAAAATGAACTGTTGTTTTAATAAATGTACCTAATGTGCTTAACTGTATAATAATAAAATTATAAATTATTCATGCGTTAATCCAAGAAAGTGCAATTGCCAGAGAATGCTGAAAGCATAAACTTTTCTCTTTAGTAAACTTACTATATTGAAATGACACAAAGTCATTTGTTTCCATCCACAATGAGTCTGAAAAGACCAAAAGGATTATTATATTTTTTGTTTATAGGGAGATTCCTGAAATATAATTAAGTATGTTTACCTCAATCCTTTTTGTAGTCTAGAGGACAATAATAAAATTGAATAAAAAGTGTCACATCTTACCCCACTAATATGTCTCAAAGTGTTCTGAGATTAAAAAAAGAGAGAAAGAGAGAGAAATAAAGAAGTCGTTAGAATGAACATATAGAGATAAGGGTGAATTATTCTCATTATGCAGATTTGATGATCTCAACTCATTATGCTATCTTAGAATCAGACTAATTATCCTTCAGCTGTTTCTCTCTCTCTCTTTCTCTCTTTATCTGTATCTCTCTATCTATCAGAAACTGTCACAGTTTAATGCCTCTATGTAGGAAACAAGTTCAGGCTCATCAGCAGTACGCCCCATCATGAAGCGCAACATTACATTTCTAACTAATGCTTACATACACAATCAGAGGGGCGCCTGCTTTACAACCGGCTTTCACACACTGGCACACTGCAGTCTGACAGCAAAGCAGACGGTCCACTCAGCAGGATATCCTGAGACACAGTCCTCCAGATAGAAGATGGCTGTATGCTATCATGCACGCACATTCATTAATCCACGCAAAGATGTAGAACATATAAACCCCAAAGTTTTACAACTCTAGCTCAACTACAAGATCAGGTAAATAAATAATAGAAAAAGGGGTTGCACTTTATTTTACAGTACATGCACTTACATGTACTTACAGTTTACTTACCTAAGAAAGTACTGGCTAATATAAGGTAAGTGCATGGGTTAAGGTTAGGTTTAGGGGTAGGTTCATGGTTAGTACCAAGTTATTACCCAGTTATTACAATTACTATCATAAGTACATTGTAAGTACATGGGGAACAGGACTGTAAAATAAAGTGCTACCAAAAAAGGAAATGATGTCAAATCGTTGTGGCCCAATGGTGCTGTCTACCCACCTTATGTTTAATGTTATGTAAGTTGAATGTATCTGACTTCCAGCGTCATCCGCTTCCAGTTAAAAACAGCTTGTTATGCTGCTTGATATTGAAAACTGGTATTTCTGACCCGTTATTATTTTAATGTAGGTTATTGTTGTAATTATAAACACACTGGCTTGTAGCACAAGTAGTTTTACCATTTACTGCACTTTGTTATTCTTCTAGTTACATACTGAAGGAAGTCTTTCCTCAACTATTTTACCTGTTGTTAG
Source organism: Ctenopharyngodon idella (assembly GCF_019924925.1). NCBI lineage: Eukaryota > Metazoa > Chordata > Actinopteri > Cypriniformes > Xenocyprididae > Ctenopharyngodon > Ctenopharyngodon idella. Next base: position 13,369,882 of record NC_067233.1, on the reverse strand, counting down.
AAGTAACATACTGTAAGTGCATCAGAAAAAGAATGCAATGCATCCACTGTATAGTTCTATTTTCATTTGATGTGACGCGATGCTTGCGGCGTGTAGTCAGAGCATAAAAAACTTGGGAAATTTTTAGGGAGTGAATTTTTCAGTGCAGAGGAATGATTTTGTCAATGACATATAGCCCTTGAAACAACTCATTCCCTGAGCACTATTACTAAACTAGGGAGTGGATTGAGACACACCCATGCTTTTTTCACTTATAAAATGCCTTTATTGTTCATTTTTATGTACCTCTTTCAGTTATCTTGAGTCCCTCTCTTCTATCCCCCTCACAATCTGTCCATCAGTGCAGAGGGAGGACGTATCTGAGACGAGGGCCATGTTACGGTGTGTTGTAGGGCTGAGCCCTGAGCAGAGCTCAGCAGATGGTACAGTCAGGACTGTCACTGCTTCTCCCCTGATCCCCTATCACTTCAAGCCACATCCCTTAACGGCACTCACTCAGAAACCAGCCCAGCAAACAGCATTAGAATGACAAGATCATTACATACTGGATGCATCTGGGTACTTTTTTCCAAGGACTTGTTAGTTCTTACACACACATCCCTGACCTTGTGGTTTCAAGTGTACCTCATTTCCCTGCGTCCTACTTTCTCTAAAGGCAATGTTGGAACATGGAGGGTCTTCTTTTTTATTTAAAGTACGAGTAGGGTTAAAAATAGACCAGGGTCCTTGAGAATGCTCTTGTTCTAGTGTTGAAAAGGCTTTCTTTTTTCTGAAAGGTGCTCATTTGATCATTTAAAAAAATATATGTTTACAGTACCGAACTACATTTACATTTATGCAGTTCGCAGACACTTTTATCCAAAATAACCTAAAATACAAGCAATTCGTCAGAACCAGACAGTATTCATTGTGTACAATGCCAGGTTGATAGGCATTTAGTAAGGTTATGAAGGCAGTTTGGTTTGAAAAGAAACTTAAATTAAGGTGTTTCCTTTAAGTTTAAAAGGATTTGTGGCAATGTACTCAATATTTTAGAAGCATCATATAAGAAGCATCAGAGGCGCTCCATTTTGGAGTGCTTTGACATTTCCTTTGAAGTAGCGCCATGGGGAAGCCCACTCATAATGATGTAATTCCTTTAAAGTTTTATTTAAGGCAGAGCACCATTCCATTATTGAACTTCTGTAATTTTCTTATATGAAGAAAAGTAGTCAGAAAGAAGCTGGTCATGCTAGATTTTTTGTGAAATGATGAATTTCTCAGTTCCTTTTAACAAGACAATATTTACAGCATATTTGCTGTGGATAATTTTCAGTTTACATGCCTTTTTTTCATTAAAGGGCGATATTTAGCTACACCTAAAAACAAAACATAATGCTAAACCCTTTTGATGAGCTGATGGAAAAGGTTGTCCTAAAACACATTCATTTTATTTAAAGAAACACTGGAAACTGAGTACGCTTTTTTTTTTAAAGGGTTAGTTCACCCAAAAATAAAATTTCTGTCATTAGTTTCTGCCAATCTCATGTTAATCTTGAGTACCTATAGAATATAGGTATAGCATCCTTCATATCACCGAAAAGTCTTTAGTTTTATCATATTTATAAAAGATACATTGTACCGAGTCTTTCCCGAAAACAGCCAAGTGCCTGGAGGCGTGTCGTGTGAGCGGAGCTAAAGAGTGACGAGCATGCGCAGCAAAACAACTGTATTTAAACACACACAATACACCATTGCATTATCCATGGATAACTTTTGAATCATTATAATGAATATAGCGTATAGTGAATGATGAATAATGAATTTATGAATTCACTACGTTCGTGTTGTTTACATTATATGCACTTAGGCGCCTATTGCCAACAAAACAGACATTTAATGCAGTTTTACTCACCACCTGCGGTTCCGACTCATGACCGGGATCATTATCGCTGTGACCGCTCCATCTTTCAGTTTCAAACGTTCTGTAAATCCAGCGTAGAACTGGGCCTTGTTTATGAAACCATAAGCGCCAATCCTGAAGGCTCAAGCAGCCACAGAAAAACACGAGATATTCTCCATTCATTTTAACCAATAAAAAAGTGATTGCAACTATCAGTTTCTATGGTTATTTTAATAATAAATATCGAGAGCGCATCAATGTAATGTGTGAGCACAAATCTCTCAGCTCCACTGAACACTGGGTTCTTTGGGAAGCAATGTTATCTTTCCCTCAAAAAAAAAAAAAAAACACTTTTTTGGTGACATTGTTGATTTCGTGGTCTAAAAACAAAGTGACAAATCTTTCTCGAGCAAGTCCTGTGTAGGGCTGCCGATGACTTCCGTAAACCCGAACGAAGCACGTTGATGGGCGTGCTCTTGTTCTCTCGCTCTGGTTAACGTGTGTGCGCGCACTCTTCCGGGAGAAGTGCCCGTACAAGGAATTCCGACCTTTCTGAGATCACACAGGCACATACTCGAAAAAAAGATCCTGAAATTTAAGAGGATTTGGAGTATTTTTGGCACAGAAATACTCCGTCATACGTCCAACTCGTGTTTTGAAACTTTGGCCATATTTAGCATGAGAATCCAACTCTTTAACAGTGTAAATAAGTCACAATGCATAAAATAGCATTATAGCTTCAGGTGTTTCTGTCTTAACGAGGACCAATAGTGAGCCACCGTTCGGATGTAAACATCATCAAAATTTCATCAAAAATATCTTAATTTGTATTCCGAAGACAAACGAAGGTCTTACGGGTTTGGGACGACATGAGGGTGAGTGCTTAATGACAGAAATTTCATTTTTGGGTGAACTAACCCTTTAAGTCTCCATAGCTTAAAATGGAAGATTAAATCCATGTTGAGAATAATAGCAGGGCCTATTTTGGACATTTGCAGTACAAAATATAGGAATGTTAACTGAATTGTATTAATACAGTAATCTTACCATTAAATATTAAGTAAGCATTCTAGAGTATATTAACTGATTTTGACACACTAAACTATTTAACTTACACAGGAAGAGTTTGCTTTCATTAGTTGCTTTGCTTTCTTTACTTCGCTCATTACCTAACTTAACTTCAGCTTTCCCATTAAGTTGGCTTTTTAAAAATAAGGTGAAATGTTTGGTTTCCAAACAATTTTAAGTAAACTTGTTAGAACCCCATTAATAAGCTGATGGAAAAGGTTTATAGTGGTTTTACAGTGGTTCAAGCATCACCTTTAAAAACCAGTGCAAATGTGGACAGCTCATCTCATCTCAAAAGTAATTTCAACTTTCAAAGTTTGCTGATACTGAGGTGTTAGTCGCACTCCTTTGATTTCACAACTCCTACACTTTTCACGTGTAACACGATTGCATTCGCGAATAAATTCACAGGGAATTTAGAAATATGTCAGCGGTAGCACCACAGAAATGTTTGCCTTTTTCACAGAATTTCCATTCCTTCATCAGGGCTTTGGATCTCAGTTAAAAGAGTCTGCTTTATTATTTGGTTCAAAATGCAAGAACATACTTAGATCTCTGTGACAGCCCTCACTCCTGTACCCCTTGGGACTGATATAGCAAGAAAAGATAAGAGAAATAGAGAGACAGAGATGGCATAAAGGCAGATACACACCTGTTTATTTGCTCAGTTTCATCAAAGAAAGAAAATGGGAACTGTGAGAGATGTTGACTAACTTGAAATTCGCTCAATTTTATTTTTGATTTTTTGACAGACCGTCAGAAAGGATTCACAGTTAATTTAAAAGGGCAGTTTGATCACAACAACCTGGCGCTAGGGTATTTTACAAAAGGAATGCCTAATGAAATTTCAGGAGGAACATTTCTCTTCATCATTAACCAAATTTCTGCTTTGTCACATCCTTATTATTTAAATATAAATATATATGTGAACCTGTGAAGTGATGGTAAAATATTCCAAAATCTGTTATATCAACAGCTTCTGGTCATAGAATGAGATGGAAAATTATTTGCATCCTTCTACAGCATATCTTTTGTTGTTGTTTTTTCACTTATGACATGTCTTATCATAAAGATAATATATATATATATATATATATATATATATATATATATATATATATATATATATATATATATATATATATATATTATCTGCTACTTCTACTAGCGAAATTATATATATGCTGCCAAATTTCTTAATACTTGTAACCATTTTAAAGTTTTTATTTAACTTTTTATGTTTATTACTATCTTTTTTAAGCCTATAGCCTACGAACCCCATCTTTAAAACTAATAAACAAAATGGCCGTTTTCTAAATGGCTAAAACTGACTTATTTAAAAAACGAACACTTGAGCTTACATCAGCATGATAAAAACTACATAAAATGACAGAAACCATCTTTGGAAAAAAATTTATTTGAAGTGTAATTAAAATTTAAATAGTTTAGTTTGTCTCACGTCCCATTAGATTACATAGAGAAGGTGGGGTTTATGACCTGTACTGGGACCAACCACGTGGGGGCGATCGAAACGTTTTGGCTTCACTTTTCAGAATTTGTGCGGCTCACTTGTGCTGCGTCTCTTATATGCTCACAGTTTGGACTAAAAGCCTTAATGGAATATTTGACATGACAGATTCACCAGAGCTCGCGTTATTGAACAGGTGTGTGCTGCTTTATTACATTCTAAGGGTACGTTTACACAACAACGATGTGTATATATAAACGGAAAAGTTTTTCCTTTGCGTTTTTTTGCGTACAGAAGACAATGTTGTCAAAACAATCCCGTTCACATGGATCCGGAGAAATACTAAAACGCCGTATTATGCATGCGTGGCAAGTAGTTGGCGATGTCACTTTGTAAAAAAAAAAAAAAAAAAAAACTACGCGCCTTTAGACTGAACACGTAATGCGCATGCGCGTAATGTCACCATTTCACACATTCTTGTTTTTGGAGTTTATATACGGAGACGGTAACGGTATCGTATTCAAAAACGCTTTGAATCCCTTTTTCAAAAGTTTGCATTCTCAGCCCCCAAAAGGCCGTTGAAAGGCCAAAACGCATGAAATGTTTTCAGTTTTTAGTTGAAATGGTGTCGTGTAAATGGCCCCTAAAAGTGCAGTGATTTTGCTTGTTGTGATTTGTACTTGTATTACAAATTAATATATTACTGTGGCTGGAAGATTTATGTCAGTGATAATGGATTATTAAAGATCTTATAGCTTTACAATGATAGGCCTATTTGTAAGGATAAATATATTGTTGACAGTCCAACATTCAGTAAACAAGCCTCTGGTTTGGGTTCAAGATCATGTACTTCAACAGGTTGCTTTGACAGGAATAGAAAAAACTACATCGAAACAATATCCTTATAATGACCGCATGCCGACCAAAAAAGTATTAACAGCAGCACCTGTCCGCTTTCTTCCCAAGAGAGCATTATCTTCTCATTAAAGCTCCAGAAACAAGTCCTATGTCAAATCTACAGCGTAGCGGCAAAGTAGATGTTATTTCGGCAGAGTTGTTTAGGTTGTAATGAATGTGAACTGAATATGATGGAATATTACCACATTTCCGCCACATAAGAAAAAAATATTCTTTGGTGGGCTAAATCTCTTTTATGATGTAAAAAGTAATAATGACAAAATTATGAGATGCTACGTCAAGTCATAATTAATACATGAAAATACATAGGATTATTTCATAAAAATGATATGATACTAATTTAAAATTATGAAAACAAGTTTATTTTTTGTGACTTTTCATTATGATTGTCATACCTCAGATTTTTTTTAGCGTATCTCATGGTATTTCATAATTTTGACTTCTTATGTCATAAATATGATTTAACCATAGCACAACGCAACCAGTTTACTTCAGTTCACAAACAAATATGATTTGATTCTCACAATGTTCTCTCTGAATCGGTCAGGAATGGCTTAGTCCTCTTGACTTCTTTCAGTTTTAGGCTGTCAGATCAGTTTATAAATATGTAAACCAAAAAGTTGTTTAATGTAATGAATCTAACTAGACAACACTGCAAACAATAAATTGACATGCGAGTCTGTAGTGTGTGCAAGTTTATGACGTGGCAGTACTGTATGTCCCATACTGACACAGCAGAAATTATTCATCAACACATAAGCGAGAAACAAACTGTAGTGCATGTCGTTCCATCAGCCCCTAAACTCTTTTTCTCTTATTCTCTCATCTCTCATTCCCTCCTCCTCACATACAAACATCCCAGACTCCTCCATCTTAAGTTGTCTTCCATTTTTTAATCGATTGCTCTATCACAGAACAGCTGTTGTGTGGTGTGATCCATGAGTTGCTCTACACATTAGTTATGCCACACACAGACAGTATCTGGGTGTCCCTGAGAGCAAGACAGCCCAATCCATCCTTGCCGACTCAAATTCTCTCACTTGACATATTCAGCAGAGCACATCACCGTGAGCTGAGCCTGGAATCGCAGATAAACTTTCCTCTGTTTGGATGCATTGTCTGTATTCCTGTAATGTCAGGTTGTTCTGCTGTGTCAATGCTGTGTATGAATTAGTTGCTCTGTCTGTTTTGACTCCGAAGTCACTGCGAAGGCACGCATATTGAAGCTCGGTTGTGTATTTCAGATCCTCTGCAAGCTAAGTGGATTTTTAAAAAAAAGTACTGATTAATATTTGATTGAACAATGTGACATCACTACTGCTAGCGTTGGCTTCTCTCTCAGAGTTGGCAGAAGTCGATATGTGTTTCCTACTCATTTGTGAGTCAGGTTTGTGTGTAGATTTTCTTAGAGAGAGTGTTTTCTTTGCATTTAACACTTAATACCACTGCTTGTGGTAAACATGGGCATTTGAGTTGGTTGCCTTTTGAATCATGAGTTCTTAAGTATGGAGATTTTCTTTTCAACTGGCTCCTCTGTGCTTTTGAAGAAGTGCAGGCGTCCGTCTTAATGCTCGCTCCCGGGGTATAAGGTCTGGGGTTTTCTGTATTTTCCTGATGCCTAAATCCTTTCTTGGGGGATCTTACTGCATTTTTGCTGCCCTACTTTGCAAAGCTCTACTAAATGTGTAATGATGCCCTCGTGTCCTGCAAGATTTCAGTTTAATTCTGGAAATCTTGAATTCATTTTGTACTGCGTTGGGAGGAGGGAAAGGGAAAGAGAAAGGAAAGAGTATATAAGTGTGTATTTGTGTGTGTGGTGAGCAGTGTGAGCTTTTACCAAGTCAGACGTTCCTCAGTGATAAGCACATGTTTAGCTGCAGGACTGTGAGGGGGCAGAGCAGCACTGCTGCAATCCTGATAGCAGAGACACACTCTGCAGCTGTTTCTCAAGAGTTTGTTTTATGTGTGTTTGTGAGGTAAAGAGAAAGAGTGTCCGTTTAATAAATTGTCATTTACCTGCTTACCGCAGTTGAAAATAATCTTCAAACTTGATGTACAAAAAACGTGAGTGGTGTTTATCAGTGTGACGCTCACTGCCATGCTGGACTGCTGTGGTTGGTTTTCAAGGCGTAGCCAGGTGGTTGCTTACTGTTCCAATCAAAAGAGCCTCCAAGACTCTATTATTCTATTTTTTCTTTATTTATTTTAAAAATATGGCCTGAGTCTAAAGACTGACCAACATTATTGCTTTTTTAGATATTATTTATAAGTGTCTGATAAGTGATAGCCACTTATCAGACACTTCGTTCATCTTCGGAACACAAATTAAAATATTTCTGATGAAATCCATGATTTTTCTAGCCGATAGACTGCAACACAATTACCACTTTCAAGGCCCGGAAAGGTAGTAAAGACATTGTTAAAATAGTCCATGTGACTACAGTGCTTCAACCTTAATGTTATGAATAGACGAAAATAGTTTTTGTGCGCAAAAAACAAACAAAAATAATGACTTTATTCAACAATTTCTTCTCTTTTATGTCAGTCTCCTATGCTGATAACATACTAAACACAGTGCAGCGCTTAAGGGTTCTACATCAGAATAAAAGCTCATTATTGGCCAGCTCCTGCATTAGCATCGCACATATGCGCCATGGTGCTCACGTGTACAGTGTCGGCCAATAATGAGTCGCCGTTCTGACGTAGAACCCGGAAATGACATAGAACCTGTAGAATTGCACTGTGTTTACTACATCAACTGCGTAGGATACTGACGTGGAAGAGAAGAAATTGTTGAATAAAATTTGTTTTTTTTTGCACACAAAAAGTATTCTCGCCGCTTCATAACATTAAGGTTGAACCACTGTAGTCACATGGACTATTTTAACGATGTCTTTACTATCTTTCTGGGCCTTGAAAGTGGTAATTGTGTTGCAGTCTATCAGAGGCCAGATAGCTCACAGATTTTTATCAAAAATATCTTAATTTGAATTCCGAAGATGAACAAAGGTCTTATGGGTTTGGAGCGACATGAAGGTGAATAATTAAGAATTTTCATTTTTGGGTGAACTACCCCTTTAAAGCCATTAAAGTGGAAATGTGTTAATATATCAGTAAAAACTAAAAATTAAACCAATTTATCTGTCTGTCTCTATTCGAGTCCCTCAATGTGAAGGTGAATTTCCTGTTATTTTTTATAGGAATCCTTGTGATCAGAAATTTTGTGTGAGGGCAACTGATTTCCCCACACAGTTTCTGCAGTCGGTCACACAAATTGGCCGCATAGACTAAAAGAAAGCTGTTTGATTCATTCATCGCTACACTATTGACAATTGTCTTTTTGTCACTATTAGACAATGTCACTATTGTCTTAAACCAGACTCTAATTTGCGCTGCTCTTGGTAGATTGCGTCAGTCGTTATGGAAATGATCTGGCTGCGTCTGTGTTCTTTAATTTGTACGTCATTAGTAGATCACGCGCAGAACTTTCCACTCCTATCGGCGCTTTTTTGGGATTGCGCTCTCACATTAATTTGCCCTGTTTAGTAAATCTGGCCCTTGATGTGATACGTACACTCTCAAAAGTTAAGTTGGCTGAGTTGAGCACATATTCCCATCCAGCCTGACTTCCCATTCACCACGAGGCCCAAGTTCCCCTTAATATGAAAGACATTCGTTTTTGAAGTGCAGATGTGAGCCTGTAAGGATCACACCCTGTCGTGTTTGCCGTTCTGTTTGTACACATTCTACATTCCTGCAGGGAAACTGTCCTGCTCTGCAGAAGGGCTGTAGAGAATGAAATACTGATGTTCTAGTCACACACATACAACCATATATTTTTACACGCTTACTTGTCAAAGTTTTGCCAGTCCCAAATTCATCATCCCTCTGCCTTGAGTGAATTCTTATCTCGGGAGACTTGGGTGACTCTCTTGGCACATTTTTTCCACAGCTCCATGTTTCACAGTGACGGTTTGACAGCCGATTTCAAAGCCTGTAAATCCCCCAGAATGCCGTTTGCTTGGTGCTTTGAGTGGGCATGAAGCATCTGCACGCCGACAAACAGCCAAACAGACACTACAGCCTAGGGATGGATGAGGCTAGAGAGGCTCTGTTGGCGCTGGAGGGGATGAAGGGGTGATGGGGGCAACGCATCACTCCCCCAACTCTTCCTGACAGCTCATTTGCCATAGGGACATGGAGTAAGGTTGGAGGGTGCCCCACTTTAACACCCCCACAGAGCCCTAACCCTGAGTGTATGGATGTAAACGCACACACACACACACACACACACACTCAGGGGAACACTCCCACTCATCTCCACATCACAAAAACAGTGAGAAGAAAGAACAAAATGAAAGAGGGAGAGAAAAAGGCTGGAAAGATTCTAAACATTTTCTGTCTCTTCATCTGTCTGTCAGAAAGTCTGTGTGAAGGTTTGCTGTTCTGATCCCAGAACAGTTACTGTTAAAGCAATAGTTCACCCGAAAATGAAAATCTGTCATTATTTACTTGTCCTCATGTCGTTCATCCAAACCTGTATGATATTTTTCTTCCGTGGAACCCAGAAGTTGAATTTCTAAAGAATATCCAGGTCACTCTTTTAAATATTACAGTAAAGGGGGACGGGGGCTGCCAGGCACCATAAAAGTGATCCATATGACTAGGGTGCTATATTCCAAGTCTGCATGATAAACAGACCAAACTTTACATTATTCATTGAAAATTGCATGACATCTGTCCTAGCACTCCTTGGCAAGTTCATTAAGGTATGGTCACTTTATCAAAAATTTGCAGACACAGAAGTTACGTTCAAACCAAGCAGATTTCTGTTCGTAAACACAGCGAATTCATGTGTGACCAACTTGAACTTGTTGCGAAATCTGCATGGGGAAATCTTTTACCCACATGCGTAATTCACGGTTCCGTTGATTTCTTTTGAAATGATAGGATTTCACCGACAAAAATCTGTGACCACACCTTTAGAGAAGGTTTTTTTTTTTTTCTACCTGATTGACTGATTCATGAATCAGATTGATTCAGTTCTGAAGTTCAACTCACAGACACAAAGATCTGGTTGTAACTTGTAAAAGTTAACAGCCTACTGAAAGGAACAAAGCCACAAAGACAAAGTATGACTTCAGAAGACTTGCACTAGTCATGCAAACTCTTTTTATGATGCTTTTATGTGCCATTTGATTAATTGTAAATGCATGAAAAAAGTGACCAGTACTCAAGATCTCTCCAAAGAAAGAAAGAAAGTCAAACAGGTTTATAATGAAATGAGAGTGAGTAAACAATGACAGAATGTTCATTTTGGGATGATGAAAGGCAAATTAGTGAACTGAAAAAGCATAATGGGCCAGATTATCACGCAAAATGGACAAAATTTCCATTTCATTTATTTCTAAGTGGTTGTGTAGCTCAGGCATAACTAGACACTGCTTGTGTGTGTCTGCACACAAAAGAGAGAAAGCATTGTGCATTTTGCTAAGAATGACTGTATTAATAATGCGACCTCAGGGGTCTTCTTCTTTCCAGAGTGTGCTGGTCAGTTTTAAGGTCAGTGGTTCCTCAAAGGGCTTCAGAGTATAAATAAATAAACTGCTTTTTTTTGAGGAAAGATTGTTTTTATCTAAACCCTGGGACCTGGACGGAGGGTTTTCTGTGTGTGTTTTGAGTATGTGTGGCAATGACAGTGACCTGAGGGCTTCACCCATCCGTCAGTCAGTTCCATGTGAGTCACAGCCTTTTTAATGATGAGGGAAGAGGGCCTTAAGAGTCGTGGAAATGTCGCGTTTTAATGGCTGAACTCTTTTTGGTTGATTTGGCCCTGGGTTCTCTGGGCATGAGCATAATGATGTGAAATCCATTTAAGAGCTGGGAAAGAAGTGGCACTCAAGAGGAAGTTCTGAGTGCCACACCACACAAACATACACACACATAAGCTCACATTACTAGACTTTAACACCCCTAAAGCCAGTTTCAGCCAAATAAGGGCTTAGCATGAGCCCACAGCTATATGCTTATGTGAACACATTGACCTGTATAGGCTACTTGATTTTCAGATTTTACCAGATACCATTTAGTAACAGTCGTTAGCATGGCAATCCTTGTTGATTAGTTCATACAGACTTCATACTGTATTCTCTGATGTCTATGAGTAATATGCCCATCCATGCAGAATTTAACCCATTTAGTCATGCTTGCTAAACAGTATGGTAGTCAGTTACACTTTCTATGCAGGTCCATTGGGGAAATGTCAGTGGAAGAATTGGAAAACACCAGTGAAAATTAAGCCTAAAAGTAACCGAAAAACTGAATTATTAACCAACACACAAAAGAATGCATTCCGAGTGACAGGGGCCCTAAGCAGTGTTCACTTCTCCCTATTCCCTGAAAATGGTATATCTGTTCATTTAATAAAATGTGTTTATTTGAAACACCTTGCAGTGTCATCAAAATAGACGACTCTTGAGTCAAAGTTTGTCAAGTTTAAAGTTTGATGACATTAGATAGTCCTGTAAATAAATATACTATATCATTCAGTATGTCTGTGTATATAATACATCCATGTGCATATTTGTATACATGTAAATGCATTATTAATTTAATAAGTGTATGAAAGTTGTCATATTTTAAAGAGCTAAACTTAGTGAAAAATGTCTGTTGCAATGTTTAATATGAAAACAAATGTTATTTGGTTAAGTTCAGTATGTATTTTTTCTCGTTTAACCTTAATCATGATAATTGCATTTTATACCCGTGAACAACCGTGTACAAACCACATCTGGGACTAACTGAGCTCAATTACGTCAAAGCCTTAACTCCTTTTCACCGCCCTTATTTTTTTCAGACCTCTTATGTGTACTGCAGCGATGCACAATGACTGGTGTACATTTCTCTCTCCACTTTCTGTGAAGTGATGTATTGATGTTCCCTTATATCTCATTTGCAGTGCCCTTTGAACTGAACATATGCTCCCTTTGCTTTGGAATCTCATTTAATCACCTACAGTATATTGTTCACATTTTGTGACTATAGTGTTGAAAACATGAGTACTTTAACATTTATTATACCCTTTCATTTTGATTTTAAGTGCCTCACTGTAACCCAGATTTTTGCTTTTTTAAGAGAAAAAAAGCAACAATTTCTGTGATAATTAGCATTGTCAGAAATGCTGTTGGTTGATCTTAAAGGCATAGTTCAAAAGAAGATATTTTGAAGAATGTTGGTAACGAAACAGTTGATGGGCCCCATTGACTTCCATAGTATGGGAAAAAAAATACTATGGAAGTCAATAGGGCCCATCAACTGTCTGGTTACCAGCATTCTTCAAAATATCTTCTTTTGTGTTCAGCAGAAGAAAGAAATTCATACAGGTTGAGTAGATGATGACAGAATTTTAATTTTTGGGTGAACTGTCCCTTTAACTGGTACCAAAGCCAGAATATTTCAAACTTTAAAATTGTCAACATCATCTATGAATAGTGTCAACAGTTTTGGTTAGAAAATGCAAACTTAATTATTTACAACAGTATTAAAAGGAGTAACTAAAAATACTCCAGCATCATTAAGTTTAACCATGTAGGTCATTAACATACAGTAACACATTTTTATATATATAGGAGTTACAAGTAACAACCAAGAGAATGCCATGTCACAGTTAACAAATTTACTATGAAATTTGCTTTGGTAAACAAACTGTCATCTGGTGACAGTTTCATGCCTTGGGGACCAAGTTTGGAAGACAAATAAATTGGCAAAATAAATGGTCCTTTCAAGGGCTCTACAGTGTGGCCATTTAAGTCGCATTTGCAATTGAAAATTACTACGTGCGACTGTGGAAAAAATATTAAAATAGCACCAGTGTGACTGACCCAATCAGGCCCGGTTCTACGGGTGTGCTAGAGGGTGCACCCTCAGTTGAAACTAATAACAGCATATTGGTCAAACAGAATTTGCCAACATGCCAGTGCCAATCACAGACATATCTGTTGATTTCTTGAACACAATGGCCAGTCAGAGGTGTTGAAGTTAAAATACACTCACCGCTCTGGAGTTTGTTCATTGCTGAGTTATGCAAGCTCACAAATCCTCTCATTATAACAAACAAAAACGTACATTTCAGGAACATTATTGTCACATTTTGCTCTATTTCGTCAATGAAAATAGTTCCAAACAAAATCACAGCTGAATGCTGCACATCTCTGAGGAAATACAGCGGTGTTTAGTTTATGAATAAATATGCATTTTCAAACGAGTCTAGTGAGTCAGTGATTCAATGACCTGAAGACAGTTGCTTGCTTAGTTCCTGAATGAATCAGCCGTTTGAACGAATCGATTAAATGGACCACTCAATGATGAAGACAGTTATTTCAGTTATTCAAATCATTTAATATTTTTATACTTAAAGCTTTCTATTTAAAACATTAATCACATAACACTGTTATCGTGAATTTAAATGCATTCATGCCACTTCTGAGCCTCATTAAACTCTGTAAAAATACCTAAATGCCAACTTTTGTGCCTCCTCTGCAGTGCAAAGATGAATTCTGTTGATACTGATTCCATTTGATTGGTAAATTATTCACTGATTGTGTCTTATTATTCTAACTCAATTTATAAATGTAAATGTATGAATTTGACATAAAAGATGACATAAGTGCTCCTAAAACATAGGCATAAAAAATGTAGGCGTAGAGCCTTGCCTTGATACAAACAGTAAAACTTTTAAAACCTTTATATGATCTCTAAATGTAAAAATAAAATTAAATAAAAAACTTGTCTTATTTGTTTAATTACTTTATTGGTGTAAGATAATTGGTTACTTTAGTATCAGCAATTCCCACACTTGAAATAAATATCAAAACCAAACAATTTCTTTCACCATATTAATAACTGGTTTCTTAATTAGCCTCACAGTTAACCTTTGCGCCCATAGGGAATGAGCTACATCATAGTATAAAGTTACCTTCTTCTTGATAATATTAAGGCAAATTATAGCATGCAACCAATTGTAAATGCTAATCCAGGAAAAGAAATCAAACATATAAAAAATATGTCTCAGCTTATTAAGTTTTGTACCCTGAAGGCTAACATGGCACAATATCTTTGCAGCAGATGGCATGGCACTTAAGGGTTTTATTAAAGTAAGGATGCAGATAACTTATATGAAAAAAAAAAAAAAAAAAAAATCACAACAAACTCAGGAAGGGAATTTGTTTCGTAAACAGGAAATAAACATTCCTGTCCAAAACCTGCTTTCATTGATGAAGATAGACATGGTGTGTGCACCCTGTGTGCCATTTTTCTGTCCGGAACCCCCTTGTCGTAGTTTGTTTTGCAGTAATGACTGACTAGACATTTTCACACTTTTAACATGGCTACTTATTGATGAGTATGTGAGTTGATTGAGCTTATTTTTTTCAATTATGTGTGAAGAAAGAGCCCACATAAGGGGCTTTCACACCGGAGGAACCTTTTTATAGTTCCTAAAACTATTGGCTGAAGTACCCGGATTTTGCCATGTTCTCACCGCAGGAACTAAGAATGATTTTAGTTCTAGGAACTCCTTTTGGGGAAACTAAATTAGCTCCTACTTCACAGTAGGATCTAAACCAGCACTATAGGAACTATCAGTGACGTACAGTGGGTACGGAAAGTATTCAGACCCCCTTAAATTTTTCACTCTTTCTTATATTGCAGCCATTTGCTAAAATCATTTAAGTTCATTTTTTTTCCTCATTAATGTACACACAGCACCCCATATTGACAGAAAAACACAGAATTGTTGACATTTTTGCAGATTTATTAAAAAAGAAAAACTGAAATATCACATGGTCCTAAGTATTCAGACCCTTTGCTCAATATTTAGTAGAAGCACCCTTTTGATCTAATACAGCCATGAGTCTTTTTGGGAAACATGCAACAAGTTTTTCACACCTGGATTTGGGGATCCTCTGCCATTCCTCCTTGCAGATCCTCTCCAGTTCTGTCAGGTTGGATGGTAAACGTTGGTGGACAGCCATTTTTAGGTCTCTCCAGAGATGCTCAATTGGGTTTAAGTCAGGGCTCTGGCTGGGCCATTCAAGAACAGTCACAGAGTTGTTGTGAAGCCACTCCTTCGTTATTTTAGCTGTGTGCTTAGGGTCATTGTCTTGTTGGAAGGTAAACCTTCGGCCCAGTCTGAGGTCCTGAGCACTCTGGAGAAGGTTTTCGTCCAGGATATCCCTGTACTTGGCCACATTCATCTTTCCCTCGATTGCAACCAGTCGTCCTGTCACTGCAGCTGAAAAACACCCCCACAGCATGATGCTGCCACCACCATGCTTCACTGTTGGGACTGTATTGGACAGGTGATGAGCAGTGCCTGGTTTTCTCCACACATACCGCTTAGAATTAAGGCCAAAAAGTTCTATCTTGGTCGCATCAGACCAGAGAATCTTATTTCTCACCATCTTGGAGTCCTTCAGGTGTTTTTTAGCAAACTCCATGCGGGCTTTCATGTGTCTTGCACTGAGGAGAGGCTTCCGTCGGGCCACTCTGCCATAAAGCCCCGACTGGTGGAGGGCTGCAGTAATGGTTGACTTTCTACAACTTTCTCCCATCTCCCGACTGCATCTCTGGAGCTCAGCCACAGTGATCTTTGGGTTCTTCTTTACCTCTCTCACCAAGGCTCTTCTCCCCCGATAGCTCAGTTTGGCTGGACTTCCAGCTCTAGGAAGGGTTCTGGTCGTCCCAGACGTCTTCCATTTAAGGATTATGGAGGCCACTGTGCTCTTAGGAACCTTAAGTGCAGCAGAAATTTTTTTGGAACCTTGGCCAGATCTGTGCCTTGCCACAATTCTGTCTCTGAGCTCTTCAGGCAGTTCCTTTGACCTCATGATTCTCATTTGCTCTGACATGCACTGTGAGCTGTAAGGTCTTATATAGACAGGTGTGTGGCTTTCCTAATCAAGTCCAATCAGTATAATCAAACACAGCTGGACTCAAATAAAGGTGTAGAACCATCTCAAGGATGATCAGAAGAAATGGACAGCACCTGAGTTAAATATATGAGTGTCACAGCAAAGGGTCTGAATACTTAGGACCATGTGATATTTCAGTTTTTCTTTTTTAATAAATCTGCAAAAATGTCAACAATTCTGTGTTTTTCTGTCAATATGGGGTGCTGTGTGTACATTAATGAGGGAAAAAATGAACTTAAATGATTTTAGCAAATGGCTGCAATATAAGAAAGAGTGAAAAATTTAAGGGGGTCTGAATACTTTCCGTACCCACTGTAAGTGTACGTTGATTGGTCAAACACATGTCAAACAGCGATAACGGCATTTACCTGCTGTCTGCAGGGTTGTGTTCTTTTCTCCACCCCGATGATATGTAATACTGAAAGTTGTCATAGGAGATTTCATCTCTTAGCCCAACTTTTTGCTCTTTCAGTCGCGTAAATTATGCATTTACATTCCATCTCCATTATCACGAAACCCACGACACACAACAAACACAGCTCCAATCACGGCGTCTTCCATCCACCGGTTTTTAGCGTCTGTAAATGCCGCACTTAAAGACGGCGCTGTCGGCCGCTTCACAGTTCCTGTTCCCGGTGCGAATGCAACCAGGAACATGGCCCAGGGAAGAAATTACTTCTCGGGGAACTGTCCTAGTGGCTAGTTCCTAGAACTAAGTTCCTAGAACTATTTGGTGCAAAAGCCCCTATAGTGAAACAAGTTTTACGTGGCGGCCATTATACAAAATGACTCCATCCATCCGTCTGAATCATGACCTCAAAAGATCCATATTTTTTATCCATTTTTATTTAAATCTGATCATTGAATACATTCCAAAACAGTGAGAAACTGCATAAAAAACTACTAAATAGATCAATCTGATGTTGACTATGGGAGCTTTCAACTGTGCACTCATTATGTCTGGTTACATTTGAGCACAGTTGTAGATGTTTAGCTGTAAGGCTCTTAGATCAGAAAGTCCAACTGATGTTCCAGCTGCTCTCATCTGCTAAGTTTGTGAAGTGATTTTGTTTGCTGAATCTTAAGAGAGGCTGAGCCCTGCAGTTAAACCTACCTTCTTTATCCCTAAGATCTTCACTCACATTTTGTGTAGAGTAGAATATATATTATTATTATTATTATTATTTAATTTAAGCCATGGGGCCTTCAAACATGGGAAGAGCTGTCTGATGCTCATACTGTCAGACAAATGAAGTATTTAAATGAGTTTGATTGTGCCTTTTTTTCTGAAAATAAAACTTGTTCCCCCACCACATACACCCACAACTTCCTCCTCTTGTTCTTTTTAAGCATGTATCACATTTTCATGCTCTCTCTTCAGTTTTAATTGGTGCCAGAAGAGAATCAAAGGGAACAGAAGGAGAAAGGCACGTTGATCGGAGGACCTTAGAAAGACTCCTTCCTGTGATCTGAACAATTGTAATTGTGTTGGACTTTTAGCTGGGAGTTTTGAAGAGACTGCTTCAGTTCAATTACTGCTGTCACAGTGTCAAGCCTCATCCCCAGGTGTTTCCCTTGGCTTGTGCCGTCTCTCTCTTTGCCTCTCTCTCTGTTGCTCACTTCGTCTGTCTGTTTCTCTTTTTCTCCAACATTTGTTTCATCCTGTGCATTATTACATATCCTGCAGCTGATGTTGTGCCTCATTTGAGGTGTGAGTTCATTCACATCCATGCTGATTCTCACTTTCTTTGTCTCTCATTCCTTCTCATCAGAACACTGCTTATTAAAATACTGTATGCAGCATTTTTATCTGCTTCCAAATATGCAGCAAATAAACCAAAGAATTCCTTGCAATGCTTTTCAGTCACACAAGAGTTTTGTCTTATTTGTTAAGATTCATCTATGGTTTTAGAGCTCTGCAAATATGCAAAACTAAACTTAATTCCAAATTAGCACTGCAGCTTCTCTCTGAAAGACGGATAAATATATTTAATAGAAGAGAAATCTAGTTTTTACAAGCGTGAGTTGTAAAAACCAATGACCTTGTCTAACTGTAGTGCAATTTAAAGAATGTTCTAGCTTGCAATGTTTTCACAGTGTTGTATAAAGTCAGGCGCTGTGAGACAGGAAGCGGCCACATTTGGCCATATGAGCAGTGACCCCTCAAAAGTGACACATTCTGGGCATTCCACTCAGCGTTGGATTCGCCCTCTCAACTTGTGAAGGTTATGACTAGATTCCAGGACTGCTTGTCACTGAGCAGCCCTTTTGGGAAGGTTAATTTTATATCTGTGTTCAGAGTTTTTTCACCCTCACAACACTTTGAGTGCGAGTATAAGGTCAGAAAGTCAAACGCAGTCAGCAGACAGTCAACATTCTCTGAAGACTTTGGATTTCCAGTGCTCATCCTTTTTTTTCCCATGCAATACTTTAGATGTCTGGTTGTGTTGTATACCTATGATTACACTGCAGCATTGTACAGTGGTGAGTTAAAAATAGTGATTAGAAAATATATCTACATATTATTTTTGGGCATATTCAGTTTTACTAGTGAACTCGTTGTCCAGAAAAGTAGTCGCTGAGTCAGTGTTTACCTAATGTAAATGACACGCCATGACACGTCAGCTGGAGATTTTGTCCCATGTAGTTGAGATGATTCAGGTTAGAAACAATATTTCACACAGCTTGCTTGCATTGTCACAGCTGTTGTGCATAAACACAACACTTTCAGACCATTGAACAATTGGTTTCAAGGCTATCAGAGTGATTGAAAAGAATGTTGGATTGCATTTGAACACCAGTAAGTAAAGGGAAGTACATTACTATTAAAAAGTTGATACTTTTATTCAACAAGGATGCATCAAATTCACTTTTTCAGCTTCATTTTAGTATATGATTTACCCAAAAAATGAACGATTCATTTTTTGAAGCAATATATTTTGTGAAATTATGCAGTTTGTCAGATTGTTATAAATATTTTTTCTAGTTTTATTAGTTGTATTTATTGTAAAATGTTAATGCTGTGACTCCTTACATGCTTCATAATTTTTTGTGCCTATTAAGTGCAGAATTTATTGCCAAACTACATAGTATATCCTCATAGTTGTACATGTATAAAGATATAGTAGCTTAAAGGCACACTATGTAAGTTTTCACCACCAGAGGTCGCATTTTAAAAACAATAAGAGGGATATGTAATTTTCATGAATTCATGAATGAGGTAATGAGTTTTTGTATTATCTGTACGTTTGATCACACTATTTTATGTCATTCATAATGAATTCGCTGCAAGGAACTCAAATGATTTGGTGGGTTAATGCTGCGCATTTTTACATGTTTAAAACAATCGTACTAATAGTACATTTGAAAGAACCTGCAGTATTTGCAAGTAATGGCTAAATATTTTTGTGCAACACATTCTGTATTTAATTTCACGGCCATAGACGCGGTCACCAGACTTGATAAAAAGCGTTACTTAAGTACAAACAAAGTGCAATATAATGTATTACAATGTATGTGTAATTTCATCAGCATAACCCACAGAATTATGTAATTACGAACACTTGACCGTTTTTCAAGTGAATCTACCTATGCATTATCAGCCGTCACATCATATCTGTATCTTGCATTGTTTATATGTGCTATTATTGACATTCATATCTATTCAAATCATCTGTACATGACTATTACTTGTACAATAAATAATATATATTTGCTTACCTGTCTATTAAAACATGCGAGAGCGGAGTCTCTGTCAAGTCCAAGTTTGTCGCAAAGCTCTCTCCATCTCAAAAACGCCACGCCAATATTGAACCTTGTTTTATTTTTCCGTTTGTCCCAAACCCTGCTTGCCTCAGTTGATCTACGATTACGTTTTTTTTTTTTTTTAACTCCCCAATGAATAAACGTGATCCATGATCACTGAACTGAATGTGCTAGATGCTGTATAACCAACACTTTCGCATTTTGTCCAGGTGAGTTGCCATAGTTTCTACAAGCAGAAACCGAGGATAGCGCGGATATTACATAATTGATAGGCGACAATGACAAGGGACAAGCCATTATTTAAATTTCTCTGGATTTATCTTTGGGAACTTTTGGGCTAATGTAAGTACACAGCTGCATGAAATATATCACACTGAGCAAGTGGTTTTTGGATATTTTATTACAAAAATCTTACAGATTGTGCCTTTAAGTGTAGCTACTACTTGTTAGCGACAGGTAGTGTAGCTAACTAGTGGTCGAATTAGTCGAGTAGTCCGTATAACCATTGTTCACAGACACTTTGTGTGGCACAGCTGTAAAACCGCTCATGTTTTCCCATCCACCCTCAAGGATGATCCTCATGCTGCTCCTCTGAGTCCCATGATCATCGTGAATGTGGCCATCGTAAATCCCAGATGAGCCTCAGACACACTCTCTTGGAGAAGACACACATACAAACCAGCAGCAAAGTGAGCAACATGGAAATCTTTGACTTTTGTAGATGCGCATCAGAACAGATAGCGTAAAATGAGATTAAAGCAGTACTTTATTATTAGACAACACATTTTTTATAATATTTTCATATCATTAGGATTGAGGTTTGTTTTTAAAGTGCCATTTGAGCGCCATTCGTCCAGCTACGGATATGAAGCGGTGGTGAGTGTGTTTGTTTTTGCGGTCAAGCTCAGGTAGGCTGATCATTTGGAAACAGGTAACTAAAGCAGACACAGGGCAGTTGGGGGGCAGCAGAGCTGCACTAATACTTTCGGACAGCCGGGTGAGGGCTGGCCAGCCAGACTGCATCCCCAGGGTGGGCCAGGACAGAGAAAAGTGCAGGACAGGGACAGATAGAGCCACAGAACATTAAAAGTCAGACAGATAACATATTAATATTATTTTTTAATGGCATTTTTATAAGCCCGGCTGTGTGGTACTTCCCCAGTGACAGAAAAGCACAGCAGTGTGTGTGTGTGTGTGTGTGTCAGGGATGGATTACTGACGAGGCCGGGAATGATCTATTTATTATTACATTGTAACTGCTCATTTTCCATAAGTTGAAGTGAGACTAAATATTAAAACATTGCCTATTTTTTTTTTCTTGCATAAATTCTAAATGATCCAACAAAATGGGCCTAGAGAGAGCAATAGAGTATGTTTTAGCATACTTATGAATAAAAATGTAAAAATTGTGATCCAGATCCGGTATGCCTTTTGCGATTTTGATAAGGGCACTACTCCATATTGCCCTTTCAATTTTAGTTCGTTTGACAGACACATTGCAAAAGTAATGGTGTAAAACACAACAATGTTAAAGACCTCATGTTAAGAAGTTTAAAAATATTCTTCCTGAGTATTTCCATCATTGTCCGACTCTGGTTTGAACAATGTAAGGCTGAACACCTTTACTGACAATCGTCATTTTGGCTGCATAAGATTCTCCAGGTTTGTTGTTGTTGAGCGACCGAAGCGCGAGCTGTTAAAGCTCCGCCCTCTTTTGGAAAGCGGGCCGGGAGCAGCAGCTTATTTGCATTTAAAGGGACACACACAAAAACGGCATGTTTTTGCTCACACCCAAATAAGGGTAAATTTCACAAGCTATAATAAATTATCTGTGGGGTATTTTGAGCTGAAACTTCACAGACACATTCTGGAGACACCTTGTAAAACAGGCATTATAGGCCCCCTTTAAACGGAAAATTCGCAACCGACTAGTCTATTTAATCGTTGAGTCGGCTAATCTCACACATCCCTAGTTTGAATATTCATGATCATCATAACTTCCACTTGGTGTGTGTGTGTGTGTGTGTGTGCGTTTGCTCCACGACAATAAGAAACTCTGAACTGATATCTTTTTCTCATTCTCCAGAGGTCATCCGCATAGTAATATAATTTCTGCATCTGACATTCAATCCATTCAAACAAATAACCCGAGTGAGCAAATCTATCCCTGCACATCTTCATCTATATGTTGCAGTAAAACACACTTGCACAAGAAAACACACACACGACAGATCGCACACTATCTGAAATGAGTCCTGAGGGGCTTTAATGACCACCGATAAACATAAACCTTATCATCTCCATCACATTCTGTCTGTGGAGAGAATGAATCTGTAAGCACACACACATTCACGGTGTCACAAAGAATCTGTATTTATTCCAGCGATCTCATTAGAAGGTGTGTCTGTGCAGTATTTTATTGTATGCTGAGAGGAATTGATGCCTGTGGCATGTCGAGTAATGAGTCTGAAAAGAGCGGATTGTACTTCTGTCATAAATATCGCCACCTGCTGGCAACAGGAAATGGCATGCTTTGCACTGTAATTCACTCCCATAAATACATTTGTATATTCCATGAAGTACCAAACATGCTAGAAACACGTTAAATCATGCAACACTTGGCTAAGTGCTAATGTATGCGATTAACGCCACAAAACAGGAAGTTGTTGTAACTCAGGCATACAATGTTCGATCTGCTCCAAACTTCACATGTTTGATAATAGTCCTGGCCTGGAGACATCTACTTGGCAATATTCAGTAATAGTCAAAGCGCCACCTGCTAGCAGCAGGAACTGTGCTGCATCAAAATGACTTATTGCCATATTTCTCCTCTGTTTACCCGCATAAATGAATATTCTGTTCAGTTTTCCTAAGGCCACCAGGTGGCAGTAAGCCCGGGTGCGAGGGCTCTTTCACTTTAATTAATAAATGTAAATGTGCTTTTTTATTTTATTTTCATAAATTCATTAATTTTAATTTACACATCTTAAAATGTTACAGTATTATTGGGATATGTAGAAATTAATATTATTAAAGGGTTAGTTCACCCAAAAATGTCGTTCTACACCCGTAAGACCTTCGTTCATCTTCATAACACAAATTAAGATTAAACTGTATTGTAAAGAATTGCAATTGGTTACATGATATACCAGTTGTATATATTAATAATATCAGGATAGCCCCCAAATTGTACCATACTTAAGAGACATTCCACTACTGTGCAGACAAATGCATTGCATAGATTTTACAAGTAGACGGACATCTTTGACCTTGTTTTTCAGTGCTTAATGCCTTTTGCTGTGTCATTTCAAAAGTGGTCAAACTTTTAAAAAAAAAAGTTTTCAAGACCCCTGCATTCTTGCCTATCCTGCACTTTTGGCTTAATCATACAAAATTAACACATTGTTAAAGCAGATACATAATAGGACATCTCATATTCTACAAGATTCCCATTGCAGTTATGAAGATGCAAAACCTGCACAGGCTGTCAAAACAAGAGACAGGTTCTAATGAAGATTTATAGTGCTATCCTCATCACTCGGTGAAGACAGTAGACAATGCACTTCATCATCTTAAGAAACCGATCTCTGGGGGCCTTTGTCCAGTCTGAAATTGTTTCAAAGAACTTCACCTTTAATGTATCATTGAAGTCCATTACAGTTTGTGATGTACACCAAATACCCAGATTTTTGCTGATCTATGCTTTGCAACGGCCTTGGGAAACAAATTGCCCTATATACTAAATATGGAAGACAATGAGTTTGTTGCTCATCTCTTAGGACACCAGATCTAAGAACGCTGACTTTTAAGACCTTTTATTGGCTACCTAATGCCTAATCAGATCCTAGAGGATGTCTATCCCTGTTCTAGTTTATCCTGTACTGATTCTCTGCAGTGAGACAATAAAGCAAAACAGAAAATAACAGTCATTTAATGTATAACTGCCCTTCCCAAAGCAAATTACTAGATAAAGACAGAAAAAGTTAGTTGAGAGATATCATTTGGATCCCTCCACGTGGCATCCCGCATCCATTGCATTGTCCCTGTTACTTCACTTAGGTCATGGATGTTGTAGTATGTAATTTAGGAACGTCTAAATTAGTGGCCTTTTTCTTAAAGTTCATGATAAATAGATATATTTGTGTGTTTATAAGAAGAAATTCCTGATCATAAGAAAATGGGGTCATGTTTCATGGTGCTTCAGATTTACTATTCTGCAAACTAGGTTATTAGAAAGATATTTATTTTCTCTTATTTTCCCATCAATACTAAGGATGCACAAATATTAAAATGATGGTTGATTCTAATAATTATTTCTAATTGTTATGTCCAATTTAAACTATTTATACTAATTTGTCTAAATGTAAATTTCTCTAAAAACCAATTTGTTTCAATGCTTTTCAAGTAAATTTAGAGACTGCATTTAGGATTACATGTAAAGATGTTACTAAATTATTAGTGTTTGTAAAGATATTAACTTTAAGTGAGTGTTAGATGATGTCAAACGTAATCTAACTATTTGTATCTAATTTATACCCAATAAATTGACTGATATCCAGTATTGACCTATACCAGTGTTACTCATTGCGCGGCTTGCCAAGCTTTAATTTGTGGCTCGCATGGCAAATAATACAGTGATATGACCTAACGTGAAAATGAGCTGGGCAGCCAGAAATCTGCCCCAATGGCTCTTTATGAGAACGCGCTGCAGTTCCATTTTTCACCACAGATTTACGTTGGAAATTTGTGGGGCGCTGTAGAGCTAGGGAGGGCTCCACACACCCTCCGAGAGACCGGCTACCCGCTTAGTATCATGAATACATGCCTGCCGAATCCATGCGCCATATTTCAACATATCCTGCTCACTTTACGACTTAAAATAGTATAGAAAATCCGAAAAAATCTCAAACAACAAGCTACAAATACAACATGAAGAAAGTCAAGGAAATGCATGCTTCCGCTCATCCCAGCATTAAGGTTATCCTGCTTTTTTTGTCATTAAAGGGGACCTATTATGCAAAATTCACTTTTGCATGGTGTTTGGACATGAATGTGTGTTGGCAGTGTGTGTACACAACTACCCTATAATGATAAAAATCCAACCACTTTTTTTTTTAATCCCCATAAATCATAAGCAGCGTCTCAGAACAAGCTGTTTCCAGATCCCTGGCAATGTGACATCACATTAGCCACAGGCCCCGCCCACGAATGTTGACAGACACTGCCGTTTTAACATAGAACCGCCCTGAGCGAGTTCACAGCCAGTTGTACAGTCCGCCATTGCTGCACTGACGAGAACGTCTCCCGAGTGTTTTAGGTGTTCTGTAGCTGGATGGATTAATCCACATAGCTCTCTCCATTTACTCCCTAAATCTGAGCTGCTGAAGACGAGGTGGATTCATTTTGTTTTTGAAGGAATTGCTCCTTCAACTCTACCGAAATTCGTTTATGTCTGTGCGAATCATTTCACACCGGACTGCTTTGTGAACAAATGTCAACACAAAGGGACAATACAAAACAAAGGTTGTACTAAAAAGTTGTTACTCAAGGATAGATCAGTAACTGTTAGTGATCCAGCTTACAGTCTCCAGAGCGATACTGGATACGGCAGTAATGAAGGTGAGAGTATTTTATTACAGTTCATCGGAGTTGATTTACGAATATAAAGTTTACCAGTTTATTAAGCACCACCCGAAAAGGCATAAGGACTTTATATATTTGTTTACTGTTAGTTGTAATGAGTGAATCATGACAGGGAAGAACGAGCTCTTGAAGCTCCGCCCTCTTAGGCCGAGCGCCGCAGCTCACTTGCATTTAAAGGGCACACACTGAAACGGCGTGTTTTTTCTTAACCCCAAAAAGTGGCAATTTTAACATGCCAAAAAAAAATTATCTGTGGGGTATTTTAAGCTAAAACTTCACATACACACTCTGGGGACATCAGAGACTAATTTTACATCTTGTAAAAGGGGGCATAATAGGTCCCCTTTAAGGGAAATCATCTTGTCTCAATTACAAATTTGACTGGTAAATGATAAAGAATTATTTTTTCCGCCTTTTGTATTTATTGCATTACATATTATGTGTTCAGGGATGACAGATTGATAAGCAGATATGCTATTTATAAACATGACAAACAACTAAAGTAATTTATAGTAAATACTATAGTGTTTTTGAACCATACTATAGTAAAGTACTTTAATTAATTTGTTGTGGTAATTCTATAGTTGCCGTGGTAGTATAACAACTATATTAATATAAACAAATTACCCAATACTGTATTGAGTTTTCTACAACTATAGGGTATATTGCACTACAATACACTACAGTTTACTGTAGTAAAAACTAAAGTATACTACAGTATTTATTACAGTTTATCAGTTCACTATAGTTAATACTACAGAATGCTGTAGCATTCATTAACAAAGTGTTGTAAATACTATAATATACAGTATACTACAATTTACTATAGTATGGTTCAAAAACACTATAGTATTTACTATATAAATTACTATAGTATTTTTTCATGTACTGGATGTAACTTTTGATACTTTGTGTTAACTTTGTGTTATTGTGCACTTATGCATCCCTTCTCGATATGAGTAAATACTAAAGTAATGAAAACTGAAGCCAAAAATGTAAAAGTCATTGTTGATATCTTTGAGAGCTGGGCTCACAGAAGAGCAGTGTGAATTCAGAACAACAGTTTTCCCAACTCAACATCTGGTGCCACCAGTGATGAATTGTGTGGATAAGATGTAAAGAGACATGTTGATTGGAGTTGTTTTAATATTCATGCACACATTCTGAGTTAGTCATCCATGAGAGATAGAAAAAGCAGAAAAAAATAGTGACACATACACAAACAGACCATAATATCTAAAGGTCCATAGACATGTTGAGCTTGAGTCTAAATGAGGGTGACAGGTGAAGACTTTGCGGTCCACCCTGTAGACAACTGCCTAAGGGTGAGGAGTGGGTGAAGAGAGAGAGAGCATCTTCAGAGTGAGTTTAAAACAAATGAACTTTACATGTACAATGCAGAAGTATGTGAATTTCTCTGAACATGCTGTAAACAATGGGAGTATTTGTACTGGCCATTGGGAAGTTACCAACTGCAGCATCACTCTAATAGATGACACATGCAGATAGTTTTCACATGGTTTTCACATGATGCTTGTTTTGTCTACCCTAAAACAGTTGTGTCTCATATTTCTAGCATTTGTTTCCCAGATTCTGACTGTCTTTTATTAGTTGATGAATTGTTTGTGCATTAATCCTTAAATAGTTTGACATCTGTTAAATGAATCTTTGACATCTTAATTTGACATAACACCGTAAATAGATGCTAGTACTCTTGTTGTATTTTCCATTTAATTACAATCTTTTTCATTCTGTCACGTTTGCAAGTTATATACCTCAACATGCATTGAGAGCTCTTTTCCTTTGTAGATTCCCTTTCTTTGGTGCTATTTAGGATTTCACCTTTTTTTCTCAATGAGTATACAACAACAGTACAGTCCAGTTTGGTTAATGTCTGTCTCTTGTTTGTCACACAAACTGGAATCTGAAAACTGAGTTCAGATGAAGGTACTACTGAATTTGTCCATGAAACTTTGTCAGATGTGTCTGAATAGTGGTATTGCTTAAACAAATTTTTGAGTAGAGTTTGTGCGTGTGCATGCACATGCATGTACTGTATGTGTGTGGATGTCTCTGATAATAGAGGAACTTTCTGTGTCATGACAAATGAGTACCGCTGTGCACAAACAACAGGGATAAATAATAATGCAATATAAATAATGCACAAGCTGCAGTATTCACTGCTTCACTGGACACATGAGCCTGCTAAAACACAAATAAACTCCTTTATGTATAAGGAAGCACATAAACATGCTGAATAATTTAATATATATAACAAAGATGGAAGGTCCGTAGGTTAGGTAGCACATGGGAAGTTGACATGGAAGTTAGCCTGGGCATTCAACAAAGATTGGTCTGAATTTTTTAGGTTTAGGTTCCTTACCACTGTCTCCTTTGGCTTGCTTAGTTGGGGACACTTAATATTGGCAAGAAAATATACAACATTAGGATGCATCTACCATTTTCAATAAGAATATTAACGTATTATGAGTGTTTAGTGACAATATGAAAAGAGATGCAGGGTGACTAAACAATGATCACATGTTCCATCATGGTCAGTTTCCATATTCCTTCCTTCTTTCCTTCCTTCCTTCCTTCTGTCCATCTGTCCGTCTATCCCAAAAAGTTTTCTTACAGCATGATTATTAAAAATATGAATATTCAATACAATTTATTTGGAGTTCATGCCAATTGCATGCATAATCATTTGCATAAACCCATTTCTGTGTGTGTATGTATATGAAGTCCCATGAATTGAAGCATAACATATACATGTTCTTACTTTATGCTAGGATAATCGGATGAGTCACATGCATATATCTGCACCATCACAAACCACACAGGCACACACAGACACCCCAAGGCTGGTGAAATGTCACAGAGGCGTGAATCACTCTGTAAGAGATGGAGTGTAAGTAATTTTGGTGACTTTGTCTGCCAGTCACAGCATAAATACATACACATAGATGGACAAATTTATTGAACGGACAAATGGACATTCACATTCGAATTGTAGTCACAGACCAAGACAGAAATGCTCAAGTTTTGTAACACAAACAATATGGAAATGGACCAGGATGGAGCATGTGATCATTGGTTAGTCACCCTGCATCTCTTTTCAAACTGTCACTACACATTTGTAATACCTTAATATTCTTATTTGAGATAGTAGATGTATTTTAATGTTGCATTCCTTGCTTAAACATTAAATGGCATGGGTACAATTCACAGAGAATGCATGAATTGATGTATAGCGTTGTAAGTGACTTTGGATAAAAACATCTAAAAATTCCATTGTAAGCTATTTTTGATCAAGTATCTGATTGATTGAGCAAACTTAGAAAGATCTCATTTTTAAAGTACAGGAGGATAAGTGTGCAGTTGAATGGTTGAGACTGAATCTATGTAGTCACAAATGTGCAAGATAATTAATGCATTTGCATTGTAATACATGGAAAGTGTACAGTTTTTTCAAGCTGATATGATGTGGGCCTCACTCCTCTCATTTCATGTCTCATTTCTTCAGTTGATGTAAATGAGATCCCAGTCTTCCAAGAAACCCACTATAGAGGATTGCTTGTTTAGGTACAAATAACAGGCTTCTGCTTTTGGAAAGTGAGCTTTGAAAACCTAAATGTCCTCATATCTGTTGCATTTGTCCAAAATGGCAGTGCAGTGGCTGGGGTCACTTGTGCTGTGATAACTGCATTTTGGATGGATGGATGGATGGATGGATGGAAGAATTCAAGATTTGTCAATTGGTCATTGAAAAACCTACGTTGATTAACCACTAATCTGAAAATTGAAAGCAACATGTCCTTATTCATGTCTTGGGTAGGTAAGGCCCTGGATGGATAGTTTATTAGCTGTAAAAGTGTCTGAAATGTGAAGGCAACCAGAGGTCTTAAAAGAGAGTATTGAAAAGTGTAAATCAGTCCCACTGTCTTATTGTCAGGCAGAATCATGACCCTGTCTGGAGGGACCGAAGGAGCCGTTGATCTTCGACGTGAAGCCGATCACGGAGATGAACGAGTGTGCAGATGCACGGATTAGAAAATGCATTATAGATCACAAAGTTATTTGTTGTTGTGAGCAGCAGCTGCTGTGTCTAACTGATCGATGGAGATCTCACAGTACACAACCTCTTCTTAGCTCTTTCATGTGTGGAGGCCCGATTGTTGAGCTTTACATTATCGCCCCCATGTGACAGCAGCTGGAACTGCAGAAGTAACTGATGGAACAAAGAACAGGAAAATGGTTGAGAAGTTGACATATTATAATCTAAAATAATATGTAATGCTGTATTAATTGTACTTTTATTTCAGATGCACTTTTGGGATGAATGTGCTTAATATAAATATAAATAAATATAATGTTTGTGTGTGTGTGTATATATATATATATATATATATATATATATATATATATAAAATAAAAAAAACATTAAAACATTTACCCAAAAAAAAAAAAGAAAGAAAGAAAATAAATTTTTGTCACCATATATTTTAAGTACAAATATTTCCATATATTGTCCAGTCCAGGTTTGTTCGGGCTACACACATTCTATCTCCACATTCCAATATTTTGCACATATCCTTGCTGAAAAAATAGTGAAATCTCTTCTGATTGCTTCTAATCATCCCATTCTGTCTCTTTTAGTGATCTCTAGATAGTGCTGTGCCAACTCGCTCTTAGTTGCAGTGAAGATTGTAGGGTTCCCTGTTCAATCTCATAAAAAGTTTACCTTTTAATGTATAACTCTACTAACCAAGCTGTAGACCTCCACCTTCAGACTGTGTGAATGAACTGGTGCAGACATGCTCCTCCTCATTGTAATGGCATTATGCCCATCCCTGGAGCTGGCCTTCTCTTGAAGTTGTTGTACCGGGCAGATGTCCAACAATGGTCGGGATGTATGTTCACTCGAGTGTGTTTTAGTGTGTTGGGCTAGTGCCATGATCTTGGCACTGGATCCTGGTTCACCAGCTTCAACTTATTCACAAAGTCATTTGAGCTTTGTTGCCTGCGATGTGGGACCCCTTCTGCTGCCAACACACACATACGCAAACACACACACACACACACACAAACTGGTGCTGACTATAATGAGCATAACTCACGTTGATATGATTGTGTGGGTGAAGTAATGTTTTCTTCCTCATCTCTGTTTTCTTTCTTACTATATTCTCATCTTCTTAGGATGGCTCGGTAACCGGTTGAGGTATTAGAGGAGTAATGCAATAATTCTAGTGGAATGGATCAATCATTCTGCTTCTAGATCCCTTCAAATGCCAACAACTTGCACACAAATACTGAGTGCTGGGTTTTGCATTTCTACTGTTATTTCATTGACTGGTCTCTTTCTACAACAGCAGACTCTGTGAAGTGAGACCTGTTCATTGATCAAAATCCTCAGTGTGACACAAGAACACATTTTCTGCTTTCAACATGATATTTCCTGTCATGTCCAATCTACGGCCCACTATTCACAAAGACCTTCTTACCACTGTCAGGTGATGTCAGAACACTGCATGGTCCAGATTACAACTTTCTGAGTTTTGAATGGGATTAGACAGGGGAAGAACTGCTCATACTAAATTTTGTCTTTCATAAGTTACTGACTGCATGGTTTCATATACAGTGCTTAAATTTATTAGACCACCTTGTTTAAAAAAAAATATTGTCATTTATTAGGCAAATAACAAACTGAAACAACTAAATAATCTTTATTCACACATAATAACTAATATATATATATATATATATATATAATTTTTTTTTTTTTTTTTTGTATGGCCTCTTTGATTCTTAATACTGTGTGTGGTTACCTGGATGATCCACGACTGTTTTTTTGTTTTGTGATGGTTGTTCATGAGTCCCTTGTTTGTCCTGAGCAGTTAAACTGCCCAATATTCTTAAAAGAAATCCTCCAGATCCCAAAAATTCTTCAGTTTTCCAGCATTTTTTGCGTATTTGAACCATTTCCAGCAGTGACTGTATGGTTTTGAGATCCATCTTTTCACACTGAGGACAACTGAGGGACTCAAACAGAATTATTAAAAAAGGTTCAAACATTCACTGATGCTCCAGAAGGAAACACGATGCATTATGAGCTGGGGGGTGAAAACCTTTTGAATTTGAAGATCAAGGAATATTGTACTTATTTTGTCTTCTGGCAAACATTTAAGTGTCTTCTGTTGCTTCCGAAGGGCAGTACTAAATGGGAAAAAAAAAGATATTTAAACAAAATAAGAAAAATTTGGACATCTTTATCCTGTTCAAAACTTTTCACCTCCCGGGTCTTAATGCATCATGTTTCCTTCTGGAGCATCAGTGAATTTTTGAACCTTTTTTAATAGTTGTGTTTGAGTCCCTCAGTTGTCCTCAGTGTGAAAAGATGGATCTCAGAATCATACAGTCACTGCTGGAAAGGGTTCAAATATGCAAAACATGCTGGAAATCTGAAGAATTGTTGGGACCTAGAGGATTTTTCTGAAGAATATTAGGCAGTTTAATTGCTAAAGACAAACAAGGGACTCATGATCAACCATCACAAAAAAAACAGTCGTGGACCATCCAGGTAACCACACACAGTATTAAGAATCAAAGGAGGCCATACAAAAAAAAAAAATATATATATATATATATATGTATATTAAACAACATTATGGAAACATTTTATGCAAAAATAGCAGAGATAATGGGAAATATTTATTTCATTTGGTAGAATTGGTCATACAAAGTTTGACTGCTGCTTTACAAAAGTTGTTTCTACTGTAGTAGAATAGTTTTACAAAATATGCTGTACAAAAATATACCAGTGAATGTAAAATTATCACAAACACTTTGTCTAAAACAGTTATAATAATAGAAAAACATAATACTGATTTAAGTAAAACACAGACATTTGTGAGTGATTCAGTATTCAAACATGCACATTGTTAATGTGCAAAATCATTGCTGGCAATTCATTTGGGAGTAAACTGATTACAAATAAGATTAATTTTCAAGCTGAATGGGTATTTACAGTAAGTTGTCAATTGCTTAAAAGGCAATTCTGGAGCGATAATCAACATAAATTAGTGCACTGTGGGGTTCTCCTGCATGGTACAATAAAACAGCACTATAGGCAATAAAATACCAGATTATCCAGTGTATCGTAATACAGAAATATCACTGTAGTGTATGTGATAAGCCCTAAAAAAAAGACCCTACAAGCCATTATTCAGTGTTTACATGTACAGTCATGTCAGTATAACAGAATTTCAAATATCTCAGCCATTAAGGAGAGTGAAACATTATGTCCAAATCCCTGTCTGAACCCATTCTTGAGTCATCCCTCAGTGGAATCACTTGTGTCTGTGGCATTGACGTGTATAAAGATATAGCAGTGCAAATTGAATAAGTGGCCAAGGTTCTAAAACACCACAGGTGATATGCATGGACTTTATGTCAGTCACGTTAGGTGATTCACAGCACTGGAAGATGAATAACATGTTGAAATGACAGTGTTGCGTCTCTTTCTCAGGTGGACTGAGGCAGAGACATTTCAGAGATTGTTTTTGCTCATTTTTGGATGTACGACAGCAGTAGGTCTCAACTGGCTTTTCTTCAGTTGGTTTTATTATTTGGATTTAGTATTGTTTTCTCCCTGCTGTCAATCAGAACAGACTTTGTTCATGACCTACCAGTTGAGAACTAGATACTGCAGATACTATATAGACACAGCCATACATACATGCACAGAGA
Source organism: Ctenopharyngodon idella (assembly GCF_019924925.1). Classification (NCBI taxonomy): domain Eukaryota; kingdom Metazoa; phylum Chordata; class Actinopteri; order Cypriniformes; family Xenocyprididae; genus Ctenopharyngodon; species Ctenopharyngodon idella. The sequence goes on along the minus strand of NC_067233.1, from coordinate 13,336,419 downwards.
AAAAAGGATGAAGGTCAGTGCTCTGCAGGAACCACCTCTAGGATGATCTGTAGCGATCTGTTCACAGAGTCTGAGAAACACAAGGGAAACAAACATTAATTAGCCAACTTCACTAATTAGCATATGTTGTATGATATTACCATAATCTATATGATGTGGAATATATTTCCATATGTTCCATCATCTGTGCATAATAAGGATCTTTTTATTCATTTCCAGAAAATATATTTCCAAGAGTTTAACACCTTGGTCATATAATCAAAAATTGGCATGGTATAGTCATTATAATAATCATTCATGTGTAACTAGACAAGAAATGATTTTCACACATATTCAGAAGTTTTACGCTGTTGCCTTTTGCCATTTGCATTTATGTAACCTCTGACCTGAGAATTTCTGGAACCATTTGGGTTTTCTTTCGATGTATATGAATATGTAGTACGCAGGGATGCCAGTGAGAGAGATGGCAAAGCCAATCCCAGTATTAATTGGATCCGAGTATAGAGAAAAGAAGACCATGAAGAAACAGGTGAAGGAGAAAACAGCAGGGATTATAATAGGGACCTGTGAAAGAGAAAAATACAGAGAAAAAGAGATATTAAAAGTTTGGTATTCTTTGGAGTTTGGAAAAAGCAATAAACTACATGTGTCGAGACTGTATGTATAAATGTAAGTCTGTTCCTCATGAATCATATGACTTTAGAAGACTTGGAATATAGTGATTAGGCCACTTTTATGATTTTTAAGGTGCTTTTCACTTATTTCTACAGGTGCCCCACAGGGATTAATCCTGGGTCCTTTATAATTCTTCTCGAACTCTTAAATCATCGTCTACGTTCTCCTTAGTTCTTCCTTGCATACGTTTGGCTTCTATGGGATCTCGAGCTTTTAGCTACACTGCTCCTCATCTGTGAAACTTACTTCCACAGGACATTCGCAAAAGTGACTCTCTCCCTATTTTTAAATCTCGTTTGAAAACACATTAGGCAGGCATACAGGTGACATTTTATATGTATTTTCTATTGGTTGTAACCCTATTTTTTTGTTGTTGTTGTTGTTACTTTTTAATTGTTGCATGCATATTGTTTTATCTGCTTGTAAGGTGTCCTTGAGTGTCACATAAGGTGCCCATAAATAAAATGTATTATTATTATTATTATTATATCATGAATTTAATTTTCATGCTTATACCAAACCTGTTCTAGTGTGATCAGCTATACTTTTTCTTTATGACAAATTAAATACTTAGATAAGACTACAGAAAGAGAGCATTTACTTGTGCATCAAAAAATGTCAGATCCGTTTTGTTCATGGTTATTTCACAGTATATTGGACACTCAGTAATTACCAGTTGATTAATCCCAGAAAAAGGCCCCCTGGAGCAACCTAAGATTAAGTGGATAAAATAACAAAGTGACAGACTACAATTGAGATCTCAATAGCTTTCCAACACTTGGCTCACCTCTCATAACCTACGCCTTAGAATTAAATCTACTGTGTTTTCTTAACCACTAGATATTTAACCATTATATTACATTAGAGATATGAGGTAATAGGCTGCCAGCACAGAAAAGAGGGTCACCTTAAAAGGTCGTGGCATATCAGGGCGTGTGTATCGCAGGTAGATGAGGCCGACTACGGCCACCCCGATGAAAAACCAGCGTAGGAAGCTCATAAAGTTCAGCAGGCTGTAGATGTCCCCTAAGAAGAGGATCAGTATTGTGATCGGATACTGAAAGAAAGACAAGCACTTTTAGAAAGTCATAAAAAAAGGGGTGTATGCATGAAAATGACTGGTATAGTAAATTAAAAGTTATATGTTATATAAGTTACGTGAGTTAATGTTTATGCATATGTATAAGTTATTTTTATGTTTTTAATGTAATATTTTGTATTAGTACAAGTAAATATTTTTTCCTTTAAGGATCATATTACAATAATCATAAGTTATTTCATAAGCACAGATATTACTTATTTCATAAGTAATATGTTTTTGTTTATTTTGAAACTTTCAAATGTCTGTATAGACCTAGACTGCCATTATAAGTAATGTTTTTTTGTTTTTTTTTATCACTTAACATTGACACTTGAAATGCTCAATATGTGGAAAGAAAGGAAGCTGCAAACGGTTTTGTTCAGCTGAACAGGAGTTGGAGGTGACCGTTGAGTGGGACTGGTGTGCGTCTATGACTCACCAGGACAATCACAGCAGGTAATGGCGTGTGTCGGCGTATGTGAATCATAGAGAGAACTTCAGGAAGCTGACCTTCTCGAGAGGCCACATAGAACATTCTGTGAAAGGGAAACACAATGTTAAAACATTTTAAAACATCCACTGTCGAAAACCAAGACATACAATAGTCGATGTTCTGAAACTTTAAAGGATTTGAAATTGAAGACTAAAAATGTGTTAAAACCCAAAACAATGAACTGACCAACAATTGTTGGTCATTTGAAAAATAATATAAACTTAATATACTCTCATGGCAATTCTTAAAGGGTTAGTTCACCCACAAATGACAATTCTGTCATTAATTACTCACCCTCATGTCGTTCCACACCAGTAAGACCTTCGTTCACCTTCAGAACACAAATTAAGATATTTTTGATGAAATCCGAGAGGTATATGACTCGTCCATAGACAGCAATTTAACCACCACTTTCGAGGTCCAGAAAGGTACTAAAGACATTGTTAAAAGAGTTAACATGACTGCAGTGGTTAAACCTTAATTTTATGAAGTGACGAGAATACGTTTTGTGTGCAAAAGAACGCAGACTCATTATTGGCCGGCTCCTGCGTCAGCATCTCACAAATGTGTTGTGCTGCTCACGTAAACAGCATCTGAGCCGCCGTTTGGACCTAGAACCTGTAAGCGCTGAACGTAAACAGCATATGCGAATGACACAGAAGAGAAGTTGTTATTTCTGTTTTGTTTTTGCGCACAAAAAGTATTCTCATCGCTTCATAAAATTAAGTTTGAACCACTGCAGTCACATAGACTGTAACCATGAAAGTGGTGGTTAAATTGCTGTCTATGGACGAGTCATAGACCTCTCGGATTTCATTAAAAATATCTTAATTGTGTTCCGAAGATGAACGAAGGTCTTACGGGTGTGGAATGACATGAGGGTGAGTAATTAATGACAGAATTTTCATTTTTAGGGTGAACTAACCCTTTAAGTATTTTACTTTTTGGTGAATTGGTGGCTAATTCAAATGAATATGTGCAAAAATAATTAAGCTTTTTCCCTAGTTTCCCTATAACCATTATCACTCTAAGTTTGACTTTAGTAAAAGTCAGGTAATCTGAGACTCAAAACTGAGACGCACACCTTGAGATGGCAAATAGGCATCCGTTCATGGACCCAAAGCAAGACAGAGCTACAAAAATGGGAACTGCAACTGAGAAGTTTCCCATCAGCTTCTCTGCAAAAGTCTGTTGGGGAGGGAAAGATGGATGGATAGAGAGGCAAGAGATTAAAAGAGAGTGGATGGAAGTGAGAAAGAGGAACTCATTTTGTGAAACAAATAGGAAAACAACATTGATCTTCAATTTTTAGACTTGTTGGTGTTTATGAATAATCAGTGCAGTAAAAAGGCTTTATATTTTCCATAAGAGTGAGAGACGCAACGTGAAACAGGCTCTAAATGAATGCATTACAGACATCTAACAAGATGAGAAAGCTTTTAGAGTAGTCCAGAGCCTAGCTGGAGATCTCTGCGCACAGATTCTGGTGCTGTCAGTTATTTGTGAGAGATATATGATTACTCCAGCAGAGAAACAGACAGGCATGTAGAGCCACTGGCTTTATGTAATCACATTTACTTTGGGGAGGAGGAAGGTGTTGACTATTACAGTCACTACTGCAAATTGCTTAATCTTGTTTAAAAAGCTGGTATGCTTTTCTCTTCTGTCTCTCTTTCTTAAATGTTTCATTTACTGCTGCTACATAAAAAACATTGAAGTTTTGAGGTAGAAGCAGACAGGGAGTGACCCACCACAGCCACAGCATTGGAGGCTAACAGCTCTTCTGCTGACATCACGGTGTAATACGCCACATTTGTCAGTGTGTAACAGATCATTACTATCACCATGGAGATGCAGATGGCAAGAGGCACCGTCCTGGGGAATGGAAATTAACACCTAAGTCATCACTGCCGTTTGGTTTGCCATGATAGAAACAGCTGAATTAAACATCAAACCCCTCCTACAGAAATCATGTTTGTTATATCCGATCACTAACCTCTCAGGATTCTCCACCTCCTCAGTCACAAAATTCAAGTAAAACCTGTAAGAGGCCAGAAATGTATTAAAAGACTCAATGGGCATTATCGGATTTGTGTGGAAAAAGAAGGTGGGCTCACCATCCAGCATAGGCATACATTCCTGAGTAGAAGGCAAGAGGAAGCCCTGTCAAGTCTGCTGTGTTGACCTCAAATGCATTCTCAAAGTTTTTGGTCTCCCCTGCAGATGTAACCAGTGGCAAATGATTAGCATTATGGTAAACTAACACAGCCTGTTGTTCTCTGTAATTTTAGGTTTACGTCACCTCAGGGCTTCCAGTGGGGAGACCTGAGGTGACGTCAGTAGGGAGAGAGGGAGGAGAAGGCAGGAGAAGTTTTAAATCAACATACATATATAGATAAGAAAAAAGGTCTAAAAAAATTCATCAGGAGCCTAAATTAGGAAAATGAATAGGGGAAACATGCAAAAAAGTAAAGGTATGTATGCAGCTATCCTTCATCTCATTATGAGTATAATATTATGTTTTTACTGTACAGTTGTGCAGTTTTGGGAATTTATGTCATTTTTTTTATTTGCCTCAGTTTGTAATTATTTAAATATTCATTTATATGAAAAGCAACTTTTTTTAAAAGATTTTTCAATTTCATTCATGGTGATAACATGAAAATGTGCCATGGTTTATTGGAAGATTGCTGCCATCTACTGAAAAACAAACACTTTTAAAATTAAAATGACATGAATTTTCAACTACAGCCACTAGATGGCAGCAGGGGATTACTCAATAGCTCATATACCATTCACAAGTTTTTCATTACGTTTTTTTAGACATTATAGAATCCTTATTGTAACAATTTAACATTTTAGTTGTTTTTTTTTTTGTTTTGTTTTGCTTTGTTTTTAAAGGCCCACTGAAATGCCGTGAAACGTGCAGCATTATTTAATGTGTTGACGTAATTTCAACTGAAACAGGAAGACAGGGCGGGACATATCGAACAGCTCCTCCCCTTTTTAAAAAAATAGCCAATAGCGTTTTGTTTATATCAAAGCTTGGCCAGAGCTGTTGAGCTCAGTAAAACCTCGGTTTTCTTCTAATCTGTAACCGTTTCTTCTCTTAATCTCCTCCATATCACTTTAAAATATAGCATTCTGTGCAGAATTCGAATGGGTCCGATACGTTTTGTGGTCTGCGCCGACTCATGGATATGATCCACTCTGTGCTATCGTGTCTCTGGACCAGAGCAGACAATGTTCGCATGACACTAACGTGAAACCAGACTTCATTCGCCTTAATGGAAAGCATATTTACACTGTCTGAATCATTCCCTATGTCATATATAGTGCACTATGTGTCATTCACCATGTAGAAAATAGTAAATGTGTGAATAAGTGACTGATTTCAGCCACAGCTTCAGCATCTATTTATAATGTAGGGGGGCGGGACGCTTTAGATTCTAGAGTGCATTTGATTGGACAGAAGATCTGATGAGAAGCTAAAGTCTGCGGTTGATGTCATGGAAATCTGTGATCCATTTTAGCAGAAGTGAGAGACTATGTTTTGAATGCTAATGCGAATTTTGTCGTTGTTTCGGAACACATCAGCTTATTCATAACCATAAGGCTAACATATTCATACTAAAAGCTAAAAAAAAAACTCTTATTCAAGAAGCCAGAAGCATAATATAAACTTAATACCTTTGAAGAGCAGATATAATCCTGGAACAATGATAATGGCTATGGCGAGCAGCTTGCTGAACGTGAGGAAGATCTGGAGTCTGGCAGTCCAGCTTACACTCATGCTGTTTAGATACATTACCATGGCTGCAATGAAAAGGAATACACAATATCTCAAAATTAAAATGGCACACATAAACCAGACCGTAAAGATGGTATATACACACTGTAATCAAGCAGTCTGAATATATAAATATATAAATTTGCTCAAGCTTACTGATTCCGATTGCTGTGGCCAATTTAACGGCAATCTCAGGAACTCCACATGGCATGAAGATGGGCTCTAAAATATAGCGGCCAAATGCCAGAGCGATCACAGCCAAACCTGCAGGTCTTCAAGATGAGAAAATTAATTCTGAGAACTCAGTGTACTGTACTGAACATCTTGTAATCACTCATAAAACACTGTTCCAAAGTAGTAGTAATCTTTGTGATAAATCATGATTGTAATAGAACATCTTTTCTTGATTTTTTTTTTTTTTAGTCCCCTACAAAATCTGAACTGAACCTTTCTCATGAACATGTTTTGTGCTTACAGCATGAAGCTTGTTTGCTTTGAAACTACACCTACAGATGTTACTCCTGGCGGTTTTGTGATTATTACATATGAACCTAGACTAAATCCAGCCCTTGATCCTTTGCATGAGAGCTTCCACAATGGCTTGTTCATTGTCATAAGGCACTTTATCTCTGGTTTTTATTCCATGCCTACTAGAGCCCAGCAGTATTATTGAGAGATAACCCTCGTTGGGGAGAGTTTGCTTGTGTTTATTTGGGGTGTTGAAGGGATTGTGTTTGTTTATTCTGGCAGTGCCCCAAAGAACTGACAATGAAGACGGAGGATGAATGAGGATTTACTGACCTTATGGCAATCATGTCAGCCCACAATCGCACAAAAGCCATTTGCGGACCAAACGCCTCCAGAATGTACGTGTAATGGCCGCCAGACTTTTTAATGCAGGTACCCAGCTCAGCATATGATAGAGCACCTGGAAGGGACAAAAGCAACAACTAGTTAGGAAAAATTAAGGCGAATACCTTTATACTTTTGCAAAATGAGGTGACAGTGGCTGGACAAAGCCCAGTTATGAAGAGCAAGTTCAGAAAGGTGGCAAGATTTGCACAACACCTGCAAAGCAACCCTGAAGGCACATGGTTAAGTCAGTTCATTAAGACCATCTGTTCTCTCAGAGAGTGCAGTTACACAAGCTCTTTATAGTTCTATGCATTTTAACATTTTAATGAATACTCTGTTCAAATCAAAGCCCCGTTTCACTCACAGCCTTGACTTGTGAGCTTCAAAAGGTAAATGTAAAGAGAGCTCTAAGGCCCACCAGGAGAGTTCAGAATGCAGATTTGAACTCTCTCTCTGAGAGAAATTGTGGATGAATGGACAGGTTTTTTTTAATCGGCAGCTCAGCTTTTCCTCAAAGCCTGCGGGCTGCGACACACAAAAGAAAGCTGACAAGTGTGAAATGACTCCTGGCATACACATGAATAAACAAACTGTCAAACAATGCTCTTCTTATACACAAACTAATTCTTCTTTGACACACACACAAAGCCATCAACCTCCACAGTGTCAGACTGCGCTCTCCTCACCATCAAAGTGCGGCGTAAGACAATATCAGCCTCTATCGTGCACGGACACACACATTAGGCATTAGAGGGGGCCTCTTATCAGGTTCTTCACGCATAGCCTGAAATTCTTGCTTGGTGACTATCAGAAAAACCTGGTCCTTTTCAATATAGTGTTTATAGCGGAGTTTGCAAACCATTTGGGTTGATGAAAAGCCAATAATTAATTAAATCATGAAAGTATGTAATTAAAATAAATAAATAACATAAAAATAAAAGCAATTAAACTAAAACACTTACTAAAAAGATGAAATATCTGCATGCCATGTAACCATTAACCAACATCAGAGAACTGTGTATACGCAAAAATGTTACCAAATACTGCATGATTCATTCAAAGAATACTTTTTAGTTTGATGTAATAGGATCATGAGCTGTGAGTTAGTAGAATATAAACTGTACTTTGTGATTAATGGGGTTTTTTTTTAATTGTTTTAGGGAAATGACTTATCTGACTCAGAGTTGCCTAACTTGTCTAAATAATTTTGCAGTGTACACAATGAGCAACTTAAGCAAGACAGTGCTTTCCATCTGCTATTTGAAAAAATGCAGCTTTATCCACAGTGCCAAATTTTCAAATGTGATTACAATCATCCAGTTCTCCATTTTTTTTTTTTTTTTTTTCTGTCTCTGTAGCTTTAACTAGCAGCACTCTTATACTCTTATAGTCATTCAGGAAAAAAGGTGAGTTAAAGGGATAGTTCACCCAAAAATGACAATTTTGTCATCATTTACTCACCCTCATGTTGTTCCAAACCTGTACGAGTTTATTTCTTCATTTGAACACAAAAGATGATATTTTAAACAATGTTGGTAACCAGACAGTTGACGTTAGCCATTGACTTCCATAGTATTTTTTTTTTCCTACTATGGAAGTCAATGGCTATCGTCAACTGTTTGATTACCAACATTCTTTAAAATATCTTCTTTTGTGTTCAACAGAAGAAATAAACAGGTTTGGAACAATTTGAGGGTGAGTAAGTGAAATTAATTACATTTTTGGGTGAACTATCCCTTTAAGGAGAGCAAAATAAATGGCAGTAAGCAGGTGTAAGATTGCACAGACATCCTGCCCCTTAGTTCACCCAAAATATTAGAATTCTGCCATCATTTATTCACCCTCATGTCTTTTAAAATCTGTGCGACTTTCTTTTCACTGTAGAATACAAAAGGAGAAGTTTAGCGGAATGTTCAAGCTGCTGATTACAGTAAATGTGAATGTGGACCATAACAAACAAGTCAATATTTTTAGTGAATAATGGCTTAAGTTTCACTCTGTTCTTCACACAAAGCTATCAGGAGACTTGAATTTAAAGTGCCTTTTTTGTCTTTTTTGGACAGCCCCTTGTCCCAATCCACTTTCATTGTGTTGAAGAGAACAGCTGAGACCTGCTAAACATCTCCTTTGATGTCCCTTGAAAAAAATGTTTGGAATGTCATGAGACTAAAGTAAATGATGACAGAATTTTCATTTTTGAGTCAACTATCCCTTTAAGAACACATGTCAGTGAGTAAAGTGGTGTGTCCTAATGAATGACCATGACTGCGGTGCTGTTAGGTAAAAGCCACGATTTCACCACAAACAAACAGTTAAGTCAGCGTCTGTACAGTTTCCTCAGATTCTAATTAAAATGCAACTGTTGATTCTACCAGGAATTAAGAATGTCGATTTGTGCCAGATGAGTGGGTGAGATATTTAGGTCATTTGTCAAAACTGTATAATGTGTGTGGAAAAAGAATGTGAGCCCACGTGTGAGAGCATATGCACATGTTAACCCGCTCATGTTTGCGTATGTTCAGCTATGTGTTATGTGTGACACTCACCGAAAAGAGAGAGAATCCCACAGGCAATCCACACCACCAGTGACATTCCCACACTGCCCGAGTTCTTCAGAATTCCCTTCGGAGAGATGAATATTCCCGCTCCGATGATCGTCCCAATGATGATAGAGATTCCTCGGAGCAGGGTCACCTTCTTTCGCAGTTCCACCTTCTCCTCGGGGGCTCCGGCGTGGGAGTCTCCATTTGATTTGAGAGGGTCTTTCTCTCCAAAATTACTTGGAGTCAGATCCGCTTTGGGATGTGGAACTGACACAGTCCTTCTGGGCATCTTGTTCGCTCACTCACAAACACACACACATTGACTCTCTCACTCACAGTGTAGTGTGCCTTCCCTTGCCAGTGGCACATGAAAGGCCTGAGCGGAAGGTGTTCTCAAAGTAAAGCAAACTTCTGATACGCTGTGACGAGTCTAAACAAATACAATGTGAAGTGGCCTCCTCTTTTTTTTCTCCCTCACTGGCCTTTTTAGTGTCTCAAACACTCCCCTTTTCTCTCCTTTACTGTTTGTCTTCCTCTTTTCACCTTATCCTGTAATTTACTGCGTATTATTTGAGTACAAGGGTGTTTCTTGTTGTGGTTAGTATAGCCCAGAGTCATGATGCCTCAGCAGTAGTATCCGATTCTCACATTTCCTCATGTGACATGCAGATCATACAAAGGCATTCCAGCGCTCACTTTAAACACTTGCCGTTTTCTCGTGTTCTTTCAAAAGCCCAGTTTCACTGCACTTGTTATAGACGTGTTCTGATTAGCAAGTGAGCAGATGATAGGCTGATAACAAACTCCTGTTTCCAGAATTGTGGACTAAGTGTGTGATTTTTTTTTTTTTTATCATGAAACTGAATCTAGGTCAAACCACATGGCATTAGTACAAGTTACTGTACGAGTGTGTGTGTGTGTGTGTGTGTCTGTGTGTATGTGTGTGAGAGAGAGAGAGAGAGAGAGAGAGAGGTGTGTGTGTTTCCAGACAAAGCCATTTCAGTCAAGTGTGATACAGTGTTCTGTAAATAAGAATGAAGACGGAGGGAGGCTGATGTAACATTACATCAGATCAGCCACTCAGTAGATTCAGTGTCTTGAAACCATCACTTGTGATGATTTGCAACTTTTCACATCATAGCCGAATTTTATAACCTGAAATATCTCACATAAATCTATCAAAGCATTATGACTGTGCAAAAATTACAATTACTTGTGACTTCATGTAATTATTCATTTGTAATAACTTTCTTTTGTGAGTATTATGTTTCACTCTTTAAAAAGTAAAAAACTTAATGCCGCAGGAGAACTTTTTATGTTTTAAAAAGGACTTTTAAAGTTATTTAATAATGCAAAATAATGAATGTAAATTGCTGAATAAATAAATGTTTTCATAATTGTAATCATATTTTTTATTATATACATATGTTCTAAAATTTAGGGTCTGTACTTTTTTTTTTTTTCAGTGTTTTTTTTTTATAGAGCTTTCTTGTGCTCACCAAGGCTGCATTTATTTGATCAAAAATACAGTAAAACAGTAATATTTTGAGATATTACATTTTAAAATAACTGTTTTCTATTTTAATATATTTTAAATTGTGAGTTATCAGCAGCAATCACTGGTGTCTTTAGTGTCACATGATCCTTCCCTTAATGTTCAAGAAACTTTGTTATTCTTATTTTCAGTGTTGAAAAGAGTTGTGCTGTTAGTTTTGTGGAAATCATGATACAATTTTAGCGTTCACTGAATAGAAAGTTTAAAAGAACAGCATTTGTGTCTTTTCTGTCACTTTTGAACAATAAAAATAAACTGCGCTTGTGTTATGGGGACAAAATATCCCCACAAAGTTGGCAATATCCGAAATCCTTGTCTTTGTGGAGACATTTTTTGGTCCCCATGAGGAAAACAGCTTATAAATTATACAGAATGTTTTTTGAAAATGTAAAAATGCAGAAAGTTTTCTGTGATGGGTAGGTTTAGGGGTAGGGTTAAGGTGAGGGAATAGAATAGACAGTTTGTACAGTATACAAATATATGTAATGGAAAGTCCCCATAAAACACCCAAGGCCTTCTTGCAGCTCAAAGTAAAGTTGTGATACACTGTGGTACACAATGTGTAGTTATTGAGGGAGAGAGATAAACTGTGAAAGGACACCATGAAAGTAAACATATATACAGTATATTTGGACTTGTTTGCCATGGTGGAAAGAGAAAAGCAAGAATGATATTCTCAAGAAACATCTCTCCTGCATAGTCCAATAAACTATAATATGATGAAGGTGAGGAGAGATCATCATGGGACAAAAAGAGTCAACAGAGGAAATAAGAACATGTATCTGGTTTCAAATGTTTATCTGTAAGAAGAAAGATGTGCATTTCTAACAGTATTCAACAACATCCACACAGCTTGACATAAAGTTGGCAGACTAAAGGAGTCTTCCTCCACTCTGTATATGGATTTAAAGAGATAGATCAGCTCAAAATTATAATTCTGTCATTATTTACTCACACACATGACTCATGTTCTTCTGTGGAACACAAAAGAAGAATGTTAGTAACACAGGAGTTCTGGTTATCAGTGACTTCCACTAAAACCTTCCTCAAAATGTCTACATTCTACAGAAGAAAAATCATGCAGGTTTGGCATGAGAGTGAGTAAGATTTAAAACTAAAATTAAGTCATTATTCACTAAAAATCTTGACATGCAGCTGTCTTTGTCATATTTGAGACAAGCAGTGATGTCAGATTTATAAATTATTTTTTTAATCTAATCTTTTTAATAGTTCAGCTGATTGGTCTGAATAATTTGTTCTTGAATCAACTACTGATATAGTTTTTGCTGACAATAACCAGTGGCAATGGTTTTCAACTAGTGCTGCCAACTAATAAATTGCACATTTTTCTGTAATTAACCGTGATTAATCACACCTAAACATTAAAGTTTTGAATATATTTTATATCATAATAATTTCGCATTTAATCTCCAAATTTAATGTACAAATAACATAAAGACAGTGTTTTAAATATGTTTTGAGACAAACTATGTGCAAATTCATAAGTCAATACCTGAGTATTTTCTCTTTAAAGCTGCAGTGAACCAAAGACAGTCTCAAAAACGCGGTTTGAAATCTCTGGTGTTCTTTATGTCACAAACTTCCTTGAAAACAATCACTTCAACGTGCGGGCGGGCTTTAGCATATCATTAACTATGCTCTGAAGCAGGGGAGTCTCAAGAGAAGTTAGGTTATCCCGGTATATTTTTCTGTTGATATGAAAAATTGTGTATATTTAGCAATATAGCGGGTACATTATGTATATGATGATTATTATTATGTTATGATGAGCTATATGCCTTTCTAAGTTGTTCAAAGCATCTAAGGATACTGATTTTTAGAACGCAGACTGAGATGGCGAACGGGACCATGGTTTGTAACATTAGCAACACATTATTAGCTGTTTGATAACCCAGTCAGGCAAAAGGCTAATCATATTAATAGAGAATGTGAAGCTGCATTACGCCGTTTTGCATGCTGGGGCGGCGCCTCCATCTTAGAACGCAGTCCCTGTACAGTCCCTTTTGTTTTGTTTTTGCCTTTAATCCTTAAAGTTATTCCGTCAAGAGCAGTGATTGATCTTCTCTTTGTATTTCGTTCTTTAGCATTAATACCAGACAGCAGCAGGTTTATTAGGCTGCTGTCACTTTAAGACCTGCCACACATGATGCGAATCTGACACACATCTCATTTTCTCACAACTCTTTACGTTCATGACTTTTACGTTCACTATGTTTACAACTTTATTTAACTAATTTAAGACTGTGCTTATGAGGATACTCGACAAAACAAGCATTTTAGCATAATTTTGTGTGTTTTTGTCTGTTGAAGAGTGAAAGAGAACTCAATGCTGTACTGGCACCCTGTTTTAATCATCTTTCTATGTGTGTGTCACACAGACAGGAGATTCTGGGTTGGAGATTCACACCAGTACCGCACTGAGTTCTCTTTTGTTTCTTTTCGCACTTCAATGATTTAAAAGCATTTGCTTGAATAATAGCGTATTATATAATGTAATGCTAGCCAAAGGATGATGGAAAAAAACGAATGCTGCATTAATCGTGTTAAATATTTTTACGCGTTAAACTAAAAAAAAATGAATCACAAAATTAACACGTTAATTTTGACATGCTTACTAGAGAGGAAAATGATAACCTAAATTTCAATCTGTTCATCACACAAAGCTATTATATGACTTTACAAGACTTTGAATATTGTGCAGATGTGGTATGGATCACTTATGATATTTTTAGCGTTTATTTTGTCATTTTGATGCGTGACAGCCTAAATAATGACAGAATTTTCATTTGTGGCTGAACAAACTCTTTAAACTCCTTTTCTCCTTCCATTCAAGTTTCTTTATGGAGTATATTACAAGTATTAGTGCAGAAAAGCCATCTTAACCTCCTAAGAAAAGTAAGCCAGAAGATACAGTCCACATATTAAGGTATCCTCTATCTGTCAGGGATTGTGTACTTCAGGCTGGCCTCAGGGAAGAAGCGTGAAGGAGATTAAGTGGTCGTCTCTATGTAGAATCATTCAGAAATGAGAGGGAGAAATAAGTGAGGGATCAAACCCATCCTCTCCACCAGAACAGGGAAATCTCCCTATATAAAGGAGACCCCAGGCATATATCCAAATCTCTCTTTCTCTGTGTGTATATGTGTGTGCTGTATGTCAGGCTGTGTTTTCAGCTTGAGCAGTGAGGCCTAAGGGAAGCCTGTGGGAAAGTTAACACCTTGCTTTTTGACTCATCCATTCTACCAAAAGCTATGACCAGGCTCACTTAACCGAACTTAATGATCAGGAACATTCACAGATCCATTCCAACAAGAATGGAGTTCAGTAACTTTGTCAAAGTTGTCGCTGTGTGAAGCAGTTTGCTGATAGGATTCACCAAAACTTCAGGGCCCTTGGCTGCTTCTAAAAAAAAAAATTAAAAAAAACTTTTAAAACAATTTACAATTTAATCAGCAGGAACACCTGTGTGTTCATTTGCTTTTTAGAGTTAAAGTTAGAGTATACTTTATTGTCTTTTTCAATTAGCAGTTAAGATTTTTCACTTTTTAGTTAAGATTTTTGAGTTAGCAGTTAGGTTTTTTTTATGGATCCTATACATTTGTGTTTGGAAGCCAGTGGCTCCCTTTTTTCAGTCTGGTATCTCAGAAAGCCTTTAGTTATATTTTGGACCCAGGCCATTGGACTAAATCAAAATGGAGGCCTATAGCACTTTTATGTGTTCACTAGTCACTGCTAGATATTGATCTTATACCGTCTGCTTGCCAGACCACTTTGTTCACATCTGTGCTTCCTTCCCAAGGTCTATAGCCCTGCAGGTTGTGTGGAGGGACCTGTTCATTGACCGAGGGTCTCGAGCTGCTGTGATATAAACATACTTCCTTTGCTTTCACTTGCTGTTGTAATCCAGTCCTCAGTATAACATAGCAATACATAGACTACCTTTTAAAAACATGCTCCCATCGCCCACATAAGGTCAGTCAGGATTGTAAAGGCTGTAAACTGTGAATAAACTCAACCGTTTGATTGAAAAGTTCCTTCATTTCCCAAATGGATTAAGACTAACTGGCACAGGATGTGCTCTATCCATCTGACTGATGAAATTTGATGTAAAAAATTATGTTCCACTCATGTTGTTAGTATAAACTGAACTGCATATGAAACTAGTTTCATTTCAATCCCTCCAAGGTGACTGTGACTGCATTTTGCGCATAAACCGATTACAACTTTCAACCTCAATACGTCTGCGGTCCAATCCATCTGTGACTTTCTTGGGAATTCGTACCCCTGCCAATATCTCCTTATACATGAGGAAATAGAGAGAGATTGATGAGATGCAAATGAACGTTATTTCCTCCATGGAAATAAAACAGACAACATTTATCTACAGTCGGCTAGATGTGTTTATGAATAATCAGTGCAGTGGAAAGGCTTTAAATTTTCCGTAAGAGTGAGCTTGTAAAGAGGCGCGCAAAATAAAACAGGCTATAAATGAATGCATTACAGACGTCTAACGAGATGAGAAAGCTTTTAGAGTATTTCAGAGCCTAGCAGGAGATCTCTGTGTGCAGATTCTGTCAGTTATTTGTGAGAGATATATGATTACTCCAGCAGAGAAACAGACAGGCATTTAGCGCTACTGGCTTTATGTAATCACATTTACTTTGGGAAGGAGGAAGGTGTTCACTGTTTTGATGAGGATGGAGCACAAATTTCTTCTGAATCTACTGTTCTGTCACATAAATGAACATATAGTACTTTCCAATGTAGTCTGTTATAGTCCTGGTTATTGTTTTCAATATAAAAAAGTGCCATTTCCCTGTTTGAATTAACCACAGGAGACATCAGGTGATTGTCATGCAGGCTACTGACAGAATGCATTTTGATCTTGTACTGAATGGTTTCAGGAACAACCTAGCCACCTCATTTTACTACAGGATTTCTGTGCATTGTGTTTGTGGTGTAATAAGAAATGCATAATAGAATGACAGAAGATACTGATGTGGATGACAGGGTGGCAGCTGGGTAAGGGAGATTACATTCGTATACCTGTGCAATGCTATACATGCGATTGCATGATTTTCCACCGTACAGTTTGGTAGGTTGTCAAAAACGTCCTCTGACTTTGACTGATTTGACAATACATGTCAGTAATTTACGTACTTACAGCTGTGCATGAAATATGAGCAAGGCAGAAGGTAACCATTTATGAAAGATCCAGTGAATGATGATCAATGGTCTGTTTGGTGTTTCCACATTGGAGCGTGAATCTCAGTCATAAACCTGGCCCGATTTCCACATAAGCTTTTTTTTTTTTTTTCAGAAATTATATTGATTGTGATTTTTCTCTCCAAGAAAATGATTGATTGTGGTTTCGTCTATCGTTGCAATGAGATCTGAGAGTGTGTGCAGGGGAAACAAACTTTAAACTTCTCTTTATGACTAAAACTCAGTGCAGAGATCTGAAAATAATGCTTCAGTTCTTTTTTTCACTCACTTTCAACTCTCGCTTTGCCTTTGCAAGCAAGATTTTCATGCATCATGGAAATAAAAAATAGCATCACTTTTCATAACAGAGATTGGTGTTTCACTGACATGAACGCTGAAGGCAATTTAATTGCAAATATTGTGTTAAATGCAATGAGATGGTCTTCAGTTTAATTTTTAAAAACAGATTTTGAATTTGAAAGGTGATTTAAAGGATTAGTTCACTATAAAATGAAAATTACCCCAAGATTTACTCAACATCAAGCCATCCTAGGTGTACATGACTTTCTTCTTTCAGATGAACACAATTGGAGTTATATTAATAAATATCCTCATACATCCAAGCTTTATAATGGAAGTGAACATGACCAACGAGTATGAAGCGCAGAAAGTGCATCCATCCATCATAAATGTACTCCACATGGCTCCGGGAGGTTAATAAAGGCCTTCTGAAGCAAAGCAATGTGTTTGTAAGAAAAATATCCATATTTAACAAGTTATAAAGTAAAATATCTAGCTTCTGCCAGAGCACCTTCTGTATTCAACTTATGAAAAAGTTGAATACAGAAGGCGTAGGACGTAAGCATTTTGAACTGTGAGAGGCATTACACTTTCTCTTCTAAAACTGCTATTAATATAACTCTGATTGTGTTCATCAGAAAGAAGAAAGTCATATACACCTAGGATGGCTTGAGGGTGAGTAAATATTGGGGTAATTTTCATTTTAAAGTGAACTAATCCTTTAAGTGACTTTGAACGTGGCATGGTTGTTGGTGCCAGATGGACTGGTCTGAGTTTTTCAGAAACCGCTGAACTACCAGGATTTTCACGTTCAACCATCCCTAGTGTTTTCAGAGAATGGTCCGAAAAAAGTGAGTGGCAGTTCTATGGGTGAAAATGCCTTGTTGATGCCAGAGGTCAGAGGAGAATGGCCTAACTGGTTCGAGCTGATAGAAAGGCAACAGTAACTCAAATAACCACTCTTTACAACCGAGGTCTGCAGAAGAGCATCTCTGAATGTCAAACCTTGAAGCAGATGGGGCTACAGCAGCAGAAAACTGCACCAGTGCCACTCCTGTCAGCTAAGAACAGAAAACTGAGGCTACAATTCACACAGGCTCACCAAAATTGGACAACTGAAAATTGGAAAAATGTCTGAACTGATGAGTCTCAATTTCTGCTGCGACATTCAGATGGTAGGGTAAGAATTTGGCGTAAACTACATGAAAGCTTAAATGGTTCAGGTTGGTGGTGGTGGTGGTGTAATGGTGTGATGGGATAATTTCTTGGCACCCTTTGGGCCCCTTAGTACCAATTGAGCATTGTTTAAATGCCACAGCCTACCTGAGTATTGTTACTGACCATGTCCATCCCTTTATGTCCACAGTGTACCCATCTTCTGATGGCTACATCCAGCAGGATAATGTACCATGTCATAAAGCTCAAATTATCATCTCAAACTGGTTTCTTAAACATGATGAGTTCACTATACTTAAATGGCATCCACAGTCACCAGATGTCAATCCAACAGAGCACCTTTGGGATGGGGTGGAACGAGAGATTCGCATCATGGATGTGCAGCCAGTAAAATCTGCAGCAACTACGTGATGCTATCGTATCATGTCAATATGGACCAAAATCTCTGAGGAATGTTTTCAGCACCTTGTTGAATCTATGCCACAAAGAATATATTATATCTATATATAATTATTATATCTATAATTAGAAATGATCCTTATAATTATAAGGATCATATGGCACTGAAGACTGCAGTAATGGCAGCTTAATTTGTGTCTTGATATTTTGTGCCGTGCACCTTTTTTTCTGCACCGTGGCTGTTTTGTAGATTGTATACACACAAAAAATTATCCATATTTTCATATTTTTGCCTGTTTCCCATTCATTTCCAATAGCGGTCATATTTGACTGCGAACTATTTTTTTATGTCCATTTAGCTTTCGCGAATCAAGTCCATGATTTAAAGTCCATAACATTCCGATGTAGCAATTTTTAAAATTTTCATTTTAAGCACATTTTTGTTACATTTACATGACAATTTTAATACTGTGTAGGGTCACAGGTTACTGTGCAGTCTAATGTAAAGTTTGTGTCATGACACCTGTTGCATTACCAGATGCATGCATATTTTTTGGCATAGACATTTCTTTTTGAATGTAATGAAGGTTTTATTTTATTTATTTATTTATTTTCCCCAGAGCAAGCTATTGTAATTGAATTGTGTTATGAAGCAAGGGACAGCTGTTGACTTTTGGCATGGCGTGTCAGCCTGCTATAGCTGCATTATCAGGAAGAGGTCAGGGAGGTCTCTGTTAATTTAACACTGCTCTGCCTCAGAGCCGAGAGCCATTAACCCCACAGAGCCATGCAGTAACATCACAAATGCACTGAAGATTTCAGGCTGTAGGTCTTTATCTTTAGATTGCGAGCACACCATGGCATACCTCACAGTAAAAAATGAGGCTGACTGGGTCTTTCAAGCAGGATTTAGGTCTAGTGATAAATAATACAAAGACATGCAAGCATTAACGTTTCAAGGGTTAATTATGTACCAGTAATGTAGCCTTAATTGCTGGTTTTTAGTCCCTGGTGGGTGTACCATTCACTGCTGTTTCTGCCACTCTTTCTCACTGCAGGTGAGCTCTAATCCTGTCTAGTTTCATGTTAAGAGCTGATTAAATCATTAAAATCTCTTTTAAAACATGCTCTTTCTTATTGCAAATGGAAGATGTTAAGTCTTTTGAACTGCACCATTTATATGTATTTGCATGGTAAGAAATTAAATTCTATAAGAGCTTTATAAGAATGTTATTATCACTACTATACTCACTCAAAGAAAAACAACAAAACCTTTTTTACGCCAAGGCCCACCTCCTCTCCGAATCAATATGGATTGATACCCCCCCTCTCCCTTTTTTTTAATTCACAAAAACATACTTTGCAGACATTCTTTACAACTTAAAAGTACTTACTCTGCTCAGTAATACAGTAACTTAAATAAGCACAAGTCAACCTGCCATACCAAATAAGACCACAGGGAGATACCAAAGGACTGAATTTAAAAACTATGCGGATCCATTCAAAATTATTGACATATAACACCACTTATGCTCTCAAACTTCTCCAAAACACGCTTGTGCGGCGAGTATCCGTTATAAAACACTCACAGTACATTAATTACTTTAACTACGCGAATATATTGAACTGTGTTCATGCAGAAATACGTTGTTATAGCGATCAGTGAGTCGAGAGCGCACATGCACGGTTTGTTTGCGCATCAATAATTGCGGACTCGCGCATGCTTTGTGTACTACGGAAGCCTTAAACGGCCATGGATTATTATTTTTTTCTATCTTGTTTTAACTTGATCACGGCTTATTTTCTCGTGATCTCGAGATAACAAAAGTTGTTTTGTCGTGATCACGACTTAATTTTCTCGTGATCTCGAGATAACAAAAGTTGTTTTCTCGTGATCACGACTTAATCTCTGCTCTAAATTACACAAATGTGCCAACAGGTGTCAGTATATTACTAAATTTAACTGATGATGTGCGGTAAAAATCCACTTTACTGTATTAGTTCATATTGGCCCAGATTGTACGAGTTTCGGACAGAGAGAGTCTTCGTGATCGCTTTATTTTGTGCAGTATTGTCTGCTTTAAGTACTTAACTTAACTGTTAAATGCTTGAATATGATTATTTTGCTTGAAAGTGTATCTGTTGTCGTTCTGACTAGTGCATGACTCACCACAGTTTCACGACCGCAATAGTTCGGTGTGATACTAAACTTACTGCTTATTACAACAATTTTGATGTCACTGTATAGTATTCTGTTTGCACCTTATTGTGTATCTTTAAGATGCCATTTTAATCATCGCAGTTTCAGTGTTCGTTTCACTCAATGTATATTGATAAGAAATATGATTTATAGCCTATGTCATTTAATTCAGTGATAGTGTGTAACCTATTGTATTTTCTACATTTCTTTGTTGGAAACAACACACATAGCCTACATAAACACTCTTCTCAAACAGCATCCCAAGATTGTTTTAGCCTATATCAACTGGATTAAAGTTTTGTTTTTTGGAAATCTGGAGTATTGCATCTCCTTTTATTGGAAGCTGGAGGAAGACAGTTTAATGATAGCACAGCCTATCCTACATGACGAATAAAAATAACAAACACATTATGTAATATAATTTTATTTCAAACGAATGAGGAAAATAAAGTGGGTTTAATCTAATAATTTATAGAATTATAGAATAATCTGGCATATTTCTGAAGGTATACTCTGGCAGCGCTTGAGATGTTGAATGCTCTGTTGATCATTAAACATGTTAATTACACAAATAAAATGTTTAGCGTACATTTATTGAACCGTGACTGATTAGCCTATATGTATTTATTTATTGTAAACTTTATTATTAAGTGAAGTAAACATTTTGCTGAAATATCCACAAGATATAAGAGCGCATGATTTATCCGTCGATCAGATGCGCGTGAAAGTTGTGTTCGTTACTATAGCAACAGTAGAATCCGGGTACAGTGTGTTTCAGAATCAATCACTGTAAAAAGAACTTTTATGTCGAGATGAGAGAAAACAACTTTTGTTATCTCGAGATCACGAGA
This sequence comes from Ctenopharyngodon idella, assembly GCF_019924925.1. Taxonomy (NCBI): domain Eukaryota; kingdom Metazoa; phylum Chordata; class Actinopteri; order Cypriniformes; family Xenocyprididae; genus Ctenopharyngodon; species Ctenopharyngodon idella. Next base: position 13,315,275 of record NC_067233.1, on the reverse strand, counting down.
AAATTAAGTCGTGATCACGACAAAACAACTTTTGTTATCTCGAGATCACGAGAAAATTAAGTCGTGATCACGACAAAACAACTTTTGTTATCTCGAGATCACGACAAAACAAGATAGAAAAAAATAATAATCCATGGCCGTTTAGGGCTTCCGTAGTGTACGACTCCTGTATGTGACTGTAATTGTCTTTACCTTCATTACAATCGTCATCCATCAAAACCTGAATCACTGAATTGCGACACAGGTTTTCTTTTTCCAACTGAGAGAGTTTGTGTTTTGAGCCAGCGTTCAGTCTGTATTTCACAGCAGCACGATGAGAAACGGCCTGGGCTGAACCGAAACAATCACAGAATACGTATGAGAGAGGTGGTGCCTTGTTTTAAATGTATTTTTAATTAATTTAATTTAATTTATTAAATGTAACGTATTAATAATTAAATTAATTAATTATATTAATATATTTGAATGAATTTTAATTTATCTCGCGGCCCACTTGGAGGATCACTGAGGCCCCCTAGTGGGCCGCGGCCCACAGGTTGGGAACCACTGATGTAGGCTAACATAAGCCTATAATATAGATTAAAGGGTTAGTTCAACCAAAAAATTTCTGTCATTAATTACTCACCCTCATGTCATTCCAAACTGTAAAACCTTCGTTTATGTTTGGAACTCAAATTAAGATATTTTTGATGAAATCCAAGAGGTCTCTGAACCACACATAGGCAGATTCTCTTCCCTGTGTCAGTCTCCTACTCTGTTCTACATCAGAACGCTGCCTCAGTATTGGCTGACGCTGTATATGTGAACACCACGACACATGCGTGTGTTCCAAAGATAAACGAAGGTCTTACACGTGTGGAACGACATGAGGGTGAGTACTTAATGACAGAAATTTCATTTTTGGGTGAACTAACCCTTTAATATAGCTAATAATTTGTAATAATTCTAATAATTCCACACTTTTTGTCATTATTAATTCAAAATGCAATATTAATTTATTGATATTATTTTTTGATAATTTCCCCTCCTGGTCAAAAATGAGTATAGTTGGCTTTTAACTAACTTTTTTGAGAAAAGATTTGAGCTTATGATTTATTTGTTCCAGTGTAATCACAGGGATTGAATCAGTAATGACAAAATGAAAAAGAAAAAAAAAAAAAATTGATATATGTTTACCAGAGGTCAATGGTTAATCATAGTTTTAAAATTATAATACTATAATTGGGGTAATTTTGAAGTTGTAGCCATAAATCTAAAAATTAATAGGTGGTTGAAGCTGATTGCCTCATAGGCAGCACTCTGACATGTATCACATTTGCGCTTCAGGCGAGCCGAGTTCAAGTCATGGCTTGTGGTCCCTTCTCAATCCCACCCACCTCTCTCTCCCACTTCCTGACAATTCTTTATTCTATACTGTTCCAATAAAGGTGAAAACAGGAAAAATATACATTTAAAATTAAATTAAATAGGCAAAAATGATAGAATTAAATATATATATATATATATATATATATATATATATATATATATATTTAATTGTTTGTTTATTATTTATTTTGTGTGTGTGCGTGTGTGTACGGTACATACCCCTGTTAAAACAGCTAGTTTTTGTGATGTGAAGGTTAAAACAAAAATAAATAATATCAGAACTTTTGCACATTTAATGTAAAACTCACAAACTATGCACTGAAAACCAAAGTAGCACATTTCAGATTTTAACATATGTTGTGTAAATGAATGGCCAAAACACATAAAAAGTTTTCCATTTTTAGTTGAAAACGGTGTAAACAGCCTCTTAGTCTGTTTGGATAGGAGTCTATCAGCTTGGCACATCTTGATTTTGGGAATTTTCCAACTCTTTTTTGCAAAAACGTTCTAGATCTGTTAAAGGCACAATATGTAATTTTTCGCTGCTAGAGATCGTTCATTCAAAACAAAGCCATAGCTTGATGATGCCTTGATTTCGCGGAATCTTGGGAGGGGTTGTCTTCACGTCTACAGCCGGTGGAAAAGAATCCGACAACGCTCGGGCAGAAATCATGTTCATGGATGAGCTAATGTATTAACGATTTATTATATAACATTACTGTAGTATGAAGCAGGGCGTGGCTGGAGGCCGCTGGAGCGATTGCTAATGAGAGACAAGAGTGACACACGGCTCGAGAGCAGTGGAGCTTTTATTATACCGCAGACGACCACTTCCGGTCATGTGTATGTGGGGTAACGCAGTGCTATTTTATCATATTAGATACATTTGTGTGTTGAAAGTTGTTATAATGCTACTCTGTGTGTTCACTCTGTGGCAACTATGAGACACTTAATGCTCACTGAAGTAAGCTAGATCGATATTAGGCATGGTAAAACATGGTACTAACGGTAAATCAAGAAAATGAGATTTAAACAATAAGACTTACTGTGTTGAGCTATATAACAATTAGTTTTCTGTCGACGAATGTATCCAAATAGCTCACCTGTCTAATAAAAACACATAGGCCTGGTTTCACAGACAGGGCTTAGACTAAGCCAGGATTAGGCCTTAGTTCAATTAGGGTATTTAAGTAGCTTTTATAAACATACCCTAGAAAAAAACATTACTGGTGTGCATCTTGAGACAAAACAATGGCTCTGACATATTTTAAGATATGTCAGTGCAAGTTTCTTTCAGTTAAAAAAGCTCAAACATGCATTTTAGTCTGGGACTAGCTTAAGCCTCGTCTGTTAAACCGTCATTGATGTATGATGTCATTGATAGGTAACGCATGGATGGTCCGTGTCCTGGTTAAATTGCTTATTTCTCTGGATTTAAACATTCTTGGAAACATTTGGGATAATGTAAGTACACAATTCAACAAAATATATAACATTATTCTAGTGGTTTTTGGATATTTTAATCCAAACATCTTACATATTGTGCCTTTAAATTACAAGGGCATTTCCTGCCCACAGTCCTCTTTAAGTCTCAACACAGTTTTTTTTATAGGATTGAGCTCTGGACTCTGGCTGGGCCATTCCAAAGCATTAATCTTTCTTTACTGAAGTCATTCTTTTGTTGATTTAGATGTGTTTTAGATTATTGTCATGCTGAAAGGTAAAAGTTTTGAGCTTTTTCAGCTTTCTAACAGACACCAGAAGTTGTCAAAATTTACTGGTACTTGGAGATATTCATGATTTCCTCCACCTTTACTAATGCCCCATTTTCTGCTGAAGAAAAGCAACCCCAAATATTGATGCCACCATCATCTTGCTTCACCATGGTCTTCTTTTGATGATGTGCTGTTGTTTTTGTACGAAACAATTTGGGGCACAAAGTTTAATTTTAGACGAATTTTAGAAGATTGCATATATGTTTTTGGAATGTTTAGCTGGACTTGGAATTATTATTATTATTATTATTATTATTATTATACTTTTTCACAGCCCAGACAGATGGAGAACATAAGAGATAGTTGTCACATGTAGGGAGCAACCAGTACTTGCCAGAATGAGCTGCTTCTCTTTTAATGTTGCTGTAGGAGGCCTTTTGACAACCTCCCTGACCAGTTTTCTTCTCATCAGTTTTGGAGGGACTCACTGTTCTTGTTAATGTAGTGTTGTTCCATACTTTGTTGTTTATGAATGTCTTCACACTGTGTTCCATGTTATATATGCAATGTCATAGTAATCTTTTTGTTGCCCTCATCTTACCAATACCTTTCAACATTGATCCTGTTGAATCCTGTTGATGCTTTGTTCATTTGCTTCTTTGTGGCACATGTCGTAGCACGCCACCAAGAAGATGTCGAAAAAAAAATGAAATGGGAATATAAGATTTATTTAGAGTTAATCAGAGTCACTTCAGGTGAAGATAGGTGTGTATTTCAAATGAGCTTAATTGGATAATTCTGAACACAGCCACATGCCCAATTATAAAAGTGTGTGCACACTTACTGTAGTTAGGTTATTTTAAGTTTTTATTTTTATCTTTTTTTCTCTGATATACATCACTTTGGTTTCAGTGGCATTGCATAGGCTGTAATTTTTACATTTAAATGTATAAAAGTTCTGTTAAAATGTATCTTTGTTTTATTTTTACATCACAAAAAATAGCTGTTTTAGCAGAGTTGTGTAGACTTTTCATATCCACTGTATTGTAAAAATGTAAAAAAAAATTACAATGAGATTTACTTTTCATGCTAGGTTAATTTTTATGGATAATAGTTCATCAAACTTACAGAGTTTTTAATTTAAAAAAACAACAAAAAAAAAACATTAAATCTGCCTACTTGTGCATGACATACACAAACCTTTGTTGTGCTCTTCTCCTGCTGTGGTTCTAAAGTGTGCAGGAAAACAAAGGTCACGACTGTAATTACACACTCACTCTTCTTTGCAAGTTTCCTGTGACACCTCATTTCAGAAAAGAGGGAAAATCAAAGCGACCTGAGGGGGTCAATCAACAGAATCTGTCCTAATTTCCAGCAAAATGATCCTTGAGCGTTTTAGCTTCCTAATCCTAAACGTGATTCTTACAGAAAGCAAAGGAATGGGGCGAGGAACGTCTGGAGATGAGTATGCAGCTCACATAATGCCATTACCCGCCCCAGAGTGAGAGAGAGGAAAGCCACAGCTCTAGTCTAATCCACCCCAAACCTGACAGACAACATCGCCTGATTCCACTTTAATTGAAGACATTTTATTAGATTTCTTTCTCTTCACGTCTCCCCCATTGTTTCATATGTTGGGAATAAAAGCAGAGGCTTATAGCAGTTGCTCTCTCATTTTCTCAGCTGTACCAATCTAGCAGCCGCTACGTATTAAAGGAGTCATGGGAAAAAATGAAAGATGGAGGGGGGAATGAAAGAAAAAAATGAAATATTAAGGGCTTGTAGTGAAGCTAGGTGGATGAGATCCTGATCAGACCTGTTATCCTTGCTTTATAGATATAAGCAAATAAGGGAATAATTGGTCTGTTTATTTATCAGAGCAAAGTGCTTGTTAGTATGAGTGCAGCACAGCATCATCCTGGGAACTTTCAGAGGACCGGGCTGCTCTTACACAGATGTGTCGGCATGAATTAGGATGCTTGGTGTTAACACATTCATTGTGCATTCCTTTTTGACTTGAATACTAATCAGGCCTGTCTGGTTGACATGCAAACATAACAAGCAAAAACAAATGACTGCCCAAAGTTGTTATTTAAGCAATATCACACGAGCAAAGAGGGCTGTTGTTCTGAATATCAACAAGACCTGAACTAACTACTGTATAAAAGGTGTTTTACACAGCCAAATTAAAGGGACAGTTCACCAAAAAAAATAAAATTGCTTTTTTTTTTTTTTTACATTTTAAGAGTATACACTTAAAACTACAGGGTTTTTCACAGCAATGCCATAGAAGAACCATTTTTGGTTTCCCAAAGAACTTTCAGTGAAAAGTTCTTAAAAGAACCTATTCTTTTTTCTTAGGCCCAGTTTACACTATGCGTTTTTGTTATAAAATGCCGTTTTAAAATTAAAACGATGCTCATCTACACTGACGCTTCCACAGCGTTTCAGAAACAATCTCCATTTACACTACACGACCAAAAACGCATGTCACATGACCATTCATGCACACTAGGCATGCGTGTACAAGTGTAAACAGTTGCCTCTTGTGCATATAAACTATATTGCCAAAAGTATTGGGACACCCCTCCAAATCATTGAATTCGGCATTCCAATCACTTCCATGGCCACAGGTGTATAAAATCAAGCACCTAGAAATGCAGACTGCTTCTACAAACATTTGTGAAAGAATGGGTCGCTCTCAGGAGCTCAGTGAATTCAAGCATGGTACCGTGATAGGTAGCCACCTGTGCAATAAGTCCATTCGTGAAATTTCCTCACTACTACATATTCCACGGTCAACTGTTAGTGGTATCATAACAAAGTGGAAGCAATTGGGAACAACAGCAACTCAGCCACGAAGTGGTAGGCCATGTAAAATCACAGAGCGGGGTCAGCGCATGCTGAGGCACACAGTGTGCAGAAGTCGGCAACTTTCTGCAGAGTCAATAGCTAAAGACCTCCAAACTTCATGTGTCCTTCAGATTAGCTCAAGAACAGTGCATAGAGAGCTTCATGGAATGGGTTTCCATGGCCGAGCAGCTGCATCCAAGCCTTACATTACCAAGTGCAATGGAAAGCGTCGGATGCAGTGGTGGAAAGCACGCCGCCACTGGACTCTAGAGCAGTGGAGACGTGTTCTCTGGAGTTACGAATCACGCTTCTCTGTCTGGCAATCCGATGGACGAGTCTGGGTTTGGCAGTTGCCAGGAGGACGGTACTTGCCTGACTGCATTGTGCCAAGGGTAAAGTTTGTTGGAGGGGGGATTATGGTGTGGGGTTGTTTTTCAGGGGTTGAGCTTGGCCCTTTAGTTCCAGTGAAAGGAACTCTTAATGCTTCAGCATGCCCAGACATTTTGGACAATTTCATGCTCCCAGCTTTGTGGGAACAGTTTGGGGATGGCCCCTTCCTGTTACAACAAGACTGCGCACCAGTGCACAAAGCAAGGTCCATAAAGACATGGATGAGTGAGTTTGGTGTGGAGGAACTTGACTGGCCTGCACAGAGTCCTGACCTCAACCCAATAGAACACCTTTGGGATGAATTAGAGCGGAGACTGCGAGCCAGGCCTTCTTGCCAACATCACTGCCTGACCTCACAAATGTGCTTCTAGAAGAATGGTCAAAAATTCCCATAAACACACTCCTAAACCGTGTGGAAAGCCTTCCCACAAGAGTTTAAGCTGTTATAGCTGCAAAGGGTGGGCCAACTCCATATTAAACCCTACGGATTAAGAATGGGATGTCATTAAAGTTCATGTGCACATAAAGGCAGGCGTCCCAAAACTTTTGTCAATATAATGTAGGTAGCTGCAGTATTAAAAAAATCCAGTTTAACTGCACAATGGCTGCTAAAAATTACAACAAAGCCAGCAAAGATTGCAGTTCAGTCTCCATGTTATTGTTTACACGGTCGTCAAGGATACACAGAGCGAACGTGAGCAGGCACACCATCGTTTTCAAAAGTCTCTGTTTTGGTCCATTTACACTGAAACACAACCCCAGCGTTTTCAAACTAAAACGGGCTCTGCAGCGTTTTCGAAAGTCTCCATTTTCGAGGGTCGAAAACACCAGAATAGTGTAAACGACAGGTGTAACCATAGCAAAAGTTATGCTTTTTAAAATGAAAATGCACTAGCCTAAACAGGGCCTTAGTGGAAAAAGATTCTTTAGATTATTAAATTGTTCTGCACTATCAAGAACCTTTTGTGCAATGGAAAGGTTCTATGAATGATAAATGTTCTTCATGGAACCATCCATGCTAATAAAGAGCTTTAATTTTTAAAAGTTTATATGTCCTGACTGCTTGCTGAACACTTGGTGGCCCAGGCATTCTACTTCAGGTTGAACTCTTTTGTTTTATAGAAGAGTTTTATGTCTTTCAGTGTGGGGAGAGTTTGGCAGGAAGTTAGGTGCCAGTGTGAGTTTGAAGTGAATTACTGTGACAGAGGGAGTAAAAGAAAGTCAGAAAGAATGTGAGATTTTTAAAGTTAAGTGACAATTCTACTCGATTAAACTTCATAGGAATTGGCATGGCACAGAAAAATAATGAGGATGACTTGGAGAGAACATCATTAGACACGAGTGGTACACAGTTGTCAGATTGGGAGACTTGGTTGATGTGAGGAAGGGCCAGATAAAGGACTTTTCCTCTGCTGTCAGATAATCAAGAAAACTCTGACCAACTTTTTTTCAGAGGGCACATTTTACCTGGTGTTGTCCAAATTCTTATTTTATTTGTAATGTGTAATTTGTATTTCTTTTTGACATTGATGTCAGGCAATTTTTTATTAGACTTTCTGGAGTTCTTCACGGAAGTGTGGATGAAGCAAGGGCTGTAAATTTGCATACTTCGTGAATTTCCATACTTTGAGAGTCTACCAGAAATTATTTGCATTATAATGTGGGATGCACTAATTATGATCTGGCATACTATATAGGAGGATATTATGCAAATTGGCATTAACCCATGCATACTAACATAAGCTTGCTAATCACAATTCTCAGGTATACAAACATTTATTCATGATTAATCATAACTAGTTATCATGATCATAATCATATACTGATACTGGTAGCGCCAGTCCAAAAAATATCAGCATATTATGATGCATTCACGCCATGTCATAATTACTGTAATGTACTGTTCACATCCTTGTAAATCTCGTAATTGCAACTTGTAAGCTGGGAACTTGTAAGAGCTCCTACTTGTACCATGTGACCACTGTACTACCTGACCGCAGCAGATTCATTTAGCCATTGATAGTGTTGCCAAAGAAACACATAATTCCTAGACTGAGGACGTGAACAGCTCCGAGTGAGAACGTCACGTGTTGTCCCCACAAGGATAGTAAAATAGTAAAACCTGAGATCACCTACATTGTGGGGACCAGCTAGCAGTCCTCTAATGGATTAATAAACATACTAAATGATTTTTTTTTTTTTTTTTTTTTTTGAAAATGTAAAAATGGCGAAAGTTTTCTGTGATGGGTAGGTTTAGGGGTAGGGTTAGTGTAGGGGGATAGTATATACAGTTTGTACAGTATAAAAACCATTACGTCTATAGAGAGTCCCTACAAGGATAGTGAACCAGACGTGTGTGTGTGTGTGTGTGTGTGTGTGTGTGTGTGTGTGTGTGTGTGTTTGTAAGAGTTTAGGGAAGCAGAAAGTGTGTGGGCTGAATGGACAGTTGTTCTGTCTGTTCTCTCAGACATTGTGTCTGTATTAAAGCCACTGGGCTTTGTCTTTCTCGAGCTTCATTACACTCCTAAACACACATATTGAATACAGGGGTGCCAATGCAGAAAATCTCAATGTTTTCTGTGTGAGCCAGGGTCTAGGTTGTTGTTTTCACATTGTATCAAACGCTGAAGCAACAATCATGTTTTGACAGCCAAAAAGCAATGCCTTGCTTATCAGGACTTGACAGATGTCCTGTCACACGTTCATTTGAGCGGCTCCAGTCGCTGACTCCAACACTATGAACCGTATTCTCTCCAGCTTGTTGGGTTTTTTCCCACTTCTCTCTCTCTCTCTCTCTCTCTCTCCCTCAACAGTGTGCAGGCAGGTGGGCGTTCAGACAGTACTTTTCCCCACTCTAGTAATTACTCATTCTGCTCTGACGGCACATCTCACACTTTTTGGTTCATTTTCACAAGGCGCTTGCAAGGAATTATGGAAATGTTTGTCTTGACTGCATGTGTGTGCGTATGTTACACAAAGATATCACCCTGTATGACAGGTATTGTGATGATGAATGTTAAAAAGTACTGCGAGACCGCATGACTCATTAAAAGGTTACAGTATGCTCTTGTCACAGTAAGTCCATAGCTAGATACGGCATAAATGATTCCGTAATGGTTCAACGTTTGGCCTACAGTGAAATTTCGATGTAAGGTTTCATTCTGACTGCGGTCATACACCTCAGCATTGTTTTACACAGGTCCAACTATATTAAATATCTGACTACAGGAATCTGCGTCTTTTATGATGCTGCAAATATTTTGTCCATGGCCCTAATTTATCATCATCTGACATAATGAAATCTGCTCTGCTGTCATATTAATGCTTTAGCATATATCACAGGAGGGGATTTGCTTTTTAAAAGCTGACATTTATGTGAGGTGAACAGATAAAGTGGCTAGCCAGAGCTGCCTCTGTGTATTCTGGTCGTCACACTCCGTATTTCAATTCACACACACTGAAGAAATGTTTTCATCATGGATGTAATGTATGCACTCTGACCTCATTGTTATGCAGAGTGGGTTTATATTATTGTGTGGACTCTATAGTCCAACAGAAAAGCTGCAGAGAATGCTAGCCGTGGGCCACTGGAGTGCTTTTCAGAGGAGAGGAAATGGAAATGGAAATGATAATAACGCGCAAGAAAGACAGAGCCAAAAACATGGCACGGCTAAACTAATTGGTGGAGTAGGGATTTGTTATGCGAAAACCATGCATAATTCTATTATTCCACATTAGGAAAGGGGCATTGCATTATTACAGAAAGCGAGCTTGGAGTTCTCACACACAGACACGTACAAAATTGTGTGAACATTATGTGATGTGATATAATACGAATAATTATTCGGAGCGTATTTCACACGAGGTCTTGATTGTGCATGTTCATGTTGTGAGGTTTGTGGGATATTAATGAGAATAAATGTTCACTTTGAAACTCATAAACCTGGAATCTTGAACTTTAAAACAGCTAATCGAATTTTATTGCGGTAGATTTATCTGTAAGGTACATTTAATGGAGATTTTCTGAAATACTTATATCATAGAAAATGACCTTTATTAGACTCATATGGTAACAGTTTCTCAGAGGATCTGAAAATATGCCCTTTTCAAAACTCTTAAATATATTATAGCAGAAATACAGTTTGGCACTATTTACAATTTCAACTCTCTTAGTATTTCAAAGGCACAAAAACTGTTTTGGCTCAAATTTCAATTTTCAGAATTCGTATTTGACCTGTAGCTCCAAACATGTTTAGTTAAAAAAAAATATAAACTTGTGTAAATTAATTTGCTACTGTGGGCCTCGTGGTCAGCTATTTTTTGTTATTCACACTAAAGACTGCATACAGAAATTCCTAGATAATTATTCAAAATGATTTTGACCTGGCCTAATAAAACTTTAGTGTCAGAGGACTGCTCTAAGATTAAACTGCAGAAGTTTCAGCTTTCTAGCTTACTGGGAAGGTCAGATGTCAAAGCAGCTGCACTGTATACAGCTATAGTCACTATGTATTTTCAGGTGCTTTGTAAGGGGTGAGTGAGAGTAAGTGCCAGAGGTCTGGTCTGACATAAATATTTCCAGATACAAGCCTCATAGCTTGTTGGGAAGGGGTCTCAAAGTCAGAGCTTGTACTTTATAACCGTGGTGAAATTTTGAACCCTTGAAAACCCTTTGTTCCAATTTGGCTTCTGCACAAAGTAAGGATGAATTTATATGGTGCAGTAAAAATACAATTAAAATAGTAAACATTTGTCTTATACGTTGCAAACATCTTTTCCATAATATTCTATTTTTGGATATATCATATAGTTATTCAAAACCTAAAGCTCTTCTTTCATGAGATCCTATGTACATTTCTGTACAAGTAATTGGCAGAGAGATGTTGAAAAATTCACGGTAAACATGAAAGCAAGATTGAAACCAAACTTTTTCTTTTTTTTTTTACTGTAAGCATTTGTGGTTGTGAATACAGTATTACACAGTACGAAAAAAAACAAAATACATCAACCATGTGTAGTTAGACAGAAACAATGGTTGTGTTTGAAAAAGGAAATCAAGATACTTCCTGTTAGATTTTTGTGTTACATAGAGAATTGTGTGTTGTGTTTTGCAAAAAGTCGAAGTTAGAATTAGTGTATGGTTTTGCAGATTTGGTGTGTGGTTCTGTTGTTTGAGTGTCAGGTTTCAGAAATTGTGTGACAATTAAGGATTTTGTGTGTAGCTGAAAAAAAAGTAATATTTTTATGGAAACTGTGATACTTTTTTTTTTTTTTCTCAGGATTCTTTTATGAGTACTAGAAAGTTGGGGAAAAACAGCATTTATTTATTTGACTTTACTGTCTCTTTTGACCAATTTAATGCATCCTTCCTTGGTGTATAAAAGTATTTATTTCTTTTAAAAAAAATGGAAGTAAAATAATGCCATGTTTTTGAAATAAAAAGCTTGTTGAATTGCACTACTTGGAAAAAAAATGTATTGCATTAACCGTGCTTGTATTTTAATGCATTGTATTTTTAGGGCTTGCATTTTTATGGGCTGAAAATCTACATGGTTGTATATTTAAGCTGTGAATATTTCATTTCAAAACATTTCACACACATTTTCATTGTTAAAAATTCATTAATTTATATTCACCTTTCAGATTTTACTTCCAAAATTAATTCTGTTTAAAAAATACAACCTATAATATTCAGCAGGCAATTTTCAGTCCATTTTATTTCGCGTCCACAAATTCAGTGGTTCAAATTTCAACATTTCACATCCGGGAACTGCAGGACAAGCAGTAGAGTACCGAGCATAATCTCCATCTGCTGTTAGTCGACCTCACCAGCAGGTGGTGCAAACGCATGTTGACGAAATCAGAGCAACAGTTAGAGCTAGTCATTAATTTCATTCATTAAAATGGATTTACATTAACGGAGCAAGCCGTAAGTGCATGTGTGATGATTATCAGGGCCAGTATATATGCAGGAAAGCTGTTAAAGGCACAAAAGTCGTGTAATTTAATGTCTTCACTGTTACTTTCCCTGTGTAGCCTACATGTAAGCAGCTTTCTCTACAGTGAACGAGATTATAACGTTATTCTCCGATGTTGATGTACAGTTCAAACATTAAATCTGAGGTAGACTTTAATTATTTCGCGGCTGTGCTGCAGTACTGGGATTTCCCTCAATACGTCATACTCCATGATTCTCCTGCCGTCGGGACATATAGAACGCTTAACTTATCCTAATAGACTACAGTGAAAGACCACCAAACGCGCACATTATTGAGAAAGTAGGCTATAGGCAAGCAGGCAAGCAGGTTGACTCAGAATATCGACGTAATGCACAAAGTTTGATGCTAAGCGTTTCCCAGTGAAATAAAGTTGGCTTGACATTGCACGGTCGATATTCGCAAATTTAGGGATCGTCTCTAAAGTTTAACACGACATTTAACTTCAATAGCATTTGAGGAGAATGACTTATAGTCATAAAACCAACTGTAAAATGTTCATGTAGGTTTCAGATTTTTTATATTTAATAAAATAAAATAAAAAATATTGCTGATTTTTTTACTATGGCATGAGCTTATATATATTTATTTATTTTATTAAATATAAAAAATCTAAAAGGTGTGCATCATGCTTGACACCTCCACGAGCACATTACAGTTGATGACTGTTAGTCATTATCTTCAAATGATATTGAAGTTAGAAATGTGTACACCAATGTCGTATGTAACTTTAGAGACGGTCCCTAAATTTGCGAATATGGACCATCCAATGTCAAGACAACTTTTATTCTAGTATTTCACTAGGAAACGCTTAGTGTCAAACTTTGCACATTACGTCCACCCTGCTTGCCTGTAGCCTATATTAGTATAGGTGCGAGTTCGGTGGTCTTTTATATCACTGTATTTAGTCTATAAAGATAAGTTAAGCGTTCTATATATGTCCCGACGACAGGGGAATCCTGGAGTATGGCGTGAGGAAAACCCCAGTACTGCCGCACAGCCGCGACATAAAGTTAAGTAAAGTTATATGTCTACCTCAGATTTAACGTTTGAATTGTAGGCTACATCAGCATCGGCAGCACCGGGGAATAACATTATAACCTCGTTCACTGTAGAGAAAGCTGCTTACATGTAGGCTACACAGGCAACAGTAAAGACATTGAATTAAATGTAAACACAACTTTTATGTCTTTAACAGCTTTTCTGCATATATACTGTCCCTGATAATCATCACACATACACTTACCGCTTGTTCCGTTAATGTAAATCTGTTTTAATCAATGAATGACTCTCTCTACCTATCGCTCTGCTCTTCGTCAACATGCGTTTGCACCACCTGCTGGTGAGGTCGACTAACAGCAGATGGAGATTATGCTCGGTACTCTACTGCTTGTCCTGCAGTTCCCGGATGTGAAATGTTGAAATTTGAACCACTGAATTTGTGGACAATAAATGGACCGAAAATTGCCTGCTGAATATTATAGGTTGTATTTTTAAACAGAATGAATATTTTGGAAGTGAAATCTGAAAGGTGAATATGGATTTTTGAATTTTTAACAATGAAAATGTGTGTGAACTGTTTTGAATTGAAATATTCACAGCTTAAATATACAACCATGTTGAATTTCAGCCCATAAAAATGCAAGCCCTAAAAATACAATGCATTAAAATACAAGCACGGTTAATGCAATGCATATTTTTTTCAAGTAGTGCAATTCAACAAGCTTTTTATTTCAAAAACATATGGCATTTTTTTACTTCCATAAAACAAACAACAACAATGAACCCAAATTTTGAACAGTAGTATATGTTGGAATATATAAGATATACCCTGTATATTTTATTTTAAATGTATATCTTGATCAGTGCTTGGCTCTCTAAGGGTTAACCAAACCACTGTGTTGCAGAAACAACATGGGGAAAAAAAAAAAAAAAAAAACATTCTCACGTTCTGTCCCTCAAAAACACTCCATAACACACACCATAAAAGCTTATCATGGGAGCTTTTTGAAATCACGCACTGTAATGAAAAACTATTCCCCATTGTGTGTCGCACATTACCGTGACGATATTACAATTTCAGTAAAATTCAAAACCACTGTGTGCATTGTTTAATTCCTTAGAGTCTTTGAAATGGGGTTTTTTTTTTCTTCTTCAAAATCACTTGAAATCACTCAGAATATGATGACCTGCATTTACCTACTGTACAGAGTGTAGAGTATCCAGGCAAGAGAGTGTATGAGTGCTTTGAGTAAAAGAGAGAGAGCAAGGATCACTCAGCACTGAGCACTGATTGCATTTGGACTGATTGGATTGGATTCTGTTGAAAAGGTCCATAATTAGTACCACCTGCCCGGGCTATGACCCCCATTTGGTTGCAGGAAGAGAGGGAGGGGAAGCCTAGATAGTCATCTCCCAACACCTCTTCATCTATTTCTCTGGCTGCATCCAAAATCGTATACTCTCTTGAGTAGGTACAAGTAATTAATTCTAAAAAAGTATGTTTTATAGTATGAGTGACCCACCAGCTTCAGTTGCATCACTTTGATGCCAAATCCTGTCCAGTGGCCTCAAGCGATAGTAAACTGTCCATTTTGTGCAGACTTTAGAGTCTCGCCAGAAGTAGTAGTTACTTTTAGCTTATTCTTTTATGAGTACTGTGAATTCGGACACACTACTTTTGTCACATACTCTTTTTCACATACTATACAGTAAGGAAGTATGCGATTTCAGATGCAGCCTCTGACTCTCTGTCAGTCTGGGTTTGTTTCACATGATATCAACATTGCATGTGATGTCTAGGTTTATTTAATTATTATTTAGCATTTTTAATCTAATTGTGTGTAAAATGTTATTAATATTTGGCAGTCTGTTCAAGTATTGAGACAAAAAGAGATAAGACTTAAAAATAATTTTTAATATTCAAATTCTTCCATCGCACTGGCAATGGACGGCCCATTGCATTGTGGGATACAGAATTACACGTGGTGTGCTCTGTTGTATATTGCTCATACATGCAGAAAATTCACATACTGTACTGTTCATAGTGTACGTACTACATACTGCAGCAGTAGTATGAGTATGATGGTAGTATGTTTTTCTAAACTCTTTCGCTTCCTCTTTTATTCCAGCTGTGGCAGAGCCATCAAAGAACAATGTAAGACTCTGGTCTCTCCGGTTGCATGATTGCTAAAGCAATATTCAGCACCAATGAGAAAGGCACAGCAGATGGAAGGAAAGAATGTGAAGAGATGGAGACCAAGTGGTGTAATTATTTTGGAAAGATTGGAAAAACCCTATTCCAAAACTCAGGCTGCGACATGTAGCAGGAAGGAAAGTGAGAAAGAGATAGAAAATGAAAATGAAAGCTGGGATGAGAGAGACAGAAAGGGAGAGGAATATCAAGGGCTCTTTTTTGAAAATAGCAGAACAGATGCCTCACTGCCTCATGCATACACAGTAGTAGAAGAGGTGTAGACCACCTCAAAAAGTCAAATTAGAATGTTCGAATTGGAGTGTTTCTTCTCAAAGCCTCATCTTGTTCATCCATTTGAGAAGCCAAATGCAGGGCATAGCGAGAGAGAAAGAAAACTTCCTGATAGCATGAATAAAATATCCCCACCTTCTCTCAGGCTGGAAGGGGAGTTGTGGGCATCGAGCCAAATGGAGATTCATATTTCAAGATGCCTCTCTGAGCTCTGCATCCATTTATTTCCTCGTTTATGTTTTCTTGTGATGTGAGACATGCATTTCATTTGTAAGACATGTTTAAGAGCAGACCAAGACGACAAGTTCATTTGTAATCATTTGTGAATAATTTGGAGCTTGTGTTGCTGATTTTGCATATGAGGTAGACAAGGTCTCACCTTGCTTTATTATTAACAAGACCAAGTGCTCCATGAACATCACAGCATTATTACCTGCTACTATTTTGGACTGCCATGTGTTTTTTTGTGTTTTTTGTCATGTGCCGGTGTCATGTGCCGGTGTCATGTGATTTACCTTCCAATTAGTTATTTTTCTTTTACTCCTGAGAATATCTTATTACTGCTGATATGCCCTTGAGCAAGGCACCTAACCCCCAATCGCTCCCCAGTCACCACAGCAAAATGGCTGCCCACTGTTCCGGGTGTGTGAGTCCACGGTTTGCAGTGTGTGTGTGTTCACTACTCGCTACTCCTAATGTGTGTGCAGTGCACTAACTTGGATGGGTTAAATGCAGAGGACAAATTATGAGTATGGGTTACAATACTTGGCCTTCACATGTCACTTTCACTAAAAATATTCCACAGTATTACTTTTTAATCAAATAAATGCAGGCTTGGTGAGCAAAATCGTATCGACCCCATTTATTGATTGATTGATCAGCCGATTGATCGTTCATTTTTAAATTTTCAGTTCAATTAAGAAAGTTGAATGCATCACATATTTAAATATGTGTATATCAATGAACGCTACCATAATTGAAGTACATTTTATTCCCACAAATGACATGTCTATTTAAAAATTATTGTAAAAATGTATTGAACGCATTGAAGCTTTTTCAAGCCTTAAACACCCTCTGCTAATTTCCTTCCCACAGTGCCTCACCCATTAGATGTACGCAAATGAGAACCACTTGATAATTGTCTTTTTTTCCACACGAGTCTTGGTGAGATTTGCTTGTAGTTCTTTATTTATAGCTTAAATTGCCTGTTGGTTATGCAAAAAACAGTCTGTTTACAGCATTGTGTTGTATGTAAAGGAAAGGAACACAGTAATCTTGCCAGACATAATAATGCATTTCATAAAATACATACACACTCATTCCAAGCTTATCTTTCTTCTGGCAAGGTTTGAATCATACTTATTTGTGATTAATCTTCAAAATGTGAGCATATAGGCTTTAGTTAACAACATCTGAGTTGAGAGGATGTTTTTGTACTCATGTTTTGTCTGAGTGTGCCTATTGATTTTTGCCACAGGTGCAAACTAATAACTGTAATCTACATTCTCTGTGTCGAAGTGCATGTTTGTGAGATAATGTGTGTATATGTGTTTATGTGTGTGTGGTCTTCACCCCATCTTCATTTGTTGCAATCACCTATCGGAGAATTACTTCTGTAAGGAAATCAGTACCACAGTGTCAACTCTGATTCTCATTTGACACAGACAAGCTAACTAGACACAACAACAGAATGATTTCAAAGGAAAATGCATGACAATGGATGAACGAACACACAGAGGCTGTCAGATTTTCTTATGATCTTACCCATTGTAAAATGAACATGAACGTACTGTACACACACCATTATACATGCTCACACAGATAAATGCAGATAGGATTTAGACCATTTCAGTGCAACTCTTCCACTTTGTGCTTTGCCTAAGAAGGCATGAAGCCCTGGGGCTCACTAAAGCAATTAAGCTCATCCACCCTTACCTGCCCAAAAACCACATGGCATACCTCAACCAGTGGTTGGAACGGCCCCTCAGACAACAGATATGAAACCAGTCTCATTTTGTGTAATGCATTCAAAGCAGGTCAAAGGATTAGAGGAATGAATAAGGGACCCATCGTGCTATAGAGGTGCAGATCGAGCTCCTCCTGGAATAAAGAGAATGACTGCTGATAATGAATTAACAGGTGACTTCCCAAAAACGGTCATCGGCTTTTAGGTTTTTTTTCTATTCACATTTTTGTCTAGGCACTGTAGAAGAAATTTTTAAAAAACTTTAATATTTTAATTAATCATAACTAACATTTCTTTCCCTTGCAAGGATAACATTTATATATATACTTTTGAATACTGAATGTCTCTAACACTTGGGCCAGAATTACTGTGTGTTTGAAAATAACAAAAGGAGAAATAAAACTAGACGGGTATCCAGTTTTGTTATGTATGTCCAAACTCATGATCTAGTAACAAAGAATTATACATATGTA
Source organism: Ctenopharyngodon idella (assembly GCF_019924925.1). Classification (NCBI taxonomy): domain Eukaryota; kingdom Metazoa; phylum Chordata; class Actinopteri; order Cypriniformes; family Xenocyprididae; genus Ctenopharyngodon; species Ctenopharyngodon idella. The sequence continues at coordinate 13,297,027 of NC_067233.1, read as the reverse complement.
CAAACCCGATTCCAAAAAAGTTGGGACACTGTACAAATTGTGAATAAAAAAGGAATGCAATAATTTACAAATCTCATAAACTTATATTTTATTCACAATAGAATATAGATAACATATCAAATGTTGAAAGTGAGACATTTTGAAATGTCATGCCAAATATTGGCTTATTTTGGATTTCATGAGAGCTACACATTCCAAAAAGTTGGGACAGGTAGCAATAAGAGGCCAGAAAAGTTAAATGTACATATAAGTAACAGCTGGAGGACCAATTTGCAACTTATTAGGTCAATTGGCAACATGATTGGGTATAAAAAGAGCCTCTCAGAGTGGCAGTGTCTCTCAGAAGTCAAGATGGGCAGAGGATCACCAATTCCCCCAATGCTGCAGCGAAAAATAGTGGAGCAATATCAGAAAGGAGTTTCTCAGAGAAAAATTGCAAAGAGTTTGAAGTTATCATCATCTACAGTGCATAATACCATCCAAAGATTCAGAGAATCTGGAACAATCTCTGTGCGTAAGGATCAAGGCCGGAAAACCATACTGGATGCCCGTGATCTTCGGGCCCTTAGACTGCACTGCATCACATACAGGAATGTTACTGTAATGGAAATCACAACATGGGCTCAGGAATACTTCCAGAAAACATTGTCGGTGAACACAATCCACCGTGCCATTCGCCGTTGCCAGCTAAAACTCTATAGGTCAAAAAAGAAGCCATATCTAAACATGATCCAGAAGCGCAGGCGTTTTCTCTGGGCCAAGGCTTATTTAAAATGGACTGTGGCAAAGTGGAAAACTGTTCTGTGGTCAGACGAATCAAAATTTGAAGTTCTTTTTGGAAAACTGGGACGCCATGTCATCCGGACTAAAGAGGACAAGGACAACCCAAGTTGTTATCAGCGCTCAGTTCAGAAGCCTGCATCTCTGATGATATGGGGTTGCATGAGTGCGTGTGGCATGGTCAGCTTACACATCTGGAAAGGCACCATCAATGCTGAAAGGTATATCCAAGTTCTAGAACAACATATGCTCCCATCCAGACGTCGTCTCTTTCAGGGAAGACCTTGCATTTTCCAACATGACAATGCCAGACCACATACTGCATCAATTACAACATCATGGCTGCGTAGAAGAAGGATCTGGGTACTGAAATGGCCAGCCTGCAGTCCAGATCTTTCACCCATAGAAAACATTTGGTGCATCATAAAGAGGAAGATGCGACAAAGAAGACCTAAGACAGTTGAGCAACTAGAAGCCTGTATTAGACAAGAATGGGACAACATTCATATTCCTAAACTTGAGCAACTTGTCTCCTCAATCCCTAGACGTTTGCAGATTGTTATAAAAAGAAGAGGGGATGCCACACAGTGGTAAACATGGCCTTGTCCCAACTTTTTTGAGATGTGTTGATGCCATGAAATTTAAAATCAACTTGTTTTTCCCTTAAAATGATACATTTTCTCAGTTTAAACATTTGATATGTCATCTATGTTGTATTCTGAATAAAATATTGAAATTTGAAACTTCCACATCATTGCATTCCTTTTTTATTCACAATTTGTACAGTGTCCCAACTTTTTTGGAATCGGGTTTGTAGAACCATTCAAGTTGGAGGAAAATAATGTAATGAATCATGTCACCTTTACCATGTTCCTTTTCTATAAAAACACTTGTACACTTTTTGTCTCTGAAATTGGTCCGAGATCCTCCCCGCCATGATTAAAGCATATTGAAGGCATTGTCTGGAGTCTGTCTGATTAATGCTGCACAACAAGTTAGTGGAACACTAAAGATCTTAATCCCAAGTGATAGTGTTCATAGGAGGCAAGACATTGTCCGACTCGAAGCAGGTTGATGCCAGTAGACATGCTAGAGTTCGTAAGTGTCAATTAGGAGATGCTACACTTAGTTTAACATAAGTCAGGTGCGTAATAGGAGTTGAACAACTTCAGATTTTTTAAAGTCGACATTTATGTGATGAAAGTCGAGTCAACGTCGACTAGTCACTGATGAGGTCCTTAATGAACAAATATGCCTGAACCTGGAACAAATAAGCTGAGACTCGAATGCGTTGCCTTGTGCACAGCTATGGCATATGACACATTGCTGCCCACAAGCTTACTGCACCGGTTAACAGCTCATTTTTATCGTTTCTTGTCTTTGGTTCATTATATTTTGCAAAGATTTCTTCTCATTCTAAATCAGATACAGGCGTGATGTACAAGTCTACAAGCTATACTGTATGCATCTGCATTACAGTGCAGCATTCATTAGTTTAGAATGGCGATTAACTTACCTGTACAATAAGCTGTTTAAAACGTTCATTCTCCCATTTCATTTTGAGGATCCAGATGGTATAATCACACGTCTTGTGGAGCGCTCTCAGAGTATGCATTTATTTGTCATTTTGGAAACAAAGCGTAAATGTGGACTTCAAAGATTGCTTATGCTGTTTCAACTTCTATAGGACCAGCGACTAGTTGACGTCAAGTTTAAAGCATCATGGCAAAGCATTAAAGTCGACTAGTCGGTGCAACCCATAGTGCGTAGGGGAATTTCTACTACAGAGTATTCAGTTATACTAGAGCTGCACGATTAATCGATAAAAGATTGTGAGTTCAATTTAAACACACAATCTTAAATGACATTGATTCAGGCATGTCTATTAAACCTTTGAAAAGTAGTTATGATCACAGCGTAAAATTTAATTGTGCGTTCGTGCTTCTGCTGACCCAGAGAGAGCAGGTGTCATGCACAGTATGAAACAGCTTCACAAGCTTTTCAACCACACAGTATCATTATTTCTGTTACAAATACTCAAATTATCACAGAAGTACTGGAATAAAAGTTTATAGCTCAGATATAAACACTGATGTCTACGGTAACAATCAAAATAGAGCAAATCACCTTTTAAAAATGTGACGCTTCAAATAAAGATTGTATCATTTTCATAATTACACCAGTAGGTGGCAAAAAGTGACTGTTAAAAATGTATTTGTTATTAACTCATTCAAGAGATTTGTTAAAAAAATTCCAAGAACTCAAGGAATGGACTTGCATTCTCACGGAGACCGGTCTTGCCAGGCAACCTTGAAAGAACAAACTCCGAAAGACTCAAGGACACAGAACGCATGCTTGTGAGAATTGAGATGTGCTGCAATCTTGTTGCTCAACTGACTGGCCCAGCATATTATAAGTAGTGACCAATGCACAATAAATACAACATAACATCACAAACAAATGTCATAACCTTTTAAAACATTTCTTTCATATTATTTTAGACATATTTTCATATTATTTTATTTCAACCCTCATGACAAAAGGTGGTTCAAGTCTTACCTCTCAGGTAGGTCCTTCAGGGTGTCTTGGAAAGGTGAGGTGTCTAAGTCACAACATCTTGCTACTGGGATACCTCAGGGCTCAGTGCTAGGACCACTTATCTTCTCCATCTACATGTCATCATTGGGATCTGTCATTCAGAAACATGATTTTTCCTATCACTGCTATACTGATGAGACAACAACCAGATGATCCGACAGTAGCTGCTCGCATCGCTGCCTGACAGACATTTCTGCCTGGATGAAGGACCACCACCTTTTTTTTTTTTTTTATTCGTCAGTTACTCCAATGTCCAGAAACATACAAATACAGCCTCAAGCGTACAATGGGAGAAAGAATAATGCAAAAAAGAAATGCATAAAAAAATACAATCGTGTCAGGCAGGAAAGTAAATATACACAGTAGAATAAGGAATCAGGGAAGGTTATTAACATAGTGCCAAAGAGGTGTCCATATCCGCCAAAAGTCCTTAGACTTTTGGTGTGTATCGTAAGTGAGTTTCTTGAGTGAAAGTAATGCAGATATTTGAGACATCCACATTTTGAAAGTAGGTGCACCACCACCTTCAGGTCAACCTTGCAAAGACAGAACTGCTTGCAGGACAGCCATGAACCTTGAAGTTGTGACTGATGATCGTTTAAGCTTCACAGACCAAATTGCTACAATGGCCAGGTCCTGCAGATTTGCCTTATACAACATTAGGAAGATTAGAACCTTCTTATCAGAGAATTCTGCACACCTCCTTGTCCAAGCTCTTGTTCTATCCAAACTGGACTATTGTAATGCTCTTGTGGCAGGCCCTCCAGCACGTCAGGCCTCTGCAACTGATCCAGCAAGAGTGGTCTTATAGAGCCGAAGAGAGCACGTCACACCTCTCTCTTTATCAGTTTTCATTGACTGCCAATAGCTGCTCACATCAAATTCAAGGCTTGGATGCTTGCCTACAAGACAACCACTGGCTCTGCGCCACTATACCTAAACTCAGGACTTTTGCGCCCTCCAGAACTTGCGTTCTGCAAGTGAACAGCGTCTGTGATGCCATCCCAAAGAGGCACGAAATCACTCTCACAGACCTTGTGATACCTTATACTATGATAAAAGCTTAAGTAATAATTGAGATGTGACAATTTGATCCTGTCACATGCCTAAAAACTATAGAAACATGTCCTGTTTGGTTCTGTCAGAAGGCGTGATGTTCAGTTGACTTGTGGATGAGCTGTCTCCCTTCAGCACTGCTAATGTTAAATGCATGCCTCCATACTTCATGGCTGCGGGGGGATCAATATTAGTACTAGGCCTGCAGCATAGGCTCTGAACCATCTTTAACCCCAGTCTTGGGTTTAGGCCTCTCGGAGTACCCGAGAGAGCCCCCCACCCCTAACTGCCTGTGAAGCCCTGGAGGCCAGTCTGGAAACTCAAAGGCCTCAAGGCACAGTCAATAAAACCAGATTTAAAATTTAGTCATGAAGAGCAAGAGAGAGAGAGAGAGGAACCACTCAGTGAACATTAGATCATTTGAAGGGATCGGCGATTAGGAGAAATGGTGGTCCCATTGCAACATAGGCTATTCTTGGCTTCATATTCTATAGAGGCCTTTGATGACTTAAAGTGCAAATTGCAGACACATGTACACACACTCCCACTCTTTAATTCATAAATGAGAGAGGTAGTGCTGCTTTGGCTCTAAGGATATTTCTCACAAAGCAGTAATAGCCTAGCCCTTCATTAGCTGAGTTTTAATTTGTGAATAAGAGGGTAGTTAACAGTAAATTAACACACACTGGCGTACTGAGCACCTTGGGACCGACCTGCAAGTCTCAAACAGATACCCTCACATGCACATATATACAGCTACATGTTTTTGCTTGATTCAGTGATAGTCAGTGTTCTTAAAGGGACAGTTCACCCCAAAATCATTTAAAAGTTTGGGGTCAGTAAGATTTCTTTAATGCTTTTAAAAGAAGTCTCTTGTACTCATAAAGGCTGCATTTGTTTGATCAAAAAATACAGTAAAACGTGAAGGAGATTAATGACAGAATTGTATTTTTGGGGGGGTGAACTATCCCTTTGAGAATCTTGGATTACAGTATCCAATACACAAAATTACTGGTGGCCTACATTTCTTTCTATGAATGCACCTAAATGTGAGTATTTGCTCATTTTGAGCATTTTGCCATATCAGAATTCAGCTGGAAGCCAGAAAAACAAGCTGGACAAGTTAATTTGACTCGATGCCCAGTACACTAATGGAATAGGCATATGGGCCGTGCAGGTTCAGAGTGAGTTGGCGCAACCCATTTAGTGACCCAGCACAGAGATTTCACAAGGGACCTCCTGTGAGCACCATCAATACACGTTCACACAAACATAAGCCCACTCATAAATTGAGTGATACCTGATGTGGGCAGGTGACTGAGATCTCTGTCAATATTTTGTTAGAAGAGGTCATGAGGAGGCAGGTCACACAGAGGCCCAAAGCTTTCTCCAGCAAGAGAGCATGATAGAGTAACTAAAACTCTCACAAAAGCTAAAACACAGCATTATCTGTCACATCAGACACTTCAAACTACCAAAGGTCCTGCCAAGTCTTTCAGCTGAGTTTGGACACTTCAGTGTCCTTTTACCTACTATTTGCAGGCTCACACTGTTATTTGGTCTCCAAATTGTTCCTGATCTCCCCTGTGACAGCGTTTGAAAGGTTTCCAAGTTTCCACAGCATCCTATATAGCAATGGTCTCATAGTGCTGATAAAAAAATCAACACAAACCAGCCTAGGATAATTTGCTGGTCTCACACCCTGTGCTCATTTACGCTCTTAAAAATAAATGTTTCAAAAGGTGGTTTTCGAAGCGATTCCATTAAAGTGTCCCTATTATGCTTTTTCTTTGTGTAATATAGCTGTTTGTGAATGTAAAAGTTCTGCAAAGTTTTAAAGATCAAAGTGAACGACAAATAAAGTTATCTCCTAATGGAAAGAAACCATTCTGAATTGCCGAAATGAGTCATCAACAATTCCAGTCTCACTTCCTGTTCCAAACCTACTTAGGTTTGTAACACATTTGCATAGTGCCAGCCTATGTTCTTCATTGGCTGCCCGCAAACAACGTCTACTTTCACCCACCCTCAAACACTGAAATTCTAGCTGAGGTCTAGAATTATTTGGATCGTATTGTCGACGTGCTGAGAAGATACTGCTTTCTACGCTACAAAAACTTGATTGATATGGCTCAAATTGATACAGTAAAATCGACGCCTTTGTATCACTGTGTATACAAGTGCTGAGGAAGCCTACGGAGCTGAAATTCAGATGTGCTAATAGGCATTACGTTTGCAACACGCGCTGTAAGCGGTAGACCAATCACAACAGACTGGGCCATCTGACCAATCAGAGAGTGTAGGCTCTTGGAAAGGAGGGGTTTAGAAAGACTGAATCCCAATTTCAGACACTGTGAGAAAAGAGGTGATGCTGTAATGTGTATTATGAGAATTTGAAAGTGTTTTTGACCTTGGATACATGTAAACCTATTGTAGGAAACCTACAAAACAAAATTAGGAACCTTTAATATAGCATAACAGGGGCATGAAACGAGTTGCTATAGTTTTTTCTTCCTCTTGTGATGTGTATTAGAATATAACAGCTTCTCAAACAAGAAAAAATGTAGGGCAGACCTTAGTTTTGTTCTTCTGGAATTGGATCGTAGTGGTTTGGTATAGCTGTGGTCACGGAAGAGAAGAGAATTTGATTTCATGGTGACTTTAAAGAACAATTTTGGGTTCCTCAAAGAACCTTACATGGACAGTTCTTAAAAGAATCATTTTTGTTCTTAGTATGAAGAACCTTTTAGTAATCTGAAGAAAGTTTTCCCATTATAAAAAAAACCCTTTTCTGCAATTCAAAGTTTTTTCATGGAACCACAGATGCTAATAAAGAACCTTTATTTTTAAGAGAACTGCCTAATCGCGCCTTAAAATAAGCTAACAGACCATCTTGACCACGCTGGGAGACCATTAAACCAGCTTAGGCTGGTTAAAGTTTTTTTTTTCAGCAGGGAAGCTGTTTTTTTCAGCAGGGAACGGTGCATCTCTACCTTTCAGGCTTATATTAGTTGTCTTATGTAATAGCTTTGTAACTGAATATGCCTTTCGGTAAAGCCTACACCCCTCATTTCAATTCTCCATTGCTTCAGCCCTCTCCCTCATATCCATCGCTGCACTCCTCCACCTTTAGCTGTTGTTCTCAGATGAAATGGTTGGAAATGTGGCTGTCACTCTAATACCACAGTGCCATCTATTGGTGGAAAATAGAGGCTGCATTAAAGGTTGATGGAGTGGGAAATCAGGACAAAAGAGAGATTTAAGCAGAAAAGGTAAATATTTAAACTGAAGTAAATAAGTTGGTCAGAAATGAAGTGGAAGTGTAATAATGTCTGATTTTGACAGTTTGTGAGTGGAAAAAGAAAACAACAGGGGAGAGAAAGTGTGTTTATGTGTGTTATCATCTCTTCAAGCATAATCATTTAAGTGACCAAAAAGAGTAATGGATATGTTTAGAGGCAAATATATGATTCTGTCTGGTCAGAATACACAGACATCTCTCTCTCTCTCTCTCTCTCTCTCTCTCTCTCTCTCTCCACTGTCTCTTTTATCCCCTTATCAGTCATAGTTAAATGTAAATAATGCTGGTGTGATGGACGATGCTGTCAGGCTTCTTCAAAGCCCTCTCACCCATGAGAGCCTGGCTCCCGGATGGGTACAGCGTAAACGGATAAAATGAAAGAAGAATGAGTACAGGGATTCCCATTCAGACTGATGACTAAGTCATCTTCAATGCGCCATCATTCAAGTGAAGAGTAAACATAGTGAGAATGAGCTAATAGGAAAGGGATTTTAGGCATTGACCAATAACCGCTAAGCATATATCCAATATTAAACCACAGTGCTTACCCATGAACAGTTTAACCAAACTCTGCATTACAACATAAGGACCAGTGATCAGGAAAAAGAAAAAGAAAAAAACTTTACAATAAAGCATTGACAGTAAATACAGTAACTGTAACATCTAAAGTAGCAGAGGTGTAAAGCACTTCAGTAAATTAGTTACTCTACTTAAGTATCTTTTTTTTGGCTACTTTGTAGTTGTACTGATTATCAAAGATATTGGCAACTTTTACTCTCTACTTGACTACATTTTTAAGCAAGTAAATGTACTTTTTACTCCACTACATTTGTGATGAGTAATGCAATTACAAATTACATTTTTCATGGCAGCTAACTTCTTCTGCAGCAGTTTGTTTCTGATATAAAGAAGCGATATCGCCATCAAAGGGCATTGAAGGTATATATCTTGTGCATTTTGCCTTTACTCCCCCAAAACTTGTCAACAAGGCTACTTTACATGAATGTGAGTGCATTAGCAGGTAGTTGCTGATCGCAGGTGTTTGATTTATTAGATGAGGAATTGACTGCAGCTGGTGATGAGGCTCAAACCAGCACATACAGTAGACTTTGACTATTTAATTTTACTTAACATTGTTTTATCCGCTATATTGACAAGACCGTTTTGAAGGATATTGGTTTACTTATGGCCACTTGAGCTTAACTGAGACTTGAGAGTTTATAGACGTTTAAAAGGTTGTTGTGTCGACCTTGATTTATTGCAATATTGAGGTGTTCAGTTTTATTTTGATTTTAGAAAATAAACTTGATTTCTCATCTTACAAATCAATTGTTTCTTATTTTCACTGGTAGTCTCTCAGGACTAGTGCATCTCTGAGCCTACATTCAGCATGAGTAAAATACTTAAGTACTGTTAAAATCAGACTTTTACTCAAGTCGTATTGGAATTGGTTACTTGTAACTTAGTGGAGTCATTTTCGATGCAAGTTATCAGTACTTTTACTCAAGTATGGTTTTTAGGTTTACACCTCTGTAAAGTAGATAGAAGTCTTTTGTAGATAATATAGGCTATGTGTAATATCTCCACCACTTTTGTACCCTTGGTACAAAAAATATTAATCCAAACCTCTATATACACTAATAATAATAAATTATAAATTTGTTCAGCATTCTGCAACAAATATTTTTCGGAATTTCTAGACTATTTTCAGTTGTAAAGTGAGCAGGATGTATTAAAATGAAGCGCATGGATTCGGCAGGCATGTATTATGATCAGGGCTGGGTATTATAATGTATTTCAGCACAGATTACAAAATACATGCTTTAAAGAGTAATTTGTAACATATTTCGTTAGATTACCCAAGTTTTGTAACTTAATCTAAATACTTTAGAATACTTTGGAATACTAATAAGTATGTAACACAAAAACAAGGTAATTGCGAGTTTTTATCTCTCAAACCTGACCTTTTTTTCTCAGAATCGCGTGATATAAAGTTGCAATTGCAAATTATAGTGTCAGTGAGCAATTTCCAGAAAAAAAGTCAGAATTGCGAGAAAAGATGTCAGAATTGTGATATAAACTCGCAATTTTCTAGAAAAAGTCACAATTACCTTCTTTTTTTTTTTTTTTTTTTTTTTTTTTTTTTACAATTACAAGGGACTCACAAACAACTATTGCAAAACATGAAAATAGTTGACAAACAGTTAAAGGCTTAGTTCACCCAAAAATGAAACACTGCTTCAGGAAGCATCGGAGCATAATGAATCAGTGTATCGAATCTGCTGTTCGGAGCACCAAAGTCACGTGATTTCAGCCGTTGGCAGTTTGACACGCGATCTGAATCATGATTCGATACACTGATTCATTGTGCTCCGATGCTTCCTGAAGTAGTGTTTTGAAATCGGCCATCACTAAATAAGTCGTTATTTTGGTTTTTTTGGCGCACCAAAAATATTCTGGTCGCTTTATAATATTAATATTGCACAACTGTACTCACATGAACCGATTTAAATATGTTTTTAGTACCTTTATGGATCTTGAGAGAGGAAATGTCATTGCTCGGTATGAAGGCCTCACGGAGCCATCGGATTTCGACTAAAATATCTTAATTTGTGTTCCGAAGATTAACGAAGGTCTTATGGGTGTGGAACGGCATGAGGGTAAGTAATAAATGACAGAATTTTCATTTTTGGGTGAACTAACCTAAGATTCAAGGGTATGTACATTTTTGAATGGGGCAATTTTTATAAATTCAGTCATTTTGTCTAATGTAAACATCTGTTGAAATAGCTTATTCAGGACAGTACTAAATAAAAATAACATGCAATTTTTATGATCCCTCTTATTTTGTTAAAATTATTAAAATATTAAAATATTGCATATTCTGCAAGGGGTATGAAACTTATGAGCAGAACTGTAGCTTAGGATGCTTTTGCATTGTCAGAGCCAGAGAATCACCAATTGCAGTTTATATTAATTGCCCGTCACAGTTTACATTAATGTTTAAATTAAATAAATGAAAATTCAAAGTAATCACTTTGGTAATCTAAAATACTTTTCGATTGTATTATTATAGGGAGATGAGAGGGTCTGTATCTCTAATTATTGGAGAAACCTAACGGCTAACTTAACCACGTGCGGCACCTCTCAGCCTATCGTGTAATGGCCTCCGGTCTCCTTCCCTGCGTACTGCCACAGCCGGAGCGTTAGCATTAGTAGAAAATAACGCTTTTTTGGCTAAAGATTGCAGGCTTGCCTTCCAGTGGCTTTGATATTACTGTGCATCAGGTCAGTAACTAGTTGGCATGTCTGTTCTTCCTATGTGGAGTAGCGTACCTCTATCATGGATGAAAGTATAAACCCTTTTAGTTTAAACGTGCTAATGTGAATAGCTTTTATATACAGTAGTTCTGTTGTGTTTGTTTTATGAATGTTCTAAGAATAGACATGACTTTCCTAACTTGCAATACTCTTATAACAACATTCGGATGTAATAAATACTACATTAAGACAATTCTAAGATGGCATTATATGCGTTTGTCATGTGTACTAAAGTCTGTCAATCATCATTAGAGCGCCACCCTCAGGCTAAATAACGCAAGGACATTAGAATTCTGCCAAAAGTGTCTATGGTCTGATGTATTCAGCGATTAAGATATAAAGGATATATTATCATAAGGGTACTGCCCCAGTGGCATTTTTTTATTTTATTTTTTTGTACACTGTACCTCCATACAGTGTATTCTGTATGAAAAGAAAGGCTTAATCTGAGTGTGAGAGATTTTACTGGACACTCAGTATTAAAGTTGCATCGATCCTCTTGAGTCATGACACCTGCTGCATTTGACGACTAATCATCAGAAAAGATGGTGACTATTAACAGAATAGCTGAAGAATGTATTTGCTTTTGAAGAAATATAATGTTTAAAATACAATTGAAATATACTGATTTTAATAAATTATACGTTACAATTTACATATAAAAATTATTTTAGTATTGACTTGTTTAAATGCCTCACCCACAGTTGGAACAAGCTGATTCTTGTTTTGGCATTTTTAAAAGTGACACCCATGAAGATGCAAATGTTCTGTTCCCTTTTCTACATTCTGCCCACCTGTAATGTTTTAAATGAACGGCTAGACAAATGCAGATGTTGAGATCTAAAATAATAGTACTACTGTAGTGTTTTTGACCTTTCAGCTGGTTTGCACAACTGCTATCTTGTTAGATGGCACATTGTGTTCTTGTTGTATCAGATAATACAGTCCCATGACAACCTGTTTAGTATGTTGTAAGAGAACAATTAAGCATGTTTGTTGTTGTTGTTTAGGCATTGGATGGCTTGTGTGTGTGAACTTAAACTAAGTTTCTAAATTCCTAATTCCTAAGTTTCTTGTTAATAAAGAAATACAAGAGAAATTGCATATATGAGCAGCTATAAATCTTCAAGAAGTGTGATTGAAAAGGGTCATAGATCTACAAGAGCAATGGTGAAATACAAACACGCTTCTTGATTTGCATTTGATTTGGATGGGAATTATGGGGCGTTACATTATTACAATACTTAAAGCCCTTTGAAAAACTTTTCTCATCTCTTTCTAATCATTGCTATATTGCAATATAGCCCTCGAAAACCATCACTACAGTTCCCAAGTCATTTCTTTTGTATTGCACTGGTCTATGATAGTCTGCGTGAGTGTCAGCTGTAATATGTTTTGCCTCACTCTGACATATGGAGGGAAAGATAAAGTCTGCTGTAGAGACGTCACTAAGACTGAATGAGAGCGAATAAAAAGTATATTTCAGTGTGTGCGTGTGTGCGCATTTCAAGGGGTTGTTTTTAAGCAAGTGAAGCAAAGGAGAGTGTAAAGTCTGAGAGAAAGAGCAGTGAGACTTTTTTTTATAAGCTCCTGTTCACTCTCTACACTATTGTAGTCTTTTATCAGTTCCTTTAATCTGGGCTATATATTATGAATAAAATGGTTACAAACATGCTAAAAAATAAACATTTGTGACAGTAACTTTTAATCTTGTCACCACTGGGACACTTAATTCCACATGCGGTTTTATCAGATGCTGTACTCAACAAATGAGCACAACGCAATATCTGATTTTTGAACAAATGACTCCTATGAACTGATGCTTTTTACTGAGTCAGTCTTAAAGATTAATTAGAGAGCCTTGAACCCACTCTTGAGTTATCCTTTTGAATCAGACTCGTTCAGTGAATCATTCAGAGCCGTTACAGTGTTCAAAACTGACTCTCAATGAACCATGAAATGAACTGGGAACCATAATTGTGATGTATAGATACTTTAGGTTTGTCTGTTTACAGACTTCTTCGTAAGCCAACATGTAATTAAAGATATATATATATATATATATATATATATATATGTTGTGATTATTCTATGCTACGAAGCCCCTACTATGAAGCCCCTAAAGCGACATGGTGGTGGGAAAAATTTGGGATGGGAGAAAAAAAAATATTTTTCAAAGCTTTTGTGTTCTCTTTCAAAAATTTTGTGTTCCCCTGAGAAACTTTGCATTCTCTCGCAAAGACATTTGCATTCCCTTACAAAACTTGCATTTTCTCGCAAACATTTGCATGCTCTCACAAAGATATTTGCGTTCTATCGCCAAACATGTTGTGAGTTCGGACAAACACTTCCTGTTTAATTTCCCTCTGGCAGTGGTTCAGATAGTGCCGTATGTTAACAATGGAGCAGTTAATAGTAGGGGTGCAACGATTCAGATTACGCACGGTTCGGATTGTATCACCGTTTTAGGCTCACGTTTTCGGTACGGTTCGGTATGTGTATGTGTTCAGGTAAAAAAATTACTACTGTCAAATAAAAATGAAGAAAATAAGAACAAATAATCAAACAGCACAAATAAATAAAGCTTTTCAGGTTTTTCATGTATCCAGTTTTCAGGTACAGAAATTGAATAAAGTAGCTAATAAAATGTAAAACAACATTGCATGTAATCTTCACTGGATAAATTAAATAAAGATCAATCATTGTTAATTATTAAGTTACTATTCCGTCATGAGCAATGAGTGATTTCTTTGTCTTTTGTTGCTTGAATAACATTAAAGACAGACAGCAGGAAAGTAAGGGCCGCTGTCTCTTTAAGACATAAATACACGGATCAGTACACTGATACTGTACACATGCGTTCTTTCTCGAGTGTATAAGTTCACTTAAGACATAACCGACTATGCTTGCTAGGGTACTCGCCAAGATGGGAATGTTTACATAATTTTGTGTGAATTTGTCGTTTAAGCACAAGACTTGAAAGAGACCTCAATATTTGCGCGCTGTACACGCGCTTCCGCGTGCGCACAAATCTTCTCACAGCGCGCGCGTAAGTTCTCTTTCGCGACTTGCACTCGAATGTTTAAATTGGCAAGGCTTAAATGAGTTTAGTTTAAACACAGATAGCAACGTGTGCTGTTCAGGTCTCACCTGCGCTCGCGCGCTATCAACACCTGGGTGATGACGGCGTAAATGACTGAACAAAGTTTAGGGGAAGCCAGAATGCGTATACATCGACAGAAACATACATTAGCCTAACTCTTTTTTTCAGTATCGTTTAAAATCTGCTAAGAAATATAATAATAAATGCATCTACCACAGTGAAGCATGGAGGAAGAGGTGTCATTGTGTTGGGGAGCCTGTTTAGCTGCTGCTGTTGGTGAGTCGCTTCACTGTGAAAAGTCATTTAATTCTTTGGAGTACAGGAGAATATTGCAGAATGGCTTGCTTCCCACAATTGAAAAGCTGTTATCTAAAGAGCAATGATCAGATGCTATTTTTCAGCACGACAATGCTCCTGCCCAAATTGCAAAGACAACCAAGATGTGGCTTGAGAAGTCCATTAGGCTCATGTTTTGGCCTGGTCAGAGTCCTATAAATATTTGGTCTCACATTAAACTCAAACGAACTAGGAGACATTTTTTACTCATGAACTGTTTGAAGCAATCTGTGAAATTAGCGACCAGTTATGTGTGATTAAAATGGTTAAGACCATTAAATATTTAGCTATATTTGGCTTGGCCCTTTTTTTTTTTTTGTTTGTTTGTTTCTTTTTTTATTGGTAATTGTTTAGCATAGTGAGGTCCAGTGGTAAGCTTGACTGTAACGAAAACTATTTTGGGAGTAAGACTAGGCCTGTCATGATGATTGACTAATGTTCTGATCATTACAGTGAGTGTCATGGTGGACGAGCAAACCCACCATATTTTTATAGATACTGTTATTTTGTAATGGAATGTAGTTTTTTAGGCAAGAATATAGTTGTTTAGACCTTAGATATGTGATTTATATGTAAACACAGTGCCTATTTGAAAATTTGTTTAGACGCTTTCAGAAATGTGAGCTCCAGGCCGTCAGCAACCATCTTTATCCATCTTTAACCGTCTTTTGAAAGACTGTCTTTATGAGTGAGTGAGTCAGTCGCAAAGACTTTTATATTGAAATGGGCTGAAACAAGGAAACAAGGATGTTGTTTTTACTTTAATCAACATCTTACGAGACGCAACTGACAAATGCATTGACTAGCGCTGTCATGGGAATGTCTTAAATGTTAAAATGACAGACAAAAGATATTGCTGTCCTCAGCAGACATTCAAACTGATTTTGTGATTATAAAATTAACATGAAGAATATGAGTTAGATGCAGGTAATACACCCGCTCAGGCAATCTCTCTCTCATAATACTCTACATATTACAGTGAGTTTCAATGAAGCAACTCAACGGTCCTTCGTTACTAAAGTGACATTTTAGAATTAGTAACGGAGGCTTGGGCTCAGCTGTTAAACTGTCAACTTGAGATTTGAATCAGTGGCGGAAGGAAGTAGTTCCTCACAAAAGAGGGTTTTTAAAGACAATCCGTTATTGTTTCTTATTTATTTACACACTCATACCATCGAACTGTTGTATAAACGCAATATCACACTCGTAGCCATGCGATATGGCCGCATATCAGCACGCTGTGATTATCTACGGACTCGGCCTGCGGCCTCGTGTCTACAGGCGAATCACCCTGTGCTGATATACAGCCATATCGCATGGCTACGAGTGTGATATATTATATTATATTATATTATGATTCATTGAGTTTGTCCCTTTGTGGATTTCCTTTTGTGGAGATTGCTTATCTTAATAAATACACTACCATTTCATCCTTTGTGCCTTTCTTCATCATCGGACTAGAATGTGACTATTATATTATTTTATATTGTAGCCTATTATATTATAAATAATTAAACAATAATTATATATTATTATAACAAATAACATTATAACAAATAACACAAATGACATGAAAAAAAAACAGAATTAAATTGTTAATCACAATTATTTGTATGACAATTAATCGCCAAGCATCGCAAGATTCATGATTGTGACAGGCCTAAGTAAGACTGTGGGTGGGTAACATGTTAGAACCATAATCAACAATATTTTATTGATCAAACTGTCAGAAATATCTTTTTACATAATTATATCCACACCATTCCAAGACTAGTAACAGAATGCACTTCTATGTAACGTACCTTGTGTTTGGAGGTTCTTTTGTGTATTTTGATTTATTGCATCTTGCTGTCAGATTCTGAAGAGGAGTGCTAAACACTTCAGGTCATAACTTGTTTTTCTCTTCCATTTTCTTTCAAGGTTGGGAGGAGATCAGTGCACAGCAATACTCTGAGTTATTAATTACTTCAAAGTTTCAAGGATTCTGCTGAAGTTGAGAAAGACTGGGGTCAGAAGGCAAGTTTCTCTCAAATCTCAGCTTATTCAAAATGTGCCCAGTCAAAGAACAAGCTCAACAGCATATGCTAATTGTTCGGGAGATGCCACTCCACAAATAGCAATGCGTTAGTGTGTCATTGTAGTAGCATCATAACAAAAAAGAAAGGAAAAAAAAAAACATGGTTAAAACTTTATAAAATACCAAACAAACCAGTATTTGTAAAAAAAAAAAAAAAAAAACCTGCATCTCGCCCACAAACAAAATCAGAACATTTTGTTTATTATATTTTCATATTTTTATTTAACCCAGAGTTATTTTTCAATCCAGTTATTTCTTTAATACCCCCCCCCCCCCCCCCCACACACACACACACTGCTTGACTTCTCAAACCTACTGCTGTTATTGTAATAAATGTGGCGATAGCTCAGTGTGTAATAATAATTTCTATGTTTAAAACATTGCAAAACAGTTTCACACAGAAAGAGAATAATTTACATATTGCAGATTAATTACAGCCATTTGTGAAAGCATTTTAACAGTGTGTCTTCACTAAATTAAAATGAACAAAAACTTTTCAAAATACTTTCAGTATAGAAGTAGCTGCTCAAAGAAATGTGATTCATCTCGCTCTGCAGTTATCTGTTTTTATTCAATCACTCTTAAGTACACTGTGCAGTTGGTAACTTAAGAGTTATATTGAATAATAATGTTTGTGATGAGTAAATTCTGTTAATTTAGATTCAAGATAATTTAGGCTACCTGACAAAGCAGTTTTATAGTGTACATTGATTAGTATTCCAAAGATCTTACTGTAAAAAATAAACAACTGTGAATAATATGATTTCAGAATGAATGTAATATTTCATCTAATTAAAATGTCAGGTAATTCTAAAAATGTACACTACCTTTCAAAAGTTTGGGGTAAAAATATTTTTGAAAGAAGTCTCTTGCTTGCTAAGGATGCATTTATTTGATCAAATATAGAGTAACAACAGTAATACTGTAAAATATTGTAACATTTTAAATATATTATGTAATCTATTTTTGTAATGGCAAAGCTGAATTTTCAGTAGCTATTACTTCAGTCTTCAGTGTCACTTGATCTTTCAGAAATCATTCTAATTTTATTACATTGAAAATTTTAATCTTATTGTAACGCATGCTTGCAGGAAGGCAGACGAAGGCAGAAGATACGGTTCCAAACATTTAATATAAAAATCCAACAACGGACAGGCAGGTAGGTATTACAGTGACTGGGCAATGAGTGCAGGACAGGGAACAACTTAAGTATAGAACATAATGAGAATAACGACTAACACACAGCCGACACAAATGAACTAATAATGACGGTAACTCAGGAGACAGATGAGTGGCGGGAATCATAACAAGACACGTGACAAATGAAAACAAACTGAAAGTCCATACAAACTGAAACTTTGACACTTATTATTGTCAAAATTGAAAAAAGGTTGTGCTGCTTCAGCTGCTTCATTTTAAACAGAAAGTTCATAAGAACTATTTATTTGAAATGGAAATCTTTTGTAATAATACAAACGTCTTTACTGTGACTTTCGATGAATTTAATGTTTAATAAATACATTAATTTCTTTCAAAACAAAGAAAAAACTTTTGAATGGTGACCCCTCGCTTTAGTGAGTAATGTCTAAATTAAATGTTTTTATTCCAGTTAGAAATATTTTTAATATAACTACATGAACCTGCCTACATTAGGTTAAACCAACAACGGTCATTTTAAAGGTGAAATCAGGTAGAAATATTGCCTTGAGGTAACAACCACACAGTTTCATATTCTACAGTATATTTAACTTGTGATTCTCCAAGTCTAGGGATTTTGGTGGTGTTTGTTCATGTGTATGTGTATGTGTCCTGGTGACTATATGTGAGTTTGTAAAATTTGCCTTGGGCTGAAGTATGAAACTGAAGAAGTGTACTTTAACTCATCAGAGTCTCTTTTATAAGTTTTGCCTCCCTTCGAGCACAAAGCCCCAAACCAGACCCCTCGTTTTATAATTTGCCTAAGGCACTCGGCTCCACTGCAGGCTACAGACATATCACAGAGAGCACAGCTATCTCACCCGAGAGAGAGAACTGGAGAAAGATAGCTGGAATGAGAGAAAGAGAGAGAAAGATGTCCCTGTTGGCAAAATTAAAGGCTGAAGAATGTGAATTCTTTCTTGTCATCAGCAGCTCGATAGTTTTTTGAAGGAAACAAATACAGCATTGTCTGGTTTAAATGTGTGTGCTTAGTGGACTATTTGTGCCTTCTTTCTTAATAACTCAGATATGTCTTAATAAGATTCCTTTGAAAAGGGTTTGCACTCCAGAGAAATTTCCTAAGGATGCTTAAACACCGTCTCTCATGCCCAGCAGAACATGCTTGAATTGCATAGCGCCATAGAGGTGTATAAATGAGAGCGAGCACGAATCGGGCCCTGCGGTGGCATTTCTGTGATGATAAGAAAAACACAAACACTTCTGTAATTGTTTTTATGATGCTTTCTCTTGTCCTGAAGGCCTGATGAAGAAAATCAGCATAAAAGATAATTAAAAAGTTACACTGAAACAGCCCGATGTGTCTGCCGTCTCTTTCTCTCTCTCGCCCCGTTTTTGCCCTCCAGTCACAGAAATGGAAATAAGGTTCTACCGTCGAGCATTCAAACCTGAATGCAGCCATTTACAAACTCTTTGATAAACGACGTCTAGAAATACTTTCAAGACGAACCGCTTGTGCTTTTTAACATGCAATAAATTATGGCTGCTTGCTGTCTTGTTGCTAATGAAGAATCTCAGCTTTGCATTATTACCTGAGCTCCGCGGGGTATCGTTTTATAGGCTGAATTAGGTTGCTTTTGTATATTAGAGACCTTAATGCATTCTAATGAAAACCAGGGTCTAACAAAAGTGTTCAAACATCTCGGCACACAAAACAACGCTTCATCTCTTCCCCCTGGGATTTTCCACGGCATCCTAATGGGTTTATTCACCTAAACCACAACAGCATTTTAAGAAGAAAAACTTACAAATGCCTCAGCAACAGTGGAGTTTTTCTTAAAGCCAAATAAACATAGTTTCTAAAGGTTTATAGCCCAGCAATTGCGTGGGACTCCATAAAGGAATATCTATATGTTTTTAATGCCATTACTTATGAAGAATATTGCATATCTGTTGTTCTTCCCTTAGCTATTGAATTATCACTCAGACGAAAATGAAATGTATGTGAAATGTAAGGATATTATAATAAGGAATTATAAAATCATGTTCAACCATTGAATGAAGTCCAGTGCAACGTCTGATTCCACAAAAACTATTTTTCAGGAAAATCTCAATCATCTTTCAGTTTCAGTTCAGCAAACAGCTCCAATACGTTTGATTCTTTGCCAGAAGATTTAAAGATCTTTACAGTTGTCCCTTCTAACTCAGGTGATTATTTTCTTTGTCTCCTATCATTAAGGTGCAGTATCACACATACAAATGTTGAGAATTTTATTGTTTTATTATGCTATTATGCTTTTTTACATTTTCAACTTTCTTTAGTGTGTAATGTTGCTGTTTGAGGTTTAAAAATGTCTGCAAAGTTACAAAGCACAAAGTCCACTTCGAAAGGAATGGTGAGGGGCATGACATTTCTGAAGCATGCTGGAAACAGTTGACCAATCACAACACAGTGGTCCAGCTGACCAATCAGAGAACATTGCAGGGTTTCATTGAGACTGGAAATAAACAGAGCTTTATTGACAGACTGGGAAGAGAGGTGCTGCAATAATGTAAATTATGGAGATGGTTCTCACTGCAGAACACGAGATCCAGGGGGTGAGGTTGGAACCAGATCCAACTCCTCCCACTTTACATATCCCTAAACCTACCCGTTTCCGCCCCCTGGATCTAAACCTACCCATCTCCACCCCCTGGATCTGGTCCAACTCCTCCCACTTTACATATCCCTAAACCTTCCTGTCTCCACCCCCTGGATCTCATGTTCTGCAGTGAGGGGCTACTGAAATGGGGAGGAAAAAAGGTGGGGGGGAAAAAGGTGTTTTTTTAAAAAAAATAAATAAATAAAATCAAGCATGAAAATCTATTCTAGTAGACCCAAAAAACAAATCAAAACTTTGAAAGAGCATAATAGGTCCACTTTGAGGTTTAATTTAAAGTGAAAGTCACAGTGTTCTGATGTTGATGTATGTTCTTATTAATTCTACTGATCTAATTGGGATGTTATTAGATGTTTAGACTCGAAGACATATGCAACCTGGGAAATGCTAGCAGCAAAAGCTATACTGGTCATAGCATCATGCCATAGGGCTACTTAGCAGAAAGAAACTATGGTGCAGACAAAAGGAAATCCTGCATTTTGAAATGGCTCAAGAGCTATAGTTGAATGCCCAAGACTCCAATAATTTGCAGAGTACAAGCATCCGCCATCAAACCGGAACAACCTTGAGCAAAAAATGCCTGGACAAATGTCACAAAATTATACCCAAACAGTGTGAATCTAAGGCTTACCAAAAAGTCATTGGCAGCTTAACAAATTACAGTGTGGTGATTGCCTCGTGTTTTGTTAAGGATATTTTGTAAAATAAAATGTGTCAAATTAAAATATTTCACTTTGTTTTCAGTACCTTGAAATCATAATATTACAAATTTCTAAAGTAGGATTTGCTATTCAGTAAAATTAGAGAACTGCTTCTAAACGAAGAGCACTTAACAATTATACTGCTTCCACTTCATCAAACTCAGCTGCACACTGGGTCAAAACTAATGCGTACACAATTTTTTTTTCTGTCCTGTTGAGTACTTTACATTGACTTTACATTGACATGTATTGTTTTGAGCTAATGATATTTTTACTCCCTGTACCAAAACTTAATTCTCCCAGAAACCAATAGCTAGCCTAGATAGATAAAGTAGCCTAGATGGTTACATTCTTTTGTTTATTAATTCAGAAGATTTTGATGTGCTTTCTACCTGTCAGTCATTTTATTTGTTTACTCGACAACCCTTATATGGACAAAAGTAATCTGAGAGCATGCAGTTGAAGCAGATAATTCAAGTAAGCAGCTTGTTTATTGTGCGAGAATGAAATTTAGCTTCTGATGCTGTTGACACTGAGAAAACACTGAGATGATGTGCTGCTGATCTCCTGCTCCTGCGTCTCAGATTACAACAGAGGTGTGTCTAATTCAAATTCGGCTTCCAGAATGGCTAATCTTTTAAGCTTCATGTGGATGACTTCAAGTTTTACTATCTTTGTGAGGACATTTGGTCCCCACAATGTAGACAAAACTTGACCCACAGACTCACATACACAAATATGACCATTGCTCTTCTGCTCTTATTAGATTGCAGCTTCAAATGTGCATCATCTACCAATCTCTTTCGCTCTCTCTCTCTTCTTTCATTTGTTCCTTTCTTCTTCTCTTGCTTCAAATCGAATGACCTCACCAGGGTAGTAATTGCTAAGCTGATCTGTGGCCTATCATTGTGCAGAATGAGGGCTCTGCTCTCTTTTCACCCATGTCAGGACAACAGCAGTTGCCAGGCACTGATCCGGTTTGTATCGACTGCCCCTGCACAGCAGCTGTTAACATTTGAAATTCATTCCATTATTAAAGCTACAAGGGAGTCGGAATAGAGCAGATATATCCTGCGATCATATCGCTCAGTTCCTCTTCATTCTCTGAGGATTGTAGGCAACAGAGCAAATTTGAGTCATCCTATAATGTTGTTTTAATTCTAACACATTTGTTCCTCTGACCCCAGTCAAGCGTATTAATATAGTCTCGGTTTACTAAACGGCGAACAACATGATCTGATGGACGTGAGTCTCAAATCCCCTGGTTGCCAGCTTTAAAACCTCTGCTCGCAGAAACTTGAAAGGCACAGCAGAGGCGCCAAGCCACCCACATCCCTCCACACGCCATCGGCAGTAGACAGGTCATCTTCAAATCCTTCCTCTCATCCAGCTCAAATCAGCCTCACTTTCTCTCTCTTTCTTTCCCCAGAGGTACCGACTGCAGGTCTTAGTGTGTGAATAGAGGCGAATAGCAGAAATCGCACCCCTGGGCTTTTGGCCATCATGCGTGGGAGAGAGGGGGGGAGGGGAGATAGGTAGAAAAGACTGATGGAAAATCTGAGAGCCTCATCCGATTGGGTTTCCCGCTAAGAGCCTTTCGAAGGCGGATGACTCAATCAGCAGCATTTCCAATGGGAGGCCAGAAGTTTTCCCTGGGAGGCTTTGTGCTCGGAGGCAGAAGCACTTTTAGCGGCAGTCTGAGGTCCGGAGAGCTCAAATGAAGCTTCCTTATTGTTCCAGCTTAAGCCAGACTCACAGGGCAGCTCTTCCAGAAATCCAGTGTAAAATGTGTGCTGGATAAAACCTATTTGAACTCAAAAAGCAACATTATAGACTGTGTATTTACAAGCAAACCACAAATAAATAAGTTTTCCTCAGTGCTTAAAATGCAACTTATTCATACGTAGTGTTTGCATGTACATTTTTGTATGTTTGGCTACATGCTGAAATGCATAATATTAACAACATAGAAAAAATAATTAAAAATTCTGTGTACAGCTTTAGAAATCTAAAAATCTTTATGAACTGTATTATATTATATTTTATAAAATGGTTAGTTCCTGTCCTTGATTCTGATTGGTTAATAGTTGTCTTTTATTCACGATAAAACATGGCTATGACCGCTTCACTCAACGGTTCTGTGTATCACTACACAACACCCTTAGCAACCTCTCTTAGCAACATAAACTGTATGTTCTCAGTTGATATTGTTCATTGAAGCTTACTGTATTATGTAGAAGAGTACTGTGAGAAAAAGATTGATTAAGCAAGTTTATTACCTGCATTCAGATTTAGCATTTTCCTTCAGGTCAGTCCTATGTTCATAATAAAAAAATCTGTTTAAATGTTTGATGTATTATCTTGTCCTTTTAACAGTTAAGGGGTTTTCCCATGACTGACAGCGCTAGTCAAGGCATTTTTCAGTTGCGTCTTGTTCCGTGTTCACAACAATTCAGTCTTTTCAATGTAAAAGTCTTCGCTACTGACTGACACACTCATAAAGACAGTCTTTGCCGCCATCTAAAGGCATAATAATGTAACTTCTGTTGCTGTTCACGGTCAGGGACTATTTTTTTTTCCAGCGGAAGGAAGGCTTTTACTGAAACTTTACTTCATGAAAGTTGCATTGATACATATTTTTGGCTTTAATATTTGTATTTTGTGGCAACCGTTTTATAAATGCAATAAGGTACTTGAGGCTAGTGCTGTATCGTGAATAAGTCACGGCTGAAGGGGTTGCAGGTACTCCTCTTCGCGTCATGCCTAACAACGCCCTTCAGCCGTGACTTATTCACGATACAGTACAGCCTCTCGTACCTTATATTATATTTATATTATATTATTGTCACGGCTGTAATGAAGCGCACGAGGAAAGAGATAGAGAACAAAAAATAGCCTTTAATAAAATAAACACTCAGGAGATCGTAAGAGAACAAACTAACACAACCACATTAAACTAAGATGATACTGGACAATGGAACTAAGGAAACACAGGGCTTAAATACATGGAGAAGGTAATCAAACAGAAACATTAACAGAAGCAGGTGTGAGGGACTAGAAACTCAGAAACTAACTAGAAACTCAGGCAGGCAAAACAGGAACAGAACACAGTGAAACGGAACCAAAACTATACATACATGTTACTATTATATTATATTATATTATGCCCTCCCAAGTCAAAAAGAAATGTTGAATATAGCATTAAAAAGCTATCATTTTTATTTGTATAAATATGTAAAATTCCTGTGTTTTAGATTGTCTAATTATGTAAGTTTCAGTGTTGATGCAAACTGTATGTGTTCTAGAACCACACTTTTTTGTACAAATAACCTACTGACAATTACAATTAACATTGCTATGTTGCTCAGCGTCCAGTTAGGCTAATGGACTAAATTATGCTAGCATTTTATCAGAGCAGTACCATTGCATTACAGTGATTTACTCTTCACAACATGCCTAACATCAGCCCTTAACCATTGAAAAATCAGTGTAATGCACTGGCTTTGGCTTATTAGTTATTATGTTGCAGTTTCTTAAATGAGATAATGAGAGGTCAGTGTTATTGAATGACACATGGATAATCTCTTCTTAGCTCCAAGTAGATGTTTTTTATAGCTGCGGCTGCACAGGGGGAATGTGTTCGGTCAATGTCTCCAGTTAAGTAAGGGTAAAAGCTCACCATTTAGTGTAAGACCATCTGCTGTGCAATCACTAGAGTTGTATTGACCACTAAGATTAGATTTGCCATTTGCTGGAAGAGTGCTGTTTGGATCTGAGGCAGGTGTACAACTGTTTATCATTCTCAGACCTGCAGACCCCGCAAGCAAAAACAGGACCGAGGGGAACAAGATGTTTGTGTGTGTAGGTGTAGGTGTTTTCCCAATGTTTACACTTACACTAAACTGTTTACCACTTTGAGTCCTCCGCACAATTCTCAGGTGAGCAGATTCTCCATTTCTGAATGCCTAAAACTGAATAAGTTGGGTTTTAGTTACAGCTGGTATGCATGCCTGCATCTCCAGAACAGAAACAGACATCTCCCATTGCTTCCCTTAGTATTTTGTCCAGAAGACAGTAATCTTCGCCCTGTCTAAGAGCTGACAGCAGTGTAAGCCCATCTGCAGGAAGATGAAGACATCTGTCTTTGCTTTTCAATCAGCTTCCTCACACAAACACTTCCCGCCTCTTTTGTTTGTGTTCATGTTTCTTTATTTGACTGAGTCTTAGAGGGATCAAATAAAGCGGCGTGCGTGAGAAGAGATTTTGTTTTCTGTTTTGTTTTTTGTTTTTTTGTGTGTGTGTATGTTGTTTTCCATCAGTGAGGCTGCTTCCCATTTTTTCCAATTTTTCAGTGGGATTAGAGAGGGGAGTGATGGCTTTGCTCACTGGCAGACGCATCATAAAGCTACGGCTTAGACGAGTCACTGGAGCCACAAAGAAACCGGCACACCTCTAAAACCCCTCTACACACATACAGCCATAAGCTGCCACACACACACACACACACCTGATACAGTGAGAACCGGGTGAGCAGAGGGGTATAGAAAGGAGTGCAACAGTAGGGAAGTAAAGTCTGCTTGTAAACATCCCTGTATACTGTTAAGTGCAACTCTTTTCTTGTACACCAGCAGTGCCAAAGAGGCCTTTTGCCAGCCCATTATATTATAATGCGGTTAAAACAACGTGTGTGTCAACAGTTTTTACATTCTTCTAAAAACTTCTACAAACTTTGAAACACTCTTCATTTCATTTGATTATATTATATATACAGTACCTGTCAAAATGTTTAAAACATTACAATTTTTTATGTTTTTTAAAAGAAATCTATTATGTTCAACAAGGCTATTTTATTAAAATTAAAATTAATATATTTTAAAATGTAATTTAATCCTTTGATGGCAGAGCTGAATTTTCAGCATCATTACTCCAGTCTTCAGTGTCACATGATCATTCAGAAATCATTCTAATATGCTGATTTGGTGCTCAGGAAACATTTCTTATTATTATCAATACTGAAAATAGTCGTGCTGCTTAATATTTTTGTGGAAATGGTGATATGTTTTCAGGATTCTTTGATGAATAGAAAGTTCAATGAACAGCATTTATTTGCATTTATTAAAGCACTGATTAAATAGAAATCTTTTGCAACCTTGTAAATGTCTTCACTGTCACTTTTAATGAATTTAATAGAGGGGTTTTCAAAGTGTGCCATGCGCTTCCCCAGGGGGACTCGAGAGCATGTTAGGGGAAGTGTGGAGTAGGGCTGGGCGATATGACGATCGATAGATTTTTCTATATAGTTTATGTAAATATATCCATGCAGTGCAGGACTGCTTAAACACGATAGAGCAGCAAAGAAACATGGATGAATGAGAAGAAAGAGCGGGACATGCTTGATGATGTGTTATTAAAAGCACAATAAACTGCAAAAGAACTGAATTCGGTACTGACAGGCGACTTTCTGTGGCGCACATCCGACGCCGACGAGTGCTGAATTCAATTCACTTTCACGGCTTGTTGAGCTTGAATAGTCAAATACACAGATTTATCAAAATGCCCATCTTGGTGAGTATTCACATAAACGCAGTTATGTCTAAAGTGAAAGTAAACAGTTGGGCGAAATTTGTATCATTTGTATCTGTAAGCGGACAGATCAGATATTCTCATCAATGCGAGTCAAAAGTCACTGAAAAAGCAATGGTGGCAAATGACCTCAACTCAGGTGGACACCAACCGCAATCACATGACTCTTTTCAATAGCACAATGGAGGACGAAGGCTCAATCCAATGTTTAAAGATGGTGCAGAAAGCAAAAGGTTGTATTATCACTTCACGTCCATTGCAAATCGTGCCATTTTTACTTCCTTTTCGGCCTAAGCTTGTCCGGGTCAGTACCTCTACCTTGGGTTGTTTCGCCAAGTGTATAGTGTAAATGCAGATATCTGATGTGGGTCACTTTTAAAAGAAGATATAAGCTGGTTGTCAAAAAAAAATCAGATCTTGTCAACAAATCGGAATTGGGCATCAAGACCTGCAGTGTAAATGCGGCCATATAGGCCTACCTACCTGCTGCTGTCTATGTCGTTAATGTTAATCAAACAACAAAAGAAAAGGAAAATCATTCACTGCTCTTGACTGAATATCATTCATAGCTTTGTTAAGAGTCTTTGAAAACCTCTGATTTAATGCATCCTTGATGAATAAAAGTATTAATTTCTCACTCTCTCTCTCTCTCTCTGTCTAATCATACCACAAATGTTTAAATGGTATCATTGTTTCCACAAAAATGTTAAGCTGCAAAAACTGTTTTCAACATTGATATTTATAAATATTATTATTATTATTATTTCTTGAGCAGAAAATCAGCATTTTAGAATGAATTCTGAAGAATCATGTGACACTGAAGATGGTACCCGAAAATTCAGCCCTGCCATTACAGGAATATTTTGCATTTTTAAATGTTACATTTTAGATTGTAATATTATTTCATAATATTACTGTTATTACTGATTACTGTATTTTAGATTAAATAAATGCCTTATCTCTTATGCCTTGGTGAGCATAAGAAACTTCTTTCAAAAACAATAAAAATCATACCGATCCCAAATTTTGAAATGGTATATGTGTATTATAATACTAACATTATTATTAATAATAATAATAATCAAAAGAACACAATTTGATTACATAAAATTATTATTTTTTCCAATGTGTCCAAACTTCACTGGCAACAGTAATGCGTCTTATAGAACACCTTACTCTTTTTTTCAAAACATGTTTATTGAAGATGTCTCCCACGTCAGGTGAGCAGCTCCTGTGGGAAGACAGTTCTCATTTGTAGGGAGGGACATCAAAGCACTGCAGCTCTGCATTAGTAAGTCAGGGAGAAGGGGACTGTTTATCCTTTGCACAGGCGGTACGTATGAATGCGACTGCCTGCTTTTTTCACAAGCTAATGCTGAATAAATCTTCATCCCATTTAATTATACTACAAAGTCTTTCACCTCAGCCCTTCACGCAAGCCTTTTGAAGCGTGTGTGTTTGTGCGGTAAAGAGAGTCACTTTTAATTTTTGCTCTGGGACGAGTGTCTCTCTGAGAGACACAGGGGAGGGACCGAGGGACAATTCTCCTGGCTAACTCTGATCTGAAATTGTGGCAGTTTGTGTGTGTGTGTGAAAGAGAGAGAGCTGAGAAGAGCAAACCATTCACTTTCAATAAACATCACGCTTTTCACTCAGATACAGGTAGGATTTTTCAGATCCATAATTCATGGTATTTTTTTCTTGGTGTCTCCCAGAGAATAAGAATGCTCTTTATTTGAGACCGTACGGCGTCTGCACTGGGTAAACGCATGACAGCGTTCAGCGCACATTTAAACTTCAAACGCCGAGGCAGTCGAGGGTGTCACGTTTTAATGCACCCTTTTGGGGGAAAATAACATAAGCACAGCTACAGGCACAGTGTCATCTGCACTGTCAAACCCTACAGGAGAGGCACATGCACTACTGTATTTAGTCAGAGTGAGAGAGGAAAAAGAGTGAGAGAGGAAAAAGGAGAGAGGCATTGATGAGAGCACAGTCTCGGCTGAATGGGTGCATAGCTTTTGTGTGTGTTGTGTACTTTAGTCTGATTAGAGTGAGATATGCAAAGTATGGCATTTTCCATTTCTAAGGCAACATACAGCATACTATCTGCTTTTCCAGTGTGCATCATGTGCATGTTGAGTTGAATGAAGGTTGTCTAGATAGAAAAGCATCTCTGCTAAAAAAAAAAAAAAAAAGATTTACGAGTTGAATGTACATGACCGCCACCACAATGTTGGAAATATGAGTGGGAAGCTTGGGATTTTTTTTAATCCCCGAGTTTACAAGTTGGAGGAATACCACAATACTTACAGATTAGCAGTAACATTTTTGCGACATTTGAACTATTGATAAAGATTTTATGCGCTAAAAATAAACGGAAAAAAGATTGTCGACATTTGAGAAATTTTATCGACAAATGGCATTTCCATCAGCTATATCACTAAACATTTTAAAGCGCTAAACCCTTTTTCGCAAAAAAAATCCTTGGATGGAAACCTGCTATAGTTAGGCTTTTTTATTTACAACAAAAGCTAATTGCCTGCACAAAATATAATAGCATAACAATATAATATGTAATGATCAAGTTTACACTGACTTCATAAATTAACTAAAAGGTCACACTTTATATTAGGTGTCCTTAACTACTGTGTACTTAAAAAAATAAGTACAATGTACTTATTGTGTTCATATTGTATTGCAAAACACTGCTATTGAGGAGGGATACGTGTAAGGGACAGGCCGTATGGGTAGGTTGAAGGGTGGTAAGGGAAGGGTCAACAGCGTAATTATTGATGTAATTACAGAAATGAATTACAGCTGTAATTGCAAGCAGGTATTTTTTTTAAATATAAGTACAATGTAAAAACATGTATGTACATTAGTGCATTGTATCAAATGATTGATTTAAATGTTAGTACATAGTAGTTAAAGACACCTAATATAAAGTGGTACCAATTAAAAACATAAAAAAGCAAAACACACCTGATGCACATTCTTTGTTCTTTGTCTCAATCCAACTAGCTATTCTGCTCTGACTCCCTCGTTGGAAACATGTGAAATGTTTCGGACATTTTTTGAGGAAAAAGTGGAAAAGATTAGATCTAGTCTTGCCAGTTGAGGCTGTGATGTCGCCAGCTTGTGTCAGGAGTTTTGACCTCTTTGAGCAGGTGTCACTGGCGCAAGTTAAGGACATCATTATTCGTTTGAAGCTATACATCTGGTGGTTGCGATGTGGTTCCTTTATGTCTTCTTACGGAAATGGTGGATGTTTTTGGGCCAAGTATTACCTCTATTATTAACAGTAGTCATCATAATGGGATTGTTCCAACGGGCCTTAATCAAGCGGTTATTTAGCCGCTTCTTAAAAAGCCTAACTTAGACCTTTTTGAAATAAAGAATTACCGGCCCATTTCAAAACATCCATGTTTATCGAAGATTTTAGAGAAGCTGGTGTCATTTTTAAGTAAACACGAGATCTTACATAAATTTCAGTCCAGTTTTAGGGCAGGTCATAGTACAGAGTCTGCACTCTTGAGAGTTGTTAATGACCTTTGTTTAATTAGAGATGCAGATAGTGCTGCAGCTCTGATTTTATTGGACTTGAGTGCAGCTTTTGATACAATAGACCATGAGATTCTCATCAAGCGGTTATCCCATTTGGTTGGAACACGTGGAATGGTTTTAAAGTGGTTCAAGTCTTATCTTATTGATAGAGCATTCCCAGTGAAGTATGGTAACTTTGTTTCAACAACATGCCTGTCACTTGTGGGGTTCCTCAGGGTTCTGTTTTTGGCCCTATCTTATTTTCTTTGTATATGTTGCCCCCGGGTTCGATTTTTAAAAAATATGGCATGTCATACACAAATTTATCTCCCTTTGAAATCAGGAGAGAATTGTGGTTCTAACTCACTTTTGCCATGTCTGAGGAGGTTAAGAGCTGGATGACTCATAATTTGGTTCAGTTAAAACACAAGTAAAACTGAGATTATGCTTTTTGGCCCTGCCAGAGAATGCTTAGATATTGCCACTTAATTAGGTACATGGTCAGACTATTGCCATGACCAAGTAAAAAATCTAGGTGTTGATTAATGCCGTGGTTAAGAGTTGCTTCGTCCAGATTAAAGGTCTTTTGCTCGATTAAAGCTTATTCTGTCGAGAAAATTTTATTTTAGAGTTAGAATTTTTTAGAATTTTATTTTAGATTTAGAGAAGGTTATTAATACCTTTGTATATAAAATATAAAATTCTGCTGTATGTTTTTAAAGCAGTGCATGGGATGGACCCTGCTTATGTGTATGAGATTATTGCTGTTCACCAAGCACCTAGGTCTTAAAGATCAAATAAGAAGTAATTGCTTTCTGTCCCTCAAACTCATTTAAAGTTAAAAGGGATCAGGTCTTTGCTGTTGCAGGTCCAAGGCTTTGGAATAATCTGTTTTATGAACTTAGAGAGATCACATCTTTAAATGTTTTTAATGCTTGTGTCAGAAATTTCTTCTTTAGCTTTGAGAGATTGGGCTAGTATCCGGTGTTCTAGTAGGTTGTGTTGTTTTTATGTTACATGTTTTTCTATGCTGATTGTACAGCACTTTGGTGAATGAATGAATGAATGAATGAATTTGTTGTTCATTTTCTAGAAGTGGAGTTTAAACTTGTATTTTGTGTACTTAATTAAGAGAAGACACACAGGTATCTTGCTCCAACAAAAGTGACTTGAACGCATCTGATGTCGTAAACATGACTTCATGAACTCGTTATACGAACTTCCCAGGAGGAATTAAATGCACCATTACACCATCCCTCCAAATGACATACAAATGTGGCTGCTGAATATAGTGATTATCTTGCTAAAAAAATGATAATGACTATAATGGTTGCTACACCCCTGTCAATATATCTAACACAGATCAGTGTGTGACAAATACGTCCACCCACATCCACGTTGTCTTTGCTCTGTTCCTTTCATCCAGAGAAATCTATCAGATCACTGTTTGCTTTGTTATGTCCTCAGGTTTTACGGGTTAATGAACTGTCATCTTCATGGCAACTCGTGAACCTGCGTGAAGGTTACCCCAGCGACGGCACGCAAAGCCCGTGTCATCTTAAGTTGCCGCTGATGCCAGTCACACTGAAAGTCATTACCCAGAAGCACTTGGGAGCACGCCTCCCGTCTTAGCAGGTAAATCGTCAGTAATTGTGTCGTCCGGCTGATCGGACGCAACGTTCATCCCATTTGTGCCTCACGTAAGCGGAGTTATTTACACTAGTTTATCTGTGTTAGCTGCTTTTCATGATTATCAGTGGGGGTTTCAAATTTTCAGATTTCAGCTGCCTCATTTGTCTGTTAAAGGAGACCTTTGATCTTGAGTTTTATTAAATTCCTCTTGTTCATTTTATGAAAATTAATCATCCTCATTGTTCATTCAATTGCCAAAATGAGAAGGACACTTAAAGCAGTAGTTGAAATTCTTTGAAATACTTTGAATTTTAATTCTTGTTCCTGCTGAAAAAACTATATATATATATATATATATATATATATATATTAGTTGTAATTTATTCCTATAATGGCAAAGTTGGATTTTACATGATTTTACATGATCCTTCAGAAATCATTCTAATATGCCGATTTGGTGCTCAGGTGACATTTCTTATTATTATCAATGTTGAAAACAGTTGTGCTGTTTAATATTTTAGTGGAAACTGTGATACATTTTTTTATGGATTTATTGATTATAGCAATTATTTGAAATAGAATTCTTTGTAACATTACACCTGTTTTATTGTCACTTTTGATCAATTTAATGTGTCTTGTCGAATAAAAGTATTAATTTCTTACAAAAAACAAAATCTTACTGACCCTAAACTTCTACATGGTATAGTGTAGCTCTAGTTGGACAGTAGTTTTTCAAGTCATGTTGTGCTAAAAACGTATATAAAAAGCATATTCACCTAAGCTAAGATGTTACACAGAAGAAACTCAAAGAAAGTCCATTTGCCAGTTTAAATGCCTACACTGACGCTCACGTGTCTGGGTGAGAAGCAGTGGCTAATGTGTGCAGCGTGTGAACATGGTGTTCTCAGTGAGACAGCAGGGCTCTCTGCTCTGAGCTCTTATAAAAGCAGCACATTAGTGCTGACACAAAAAGAGGTAGCAGACAAGGGGAGAGCAGAAAGAATGACAGTAGAATCACTCTCACTGTCTCCTGCTCTTTCTCTGAGCAACACCAGTGTGCTGCAGCTGCCTTATGGAGCACAGGTGTGACAGCACTGACAGTTTTATTACCACACCATCAGTTCTGTGTCATCTCCTCACATTTTTAAGTCTTTGCATCTCGCCCCCTCTCTCCCTTTCTTTACTGTCCTTTTTCTGTCAACATTGGGTCACTTCTATCGTTATCAACTCGCTACTTTAAATTTATTTCCATGATTGTTTTTGGCTTAGCTCACCTGTAGCGTGAGCACCACCATTTAGAGCCCAAAACTGTCATTCTCTTGATTTAACAAGTGTGTATAGCTTTGAACCTTTTTTGAGTGTGTGTGTTTTCCCTCACATGATCTATCCATGATCTATCTGTCTCTCTCTCATTGTGGAAGGTAATAATTCCGTGTGTGAGTTTGGTGGTTGGTGTATAATAAAAGCTATTGTCAAGCCTTCATGCTGTGTATATGATGTGCGTGTGTGTGTGTGTATTGAGGGAAGACTGCAGTGAGGTCTGAACGCATATCATTTCCTCTCCAGTCATTTGTAATAGACAGTCAATATAAAGTCTCACTTTTTCTTTCCCTCTCATTCTTGCTCACCCATTCACCTAGTTCTCTCAGTTGAAGAGCAACATTGCCCCCTATAGGCCAAGTGCTGTTATTTAGCATCAGCCTTTAGCTGGAAAGAGATAAGGGAGATGTTAAAATGGAAGCTCACCACATAAGAATAAAAGGTCATGCTTTGGTAAATAATAATTATTACATTAAAGTTATAAATATTACATAAACATATTAATGACATAAAAAGTTAAAATTGTAAGATAAGGTAGGTCATTTATGACAGAATCATTTTGACTTTTTGTGTCATAATTATTACTTATCTCATATTTTTTACTTTATCTCAATTAAGACTTTAATGTGATAATTCTGACTTTTTATGTCAGTTTCATCATTAGGACTCATCGTTATCACATAACTTAATTTTTTGTCATAATTTAATTTTTAATCTCATAATTACGGCTTTGTATTTCATAATTTAATTTGTATTTTAATCATTTCATAAGCTGTTTTTCTCATAATTACTGTAGGGCTCATAATTTTTACTTTTTATGTCATAATAATGATTTACCAAAGGATTTTTTATGATTGTTTTTTATCTCTTTACTATGACTTACTGACTCATAATTTTGACTTTTTATCTCATAACTAAGGCTTGTTGATTTCTGTTGTTTATTTACAGCACTGAGGATGTTTTCGACCCTCTACCTGTGAATCTAACTTTCATAGAAACATTTTTACCTTTTTATTAGGGCATTATTTAGTATATCAGGGTTCCCACTCATCCTGGAAAACCTTGAAAACCTGGAAAATTGATGACAAATTTTCCAGTCCTGGAAAACACATGGAAAATTAGAGAAAATGTAAAATGTCCTGGAAAATCTTGTTGTTGTCCTGGAAAATTATTTTTTTTTAAAGTCCTTGGGTTTTTCTTTAGTTGAGAACAAAGAGTTTATCACTGGCCCAAAACAATCACCATTAGTTGCAGAAAGTGCGATGTTTTGACACGTGAGAGTAGTATTTTCAATGATGATGTTTAGTCTTGTGTTGCCACTTGCAGCAGTTAGCTAATGTTATTAACTGCTCAAATGCATGCAGCGAATGTTAACTGGTAACTAATCCAGTAACTTGCTAACTACAGTGCATGCATAATTATTATGTAAGTTGATTTTCTGATCATATTTTTTTTCCTAACACATTTTACCAATTCCAAACCAATCAATCTTAATAACTACTATTCATTTTGTATTTAATCATGTATAAGTGATATATTGTTCATGAAGGCTGGAAATGCCTTGTATTCAGGTGTGCAGAATTTTTAGGCAGGTTTTCTTTTACAGATAAAATGAGCCAAACAAGACATTTAACTCAGACTGTAAAGTCAAAAATTATTAAATGCCCATGAGAAGGATGTAATACTAATACAATACTAGAAACTGCAGTTAAGGCATGACCATTGGACAGCAAAATGCTCATTGGGTCAGCAGGGTCAGACAAAAACAGCTGGAGAAGAGAAGACACGTTAACTGCAAAAGAATTAATTATTAAGGTGGAGAATTAAGTGTGAAACCATCAGGACCCCTTTAGTCTCCAGCGCCACCATTTTCCAGAACTGCAACCTACCTGGAGTCTCCAGAAGTGCAAGGTGTCAGGATCTCAGAGAGTTAGGTTAGGTAAAGAATCCCAAAAATGACCCCCACTTAAGAATCACATACTGAATTGTAGTAAAATGCAAGAAGACTGATTTTTTTTATAGGCTTTATAGACAGACAGATTGAGAGGACCAGCACCACATCCTCCTGTACCACTGTTTGAAGAATTCATCTTCCAGAATTTGGCAGTAAGGTGTGGGAGTTCATTTTTAGTCCATCTCCTGCCCTGAAAAGTCCATCTTGCAGAGATAATGATCATCCAAAACTTACTGCCAAAAAAAATAGATGTGTGCATTGTGTAAATGCAGACTAATAGACCTGCCACATATTTTATTACGTGTTATGGATATCTTTGTTGTTCATTGACTTTGTCTTTGACTAATATTTTCATTTTCAAATAGTAAAACAAAACATTAAAATAGTTCCAATGACTGACACTGGCAACGTGAACAATTTGTCATTATGTATGATTAAGAGCTCATATTAAAAACTGATTTTATAGTTAAGTCATGGCAATAAACTATGGAATATTGTTTCCGCCACTGAATAAAAAATAAAAAGGGTAGCCTAATTGCAACTTTTTATCTCACAATTCTAAAAAATTCAGAATTGCGAGTTTGTATCACACAATTCTGACCTTTTTTCTCACAATTATGACTTTTTTTCTGGCATTTGACAGTTTATATCTTTATATCTTGCAATTGTGATTATCAAATCACAATTATGTAAACTCGCAATTGCAAGAAATTGAAGTCGGAAACAAGCTTCCATAGTTATAATGTATGTTTAAGAGCTCATATTAAAAACTGATTTTATAGTTAAGTCATGGCAATAAACTGTAGCTACACCTTTTAAAAACTTAGAGAGCAATATATTACTTAAGGGCGTGATCCCGGTCTTTTATTCTCATTGTTGTAAAATTGAAAATGTCCTGGAAAAGTCCTGGAAAATGATTGCTGAAAAATAGTGGGAACCCTGTATATTTATTAAGCACAATGTAGATGATCTCAGGATACCATGCTTGACATGCTTTGGTCCCCATAGTGTCTGCTTAACCTGACTCACACATACAAACACATTCATAGAGAGATGACCTGAAAAGAAACAATTTCCTGTCATATTATAGTGCATGTCATCAAAGAAATGGTTTTAAATGTTTCCCAAGGGTCACTGCAGCTGCTCCCAGTATGTTCAGCATGCAACAATTTGAACTTCAGATCATGAAGACCTGAAGATTTCAAAGGGATTGTTCACCCAAAAACTTCTCATCATTTACTCATGCTTATGTCATTCCAAACCTGTATGATTTTCTTTCCTCTGTGGAACAAAAGAAAATTTGAAGAATGTCTGTAATTTTTTTTTTTTTTTTCTTTTTTACATGATGACAGATGGTTGAATATTGTGGCATTTATGTATTTCGGAGTCTCTGCTATTAACTGTAATGGTGAATGGGGGAACCACTGTTTGGAAATTAAACTGTCACTTTTAGACCCTTTTAGTTGCATATGTCATTATGGGAAATACTTAACACTTAAATTTTCCATTTATTTAGAGGTGAATGAGTCTGTGCATTCACTCAAACTGAGCCTCTTTTCGTCTTTTTAAGTGCACTGAGAACTAAATGTGAAACTCATAGAATAACAACAAGAGCTTAGTACATGTTTATTGCGCACGTCACACATGCACTGCAAAAGGACAATTCAGGTACATAGATTGCACAAGAGAGCTGCTAGGCTGTCAGAACTGTTTTCCCCAGACTTTAAGGTACAGTAAAGATGGCACTTTTGCAGATTATTTAGCTGCGATCCTTCTAGATACAACAGAGCCAGTGCATCTTGCACATCTGACACTAAAGTTTTGACCTTTCTTTCCAAAGCTTTGAGGCAGATTTTACACCACTTCCATTTGATGAAATGAGACCAGGATCAGTCAAAAGTTTAGACAACGCCTACTCATCATGGTCTTTTGGATCATGAACTACTTTCATTCTTATGTGTCCAAAAATTTTTTTATGAAAATAGGCAATTAAGTAATCATGTTAAATCACGTTATTGATTAATATAGAAATAAATATAGAAAATGATCATGATGAAAATATTTTTGCTTTTACAAATATATACTTGCCTTTTTTCAGTGCAAAATACATTATTGACATTCACAAAGATGTAATTTATCAAGGAAATAAATATTATAATTGAACAAACATATGACAAAATACTAGGGTGAGTCATAATTCCATAGGAAATACATATGGGCGATTTTGATCCCCTTTAAAGAGTTTTGGGGTAGTGATACAATTTAATTTTTTTTTTAAAAATTAGCAAGGATGCATTAAATTGATCAAAAGTGACAGTAAAGACATTTATAATGTTACAAAATATTTCTGTTTTAAAAAACGCTGTTCTTTTGAACTTTCTCTTTTTACTTTTTATTACCTTTTTATTTCAGCTTTGTCATCACAGGCATAAATTACAATTACAAAATATATTAAAATAGAAATCAGTTATTTTAAGTTGTAACAATATCTCAAAATATTACTGTTTTTACTGTATTTTAGATCAAACAAGCCTTGGTGAACATAATGTTTTTGGCTTCTTTCAAAAACATTTAAAAATTTTACTGACCCCAAAATGTTTGTGTACTGTATGTAAATGACATTCATATCGCACAAGTTTTATGAGGAATTCATCAAATATCCAGGAACTCATTTTTATGCATTCTAGGGGTTAAGAGCAGTTGTTCATATAATAGACAACTGCATAAAAAGATGGCAAGTATTTTTTCTCTTTGACCACCATGAATGTTCCAAGGCTCACAAGTTTAGATTTTGCCCAGAGCAAAATAAGACTGTCAAAAAAATGATACTGTGGTCTAGATAGTAAGAGTTCAAGAAGGAAAGCACACAGAATAGCGAACACAATCCATCACTTGTCTACCCATTTCGGCTCAGCAGTGTTTTGATGGAGATGCTCATATTCAGCATCCGTTTCACATGGGATACAGATGCATAAACGCTGCCCCACAGAGGATAACATAAACACAGAAATGCAAGGCAGAGAAAATGGCACTCCTTCATCCATACAGACATTTTGTTCGCTCAGTCTCTGACACAAAGAGGGCAGAGAGCACAGAGGATCAGCTATCACAGCCATTATCAGGAAGCCTCTAGTTCTTCCTTGTCTGAATAAATGAAAACACACCCACACATTTGTTATGTATCACTTTCTGTTGGTAATAATATATGTTGGGGGGGAAAAAAGGAAAATTAATAATTTCTTGGTACACACATATAGATGCACACACACACTGTACTTCCCACAGCGCTCTGTTTCTCTCTAGTGTAAAGGAACATAATACAATAGCATGTGTCAATCATATAAATAGGGCAGAAATATGTCAACTTGATTATTCTTTTAACAAGCACCACAATCACTGCCTTATTTTCTTCTGTCAGTGTGACACTTCAAAATGTCAAATTACCATACATGACACAATCAAAGTTAATATTCTGAGGTCTGGGTGGATTTATTTGTCTTTCAAAATGAGTGTAATGAGCAGCTTGCATTGTTTGATTTCTTATCTTCTGCAGGTTGGCAGTAGGTCTCATTGCTTTTTGCTTTGCTTTTGATCTGTGTCCCCTTTAACTCTAAAGACCAATGGAAATGCTATATGATATTGCTCATATGGTGACTGCAAAACATATTTAGACACTTCAAATGTATCTAAATGCCACTGCATTAGATATTAAACCTAGTAGCATTGCCAACAAACACTTTTTCCCAGAACAGTTTACTGGGCGATTTTTGGTTTGGGTTTTAATGAACTCCTAAAGTGCCAAATCATTTCAGACTTATCTGAATATGATTATCAGACTTATCTAATATCTTCACAATGCCACTTGATTTGATTATTTCTTTTTCTTTTCAACGCTTAAGTGTCCAAATACTTATTGGCACCAGTTTAATATGAAAAGTGAAGTGTTTTACGCTTCATTTTACTATTGATTTGTACAAATTCTATTGCAATTTAGCAAGCTGTACTTGAATACACTCAATGATTAAAAAGCTCATGGTTAATTGAAGCAGGATTTATTCATTGCAAAAGCCTTCTTATGGCTTCTATAAACAGAGCGATATTTCGCAGGTTTTTGCTCAAATAGATTGCTTGCTGCACTTCAACTCCCACATTCATCTTGTGAGTCACATTGAAAACCTTGAGATTGTGGATGTTGAATGCATTTTCACATTAAAAAAAAACAAAGGACATAAAAGAGTACATGAATACACATCCAAAACCACAAACTGAAATCAAATATTTAATAGAAACGTTAACCTAGGTGACAAGTTTGAGAAAAATATAAATATAAAGCCCTTTGACATGCTGTCTTTCTTTCTGAGCTCATGAATGAAACTTTTCAAATATTGCACTTTTGACATTAATATGAAATGAAATGAGTGCCTTGGATCTGAATTTGGCTTTTTGTGTATCAGAAATTAACAGTAAATGTAGGAAAGAAGGAAATGTTTCAGCAACGTTTGAGGAATTTTACATTTTCATTTAGGATTTTGTAAAATGTCAGGTAATTTATTTTCTCATTGTAGATGACTTATTCTTTGCTTTGTGTTAATATTTATTTCACCCAAAAATGAAACTTTGGTCACCCTCATGTCATTTCAAACTAATGCAGTTTTCATTATCCTTATGAAGCAAAACTATTGAAACTATAAAGCTATTGACTTCCATCGTATGGACCAAATACATGCAGATAAGTAGCTTCTGTAGCCTATAGGCATCACCATGGAAGCACCAAAAGTGTGTGTAAACACTTGTCTGTGTGTGTCCACTGTGCTCTCTCTTCTATTGCACTGTTATTTTTAAACCTGGGAGGCATCTCATTATGTCTGTTCATCAGTGTAATATATTTAGTGACATAGCACACTTTCCTTCCTTTTGAGTCATTACCAACCTCTAAATCCACCATAGAAACTCCAAAGGTCACAGCACCATGGCAACAGGGTCTTCCCCCCAGCTCGAGGTCAGCATGCTCAGGGAAAGACTGTTAATGACATGCTTCTTGTGACATTAATAATAAGCTTCCATTTGAAGAGGTCTTTTAATGCTGTTCTCATCACTTTGTGGTATATTATTGCTTATAATCGTAATATTTTGTGGTAGAGATTTTCTTTTCTTTAAATAAAATATCAAATCTATCACTAAAATTCTGAGTTTGCAAAAAACTTCTTGATCAAATAAGCAATGCTGTTTGTTCATTATGAGCTTGTTCAGATATTACTGTTTTTTATATTTCTCTGTCCATCTATATTTTTATTAACCTCTTTTTGTCACTTCTCTTTGACACTTTGGAAGAGTGGTTCTCTTTCTAAAAAAAAAAAAAAAAAAAAGATCTCGGAGAAGCCAAAAATTGCAGGCCCATGCCATGACAACTTTGTGTCTCCATCCACATCCATCCATCATATGCATATTCCACACGGCTCCAGGGGGTTAATAAAGGCAAATGGACAAATCATCTGCGGTCTGGTGGAAGCTAGATATTTTACTTCATAACTTGTTAAATATGGATATTTTTTTTTACACAAACGCATTGCTTCGCTTCATAAGGCCTTTATTAACCCCCTGGAGACGTGTGGAGTACGTTTATGAGGGATGGATGTGGATAGAGACACTTTCTTCAGCTCATACTTGTTGATCTTTGCTCACTGCCATTATAAAGCTTGGATGCATCAGAATATTTATTAATATTTCTCCAATTGTGTTCATCAGAAAGAAGAAAGTCATATACACCTAGGATCTTGGGGTAATTTTCATTTGAAAGTGATCTAATCTTTTACAGGGTTAGTTCACCCAGAAATGAAAATTCTGTCATTAATTACTCACCCTCATTAATTACTCACCTTTTTATGAAATCCGAGAGGTTTCTGATTCTCCATAGACAGCAATGTAATTGCCACATTCAAGGCCCAGAAAGGTAGTAAAGACATCATTAAAATAGTCCACGCGACTACAGTGGTTCAACCTTTAAGGCTGATTTATACTTCTGCATCAAAACTACGGCGTAGCCTATGTCGTAGGCTGTGCGTAGTATGCATAGCCTACGGCGCAGCCTGACGTGCACCTCTCCAAAAATGTAACAACGCGCAAATTAATACGTGGACCACAAGCGCTGTGATTGGTCTGTTAGAGCCTCTGCCTGCATGTGTAATTGCAAGTCGACGCGTAGCAAAAGCTACGGCGCAAAAGCTACGCCGTAAGTTAGAAGAAGTATAAATCAGCCTTTAAAAGCGACGAGAATACTTTTTGTGTGCAAAAACAAAACAAATATAACGACTTTATTTAACAATAAAGTCTTCAAATAATAAATCAACAATAATCTTCTCTTCCATGTCAGTCTCCTATGCTGTTGATGTAGTAAACACAGTGCAGAGCTTCCAGGTTCTATGTCAGAACGCCGACTCATTATTGGCCTGCTCCTGCGTCGGTATCACACGCATGTGTCGTGAACAGCATCGACCAATACTGAGTCAGCATTCTGACGTAGAACCTGGAAGCGCTGCACTGTGTTTACTATGTCAACAGCATAGGAGACTGACAGGGAAGAGTAGAAATTGTTGAATAAAGTTATTATTTTTGTTTTGTTTTTGCGCACAAAAAGTATTCTTGTCACTTCATAACATTTAGGTTGAACCACTGTAATCACATGGACTATTTTAATGATGTCTTTACTACCTTTCTGGGCCTTGAATGTGGTAATTATGTTGCTTTCTATGGAGGATCAGAAACCTCTCGGATTTCATCAAAAATATCTTAATTTGTGTTCCATAGATGAACGAAGGTCTTACGGGTGTGGAACGACATGAGGGTGAGTAATTAATAAAAGAAATTTCATTTTTGGTTGAACTAACCCTTTAACTTATTTGACCAGTTCACTTCAGCCAGTAACTCAAGAATCAGACTTCAGAATCAGAATCTGCTCAACATGAATCAGTTCAATTGATTCATAAAAAAGAATCATTTGAATAGAATAATTGACTCAAAAATCAGACATCACTTCATTATAA
The DNA here is from genome assembly GCF_019924925.1 of Ctenopharyngodon idella. Classification (NCBI taxonomy): domain Eukaryota; kingdom Metazoa; phylum Chordata; class Actinopteri; order Cypriniformes; family Xenocyprididae; genus Ctenopharyngodon; species Ctenopharyngodon idella. The sequence continues at coordinate 13,254,864 of NC_067233.1, read as the reverse complement.
CTATGGTTTAAAACATGACTTTTACCCACCAAGGCTAAAAAAGATTAATGATGGTAAGGGTTGATTGAAAGTATGATGCTGTGTTTGTGTTTCAGGAGGTGATGAAGATCTAAATGGCATCAATTAAACAAGTTTATTAAACCTACACTGAAGTAACTTTATCATATATTTACAGGGGTAGAGAAAAAACTTCATAAAGTGGTTTTTCTTTATATAATCAGTTTTTTCTTTTTCCATTTTCCATTTCTTTCTCTTTCTCTCTCTGATAGACCTGCCTTGAGATATTCTATAATAACTGAGAGGATGAAAAAAAGTGAACTGGAGCACCTGTCCCCGTTTTTTCCTTTCCTCCCTGCACTGCTCTCCCTTATAGCATTCAGTTCATTTCAGAGGTAATGATCCCTCCTCTTCACTTTAAAAGGAGAGACAGAGAGGACAAGAGTGTGCTAGGACCTCGTAGGGAGGGCAGGTTAGTGAAAAGACCTTATCCTGTTTTGTACAGGAGGAGGCTTACATCTGCTCACATACGAGCACGTCCATCCTTATTTCCCTGCCAGCCCATGCAGCAAGACTCCATTAAAGAGAGGGGGAAAGAAGAAGAGAGAGATAAAAGAGGTGAGGTGAACATGATGTCCTTGCATTCTCTAAGTGATCTCTGGTGCCCTTCTTCTCCTTTCCCTACTCAGCCTTATAGGATAATAGCATGCCTCTGACTCAATGCCTGAGAAAAGAGGTTTAGAAAGAGAGACTGGAAGGATAGGGAAGGTCAATGGGATACCTATGGCTCCGGAAAAAAAAAAAAAAAAAAAAAAACTTCTTGAAGCTGAACTACAAGAGGAGATGAATAATAGAAGACCATGTTACCTTGTCCAATAAAAAAGAAAGGAATTGCAGAAAGTAAGTTGCAGGTGTGAGGTGGTGGTTGGAGAGAATGCATTTGAGGATAATCGCTCACCTCCTTCCCTTTGTAAAACATTGGAGATCAGATTCTGGCAGGTTAATGTCCAGCTCCCCTCACTCTCTCTGGAAGTCCTGACCTTTTTTTGCATTTAGCAGAAAGACAACCACTCTTAAATGAAAATTACCCCAAGCTTTACTCACCTTCAAGCCATCCTAAGTGTATTTGACTTTCTTCTTTCTGATGAACTCAATCGGAGATATATTAATAAATATCCTGAAGCATCCAAGCTTTATAAAGACAGTGAGTGGGATCAACAAGTATGAGCTAAAGAAAGTGCCTCCATCCACATCCATCCATCATAAACATACTCCACACGGCTCTGGCGGAAGCTAGATATTTTCTTTATAACTTGTTAAATATGGATTTTTTTTTTTTTACACAAACACATCGCTTCACTTCAGAAGGCCTTTATTAACCCCCCAGAGCTGTGTGGAGTACGTTTATGATGGATGGATGTGGATGGAGGCACTTTCTTCAGCTCATACTCATTGATCCCACTCACTGCCATTATAAAGCTCGGATGCATCAGGATATTTATTAATATATCTCTGATTGTGTTTATCAGAAAGAAGAAAGTCATATACACCATTATGGCTTGAAGATGAGTAAAGCTTGGGGTAATTTTCATTTGAAAGTGAACTAATCCTTTTAAATATAACGGATAAATAAAGTAATGTTAAGTACAATAAAATAGTCTTGCATGTGCTGGTTTCAGCTTCATCACTGGCCACAGCCATGTCCTCGTCTCATGTAACAGCTGCGATTCACCAAATATCTGCTATTTCCACTCACATTCACGTAAAGTATCCTTATTGACAAGTCTGGGTGAGTAAGGGCAAAACGCACAAGATATAGTACCTTCAATGCATTGTAGATGGTGATATCACTTCTTTTGTAGCAGAAATAAACTGCTGCAGAAAAAGTTAGGTGTCATGCAAAATGTAACATAATTGCATTACTCATTACAAATGTATTGGAGTAAAGGGTAAATATACTTATTCAAAAATGTAGTCAATTAGAGAGTAAAAGTTGCTATTATCTTTGATACTCAAAGTACAAAATTGCCAAAAAAAATACTTAAGTACAGTAACTTATTAATTAATTAATTAGTTAATTAAATAATTAACTAATTACATTTACTCAAATACTTCACACCACTGAGCCATAGTAAACTACTCTCTTTTAACTGTTTTATAATAGTTTATGTCAAAACTTTACAATGCTCTTCTGACATAACTACAGATACGTGGTACGGGATAGAGACATTTTTATGGTTTGTGCTTTAGGATTTCCACTAGACGTGTAAGCACACGGTCACGCACACATTTACACTTAAACCCCTTTTACTTGATTATAGGTTGCATGGAACGGTGAGATTGCATTAGTAAATCACATTGTCTATGCTCTTGTGTGATCTAAGGCAGCACTCAGAACCCATGGAGAGCATTATTACACATGCTTACGGCACACATAAACTACCGGCACTCACCGCGTTCTATTTCAAAACTAGTCCAACTGTGAGTGACTGTAGGAGGGTAATAACAGTCAGGCTTCATAAAAGGGCTTGGTAATGTGTTGTATAAGTCTTCATGAAGTCTTGAAAATGAAACCAGTAATGTGTAACACATTTCCATGTGAGTGGTGTCCACAATTGCAAAGTGTTTCAGTGGACCATCTGACCTCCATCTGGATCTTTAAGGTTTATTTTCTCTGCACACACACACACACACACACACACGTGCGCATAAACACTCACATGTGCATATACGAACTCGCAACAAATGTGATGCCATAAAGCTAGACAAATAATGGCTAAGGCAAAGGCAAAAAGCAGAATGAACAGTGGGCTTAAATCAGAGCGGTCTATGTTCCTTGAATACAGATTTTCTTTCAATCCCTGCAAAGAAAGGATGAAAGATACAATCCAAACTCAGTCTCGCTTCCAAAAAATATACATATGAATGGACTTATATCATGATTAGATCTCACTGGCACCGAAAGGCATGTGTGCGTTTGTGTGTGTGTATATGGATGTGAATGTGTGTGTGTGTTCTGGAAGTGAATAGTGGATGGTTTGTGGGGTCTGAAATAGCAGTGCAGGCTAAGAAAGGCAAGCAGAGTTTATAGAGTGATATTATCAGTTTACGGCTGTACATCATCTCCCAAATCAAATCACCCCCCAGGGGGCTTTTCCCTGGCCTGCCCCCCCGCCTCGGGCCCCACTCAGAGATGGAGCTTTTTCATTTCCGTAATCGCCTCGCTGCCATACACCGCCTCAGCTGCCAAGAGCCCACAACTCCATTACTGCGGTGACAGTGTGTATATGCGCAGGTGTGTATATGTATATGTGTGTGACCATCAGAGAATCAGTCTCACAGAGACAGAAGTGAACAGTTTACGACTTTGGATACCTTATAGAGAGAGATTTTGTGAGACTCATTTAAATAATAAAAATGGGAATGGGAAGCAACATTCCAAAAGACAATGGTTAAAGTAGTTCATCTAAAAAATGAAAATTCTGTCATCATTTACTCACCCATTTCAAAGCCGTATGACTTTATTTATTCTGCGAAACACAAAGGGGACAGTTTTTGTTCTCCATGCTAAAGGACACAATAGCACCATAAATATGAGTTTATGCTCTATATTTCAATTATTTTGAAGTTGTTCAGTATCTTTATGTGAGGAATAGACTGACATTTAATTGGTTGGTATTACATTAGAAAAGTAGAAATTGCCTGTTTGTGAACAAATCATTCTTTGAATCTTTTCAAAGAATCAGTTGATCCAGTTCACAAGAGTGACTTAAGTGACTGAAATGAAGTAATGTACCAAGTACACCTTAAAAAATTATTTTCATGATTTGTTATCACAACATTTTTTCTTTTGTTAAATCAACTTAGATAATTAATATGGTTCAGATAACATAATATTTTGAGTTTCTGTTGATTAAATCAATCACCTTTATTGTATTAACTCAAATGTTTAATTTCGATGAACTCAAAATTTTAAGGCAACCAGATAACTTACTTTTTTAAGTTAAATCAAAAATTCTTTTTTTACAGTGTATGGTGTCACATACTTGGAATTTGTGACACACATCTAAGTGCACACACACCGTGAACACACCCAAAACAGTGGGCAGCCTTTTTTTTTTTTTTTTGCTGCAGCGCCTGGGGAGCGATTGGGGGTTATAGGTGCCTTCCTCAAAGTGCCTTCCTATATTAATAAATATGGTCAAACTTTAGTTTAGGGGCCAATTCTCACTATTAACTATGAATTTTGCCTCCTAATTACTTTTAACTCCTAATTACTGCTTATTAATAGTAAGGTATAGTTAAATTTAGGTATTGGGTAGGATTAACGGATATAGAATACTTATGCACAATAAGGCATTAATATGTGCTTTATAAGTACTAATAAACAGCCAATATCCTAGTAATATGCATGCTAATAAGCAACTAGTTAATAGTAAGAATTGGACATTAATGTAAAGTGTTACCATAAATAGTTTTCATTTCTTTTCTTTTTTATTCCATATTTTATTTCATTTAGCATTTCTAATTTTTAGTTAGTTTAAGTTATTCAGCTATTTTTGTCTCTCTCTCTCTCTCTTTTAATAGTTTTAGTTAGTGATAACACTGTTTTTCACACAAAGCTAGAATACAGAACACTTGGAATGTAGCACATTTGTGTGTCCTCGTTAATTTTAATTGTATGGAAAATAATGACCAATCTTGAGAATTTCTCATTTTGTTTTCCATGGAGGAAAGAAAGACATGAGGGTGAGTAAATGATGACAAAATTTTATTTCTGGAGTGAACTGTTCCTTTAAGGACATTTGTCTCTGTTTCTTTATTCAGAAAAACTCATTTGTGTGTCACTTATCTTGCAGACGAAAGAGTTCTGCTATTCCCAAGTGGAAGTTTCTGGGGTTGTAGAATACTCTTGGGTATTTATGCAGCCTCCAAATACAAGAAAGACAGATTGGGTCTCACAAACAAATGCTCTGAAAGAATAATCCGTAAATTAAACAGCTTAATATATAATGGCAGGAAGTGCAAAGGTGCGGTGGAATCAAACTTTGAATTAAACTAGTTTTTCAAACGTTACACAGCGGCCTTTAATGGAATGAGCTGTCGTGTCCTTCCGGCACAAGTATTCTTCTCCAGCTCTGCAGAATTGTTTTGCAAGGGTGGTCCGAATGAAGATGGAGTGTTGTGTCAGGAGGAGCGCTGCCTCATTTTTAGGGTTAGTAATTCTTATGGAGATGAAAATGGCAGGCCTTTCCCATTCCTCTATACGGAAAAGAGCTCAGATAAACTCAAAGCCATTTCCTTTCATGCTCTAACGCAAAAAGCTGCCTCCACACCTCCATGTGGCTCCTGAATCATAAACGACCTTTCTTTGATGGGTTTCTGGGTACTTTTCTTTCTGATTTTCTATTTAGATGGAATATGTTTATTTTTTCTTAGTGAATGGAAAGGTATACGGAAACGATTGAGTGGTTAAAAACAAAATCAATCTGTCATAATGCAAGATGACATGTTGTGTTTTTGCATTTTTATTCTTTGGGTAAACAGTCTTAAATTCAAATGTGCTTATGGTCACTATAAATTCAAAAAGATTTGGGATCTATATATTGTTAAAGAATTAGTTCACTTTCAAATTAAAATTTCCTGACAAATTTACTCACCCCCATGTCATCCAAGATGTTTATGTCTTTCTTCATTCGAAAAGAAATTAAGGTTTTTGACGAAAACATTCCAGGATTTTTCTGCTTATAGTGGACTTCCACAGGTCAAAGTTTGAACTAAATTCTCATATACAATATGCTTGTGCAAGTATATAACAATTAGTTCAAACTTTGACCTGTGGAGGGCAGTAATACACTTAGCAGTGTCTACACTGCCGGAATTCTAATAGAGAAGAGAGCTAGTTCAAGATGAGCGTTTGTGGTTAAAACGTATATAATTTTAAATTTTTTTTAGAAAGTGACCATTTTGCTGAATAAGACTCTTATTCCTCATCTGGGATCGCGTAGAGCTCTTTGAAGCTGCACTGAAACTGTAATTTTGACCTTCAACCATTTGGAGTCCATTGAAGTCCACTATAAGGAGAATAATCCTGGAATGTTTTCATCAAAAACCTTCATTTCTTTTCGACTGAAGAAAGAAAGACATAATGGATGACATGGGGGTGAGTAAATTATCCGGAAATTTTAATTTTGAAAGTGGACTAATCCTTTAATAACTTATGTTATCATAAATCATTTAGCCTAGGCTATGACATTATGATTTTAAAATTAGTTAAGAATATAAAAAGACAACAGTTAAGTTTCATATCTGATTTTTTTTTTCTTTCTTTCTTTCTTTCTTTCTTTCTTTCTCTCATTGATACTTGTATGTGGTGGCGATGACAAATGTGTCGGTTTGAACATGGTAATGAGTTTTATAAAATGTGCCAAAAGAGAACATGCCAACAATGTAATAATGATGCTTCTGCAGCATTTTGAAAGTCATTATTTTTAACTCAGAAACAAAACCTCCCTTCAAAAGTTCAAAATTTGCAATGTTGTTGTGCATAGCTGGCAAGATTACTGTGTTGTTCTACAATTCTGCTGTGACTTGAAGATGGATTTTTTTTTTTTTTTTTTCTGCTGTGCTTTTTGACAGTTATTTTCACAGTTGAACAATGTAGTTATGTGAGCAAGGTTAATTCGGATCAACCCTGTCAGCTGCTAATGCAGAAAAATCGCTGTCTGTTTTTGGAATATTGATTCTCTTCACTGTCTCTCAGTGATTACCGCTCATCACGCTTGGTGGCTGTCTTTACAAGTGCACTCATGCCGAGCCTGGCAGGTGACATTTGAATATTACTATACCATGAATTTGAGGAAACAAACAGCAGCATTTTTGTATGACAGAAGATAAAGATACATTGTCGATTATAGCATGTGGGCTGTTGAAGAAACATCTCTCTTGAGTGTCTACTAGAACATTGGCTAATTAGCTGGTAGCTTGGCTTGGTGGATTGTGCACTTGAGCCCTCATTACATGGGTTGCCGTTTCAGATATATGGATAAACAGAGGTCTTTTACATATATTTGACCTCTGTGCAAGAATATGTAAATCTGGCTAAAGTGGGAGTAAGCGTTCTTTGATGTTAACAAACTGTAAGCAGTCTCCCAAGGTCATTTGAGAAATATCTTGTCCCATGAGCACATTTATGATCTAATTAGGTGTTGTTGTTTTTGTTTTTCTTTCTGACAGTCATCAGCAAGGAAACATTTAAGAGGCGGCAGCCGTGAAAACAGCGCTCGCTGACTACCTAGAGACATGAAGGGGCTGACGATGAGGCATTTTATCTTTTAACATTACTTGCAAGGCTTTTTTAGAATATAAAGCATAATCATTTTACTTTGATTGTACACCAGGGTAGTCATTACGGTGGCCCCCAGAGAGAGAATGTAAGAACATAAGCAGACAGTGGCTGGATCAAAACCATTCATACATCAAAAAAGCCGGAGCCAAAAAAAAATAAAATAAATTGAATTACAAAGATATGCATTCATAAATAAAAGGCTGAATGACATTCAAATGCATTGATGCAAAAAAAAAATGAGATTGCAATGTGTACACAGATTGTCCGGCATAAATGTAGCAAACAAAAGAATAGAAAGTGTGCATTACACTTTTTTTCTATTAAATAAAAGGGTTTTTTCTTTTTTTATGGGTTAAATTGGTTGAAGCTCAGGTAAACATACATTTCACAGTAAAATAATCATTTGTATCAGTGCTAACAAACAATGTTATCTTATTTATATTCACAGATATTTTTAGATGTAGTGGTTCTAGCATTCTAGATACTGAGACCTACCATTTCAGTGTATTGACAACACCTAAAATGTAATTTTTTTTTACATATAAGCAACTTTAGAGACATACAAATGTTTGTGAATCTTAGTTTAATTATCTATGTGTTATATTTATGATATAATTAAATTTGGTTAATGATATGCCGTTTATTTAACACATTTAGCTAATTCAACATTGTAATGGTTTAATGATTGTGACTATTACAACCATAAACACACAAATCTGTTCATTTTAAATTACCGCAACATCAATGATGTGTTATAGATCATACTTAAATAGTTACAGTTTCCATTAAAAAAGTTTCTTCATCATTTAAATGAACTTTGTCACTTGTGTTGTTACCAGTTCTCTGTAGCCTGGCTGTAAAGGTAAAGATTTGTACATATTTAAAGTTGTAAAATATGATGATAGGCCTACTGAAAGTTTCAGTGTCTAGTCAAACTTAGAAAAAATGCATATACACTTCATGTACAAATACGAATGAGAACATCCTGTAACAAAACACTGAATGATTAATTTGTACAGAAATCACATCATTGCAAGGCGCAAGCACATATATATGTCTACACAACATATGCACATCAATACTCAAACATGTCCGCCACACATATTCAAAGTGATTGAGTACTCATATGCACATCACAACAAAGGAGTGTCTCTGAATTGATTAAGGGCTCATCAGCGTGAAATAAGAGATTAATTTGGTTTTGAGATGAAAATCCCGGTTACCATAATTATGGTAGAGTGAGTAATGGAGTGTGTTGTGATTGAGAATTGCTCCACAGCTGCAGAGTACCTGCCAGGTCTCTGAATACTGTCAAATCAACCAAAAAACACAACACACATTATTGCTGCAATTATGAAGTACAATCACTGTTATACATCAAATTATTCATGAATCCCTAATTGAGAGGACATGTCCATCATGTTCTTGTTGGGTCTTTCCTTATAGACACTTGGTCTCTGAAGTAATTTGTCAACATTAGTGTGAAAAACAAAATATGTGTGAAGATTTATTATGCTTTTTACATTGAATTATAGGCCTATCCCAGGTTTAATACAAGTTAAAGGGTTAGTTCACCCAAAAATGAAAATTCTTCATTAATTACTCACCCTCATGTCATTCCACACCCGTAAAACCTTTGTTCATCTTCAGAACACAAATTAAGATATTTTTCATAAAATCCAATGGCTCAGTGAGGCCTCCGTTGACAGCAAGATAATTAACACTTTCAAATGCCCAGAAAGGTACTAAAGACATATTTAAAACAGTTCATGTGACTACAGTGGTTCAATCTTAAGATCGAGAATACTTTTTGTGCGCCAAAAAAAAAACAAAATAACGACTTTATTCAACAATATCTAATGATGGCCGATTTCAAAACACTGCTTCATGAAGCTTCGAAGCTTTACAAATCTTTTGTTTCGAATCAATGGTTCGGGGCGTGTATCAAACTGCCAAAGTCACGTGATTTCAGTAAATAAAGCTTTGTTACATCAAGTGTTTCGAAACGTTTTGAAATTTCAATGGTTCACGTGACTTCGAAGCTTCATTAAGCAGTGTTTTGAAATCGCCCATCACTAGATGTTGTTGAATAAAGTCGTTATTTTCTTTTTTTGGCGCACATAAAGTATTTTCGATCTTAAGATTGAACCACTGTAGTCACATGAACTGTTTTAAATATGTCATTAAAACCATGTTAACATGCATTGTTTATGTCTTTTGGTTATACTATTAAAAACGTGAGTATTTGAACGTTACAGATAGGCCTTGTTTAATTTAATTGTAAGTGCATCAATGTAACCCAAATTTTCGTTTGTTTGTTTGTTTTATAAATGTAGTATTGTAATATTCCTTTAAACAATATCCCATAGATTAAATATAGCTCCTCCTGACCACAGATTCATAGCACAGACAAACTATAAAACAAGCTGAAGATATTTAAACACTCAACATTCACTCCAAATTGCAAAATTGGTAAGAAAAGTTGTGGAGAGTTCCAGAGCCAGAGTACTTTAACCCAAGTGATTACTTCTTCCATTTAAAACAATTATAGACCTCCTAGGCAGAGAGAGGTAAAGTTCTGACCTAATCTGAAACTAGTTGAATAGTTCATTAGGTTTCATATTAGGCGAATTGAGTTTGTTTATCCCATTTTGGAGCTCCAAGGAGTAAAATTAACCTTGGCCTATACAGGAATCAAAGTTCGATAGCAAACAGTATGAGTCAATGTGACCTTATTGCAAGTCAGATGCAATGAATGACAAACACTTGACAGGGCACACAGAACCACCATTGGGGAACAAGCTGGATGAAGGGGAAAGAATCAGATTTATAATTTGATTAGAGAGACGACATCAAAAAATTATCTTGACGTATTACCAGAAAACGGACTGCCATTAAGATAACTGGATGGAATAGAAAATCATTTCAATCAAATATAGATTATGATCGTTTGAGGTGAAATAGGGTGCGCAATATGATTTGATAAGTTAGTTTGTGTCCGTGTATGTGCATGAGAATGCACACACACAGTAGCATATGTGTGTTATGCACCAGGAGTTCAGGTGCTGAGAATAGGAGAGGAGGTCACATTGTCCCAATCTAACGGCCATCAGCCTAATGTGCTATGAGACATCATTAAAAACCCATCCTAGAGGCTGTCAATCACACTAACGTGAGAACGAGGAAGAGAGGCTTAGGGAAGGAGAGAAGCTTAGGGAATAGAAAAGAGAAAAGGAAAGCAGTTTGTGAAGGTTAGTCTCCTCCTCTTCACTTCCTGTGAAATGATAGTTTGATGGCTTAGGGCTTGAGAGGGCTGATCATCAGTCCATGTGAGAGACTTAAGCCGCCATCAAAGAAACAGACTGTCTTAGTTCTGATCTCTCCATATTCACAGAAATGCACAGTACATGCTTCCCTTCAGACTCTTACAAAAGTACTGCAGTGGTAGCTTCGATAATCACTGATAGGAATGTCGTGATATTTTGTATATAATGTGGTATAGACAACGCAATCTCACAGCAATTTTTAAGTATTTTATAAGGTGGCTAATTTGTACGAATTCATACAACCTCACTCGTACGTTTTCGTATGATTTGTTTAGACCCCAGTGACAGGTACATTTAGGGGCGGGGTTAGGGGTGGTCTTTTCTGGTGACTTTTTTTGAAAGTTAGCCACCTCGTAAAATACTTAAGAATTACCGTGAGATCGGGTTGGGTATAGAATGATTTCTTTATTCATAAAGTATTTATGATGTCCAACAGAATCCCATTAGCTGGTAGATTAAAGCAAAATTTGCATTTGCTGAAAGAAATAGCAGTGTTTGTTAAAGGGTTAGTTCACACAAAAATGAAAATTCTGTCATTTATTACTCACCCTCATGTCGTTCCACATCCATAAGACCTTCATTCATCTTCGGAACACAAATTAAGATCTTTTTGATGAAGTCTATGAGGTTTCTGTCTCTCCATAGAGATCCAACGCAACTACCACTCCAAGGTCCAGAAAGGCAGGAAAAAGACATCATTAAAGTACTCCATGTGACTCCAGTGGCTTAAACTCAATTTTATGAAGCAATATGCTTTGTTTGTGCAAAAAAAAGCATAATTTACCACCTTATATACAAAATAATATTATCCAAAGCATGTTTACGCAACAATGCCAGCTCTCGCGTGAACACAAAACATATGCGTTGTGATGCTCTCGTGAATACTCGCGCATGTGCGAGTTGCTTTGTGAAGCTCTCGTGAACGCGCGTTGCAGATCAATATTTTTGTAAGTAAAGTGTTTTTTTTTGGTGCAAACAAAGCACTCACGTCGCTTCATAAAATTGAGTTAAAGCCACTGGATTCACATGGAGTACTTTAATCATGTCTTTTTCCTACCTTTCTGGACCTTGGAGTTGTAGTTGCGTTGGATCTCTATGGAGAGACAGAAACCTCTCAGACTTCATCAAAAAGATCTTAATTTGTGTTCCGAAGATGAACGAAGGTCTTATGGATGTGGAACGACACAAGGGTGAGTAATAAATGACAGAACTTTCATTTTTGGGTGAACTAACCCTTTAAGGTGCGGTCACAATAGTGAAATTTTGGCAGAATTGTCTATTGTCAATAGTGTAGAGTGGTGGGAAAAGAACACTTTTTGCACTTTTTACTCTTGTGTTGTGTATTGTGAATGGCAATAGATCATGTTTTGTTTGTTTGCAGGCTGTTTTTTTGTGTGTGTTTCCCCCCATTGCACTTTCTAAAGGTGGTCCTTAATACAAGTTTTGCACTCTGTCGTTAAAGTTTATCTACAACGTAATAAGATTTATTGAGTGTGTTATAAGTGTGTATGTGTGTGAGTGTGTGTCTGTTATGAGCTGATATTGGTCTCATTTCAGCATGGCTGCTAGGAGGTGTCCACACTGTCACCTGTGAATCCTATTAACTTCTTATCATCCAGTGATTAATGTTTGCTTTCAGGCAATACAGGGATTTTGATATCCGCGTTATCCGCTAAATCGCACAATATGTTGACATCGTCTTTGACATTCTAATAAACAAAGCAATTACATCTATGTCAATCTATGTATTGCTTATGATGCGATCCAAAATGGTGATCGAGTTCGCTATCCTACTCAAATGGCACCTCATAAAGAACTTTAAAAGTATTTTGTGCACTGCAGATTCACGTTTGTTTGTGTGTGTGCAAGAATGAGGCTGAGAGAAGGATGAAAAGACAGAGACCCACAGCCACGGACTCTGGCATTTTAAAGGTCAACAATGACATCATTGATTAGTATCGTCTGGGGAACGAGATGCTCCAAGGCAAAGAAGGGAAAATCTATGACGAATACTTGCACAATGAAAGCCAAAGAATTTACATCGTGTACTGTGCACTCACTTCTAAACCTATTACTGTCAATGTAGATGGATGTGCAAACACTCATATTTAGTGGGATTAGCTACTGTTATGTTTTAACTGGTGAGGGGCGCAGAAGAGAACTATAATTAGAATGACAATTCCAAGAATCACATAGAAAAGCTTAGACATTGAAATTCATTAAATAGGCGATGCAAATTAGCAGGCCATAATTAGATGTTTTTCAAACTAACTGACAGACTTAGCGCTTAATACACCTGATGTTGTATCAAAGCCGCTACATGTTAGGTACTAAATGTTACCTATAGTTCCCTTTTTTAACAGGCATGAATTATTGAGTGGAGTTGGAGGAATAGACTCTTGCAAAAAGTACAATGAGGATCTACAGCTAAAATGCTTCTGAAATAAATGTAGTAAAATTTTACTAATTCTGGGTCACTAATAATGAAAATGATGCTTAAAATTGTTAATTGGCTCTAGTTTTCAAGAAATGCTGTAACACTTTAGTATAGGGAACACACATTCACTATTAACTATGTCTTTTTTCCTCAATAAACTCCTAATTTACTGCTTATTAGTAGTTAGCAAGGTAGTTGTAAAGTTTAGGTATTGGGTAGGAATAAGAATGGAGAATAAGGTCATGCAGAATAAGGCATTAATATTTGCTTAATAAGTACTAATAAACAGCCACTATTCTAGTAATATGCATGATAATAAGCAACTAGTTAAAGAACCCAAAATAAAGTATTACCAGAAATGCTATTGGGTCAGTATACGACCATTGACTTGGGAATGGCGGAGGATAAGTGAACCAGAAATGACTAAAATTCATCTTTGACTGGATCTATGAATAAATCTGTGACTGGGTTTGGATATAAATGATGCTGTATTGCATCATACATGATATGAATTGCATCATGTTATTTCTTGAAGTCATGGATGATGCAACCATAATGAAGCTTACATCACTCTGCTTAACGAATTGTCCTATATCAGGTCTCGAAAACATACAGGGGTGCAAAACTCAATTCCTGGAGGGCCACAGTCCTGCAGAGTTTAGTTCCAACCCTGCTCCAGCACACATACTGTACCTGTAGTTTTTAAATGAGCCTGAAGGACTTGATGAGCTGGATCACGTGTGTTTTATTAGGGTTGAAGCTGAACTCTGCAGGGCTGTAGCCCTCCAACTGAGCTTTGCACCCCTGTCATACAGGGCACTCTTATTTGTCAGTGTTTGATTTTGCAAATGGACACATTTCTGATATAAAGTGAACAGAGGTGCCTCATACTTGTGTGAACAGTGCAGATAACTTCAAATGGAGCAAATGGAGCCCATCAATGCTTGCAGACTATTGCTGGAAAGTGATAAGAGATTTAATGACTACAAGCCAAGAAGCTCAGAGTAGGACTAAACTATGTACATAACAGTTTTTTACCTTTTGTTTCATAATTAATTTTATTTATATAACCATTTTGCTGATTTAAATTGTTATATAAACAGGACAGGCGACAAGTACACAATATACTACACAATATATATAGTCGTAAAATGTAAAAAAAAAAAAAAAAAAAAAAAAATCAGAAATCAGTTGTTCTAATTGGCATATTTGAATTCAGCACATCAAAATACATAATTAATAGCACATTTTATCTCTGAAGCAGACTACTTCTAAAAAACTGTAAAACATTGTTATCGGATGTGGTGCTATATACACTGATGAGCCAAAACATTATGACCAGTCACAGGTGATTATTAAGGTCTGGGTAGATTAGATGGTAAGCAAACAATCAGTTCTCGTAATCAACATGTTGGATGCAGGAGAAATGGGCAGGAATAAAAATCAGAGCGACTTTAACAAGGGCCAAATTGTTATAGATTGGGTATCTCTGAAACGGAAATTAGCTAGTGGGTTGTTTCCAGTCAGCAGTGGTGAGAATTTACCAACAGTGCAAGAGGGAAAAACCACAAACCGGCGACAGGGTGTTGCAGTACGTCAATGCACGCGGGCAATCAAGGCTATTCAATCTGGTCCGAGCCAAAAGAAGTTCTACTAAAGAAGTTCAAAAAAATTTAGTGATGTTATGGGAGGAATGTGTCGCACTCTGCTGTGTCATTCCGTGTCAAATGTAAGGAATGTGTAAGGAATGGTTTGAGGAGCATGATGAAGAGCTCGAGTGTTGCCCTGGCCTCTAAATTCCCCAGATCTTAGTCTAATTGAGCATCTGTGCGATATGCTGGACCAACAAGTACGATCCACGGCTGCTCCACCTTGCAACCTACAGGACTTGAAGGAACTACTGCAAACGTCTTGGTGCGAGATACCAAAGGACACCTTCAGGGGTCTTGTAGAGTCTATGCCTTGGCGGGTCAGCGCTGTTTCGGTAGCACGCAGAGAACCAACAGCATATTAGGCAGGTGGTCATAATGTTTTAGCTCATCGGTGTAGAAAGATAAGAAACTGAATTGATTATATTTTAATTTTTATTCTAAAATGTCTAAGTCAGCTTGCAATGTATCATTTCACCATAACTTTAACTGTTTGGGAGTGTAGAGCTTTTAACTTTCTGGAAGGAAGTTTTTGAACTGATTTGTTATTTAACTGGAGAAATTGTTATTGTGGAGGCCAAATTATATTTATTGCATACATACCCTGCAATTTGAGTAGTTAATGGAAGAAAATGCAAGCTAATAGATTTTTGTTATATACACCAAACATATAATTAATTTAAAATGGAAAGATATCCAAAGACCTTCCTATATTTAGTGGCTTAAATAAATGTCTTGCTGCCTTGCTTTGGAAATGTTGGCATATATAGTTAGAGGGAAAATGGAGATTTACAAAATATGGACTCCTGTTTGCAATTTATAACCACTTAGATATGACATTCAAGATCATTTATTTCACTGCTGAGATACATGGTATTGTATGGCTGAGAGTAAAACACTATTACTGCTGTTAATGCTTTTTTTTATTATTATTATTCAGCAAGGATGCATTAAATTGATCAAAAGTGACAGTAAAGACTTTTACATTGTTACAAAAAATGCTATTTCAAATTTTAAGATTTGAACTTTCTTTTGAGCTTTAGACATTGTAAATTCCAATAACATTTATTTTTTCAATTGTAATAATATTTCACAATATTACTGTACTTTACTGTATTTTTTATTAAATAAATGCAGCATTAGTGAGCATAAAAGACTTCCTGAATAACATCTAAAAAAAAATCGGTAGTGTATTTTTTTCTCTGAATATTGGCATATGTGTTATACATATTTGTGTGTAATTTGTGTGTTTTTTATGCATTTAATTATCAAAGATACCTGGGTGGGTGAACTTCTAGATGTTCTGAATGTGTTCTGCACTGTTTATCTTTCAGTATTAAAAAAAAAAAAAAAAAAAAACTCCAATAAAAAACCTCTATGTAACTCTGAAATTATATGCAAATGTCCAGTTAAATAATTTGGTACTACCGTCATTCCTATCATTAAGTGCCAGTGTCTGCTTAAAACTTTTTTGTTAGTTTATGCTGCCTCACTGTTAGCCTGAGGAAACCAATAAAAACAGAAGCAAAGTCTTTTCACAGAACACTAGTAAAAGATAACTTTTATTGTGTCTACTTATAAAAAGAAGCATTACAACTGTATAACTTTCAAACTGTCTGGGGCTGAGTGTGTGTTCACTGTTCTCTTAGATTAATTGAATTTTCTCAGTAGAAACATTGACAAAGTGAGACTCTAACTGCTGGAGAAAAAAAGGAAGAGCTTTTCCAAGCATGTCTCACTGCACAATACAGATATATATTGCACAGTTCAGTTATCTCTCTCTCTCTCTCTCTCTCTCTCTCACACACACACACACACACACACACACACACACACAGTCTCTTTCTCTATCTCTCTCCGCAGGGTAAATTTAATTTTTGGAATGGAGGGGTGTGAGAATAGGCCATGCGAGTGGATAGGGTGATGTCGGGTGAAATGATGCAGAGCGGAAAGGCAGAATGGGATGGGAATTACAGCCGGACTTGGTAATGGGAAGCCTGGAAACAGACCAAGTTAATAAAGCCACCGGCACTCTGGCCTGAGCTTGAGAGTGATTCAGGCAAACTGCCCAATCCAGTCATTAAGCTGATGATACAAATGAGAAGCGAAAAAGGAGTGTGCTCGTGCGTGTACGTGATTATGCATTTGTGTGTGTATGTGTGTGTGTGTGTTTGAGAGACACCGCACAGCAGACTGATTGGTGCCTCTTCAGCCTGTGGAAGAATAGTCTTGATTCTGGCTCCTGTCCTTGTCTTTAGCTTGTGCATCTCATGATTAAAACCAATTACTCTCTTGAATCCGAGTTCCTTGCCACCAAGATACAAGTATAAATGTCAAAAGAAACAAAAATCTCACTCACATCTTCAAGTATTTATTTATTTATTTATTTATTTATTTATTGGAACTATTAGCTTTGTGGGGTTTTTTTCTTTTGGTTCCGTTTGTTTTATTTTGAACAAATTAATCAGCATATCACATGATTGCAAGTTTGATATTTCTTTTACAAAACAATTAATTAAACATGAAGTTCATATTGAGCAGTCTGTTTTTGCTCCACCAGCAAAGATAGTTTCAAACGAAGCCACAGCACAGTTGCACATCTCTGAACAACACAAAGTGAGTTATGGCGGTACTGAATGTATTGGTGTTTTAGAACAAATCGGTAAGTGATTTGATTAACAATGATAGTTATAAAGATAACTACATCCTTCGGATGAGACGTTAAACCAAGGTCCTGACTCTCTGTTGTCATAAACACTCCCAGGATGTCCTTCGAAATAGAGTAGGGGTGTAACCCCGGCATCCTACCAAATTTGCCCATTGCCCTCTGTCCATCATCATGGCCTCCTAATCATTCCCATTTACTGATTGGCTTCATCACTCTGTCTTCTCTTAACCAAATAAGCTGGTGTGTTGTGGGTGTTCTGGCACAATATGGCTGCTGTTGTGCCATAAAGGTGGATGCTACACAATGGTGGTGGTTGAGGAGATTCTCTCCTTCCATATGTAAAGCGCTTAGAGTACAGAGAAAAGCGCTATATAAATGTAACAAATTATTATTATTATTATTATTACTATAGAGAAAATTATGAAATGGAAAGATGATGCTATTGATGATAATTGCCGCATAATGATGAATGAATGAATGAATGAATGAAACAGCCTTGCAACAACATGAAGTCGTGCCTAACAACGACCTTCAGCCATGACTGTATTCACAGTACAGCACAACCTTTCATACCTTATTGCTTACATATATAGGGTCCACATTTGACAATAACGTTCTGCTAATTTTATCGTCTACTACTTTAAGTGCTCACGTTCTTGACAATATGGTGAATAATAATTGTTTCTCAATGTTTTTATTGTTCATCAGCTGTAAAAAAAAAAATAAATAATAATAATAATAAAAATAATTATTCTTAAAGTGATTCCAACAATATCATTCCTCTGTTTTGTTATAGTTATAGCTGTGGTGTGGACTTTTCTGTTCTCATAAAATTGGATTAAAACTTTATATTTATAGTTATCATCCTGAACAGCACTTTAATTGGTTCTTTCCTTCCTGAATGAAAAATTTCAACTAAATACATAGACATAGCAGACTGTTAATGATAAAAATGATGACACTTAATGAATTAACATTTCAATGCTCAAATGTTGAAATAAAACAATATTTTGTCATTTTTATAATGTACTAATCATTTCATAAAAGCAGATGAGAGATTTACAGATAAGATAGGATTGTTTTGCTTGATGTACTCAAACTAGCATCCAGTTAATGATTTTATGCACTAGGATGTGCTCAATATGGTTATTTGACATTTAGGAGATGCTTTCCATCTAAAGCATTTTTAAAGCAAGGACAGTCCCCTCGAAACATCCCGGGGTTAAGTGGGCTCAATGGTGAAAGGAGAGCTCAGCAACTCTTCATGTGACCTTTAGGTTACAAGCTCAAACTTTAACCATGACACTACCTTGTAACAGAAGCCCTTTTTTCCTCAAAAACATTGTATTGATTCCCTTCCCCATAGATGTTTTGTTCACTGCATGCAATTGTATGCGGATGCATTCAGACACTGGTAAACAAAACATTCTCTTTTCATATTTAGCACACTATAATTGTGTGTGTATCTTTGTGTGTAGGTGTATGTTTGTTCCTTTGAATGAATATGTGGCTCTGATCCCAAATAATTTCCTGTTGTGGGCCTGAGTCTGTCAGGCAGACTGATGGTAACCCAATTAAGTTTCTTTTACATGTTTAATTTTGTTTCCTTGCCTCAGCAGTTGTCAGCTGCCAGCCTGTTTATTCCACATTTTGATAGGCTTTAACATATTACATCTACAGACTGCTAAAGGAACTTATACTACACATGCAGTCAATTGGTACTGAATTATTTATGTTGATTTGACAAAACCAACACCCAGTTAGTCTTATTTTTGTTATTGCTTATTTATTATTTTCTTGGCTGTACAAATTTACACCTTGGCTGTGCTTATTTGTTCCCATTTGGTTTTTACAACCATCCCCATTAGAAAAATACATTATTTTAAGTGGTGTGGTGCTCTCAGATGAAAAAGCTGAACAGTTCTAAGAATGGAAAAGAACAGTATTTCCACTTGAGCTTGGTTCGGCACGGCACGATTAACCTTTCATTTGAAATCGTGGTCTGGGGGGGGGCGTCGCCGAGGTGGGGGCACAGCATCTGAGGTGGCCGGGTCAGGCCCCCTCGCGGTGCAGACGCTGTTTATTACCAACTTACTAAATTACTTTTTTTTATATCATTGTTGATAGCCTACCACTAATAAGTCCTTTCCATAGCAGTTTTGCGTAATTTTGACAATGAATCACATATGAATTATTTAAACACCTGTAACGAATGTATAATCCATTTAGACGTGCTGTAGTAATATATTGCAATTTTTGTTCAACATTTCCAAGGGCAGCCAAGCCATGATTTCTGTGAGCTGTCACCTGTCAAGGTCAGTATCCAGCCTTATGATTCAGCCTTTGGAAAACTCCCATTGCGTCCAGAGAAAAGACAGATGCCACAATGTTAATCTGTGAGTGATGGCCATAAACAATCGTCTATGTCACAAAAAAAAAAAAAAGACGCTTACACAAGAAATTGCTCAGCAATCGATTTGTTGTTGAAAGCTAAACTTTGCGTCCCGTTGCTGCTTCTTTTGTCTGCATATTCTTTTTGAAAGCAGTTTTTTCATTAGCCATGTTCTGTCAATTGCAAATATGGACCTATTTTGCACTTTTCTTGAAGCTACAATCTTGTTCTGTGAAAGTTTTTACTCTATTTAAAGCAAAAATAATGGGATAAACCAATGCAGCATTGAATAAGATTTAAATTAGGTATTGTGCCAGTGCACAGCATTTAATGTCTGTGAATTAAACCTTGAAGTGAAATCAACAGATAACTGCTGGTCTTATACAGTATGGTGAATGAAATGTTCAAAAGGGGAAGACAATGTGATTCACAAGTCATCTTAGGTAGCCTTTTTCGCAACTCATCTTATTTCACTCCATCTTTTCAAGTATGCACAAACCTTACATCAAAAGTCACCATGCACTGCACATTAATTCGGCCACCAAAGTGCATGCATTTTGCATCACGTGTCGCATATTGCATCAGGCTATGCAAAGAGCAGTGGGTTCACTGCAGTTTCCAGCCGAAATTATCACTAGAGGAAGTCAAACAGCAACAACTTTTATTCCTTTTCATACTTACAGTGGCAGATTATCAATTAGTAAAGACTTATTTTCATGTGGTTTCTTACATAGTATCTTGTTATCACTTCAAAACATTTACTATAGTGCATGATTTGTAAACTAATACATTTTTATGTTTTTACCACATAACCAGCTCCATATTTATGGCCTTTTTGATGTAGTAAACTTGCTTGGTATATCATGATACAGCTTTCCATATGCGACGTGAAGCACAGTCAGGGTAAAAGAGATCAAAGACTTGAAGAAGCAAGCTAAAATGGCATGGTTGCTTCAACAATTGCATTTGTATCTTTTGTTAATACTACTGATTAGGTTTAGGTTATAGAGGTTATAGCATAAACCTTTTAGCGTCACTCATTTAGTTTCTGAACTCGGTACACACAATCAAGAAATAAAACTTTAGCAGATTCAACGTTCATCTGTTATGGACAAATCTAAAAGCACTTTTAGCACCACTCAAAGGACATTTCACTTTGAAAGTGTTGTATCATAAAGCATTGTAATACAGAAATGTCGCTACACATGTTCTTCCACTGAGCATGGGTTGCAGAAGAGATTGGCAGTTGGGTCCAGACTGCTTTGTTTTCAGTCTCATTTTCAAGGTGGAAGAACTTAAAGGTTTAGACCAAGTGATAACTTCACATTTCAGCGTACATGGCCAACTATTTATGGGGTTTTTAAGTCATTCTTTTATCTTCATAATAGCCTAAGTGAGGTTTTAAAGAAAAGAAAGGTTCATTCTGTGATTTACAAAACTATTAATCTAGAGGATCTCTGGCATTTTGTTCTGAGTGTCTGTGTATTGTGTTTCTGCTTTAGAACATACTGGTATAAATGCCCAGTTGTGTACATGGTGTCTCTTAAAAAGGTGCAGAAGACTTTACAAACACTCAGAAATCCACATGGACCAACAGTGCCATCTACTGGTGTGATGATAGACAATAAAGACTGTAGAAAGGCATTGTCTGCAGCACGCTTTGCTTCACCTATTTGTAAAAGAGATTTGTCTTGCTTTTTTTAATTCACCTCTCACTTGTCTCTTCTGTTTTTTTCCTCTATATCAATGTAAAGCCCTGTAGTGAAAGACTGTCCAGTGTTGAATAAATGAGTACTGTGAAGAAAGACACCGTCCTCAACATTATAAAAAAACATGCACACAGGGAAAAACAAGAGGGCATTTGTTTTGTTGTTGTTGTTGTTTGTTTGTTTGTTTTTTTACAAACAGATGATTGCCTATACTGAACATGAATAAGAGCAAAATACCTAAAATCCTTGACATGTAAGATTAGTATAGTTAGTGAGTTATTACAGAAATGACTGGATCCTCATGCTGTACACCAAATTTTAATGTCTGTACCTACACCTTTCACTACTATGATGGCCCTTGTCTCATTGAAGCACTCAGAATGAGCACTTGAAATTTGCCAAATGCTGCACTTAGTCCCATTATACAAACCAGTCATAATGAGATTTAATAATGGAAGTGTCAACTGGAGAAAGTAAAATGGCCCACTTGAGTTATGCCAGCTATTGGGTCAAGCGCATGGAATCTCTTTAGTTTAATCACAGCACTAACTCCTGCTGCATGGACTCATGGACATTTGTGTATTTGTTGAGTGTTTCCATTTTTCTTTAATCAGTAAAGTGACTCTATGCATGAACGATGGAGCAAGAATGCAAGAGGAATTGATACAGCAAACAAGAGGACACGTGGAAGTTTAGGATAAGAACCGTGTTTAAATGTGAGTGAGAGATCTTCTTCAGAAACTGTGGTAAAAATAAGTGGATCAGAAGTTGAAAGGCAAAATGGAAGGCTTATCAGCAAGTGACTCTCAACATGAGGTAGATCATTGTACAGGGGATGGAAAGGTGTAGATGGAGGACACAGGAGGGGGGTTTGTTGGGGTTGAGAGTAAAGCTCTGTGAAGATCTTCCCAGATTTGCCTTTTTTCTCTATCATACTTTTACTTTCTGAGGGACAGAGAGAGACCCTTGTCACCTGTGAGCCCAGCATGTGAAGCTAAGACTGTCTAAACTATGAGAGTGTCTCCCAGAAGTTAAACACATATACACACACACCACAGAATTGTAGCAGAGATTATTAGCATATCATTTCTTTTCTTCTTTGTGTTTTGATACACTTCACATATATATTAATACATAGATTTCTTCACACACACCTAAACACACACACACACACACACACACACACACAACACTCAACAATCAACACTTTCAAGGTCCAGAAAGGTACTAAAGACATCGTTAAAACAGTCGACATGACTGCAGTGGTTCAACCTTAATTTTATGAAGCGACAAGAATACTTTTTGTGCGCAAAAACAAAACAAAAATAACAATTTTATTCAACAATATCTTCTCTTCTGTGTCATTCTCATACATTGTTTACGTGCAGCGCTTATAGGTTCTACGTCAGAACGGCGATTCATCAGGCTTGTTTGAGATGCATCGGCGGTGCGCAGGCCGATCAGCTTATGACATCAAAGTACCGCGAGAGCGTTTGGAGAACGTGTGACTCCTTATGCTTTTGAATCACTCTCACGGTACTTTGATGTCATACGCCGATCGGTCTGCGCAGCACCGATGCATCTTGATCAAGCTTTTTATTGGCCGGCTCCTACGTCAGAATCACACACGTGTCGTGCTGCTCACGTGATCAGCTTTGGCCAATACTGATTCGGCATTCGGACGTAAACACGGAAGCCTTCACTGTGCTTACTGTGGCAACGTAAGGATAATGACAGGGCAGAGAAGAGATTGAATAAAGTCGTTATTTTTGTTTTGTTTTTGCGCAAAAGTATTCTCGTCACTTCATAAAATCAAGGTTGAACCACTGCATTCACGTCGATTGTTTTAACAATGTCTTTAGTACCTTTCAGGACCTTGAAAGTGTTGATTATTTTGCTGTCTATGGATGAGTCATATACCTCTCAGATTTAATCAAAAATATCTTAATTTGTTTTCTGAAGATGAAAACACGGGTGTGGAATGACATGAGGGTGAGTAATTAATGACAGAATTTTCATTTGTGGGTGAACTAACCCTGTAAATTACATGGAGAGGGCGGGGTTTATGACCTATACTGGGACCAACCACCTGGGGGCGTTCGAGACGCTTTGGCTTCACTTTTCAGGACTTCTGCGGCACGATTGACACACACACACACACATATATATATATATATATATATATATATATATGTATATATATACTGTTCTACAGAATCTTCTTTCAAAACATTTAAATATTCTTACGTACTGCAAACTTTTGAATTGTAATGGAAATGTGTGTGTGTGTATGTATATTTAAGCACAATTTTAATTTGTTAAATTTAACAAAAGTGTACATATCCAGATCTACATACAGTAGCATCCAAAATTTTATGTTTCAGTTTTGTTCACATAATGAACAGTGTATTAGATTAGAGCATTTTCTGTCTGTCTGGAATTTGCTTTTAAACATGCACAGACACACACTGCAGAGATTTCAATCTTCAAGTCTCTCTTATCTGCGCTTCAAATATCTTAACCTGATTTTGCCTGCATTTCCTCTCCTCTTTTGTGGCTCAAGCCGAGAAACGTGATGCTTAGATGTTTTTCACACTTTATTTATTTTATTTTTTTACAAATAAATGCTTCACGCATCATTGTGGGAGACACCATTTGATGCCATCAATAAGTTGTGCACTTTTAAAAGTGGCAGCGGCTTCTGTCACAACCACAGGCAGGACTGCTCATTCTCTACATTACACAACATTAGCTCACCAAGCCCACTTAGAAAGATGCCTTTGTCTGGTGATTTTCGTCTCTGTGATCCAAGCTTCTCTTGGGTTGTCTTGGTGGGAACTCTGTCGATATTTACCAATGCTGTGACAATTTGGGTCAGGCTGCAATCAAACCCAAGGTTTTAAGTGCCTTCAACAGCTCAAATGATTGTGTTCGCCTGGTAGTTTTGACATCTTCTTTTCAGTGCGTCTACGCGCTGTATTGCGGCAGAGTTTCAATCGAACATGTCAGGAGAGCAGACAATTCCTTTCAACGAGTGTCTAGTCGGCTTTGTGTGATTTGTGTTACTGAAACACCTCTGCAAAACAGTTTAAACACTATTGTAACAACACCAGACAATCGAATATAACGTGTTTGTAAGATGCTGAGCCATGCAAGCACTTGCTAAGAGTCGTAAAACTCCAAAGCTCCAAACTTTTGGGCGATCCAAACAGCACGAGGAGAAAACTGCATGAGACCAGAGAGGAAATGAGCCAGACTCTCCTATGGCTACAAAGCACTGTTAAATCACCTCCCACCATCAGACTCCAGAGTGGGTGGATGCTGAGGACATCTTCATCCCAGATATCTGAGCAGGACTGCCAGGGGGCCACGGGGGTGGTGGGAGACCTATGTGAGGTTTCTCATCCAGCGCCAGATCGCTCTGGGAATCTGCATCATGTGGAAGGGAAGGAGGAGAAGAAAACAGTAAGCCCCCCCAGGAGCTTCTGCACACCACAGAATCTCATTTCTGATTCATGAAGAGGTTGCAGTGACATCAAATTGCACGGCTACGGAGATAGAAATGGAGCAAACCAGTTGAACATAACAGTTCTTGAAAAGTAAGTCACAGTTGTGACATACCCCCCCAAAAAATGCATATGTAAAAAATGCAGTCAAAACATGTACAGTAGTCTAGCAGAATCAGACTAATTTACTCACCCTCAAGTTGTTCCAAACATGTGTCTTTCTTTCTTCTGTGGAACATAAAGAAGACATTTTCCCTCATACAGTGGAATCAGTGGTCACCAAAACTGTTTAGTTTCAAACATTCTTTAAAATAGTCATACAGGTTTAGAGTGACATTAGAGGTTTTGGTGTTTAAGTGTTGTTTTGTCATGTGTTTTGTTATACAACCCTCACAAAAACAGCCAAAGAAATGTAGAAAACAATTGGTTTTTGGTCTTGGGCTTAAACATTAAAATTCATTTTGCTAATTTAATTGAAAGCTCTTCAGGACACTCCAGGAATCTGAAGTTAAATGTCTTTTGATGGGAAGTGTATTCTGATGGAGATTAGCGACATCAAACATACTTAGAGTACCATCTAGTGGCTGAGAGGTGTAATAGACTGAAAACCGAGCCTACTCTGCCTCAGAAAATATTTGAGAGGTCGAGATTCGTGTGTTATGGTTAGGTTTGAACAAGTAGGCCAAGAGGGTCAAAGGTCAGATTGTAAAAAAAAAAAAAAATGAAATAATTATTGAACTGACATGGGGTCTAAGAAGCCTCTATTGATCCCACACCATGGTTTACCTTTAAATAAGTATCAATAGTAAGTTTAAGATGTTTTACATGTTTAAAATGCAACAAATGTCTAATTTAAAATATCAAAGCATTTGGTATAAAATTAAGTCCTTCGTTAGATCACAACCTTGAACCATTATTTGCTACTTGATTGTAGGTGGTATTATGGTATGGGACCTTCTTATTAATTGGAGAAAAATGGGTAGTGCAGCTTATTTATTGATTTTTTTATTAATATTTGTAGTACTTAAGTTAATTGGTAAAACTTAGAAAAGCTGTTGCATAGTTCATCCTCTAGAAAATGTTAACGGATTTAGGTTTTCTCTAATGGTTGGGCCTCCTGGAGTTGCGTTGCAGCTGTCCGCATACAGGGGGCGCTCGTGTTTAATTTCTGCTGGTCTCCAGCTGTTGACTTGGAGGAGCACTGCTGTGATTCACAGCTGTAGACCTTCAGTTCTTTCAACGGTCAGGGATGCTGACGGGTCATGTCAAGAGAAGAGGCGAGTGGAACCTAACTATTCCTGAACTTTTCTTCTCCTGGACAATATACTAATAAATCTGAAGTCATTTCAAAGAAGACATTGCTGCTCAAGAGTGTTCGTCTCAACTTTTCACAAGGAACTGTTTAATTTGTAATATTAAATCCCTTTCGGCGGACATGTAAGTAGTAAATCACAGTAACACTGCATTTACAGATTAGCTGTTTGTTTCATCAGGCTATAATTGCACATTTACTACACTGCAGACGAACGCCATTACACGACGCGACCAACGTATGAAAAGCTAGCGTTGCGTTTTTAATTTGTCGCGTCGCGAATGTGTTGGCTATTGTGTGTAAAACTCCATCGTTATGATTCTCATGGTTTCTTTCAGTGGCGAGTCATCAAAAAAAAATGTTTCCAAAGAGAGGAATCTTGACTTTTCTCACTGGGATTTTGATCGTGGCGCTGTCATGTGAAGCGAGAGGTGAGTCGTTTTATCTGTTACGAGTCTTTTATTCATTCATTAGGGCAAAATTTGAGATAATTTCCTCATAAATAACAGCTTTCAGTGTAATTTTTAGAAGACCACTTTTGAATGTTTCGCTTTTTCCTTTTTGAATCTTTGCTCCTTATCTACATTTATGAAGAAATTCAAGGAGAAAAAGTGTTCAAAACCAATTATCACAAATAATTAGATAGATAAAAGCATATAATTTTCCATTTTACACAGGGCTTTTTAAAGAATTGTGGGTGTATTTTGCCCTGTAACTTTCAAATGTACTAAAATGACTTCAAAATTACTTAGTTTGATTGCTGCCTTAATTGTTTGTTTTTTTTAATATATAAAATTAAAGTGATAACCTGTAGTTTAGTTCACTTTTTCCTTCTCAGGCTCTTTGAATGTAACTGCAGAGTTATAAAACTTTGTGTTGAAATTACTTAAGCTATTGTTACAAGTTAAACCGATGAAATCAAAGATGTTGTTATAACATGACAACAAAAAACATTTTAACAGTTTGCTACAAGGTCAGGACATTAAAAAGTGATCTTTTGCTCCTCAATATGTTTATTGACTACTTAAAGCACGTCAGGGAAGGATCTGGCCATGTGCTGTGTTTACTGACACAGCAGACTAACCGCACTCGCACATAAAGTCATTCTTTTGAAGTCCTACATCTATATCTGCACTGGGGTGTCTCAGACCAAACAAGAAGTCAGAAATTTAGAGGTACATATTTCAGTGTTCCCTGCCAAGTTGAAAAGCAATTTACATTACTCAAAGTCTAACTAATGACACCTACTGTGCTGGAGATTGTGTATCAGAGAGTTGAGTCAGAAAGGTGTTGAACTTCTCCACATGGGCCATCACCCTGCTGTGAGCCCAAAGGACATTTTACTGTCTCCCAGAGGAAATAGGCCTAAATTAGTGTGTTTGAAAGATTAAGCCATTTCTATGTGTTATGCTATATATTCATCTTGTATTATCCTTGGTTAAAATGATTTTAAAATGAATGCATTAATTATAGAACTCATGCTGGGAAACCAGACCTTTTTATCCTTTATGGTGGCTTAGCCATTTATGTCAATGTTATCTGAAACAACATTATTGTGTCTGGCATAATAAATCCGGATGAGTTAACTCTGGTATTTACTCTGTTAAAGGTGATTACTATTATTGCGCCCATAAGAATGCCAGGTTAACCCACAAGTCAGACCCTGACCTCTACTAAGTAAACAATCCATTGTCTTCTTTGTTTATTGGTCCATTTGTTGACTTTATCCTTCATTGTGTGCTATGAGCCCTTCTTGAGGAGGGGTTCCCAATCTGTGTTGTCCTTGGATTGCTCTTTTTTTCCCTGTCAGCCATTCTTAGAATGCTGGATCCCGCTATCTGTGTGTTAAAAGCAGAGAATTAGGAAACAGGAGGCGATATATGGCATGTGTGTAAACAGCTTCTCTTTGGCTGTGTTGAATGAGGTGTATGTTGGTGAAATTGCTAAAACGGTGGCATTCTACAAGCTTTAATATTAAATAAACAATTAAGAAATTGCTTTTCTGAAATTGCTTTAATAGATTGTGTCAGACACCAGTGCACTTGGTTCATTTGAAAGGGTTCATTGTTGGGTGAAGTGACTATTATGTTGTAGAGAAACACGATATGGAGCTTAAGGCAAGACAGTTACTGAATGTGTTTCCAATGAGAATTTGGCACATGTGTCAAGAGTATTACTCTGTGACACAAACACTTGTTTCCCTAGAATTCCGGAAGAGCAGAGACATGACTTCACTGTAGAAAAAAAACATTGATCAGAGCAGGTCTTTCCACATTACATTTACCTTTCAATACTACTTGATTTGCCAGTGCCTGTTTTACTTTTCAGAAGTTTGAAATGGAAATTCTGTATCTGTACTTACAAGAATTTGATCTTCAATCAAAGTTGGAGATTAAATTTAAAATTAAAGCATCACAACTTGAGCATCCTCATAACACCTAGGTACTGATATACAGTGGGATATATGATAAGAGATTTTTTAATCTGAGTAATTAATGTGGATTTTATTTTTATTTTATTCTGTTATTTTATTTCAGACAGACTGTCAATCTGTGCATTAAAGGTTCAACCAAAATAATTTTTTCACCTTGTGCCATTAAAAATCCACACTAACACACTTTTTTATCAAATTCTGTCTTTCCATTGAAAGTCTATTCACCCAAAACTCTGACACATACTAATCATTCATAAAGAGATCTTAAAATAAATATTCTGAAATCTTCTGAAGAGGAGCAATCACTTTATATGATGAACAGATTTCATTTAGGTTTTTATTCAAATATAAACATTGATCAGCGAACAATGTTTAAAGAATTATATTTTAGTAAATTGAAGCTCAAGCATGCTTGCTTGACCCTTGAGAACCAATGAGATTCGTTCTTGCGTGTTATGACAACACATTTGAGCTTCTACAAGAACCGATTAGGTTTGTTCTTGAGCATGTACGGTAAATGGTATCAGACATATTTTATATTCAGCAAAAATCTGATTATAGCCTGGATAAGTTTTAGAGATGCACTGGTCGACCGGCCATAAATCGGAACCGGACGGTTTTTGCTCCTAACACACGATCGGCAACCAGCCAGTTTTTAGTTTTATTTTGGCCGATCTCTATTCCAGACAAACCGCACTGCAATAATTTCTCAAAATGTCATTTGTGTGGAAATATTACAAAGTCTGTAAACAGGCCAGAGACAGGATACACTGAATACGATCGTAAAGACACGCCAGCAGAGAAAATACTGTACCAGGTACAGCAAGCTCACTGTTAGTAGTGTTTATAAGCGTAGCAAGGCTTTATGTATAGCCTTACCCAAAGAAACCACTGCTGTTCCATAAGCGCCACCTACTGTCAGAGAGTGAATTTGCATTTTCATTCAGTCCTGTTCTTGTTTTATGCAGGTGTCTTGTGTAGCATAATTTCATAAAGCTAAAGTCAGACCATTCTGTTTTTGCTTTAAATCTTAAATTATACGATCTAATTAAAAAAAAAAACTGTTCATGATACATGTGTGTAGCATCTTTGTTTGGATTGTGATTAAAATGCAGTGGTTGCTTCAAATTTCAAATGGCGGATATTTGTTTAATCCAGTCTGGCCTGTTATAGAGCAAATAATCTGCATTTTTGCTTGTAAAAAATCAGAATCGGCCATTAAAAATCATGACTGGTGCATCACTAATAATTTCACTCTTGCCCCGTGGGGGTCATCTTGATTGTACACTAAGTGTAGGATCTCGTTATCTCATTAGTTTCAATGAGTATGGACAGCTCAGGATGGAATGACACTCCTCTAGCAAGCCTTACACACACAAAACACACCAGTGTGAACACAGTGGTTCGAGAAATGCTCTTTCTTCCCTGTTCTCTCGTGTGGTCAGATATTTCCTGTTTCTCACTAACTTTCTTGCTGGTGAAAAGAAGCTGACTGCTTTCTCTCAAGAAAAAGTTTGTGTTCCTGTGGCACCACGCCTGGCTGTTATGAGCTGCACAGCTTGATGTTTGACTGTTTTTTGACATTTGTTCTGATGTGGCAGTTGATTGCCGCTGCAGAACATGTTCTTAAAGTTGAAGCGAAACAACCCGTATCCATACTAATAAATATAGCTCTGAGATTTATGCACTCTACCGGTTGTAGAGCTCGATGAAAGACAGAAATGTGTATCCAACAGTTGTGGCAGTTACCAGCTGTTTAGAGTGGCACATGTATCAAAGGCCTGGGTTATGCTCTTTAAAGAGGTCAGATACGGTAAAACGTGGTACTTTTTTTTTTATTTGCAGCCACAGGAAAAGACTTTCACTCTTTCTTTTAAGGGTTTCTTTTTTTCCTCCGCTCAGATATTTAAATCAGTTCCAGGCTTTGGGTTGTAAGCAGGAGATGTTGGCCCTCATGCTCCATTTACTTCAATGATCTACCTTTTAAAGTAGAAATAGCTTTGATAAGAACAGGGAAAACAGGCTTCAGTTATGCAGCACTCCCTTCAGCTGGCTTCTCAGCAGGTGTCAGGATCTCTGGGTTTATTAGACAGATAATGCAGCTCTGCAGGCAGGCCCTGCTTATCAAACAAATGATAATGGAGCAGCTCTGTTGGAGCCATGCTGTGCCTGTGATCTGCCTCTGCAGGACAACAGTAATGCAGGCGTCAGTCTCTGGCCACTTTGGCCATGTTAGAGAGAAGCCAAATGCAATGGAAAAGCATTGGTTGTTTCATATACTAAGCTTTGAATGATTAGTAGGCATGTGCCTATATTATAATGGAGAGTTCAAATGGATATAATTTGCATTAATTTACACATCCCCTGCCACTTATGTGTTTGTTTATGAAATATTTGGTGATTAAATGCCTGTGTATAATTCATATAATTATAGTGTAATGTATAACTTTGATTTAGATTCTATTTAATTTTCTGTCAGCATTCAATTGAATTGCATACATTTACATAGAGTATTTAATTTAGTCTCCCTCCATCTAGATTTAAAATGAATCATGAGTATTCCCTGGGTCAAATGATAAAATTACTTCCACTAACGGCCTTGTGGAAGGGCCCCAGATGTTCACTTTCATTTGGAACACCCCTACAAACGGCATCCCCTTTTCGAATTGCCCCTCAAGGGCGCAAAAATGCCGTTTGGAATTTGCCCATCAATAAAACAGCTTGAGAATAATATATCACATAGCATTACATTTACCTCAGGGATTTAGTGTCTATCTACACTACAGTATGTTAGTTAGCTAGAGAAATTAACTCTAGAACGTAGCATTTCGTATATGCACTATATTAGCCTATTCATTATATATATAACCAACCGTTAGTCTGCTGTGAGCGAGAGATGGAGAGGAGGAGCGCTAAAGTAAAAAAAAACTCTAATTGCTGGAAAATGTTTGAATGAATTATTTAAAAAATGGTTTTGAATGAATTCAATGACTCATTAATAAATACTTGTTTCATTGCTGGATGAATCAGTGTTTTTGAACGAATCTTTTGAATGAACGATTCAGTGACAAATAGATTTTTTAACAGTCAGTTGTCGCCACCTAGTGGAATTAGATGTAATTGATACAACCATTATTTGACGTGCCAAGTTCGTGTCAAAAGGTAGTTTGCTCTATTTTGATCGCTATCGTAGACATCGGTGTTTAAATACTAACTTAAAACTTATATCTCAGTACTTCTGTGATAATGTGAATATTTGTAACACAGAAATAACTAATGTGTGATTCAAAACGGCTCTCTCTGGCTTTGGCAGCACGAACACAGATTTGAACGTTCCGGTATGATTTTGTCAAAGGTTTAATAGACGCGGGAGAACCGTTGTCATTAATAAAGTAGGATCGCGTGGGTGCTTGAATCGAGATCGCGATCTTTTTACGATTAATCGTGCAGCTATAGCTAAGATAGAATTTTTTTATCCTTAAGAAAATTTTAATTATAATTTAATTTATTTAAACACAAAGACACATTTGTTCAAAAAACGACAGTTTAATAAAAAAAAAAGGCAATTTTATGTTTAGTTTTCTCCCCCCTGCTCTACCGAACCCATACTGAACCGTGACTTCAATACCGAGGTACGCACTGAACCGTCAGGTTTGTGTACTGTTACACCCCTAATATACAAGTACTTCCTTGAAAATAAATTCAAGCACAGCGCTACAACAACCACAATGAACTCTGTTAATCTGTGTGCACACTGTGCGATTTATAATAGTCATTTACGATTGTTGCTTGTCAGACTGTACGAACATGATCCTCATGTGGGATCTCAGCTGTCCTATATGTCAGACTGTACGACAGTCAAGACGCGTTAAAAATGGACGCGTGCTTGAAAACTTGTCCGGAGTTTTACTTCATCAACCCACACACATTCGGTGACAGTGAGCTGCATTACACGCGGGACTGAAATGGTGGCTAACAAAGAAATTTCTAGCGTTAATTTTGATCACGGCTTATCTTGAAAAACAAAGACAATTTGACGTTTGTCAGAACAGAAGTCACACTGCAGGACTGTGCGCCAAATCTTGTGACACTGCCAGAATTTCATCGGAGGTAAAATTTGATCGCAACGGTCATTAATCGGCTGTCTGTGAACATGTCAAACTAGCCATCAAAGACTACAGATTTTAGTCTAGGATTATAGGAATCTTTTAGGATTCTCAAAATTTGTCTCAGACGACCAAATCGTGGCCAAAATCGCACAGTGTGAACCTGCCTTTAGAGAGCTAAATTTTAAATGTGTGAATATTCAAATTGCAAATAAGATTTGAGAGTTAAGATTTGAGGACAAGCCATTAGTCCAAGGTGTTTCCCCACCTGCTGCCTGTGACATTGAGTTGTTACATATGTTTTTTTTTTCTGTGTTTTTTGTCTTTTCTGGAGCTTGACAGTCCCTAGTCACCATTCAGATAAAAAGAGCTGTGAAGAACTTTATACTTGCATATACTATAACCTGCAAATTTGTGCAGTTTCAATGAACTACACTTATCATTGTGCTCTGCATCTAATGTATCCTGTATTAGAGAAATTATGTACCTGGCACAGAGTTGAAAATGCCTAAGGATACAAACAGCTGTAACCAGAGCTGTTCTTATCTGCCTGTCTGTCTGCGTGCACAGGAGACAGTGTTATTGTCTGCCTGTCTGTCTGAAAGAGCTGCAAACTGTATGAGAGAAATGTCAGTATGTAGTTCACAGAATATTGCTTTTGAGAAAAACATTATGTTACATGTGTGTGTTAGTATGCATGTGTGCATGTGTTTGTAATTTGGCTGGGATTCAGAGATAATTATGATGTTGATGGCAGTGATTTCACTATTAACACATTTTCTTGCTGAAGTTTGTCTTGCCACAGGAAGTAAGAGTCGTTTAAGTGCACCTATGTGGCAACTGAGTTTTCAAAAAAGAATTATACTTCTTTTTGCGTGTGTGAGTGCACATGCACATGTGCATGTGTTCCTTGGCATTGTAAATGCTGAGCAAGTTAACCAGCACATTTCAATGGGAAGTAGTGTAGTTGTTAAATTTGAACATGATGTTCATAATATCAGGTCCTGCAGTCCAAACATGCACACACTAGAACATTAATGTCAGGACAGCATGAACCCAGTCTGGCAAAAACTAATGCTGTATTTTACCCCATATTTTTAATCCCAGATGAAAACCAGAACCATTAGCCCATTATTCTCCTCTGAAGTCTGAGGGCTTTTCTTTGTAGTTCATGATCTATGTTAAACGTGCACTCACATCACAAACGCTGTCGGTTTTGTGGGTGAAAAGTCAGTTTACGTAAACAAAGCAGCTAATGAGCTGCATTTGTCGGTGCTGTATTGCATCGACGCGGCTCTTTGAGTGTCGGTATTTATAGAGGAGGTATTAAAACACAAAGGAAGCGCGCCAAACCTTTGAACATTTTTTTTTTTTATAATCTGAGCTTAGTTAAAAGTTTCAGCACTTGAATAGTTCCTGGAGTTCAACCGTGTTTCATCCCCTGCTTGTCTATGTACCTGTGACATACCGAGTTGGAGTGTTTGCACAGGTGGGAGAGGGCAACTCTGAGAGAGACTGAATGAGAGAATGAGAGCTGCCATCCCACTTTTGTTCTCTCCATTCCAGTGGACTGAGCTTGTCGGAGCAGTGTCCTCATGCAAGACCAGGCCAATGCGTTCGTCATGTGCAATTTGCTCTGAATGGGAGGTTCCCTGTTTCAATATAGGAGGCTTTTTGGGTGTTTCTTTATCCCCTGTTTAAAAGAAGGATTAGCTTGTGTTTCACAGGATTACAGGTGTCCAACACAACCAGGATCAACCTCTCATTGTCAGCTGTGAGAGATGAACTTCACTGTCGCAAAGTGAATCCAGCATCCAATTTTTTGAGCTCTAGCATTCCAGGAATTTAAAACCTGGATGGAAGGGCCTCTTTTCTCACCATTATTGGTAACTTGTGTCCACTTTTCCTTGGGTCGTTGCAATAGTTCAAAGGTCAAGGACAGAAAATGCACAGAGAGAAAGCTCGGTGTCATAAAACAGGCTTCAAGTTTATTTCAGAATCTGAGAAAGAAAAAGGAAGAAAAAAGGAAATCGGGTTAACTTTTCGTGTTCTTAGAGTAACATAGGGTCAAAAGTGATTAATAACATCAGTTTTGCAAATGCGTTTTGTGCAGTCTTGTCTTTTTGCGAACAGCTGTGTCTGCTCTGGCACGCGATTCTGTCAGTGTCATTGCTACAGCAGTAGCTCACGCTGCAAGGCATAACTCAATAAGTAAACACTCATGAGAAAAGAGAGAGAGAAATAGAAAAAAGAAGCAGCAAAAAGAGAGCCAAAGCAGGATTAGAGGCCTTGCGTGTGATGGCTGTCGGCCGGGATTTTTGACACAAAGGCCGAGCTTAATAAGCAGGTGCTCATTACGGTGCTGGAGACCAGGTTACTCAATATTACCCCCGAAACCCTGCAGAGCTGCGGGTCTATTTACGAGGGTGGGTTTGGCGTGCTGCAGTGCCCTTTCCCTGTGGTCTAAATTGCTGGTGGTCCATATGAGGAGGAAATAAATAGGGAATGCTGTCCTACGCTGAAGAAATTGGAGATGCTGCTCTACATTGGGTTTGGGTTACTGAGGTTGTTAGATCGTAACCTCAGTTTGGGGGGTCTGAAATACTGAATAACAAAGCAGAAAACATATCCTCCGTTGTATATCATTTTGTTGAACTGCAGACTGGAGAACCATGGCAGCTTAATGACAGACAGGGACACTTTATGTGCATTTACAGCAATGGATGCTATCTCATCTCAAGCTCTCAAAATATCTCTATCGGGGTGAGGGTTGGGCGAGGTTGATAAGGGTGGACACTCTTGAACCAAATGCCCCAGCTGGCAGTTTAAATGTCAGGGGTTCATCTGAGATCCTTGGCATCAGCCCCTTTCTAGCAAGTGGGCTTAGCACGGTTATTATCGTAAGCTAAAGTAAAGCTATCATTAAGTTAAGTAAACTAAAAACAGTCATATAATATGTTATTTTAGTCATATAACATATTATATTATAATATATTATATTACATTATATTATATTATATTATAAATACAATCAAATGTAAATAGATAAATAATTTCTTTAATTTGTTTAATAATTTATTTAAACTATAACTGCAAAAAACAGTCCGTTTAAGGTAGCTACACAATTGTAGCTACAATCATGTTGCATTGTGGTCTATAGATCTGCCTGTTGTACATATTGACTAGACTCTCTCCCGCGGTCAAAATCGAGAGGTTGAGTGTCTGTCCAAATAAACCTCCCTCACCCACTTGATGAAGTTGAATGCACTTCAAAATAGCGGCGTGGATTCCCCCGAGGGGAGTGTATGGTTGTTTCTCAATAAGCTGTCTAATTCAGTAGTAAAGGCACTGATCAGGGTACCATTTTAAGGGCCATCTCAATCTCAGAATCCTTCCAGGGCAATGAAACGTTCGCTCCCTAAAAAGTGCACCGTGAAAATCAGGGAGCATCGATGCTCACCCTTAACGGAAGTTCTGAAGCGCAAAACTTAAATCACGTGAGCCAACTCACACATAATGACAAATGATAGATGTTTTTTAAAAATACAAAGCATTATTTTATTATATTTCACCAAAAACATACATCGCTAGACAGATAAGAAACATGATCTAGCTAACATTTATCATTTCTTTACAGCTGAAATATTGCATGTATATATAACAAGCAAAGTATTTATCATAATGTACTTTAAATAACATTACAAGTAATGTCAGAAAGAAATCAGCTCTGCTGCTGTTCATAAATACCAGTAGTGATGTTGTACAATGAGGACGTTGTCACATCGCTGGAAATACAGTCATCAGTGTCACATTGTGGCATGTAAAACATAAACGTCAGACGTTGTTATAGGAAACATGCTGAAAGCTGCTGTAGAAACAAAGTTGTATGTTGTTGCAAAGTGCCAGACGAGCAGAGAATGAAAATATAACAGAGATGTTTTGAAACTGGCGGAGACGACAGCACAGAATAAAACCGTACATACCGGCAGCATCCTACAGTTCTGCCACAGCCTAGGAAGATGCAGTAGTCCAGTGCACGGCGGCTACACAATGTCGTGTTGTAAGTAAGACAACGTCTGTATTGCAAACCCCTTTATGTTGCAGTTGTTGTCGTTTTTTGGCGTATGCCTACTAACACAACATCATTGTCATAGAAACCAATGCAGATATTCCTGAAAACGAAAGAACAGCATGCCATGGACACATAAATCGTATCTGAACAGTTGCAATACGCAATGTGCACATTAATTTAGATCAGATTCCAATAGGATACACAAATAGTCGGATTTGGACTGACGGTTTGAACGTAGCCTAAGAGTGGAGTTAAATGCAGCCCTAGTTTGTTTCTATGGTTACCGATTATCTTCACCTGTGTCTTGTTTAGTTACTCATTTACTTTCATATATAATGCCCTCATTTTCCCTAGTTCCTTGTTAGCTATTGTCTTTACTTTATGTGTAAAGTTGTTTTGTTTACGATTGTATGTTGGATAACCTTCTTTGTTTGGGATTGTTAAAGTGCTGCATTTAGGTCTACTTCTCACCTTACCTGCCTTATTAGTTTATATTTTAATTTATATTATATTAGTTTTATTTATAATAAATAAATACAGTATCTCACAAAAGTGAGTACACCCCTCACATTTCAGCAATCATTACTGTCCTCTGAAAATAACTCAACATACAGCCATTATTGTCAAAATAGCTGGCAACGAAAGTGAGTACACCCTAAGTGATAACAGTTGTATGTTGTTTAACCATGCAAAGCCACATGTCCTATTCATCATGTTCATGTTTTTGACTGCTTGACATAACCATACAAATGTGTGGATCTTGTATTAGATCAGTTAAAATTTGGTGCTTTGAGTACAATTCTCTCATACTGATTACTGGATGTTCAACATGGCACCTCATAGCAAAGAACTCTCTGAGGATTTGAGAATTAGAATTGTTGCTCTCCACAAAGATGGCCTAGGCTATAAGAAGATCGGTAACACCATGAAACGGAGTTACAGCACAGTGGCCAGGGTCATAGAGAGAGGTTTTCCAAGACGGGTTCCACTCGGAACAGGCCAAAGAAGTTGAATCAAAGAAGTTGAGACCTCGTGCTGTGCGTCAGGTGCAGAAGCTGGCTTCAAAAAACAGATGCATGAGTGCTGCCATCATTGCTTTAGAGGTTGCAGAAGCCGAAGGTCAGCTTGTCAGTGCTCAGGCCATACGCCACACACTGCAACAAGTCGGTTTGCATGGCCGTTGTCCCAGAAGGAAGCCTCTTCTGAAGCTGGCTCACAAGAAAGCCCACAAACAGTTTGCTGAAGACAACCTGTCCAAGAGCATGAATTACTGGAACCATGTCCTGTGGTCTGATGAGACTAAGATAAACTTGTTTGGCTCAGATGTTGTCCAGCATGTGTGGCGACACCCTGGTGAGGAGTACCAAGAAAATTGTGTCTTTCCTACAGTCAAGCATGGTGGTGGTAGCATCATGGTCGGGGGCTGCATGATTGCTGCTGGTACTGGGGAGCTCTTCATTGAGGGAAACATGGATTCCAACATGTACTGTGACATACTGAAGCAGAACATAATGCCCTCCCTTCAGAAACTGGGCTGAACGGCATGATAATGACCCCAATCACACAGCCAAGCTGACAGCTGCCTTGCTGAGGAAGCTGAATGTGAAGGTGATGGAGTGGCCAAGTATGTCTCCAGACCTGAACCCTATTGAGCACCTGTGGGGCATCCTCAAGCGGAAGGTGGAGAAGCACCATGTGTCTAACATCCAGCAGCTCTGTGATGTCATTATGGAGAAGTGGAAGAGGATCCCAGAAACAACCTGTGCAGCTCTGGTGAATTCCATGCCCAGGAGGATTAAGACATTGCTAGATAACAATGGTGCTCAGACAAAATATTGACACTTTGGACACAGATTTGACATGTTCACTTAGGGTATACTCACTTTTGTTGCCAGTTATTTAGACAATAATGGCTGTATGTTGAGTTATTTTCAAAGGACAGTAAATCTGTACTGCTATACAAGCTGCACATTGTCTACACTAAAGTATATCCAATTTTCATTTCTATAGTATTGTCTCTTGAGAACATACAATAAAATGGTTGCTGAAATGTGAGGGGTGTACTCACTTTTGTGAAATACTGTATATAAAAACAATGAAATGTTTTCTTAACCATCAAGCGTTCATAATATGATACAGGTAACAGTCTGATCTGTTTGTCAGTTTGTGAGAAGGCGCCACTACGCCATTTGAGAGTAAGATTGCTGGTACTGATTTAAAGTTCATCCAGCTGGTTTTGCCAGTTTTAAGGCAGTTTTTATCCAAATCCAAATTTTACATTTTATTTGCTATTTGGCCTACTAAATTCATTTAAAAGTCTTTGTAAACCCATGTTTGTCTTATACAGTACATGCTGGATATGCCTTTTGTGAAGGCTTTATTTTTCAAAGATTTTGCCTATTTTTGAAAACGGATTCCTTGACTATAATACCTTCACAAAATTTCAGCAAAATATTGTTTATAAATAAGAGTTCTTTGAAAACATTTAAAAAATCTTAGTGACCCAAAACTTTTGAACAGTAGTATACATTTGAGGTTTGAACATAGCTTTAAAATAAAACAGGAATTTGAAAATGCAAAAATGACAACGTCTTGGTGCTTAATTTGGTAATATGTACAGAATGTCACCAAGATTAAGACAAAGTGAGACAAGGCAGCCTGGGCTTTGCTGTGTTTAATTGAATTAATGGGTCATTGGATGATAGGCAGCTGCTCTGCATCCTCTTCAGGGCACAAAGAGCAGCACAAAACCAACAAGGAAGTCTGTGTGGAACCGCACACATGATGTCAGACTTCAGCAGTGCCTTATTGAGTTAGCTTGGCTCCAGAGGCAGCAGTTGGTCGAGTACAAAGTCTGGCTCAAGATCTGATTACACACAGTAGAGAGACAGCTGTGAGCAGTGGCGGTGACAGTACCACAACTCTGCATTCACATTACCAGAACTAAAAGAGAGGGAAGGTGTAAGTAAACCTGTTTACCTAGCCGTCCTCTGTTTGTGTCAGAGTAGGAGGCTCTGTACAAACAGTGTCAGGCCTCAATCTCTGCCACTATCTCTTTCCCTGATAAAAGAGTTGCATTCCATTGCCAAGACCAGCATTGCAGTGTTTGGTCTATCTGTCTCTATCATTGATCACATGCTGAGTCCTATAGCAGCTCTCCTCCCCTTTTCCAGGAGATTCAACATAGAAGAAGATAAAGCTGCTGTCTAGATCACATGGCAGTGGTAGATCAAACTCTAGATGACCTGGCAGAAGCTGCCATCTGATTGGCTGCCAGTGCTATTTCTATTTTTTACAGAAGAGTGTTGTGTGAGAACATCTAGATTCATGATGCATTTTTAAGTCTTCTGTTTTGTTTATTTTTAAATGAATTGGTAACACTTTACAATAAGGTTCAATTCATTAAAGGGATAGTTCACCCAAAAATAAAAACTGGCATCACTTATTTACACCACTTATTGTTCCAAGCCTTTCTTATGTACTGTTTTCTACATTTTGAGAATTTTGTGAATACAGTGGAATTCAGAGGGGTAAAATTTAGTTTGAACTTTAGCTTGTAACATTCTTCAAAATTCTTCAACATTCTTCTTTAAAAGCAGTAAAGAATCTTACCGATCCCAAACTTTTGAACGCAAGTGTAGATATTGTATAACATTAGCCTAGATCAGTGTTTCTCAAACTTTTTCTTCCATTCCCCACTTCTTCGGTGGGGAAGGGTTCCGAGCCCCACCTGTCCCCAATCGCCCCAACAAAATGGTAATAAACTAGGCTTTTAGTTTATCTGTTAAAATTTATTAACATTTATTTTATTAACATCACATTTTAAAAACATAACTTCACATAGCAGTATTAGAAACTTTCAAATAGAGAAAATAAAAGTGCAATTATATTATCACTTTGTATGAAAAGAGTTTGTTCAAAAGTAAATAAAAATAATTAAATTGAATTAGGAATGAACCCTTTCATGCGTGAGTTTAAATTAAAATATTCAAGCTGAGTTTTTTTTTTTTACGCAATCTTTTTAGAACGTTTCTCCTTACTGTTTCCATGGCGAGGCATCATACTTGTCCCGTCACACACCGCAGCCACAATAACACTGTATGACAGATGTATCGCTTTTATGTTTGGTTTTATATATATATATATCAGAGGTTGCGTTAGACTTGCGTTCCGCTGGACAGGATCGTAAAAAAAAAATCCATCATAATCAATAATTAGCCTACCCGTCATTTTAATTTTTATATATTTTAATGATAAGATTAATAGCTTCTGATTTTGTCCACATTTTCATTTTTATTCACGAACTTACAGGATAAGCAAATAGGCATAGGCTATGCATTTATTTATATTATGAAAAGAAAGTTAAAGACTGCGTCACTTTTCAGTTTTCATCTTGAACACTTGTCACGGATTGTGAGTGAATGCGATCATCCTTTCCTCTTTACTGCTGTACAGAACGAAATAAACATTCATGAAAATCAAAAAATATGTTGAAAGATACAGTAGCTTACCGAAATCTGTATCACGTCAGTTCAATCAGTGTTGCAAAAAATGTCACGTAACATTATACCTCAGAAAAGCCATTCGTTGATCATAAACTTATACACTCAAAAAAATATTTAACCCCAAAAGTTAAAACTTATGTAATTCAATTGCATATAAAATTTCCATCCAATTTAATCACATAAATCCAACGTAAAAAAGTTAACTTTTACTTAAGCTTCCCCATCATGTTCAGTTGACTTGAATGAATTAAATAAAGGTTATGTTAACTGATAAACTGCAATTTAAGCTTGTGTAATACATAAACCTTACTCTTTTCAAATAACTTATTCTTACTTGCTTTATATAACTATCTTACATTTCTTTATTTATATTAAATAAATGGTCAAACACGTGTTACATTTTATAAACATTTATTGTCACAATTGCTCCAGGAATAATAAGAAACATCCAATCTGACAAAAAAAAAATAGAACATAATGCAGTATTTCACAAATTAAGGCAACTGTTTACTGCAGTTTTGTGCCTTCTCCCAAACTAACACAATGGTTATGGCTGTGTGCCAACAAGTTCATAGATCAACATGGAACCAAATTTCAACATCAAACATTATTTTCACAATTTCAAGGTAATATTGGGATCTCACTGCATAGTATTGTCATCAGTTTGTGCTTTCACTTATCTAAAACTTGATACAGATCTGTAAATGGTTACATTCCTTGTAAACATTTGTTCAAACAAATAAACAATCAGGACACTTGGGGAAAAAAGAAAAGCAATCTGAAGGATTATAATTTACTTTACATATAACAGGTTTTCTGTTGTCCGTCAAATTTCAGCATTTAGGCATTCAGTAGCCCAAGTGTGCTACTCACAAGTTAACTTCCTGGACAAGGAATAGCACAAGGGCTAATATCTTTGGGTTTAGTCGCCCAAAAATGAAATTTCTGTCATTAATTACTCACCCTCATGTTGCTCCAAACCCCTAAGACCTTCGTTCATCTTCAAAACACAAATTAAGATATTTTGTGTGTACAACATCAACTGCGTAGGAGACTGACATAAAAGGGAAGACATTTTTGAATAAAGTCTTTTTTTTTTTTTTTTTTTTTTTTTTTTTTTGCGCACAAAAAGTATTCTCGTCGCTTCATACTATTAAGGTTGAACCACTGCAGTCATGTTGACTATTTTAATGATGTCTTTACTACCTTTCTGGACCTTGAAAGTGATAGTTGTATTGCAGTCTATCGGAGGCCAGATAGCTCATGGATTTCATCAAAAATATCCTAATTTGTGTTCTGAAGATGAACGAAGGTCTTACGGGTGTGGAACGACATGAGGGTGAGTAATAAATGACAGAATGTTCATGTTTTGGTGAACAAAAAATTTAATGTGTTTAAATGTATCAGAGAGGAAGCCAGAAGGTGCATTAGGTGCAGTCTCTTGATTTGAGTTAGTGTCATCGGTTCATAGTGTCATCGATTGTACTGTCTTCAAATCAACATTACAGAACAAGTTTAAAAGTTTTCAATGTCCTTCCAGGGGATGGAAACATCTGTGTGATGTCCTAAAGTCCAAATTCATCATTACCTTCTGGAAGAATTCAAATGTGAATTTGAGACTCTGAGCGTAACTTGAGTGAGTAGATCAATCTGAACAGCATTATTAATCCAAAGGAAAAACTCTTAAGTGTTGTAGCAGTTTTACACCCTCTGTTGCTACTCCAACATCGTCTGGCTAGTACTCAGCACTTTAAGGGTCACAGAGTGGTCTCAGAAATTCCTCCCTCATCTCCTTCAGGATTGCAGTCCTAAGCAAGTAAATGAATGAATGAATGAATAAATAAATAACACCATGTTTAGTTTCATTGAAATATTAGCAGCACACAGCAATATACTTTATTTAGGTCATTACAAAAAGTATGTATACAGTACAAACCTGGAATTTTTTGACAAGTGTTGTAATGTCCCCATTGAGATACACACACAGACTCTTTATGACACAGTCTCGTTTGATGTGTATGTCTTCGCACTGAAAAATATGACACATATTAAAAAACAGTGATTGATTATAGTTCAATCTTTGTAATTAGTTCCAAAGAACTGTAATGCAATTTACCACAACTTGCATCTGTCCAGCTGCTATGAACGGTGACAGAAGTGGCA
The DNA here is from genome assembly GCF_019924925.1 of Ctenopharyngodon idella. NCBI lineage: Eukaryota > Metazoa > Chordata > Actinopteri > Cypriniformes > Xenocyprididae > Ctenopharyngodon > Ctenopharyngodon idella. Next base: position 13,211,240 of record NC_067233.1, on the reverse strand, counting down.
GTCTTTATCCACATAAATTCTGCTTTTATCTGAGAGGAAAAAAGGAAAGGGAAGATGGAAGAGATAGAGGCCTACTGTAGAGGAAATTACTGTAATTTACAAAAAATGTCTTAATGTAAATAATGACAACACTTACTTCATTTACTGTGAACAGGTTGCCTGAATCTCTCCTCAAAATGTCAATGTTTAAGAATGTTTCAATTACTTAAACATACCGGATACTTCAGCGATACTTCTTCCACACACTTTACGTTGCCACAAATCTGAAAGTCAAAAAACAGAAAATCGACATTAACAATTTTACAAAGAAATGAAACGAGTAAATTTTAGTTTTAATACAAAAAATATGAGAAAAAAAAAATATATATTACACATACAGTAATTGAGTTATTGTCCCAAAATTATGAGGTTTCTGAAATAGTAAAGATGACATACACTTTGTTATTATTATTTTAATGTATTTTTATATACACAGTCAGTTGAACACATATCTCGAAATGATCAAATTTACCAATATTTGTGGACAGACATTTTAATGTGAAAGCCTATAAACGTTTACAATGTAGATAACATATATATTTAATGAAGTGTGTTTGAGCAACGTCTTGGCTTATTTGCAAAGCATTTAACGTTAGCAAAGATCGCTGAAATGACGAATCTGTTATTAAAAAAAATAATAATAATACGCGTAATCTGCCTGAATGCAAACATGATGCACAGTCAAGTCGACAGCATAGCGTTATATCTTACAATGATCAACGTTACAAATTCTACTCTTTTTATAGCTGAGAAGAACTAAAATATAAGTTAATTCGCCTTAGCAAAAATGTGCCTTCATGCTAGAACTAAGAAAACAAGATTGAATAAACATAAAAATGGATATTGTTTAAGTTTAAATCGTTAATAAACATATCTTACCTTGAAAACATCCACATCTATGCATCCAAATCCTCCTTTTCGCTGAGTCAGACAGTAGATCACCGTTGCCAGTTTGCCGCCTTCAGTTGTTGTTATTTGACTCCAGACTCCAATGAGCATGCGCAACACTTGCATTTGCGCCTTATGGCAATGAATTAAGTATAGTTTATGTAATTTGATCAGGTTGGTCTTGAATCCATTTCATTCATGTTGTATAAAAGTAATTTAGAATAATAATAGTTATTTTATACGTTTTTAAATACATTTTATTTGAATGGTTTGCTTAATTTCAATTAGTGGCAAGAATCATTTTTTTGAGTGTAGTCAGCGAGAAAAATAACAAAACTTAATTATGTAAGTAAGCATAAGTAACTTTATTATTATAAAATTGACTTAACTCTGTGTAATCAAGCGCATCGTTTTCATTTTATTCTGGAGACTGAACTCACGCTCTGCTGCTGGAGCGCACTCACCACCTACTGGACAGGGGTGGGAATTACAGTTACAAGCTACATAACGATACTTCATTTACTGTGAACAGGTTGCCTGAATCTCTCCTCAAAATGTCAATGTTTAAGAATGTTTCAATTACTTAAACATACCGGATACTTCAGCGATACTTCTTCCACACACTTTACGTTGCCACAAATCTGAAAGTCAAAAAACAGAAAATCGACATTAACAATTTTACAAAGAAATGAAACGAGTAAATTTTAGTTTTAATACAAAAAATATGAGAAAAAAAAAATATATATTACACATACAGTAATTGAGTTATTGTCCCAAAATTATGAGGTTTCTGAAATAGTAAAGATGACATAACAAAACTTAATTATGTAAGTAAGCATAAGTAACTTTATTATTATAAAATTGACTTAACTCTGTGTAATCAAGCGCATCGTTTTCATTTTATTCTGGAGACTGAACTCACGCTCTGCTGCTGGAGCGCACTCACCACCTACTGGACAGGGGTGGGAATTACAGTTACAAGCTACATAACGATACTTCATTTACTGTGAACAGGTTGCCTGAATCTCTCCTCAAAATGTCAATGTTTAAGAATGTTTCAATTACTTAAACATACCGGATACTTCAGCGATACTTCATTTACTGTGAACAGGTTGCCTGAATCTCTCCTCAAAATGTCAATGTTTAAGAATGTTTCAATTACTTAAACATACCGGATACTTCAGCGATACTTCTTCCACACACTTTACGTTGCCACAAATCTGAAAGTCAAAAAACAGAAAATCGACATTAACAATTTTACAAAGAAATGAAACGAGTAAATTTTAGTTTTAATACAAAAAATATGAGAAAAAAAAAATATATATTACACATACAGTAATTGAGTTATTGTCCCAAAATTATGAGGTTTCTGAAATAGTAAAGATGACATAACAAAACTTAATTATGTAAGTAAGCATAAGTAACTTTATTATTATAAAATTGACTTAACTCTGTGTAATCAAGCGCATCGTTTTCATTTTATTCTGGAGACTGAACTCACGCTCTGCTGCTGGAGCGCACTCACCACCTACTGGACAGGGGTGGGAATTACAGTTACAAGCTACATAACGATACTTCATTTACTGTGAACAGGTTGCCTGAATCTCTCCTCAAAATGTCAATGTTTAAGAATGTTTCAATTACTTAAACATACCGGATACTTCAGCGATACTTCTTCCACACACTTTACGTTGCCACAAATCTGAAAGTCAAAAAACAGAAAATCGACATTAACAATTTTACAAAGAAATGAAACGAGTAAATTTTAGTTTTAATACAAAAAATATGAGAAAAAAAAAATATATATTACACATACAGTAATTGAGTTATTGTCCCAAAATTATGAGGTTTCTGAAATAGTAAAGATGACATACACTTTGTTATTATTATTTTAATGTATTTTTATATACACAGTCAGTTGAACACATATCTCGAAATGATCAAATTTACCAATATTTGTGGACAGACATTTTAATGTGAAAGCCTATAAACGTTTACAATGTAGATAACATATATATTTAATGAAGTGTGTTTGAGCAACGTCTTGGCTTATTTGCAAAGCATTTAACGTTAGCAAAGATCGCTGAAATGACGAATCTGTTATTAAAAAAAATAATAATAATACGCGTAATCTGCCTGAATGCAAACATGATGCACAGTCAAGTCGACAGCATAGCGTTATATCTTACAATGATCAACGTTACAAATTCTACTCTTTTTATAGCTGAGAAGAACTAAAATATAAGTTAATTCGCCTTAGCAAAAATGTGCCTTCATGCTAGAACTAAGAAAACAAGATTGAATAAACATAAAAATGGATATTGTTTAAGTTTAAATCGTTAATAAACATATCTTACCTTGAAAACATCCACATCTATGCATCCAAATCCTCCTTTTCGCTGAGTCAGACAGTAGATCACCGTTGCCAGTTTGCCGCCTTCAGTTGTTGTTATTTGACTCCAGACTCCAATGAGCATGCGCAACACTTGCATTTGCGCCTTATGGCAATGAATTAAGTATAGTTTATGTAATTTGATCAGGTTGGTCTTGAATCCATTTCATTCATGTTGTATAAAAGTAATTTAGAATAATAATAGTTATTTTATACGTTTTTAAATACATTTTATTTGAATGGTTTGCTTAATTTCAATTAGTGGCAAGAATCATTTTTTTGAGTGTAGTCAGCGAGAAAAATAACAAAACTTAATTATGTAAGTAAGCATAAGTAACTTTATTATTATAAAATTGACTTAACTCTGTGTAATCAAGCGCATCGTTTTCATTTTATTCTGGAGACTGAACTCACGCTCTGCTGCTGGAGCGCACTCACCACCTACTGGACAGGGGTGGGAATTACAGTTACAAGCTACATAATCTGTCAAAATGACGGACGGGCTGCAGATTTTTTCCGTCACTGCTAAAAAAATTCCATCAATGACGGAAAATTTTCAGTTAACGTGAAAATATATATATATAAAATGTCACATTACCGCCGGTGACACTCCACGACCGCGGTGGCGCGGTTGTCATGCCTACCGTCACAGCCCTAGTATCTGATATGAATAAAACACGTCGGCAAATTATATTTGAATTGTTATTGCTGCTTCCATAGACATCAGTGTGTACTTTACAAACTCTAAATGTATTGTTGTACTAGTACTTATGGATTTTATGTCTATATTTATGTTTATGGATTTTACTAGCACTTATGTCTGAAACCTAAAATAAACATTATGTTATTGAAAACACTGCATAGTTGTGATATACGAGAAGTGCTGAGCGCGCGTCCGTCTCTGGCCAAAGCGCGAAAGCAGAGTTTGAATCTTGCAGTTAAGTAACGTCTCTGAACATTCTAATTCACGTATGTGGGACCGTACTCTCAGGGGCACAGAAATAAAAATCCCGTATGTGGGACCGTACCGTTCAAAAGGTTAATAGAGATGGGCACAAAAGTGACCAAATTTCCTCCGGTTTGTCGCGCCCCACTTGTCATGTCTCTATTCCCCACTAGTGGGGCGCGCCCCACACTTTCAGAAACGCTGGCCTAGATTAAATGCTGTAAAAGCATTGTTCATTTTTAATTCTTTGTGACTAATGCATTAACTAATGTTAACAACTTGAACTTTATTATAAAGTTCTATCAGCATATGTGTTCCCTGGGAATCAAACTCATGACCTTAATGTTAGTAGCACCAAGTTAAGCTACAGGAACTAAAATGCTGTTACATGTTTTGTTCAATTCCTTCTAAACGTTTTTAGTATGCGGTCATAAGCTATGTTGAGCAGACTCGTAACAGCGGCAGGTGATTTACAGCTAAAATAATCACCCGGAACACTGACAGAAATGTGCAGCGCAGGCTCTTGCTCTGACTATGGGCTGGACTGTTTTGGATGTTGTGTACACACGTCCTTTGGCAGCACCGGTTAGTTAACTGGCTGCCATGCCTGGACAGTTCATCCAAGTCTTCAGTGTTACTCCTGCACCTTCTTCTCTTACACACTGCCCTCTCTTTCTCTCTCTTTCCATCTCTCTCGGCCTTTGATGGTCATGTCACTTCCTCCATTCTAATCATTTATCCATGCAGCATGCTGTCAAGGTCCGTTTGAAGCTCTTCTTGTGACACCAGTGATGTTCATCTAAAGATGTGGAGGCTTCCCAGGCTTCAAAGTTCACTGCGGTCTGTAAGACCTGTTCATAAATCCTTTGAGAAATCGAAAAACCATATCAAGATGTCTGAGACAAAACGGGCCAGTGAAGAAGTGCATGCTTGGTAGCTGGCAATTCATATAGTTAGGATTTCTTTTTGACAGTAAATATTTAAGTATTTAAAGATATACTCAATAATTAGCCAAGTGATTCATGCAATTGTAGTCATTTATTGTAATAAATGTGTATGAACTTTATGGAGCATCAATCCATTGATCTTGTCCTCAACAATGTCTCGATGCTGAGGGTGTTGGGAGGTCTGTCAAAAATGCATTGCATGCAATGCCTGCACATGGATGCAAGATGATGTCTCTCTCTTTTTCTTTGTTTCTGTTTTTGTTTTGCTTTCATTTTCTTTGTCTAGAGTCTATAGTTTGACATGAACATTAATGTTGCTAAGATAGAGTTTGGTTTTAATTAGGTGTAACTATTTTTAGCAGTATTTTTCAGTATAATAAAATATAACTTTATTTAATAGATCTCAACTCTGTCCTTTTTTGTTTGTTTGTTTAATTGTTTGTTTGTTTGTTGAATTGCATTTTCAGACTGTCTAAATCATGAAAGGGTAACACTTTAGTATAGGGAACACATATTCACTATTAACTACGGCTTTTCCCTCAATAAACTCCTAATTTACTGCTTATTAATAGTTAGTAAGTTAGTTGTTCAGTTTAGGTATTGGGTAGGATTAAGAATGTAGAATATGGTCATGCAGAAAAAGGCATTAATATGTGCTTAATTAGTACTAATAAACAGCCAATATTCTAGTAATATGCATGCTAATAAGCAACTACTTAAAATACCCTAAAATAAAGTGTTACCCATGAAAGAAATATCTGATGCTAGCTAAGAATTTAACCAAAACAGTATACCATTCAAAAGTTTGAGGTTGATAATATTTTATAATATTTTTGAAAGTTTTTTTTTATGCTCACCAAGGCTGAATTTATTTGATCAAAAATACAGTCTTCAGTGTCACATGATCATCCATATATGCTTATTTGGTGTTCAAGAAACATTTATTATTATAATTTATGTGCAAACCATTATACATTTTTCTTGATTTTATTGTTGAATAGAAATTTCTAAATGTTGCATTTATTTAGAAAAGGAATCTTTTGTAACACTTTAAATGTCTTTACTGTCACCTTTTAATGCATCATTGCTGCATTAAAAAGTATTAATTAAAAAAATCTTACTGATTCCAAACTTTACTGAGGTCAACTAGTTTTTCCAGGTTTTAAAAAATAAATAAATAAAAAATAATTTAATAAAAGTTTTAATTTAATTTTTTTAACTGTGGTGCTGCAAAGGGATTGCATTTAGAGACTCAACCTCTCCGAGAAGGTTATAACATTTTATGGTACTTTTTATGGTTCTTTTTTTTTTACATTTTACAAATCCTTACCTCAACCTAAAATACTTAATTTTCTGCCTAAATGTCTACTTTTACAGTAGACCCTGATTCTCAGCACACAGTGATGTTATTTCCAGATTTCGGTAACACTTTACAATAAGGTTCATTAGTTAACATTAGTTAACATGAACTAATAATGAACTGCACTTATACAGAATTTATTAATCTTTGTTAATGTTAATTTCAACATTTACCAAATCATTATTAAAAATCTTGTTAACATTAGTTAATGCACTGTGAACTAACATGAACAAACAATGAACAACTGTACTTTCATTAACTAACATTAACGAAGATTATTAAATACAGTAACAAATGTATTGCTCATGGTAAGTTTATGTTAGTTAATACATTAACTAATGTTTAATTAAAGAACCTTATTGTAAAGTGTTACCGAGATTTCTTTTGCCACCCTGTCTGCCATCAGCTTCAACCAGACATGTTTTTGATGTATGGGACATGTGTGTGGCCCCTGTCATCTTCTGTTCTTTTCCACTGTTATGGGCAATATTTGTCTGTCAGCACGTATGACGCTTCTCTCTGCCTCACATCAAAGCCTTTCGGTCAGCTTAGACACAGCTCTGTGACAAATAGGTAAGTTTGCATTGGAAGGAAGCAATTTGAAATGACATTCACAAGCTTTCTTTCCTTGAGTCTCTCTGAGTCACATCTTTTTTCTAACACATTCTTCATCATGTGTGTGATGTATGCCATGTGTAAAGCGTGGCCTGTTAACAGATGGGGAATGAGCAATTTCAGCTTCTGCTCTATGGTATCCACTTTGTTGTTTTAATATTCTTAAGCAAACACTCTTACCCTCTTCTTTTTTCTATTCATTCAGCCACTAGATTCATAAGATCTATCTCACATGGTCTGTGCAATGCCCCTTATCTCTCCACCGCTAGTGAAAAGATCCATTGTTTGTTCAAGAAGCCCTCCAATTACATGAAATATTCATTATAAACACACAACTGTTTTCCTTTCAAATGCCTCCCAAATGTTTATTAACCCACCAATTATTTTATACACTTACATTTGTGAATTAAGTGCATGATTCATTTAACATAGACTTCTCTCCAGCTGTGATGTTCATTTCCACCTTTTTTCTGCTCTATTTCCAGAGAGGAATTTTTCTGTCATTCTCGGCCCTTCTCAGTCTAACATTCTGGAATTTACTGTAATTTAATTCCAGCACCAAAACAACCTTTTCTTTTCCCTCCCGCCTTTTCTCGTGGCACTTTCCTGGATGGCAACCAGCAACTTCAGGTGAAAACACTTCACTCCAGCAGAGAGACTGTGAAAAAATATAGAGAAAAAAAAGTACATTTAGGGCAAGTGTCATTTTTCAATTTATAATCTTGGTGGTTCTCAAAGCAGCTGCTAGAGCAGCAACAGGATGTGACAGTACCAGGCATGAATGAGAGGTGCCTTCCAACGTACACACACGCCAGTGCGAAGGAAATGGAAAGCAAGTGCTCATGGGAGTCTTCACAAGCTGCTAGGAAGGGATGAAAAGGACCTTGTGCATGCAAGGAAAGAAATTCCCCATAAAATTCTTGTGCCTAACTTCCCCCCTCATAACATCTTTGTGGGACATGGTGTATTAGGAGCTGAAGAAAAAATATTTTCTTCATGTCAGAATTATTATTTATTTCTTTTTTTTTTGCCCATGACATTTTTGGCAGTGTTGACTTTGCGCTTCTTGTGCCCTAATGCCAGCAAAGGAACATTTTAGTCCGCAGGGCACATGAATCTTCTCTTCTATCAAAAGACTCAAGTGTTTTATAAGGATATGCAAGACTAGTCACCTCAACGATACTACTGCTGTTAGTCGACCTGTTAGTCACCTTAATGTTGCATTTTAAAACTATTACATTATTTTGTGTATATCTGGAGGGGGAAACAAATGCGTTTGTTTTCTCTGTATTACTCATGGTGGGTAATAAGTTCACAAAAAATTTATAATAATAAAAATAATAAAAATGCAATTTATTAAATTATAAAAAAAAAAATATTATTGCTAATACATTTATTAATATTGTTACTGCAATAATAATTATAAAAGCAAAATGCACCACAAAAATACAAATATTTATAGAAAAATATTAAATATTAATAAAAGTTACAATATTTATATAAAATATTACTTTTTTCTTGTATTATTTTTATTATACTACATTTTATTTTTTTAAATCATTATTATTATTATTATTATTTGATTTGCTAATACATTCATTAATATTGTTAATGTATTTATTAAAGAAAAATGCACCACAAAAACAAATATTTATAGAAAAAAACTAATTAAAAATATCAAATATGAATAAAATATTTATATAAATATTACTTCTTTACCATTTTATTATTTTTATTATACTAAATGTTACTTTTACAATTCTTTATTATTATTATTATTATTCATTGTTTTGTATTTTTGAAAAAATCACCACACACACACAAACAGATATATATATATAAACGGTTAGTTCCTGTCCTTGATTCTGATTGGTCAATAGCTGTGTTTTATTCACAATAAAACACGGTTATGACCGCTTCACCCAACTGTTCTGTGTATCACTACACAACACCCTTACATCCACTCTTAGCAACGTAAACTCTTTGTTGTCAGTTGATATTATTCTTTGAAGCTTACTGTATTATGTAGAAGAGTATTGTGAGAAAGAGATCAATGGAGCGAGTTTATTACCTGCATTCAGATTTAGCATTTTCCTGGGCAATTCCATGCAAAGGTCATCCTTACCATGAAAAAAAAAAGTTTTTACCAAAAGAACAAAACCCTTTTTAAGTTGTCCATTTAGGTCTGTAATATACTGTATTAATGTGCTCTAACAGAAATGTTAAGAAAATTGCCTTGTTTATCCACAACATATGAGGTAAGCAACAATGCTTAAATTAAATTTTCAACCAACCATATTTCATGCTTTCAAAAAAGGGATCAAAGACCCTCTTTTTTAAACTGTATTTTAACAGTAAGCATTGTGCAGAGAGATGGAGACATGCCTGAGAAATAAATACACTCATTTTGTCATAACAGCACTGCCTGTTGAATTTATAAGGGCTAGAATTAAGAGGTCCCGACGCTTCAGTGCTCTGTCACATCCATAACGTTTTAAAGATTAAGTTTATGTCATATAACAATTATGAATACAAATAACTTAAAACTTTATATACAAAGCTAAATTATCTTTATGCTTATTAGGATCAACAAATCATCTCACTACTTTGCTCTGAACTAACTATAATCAGCGTTACGGACGTGACAGTTAGGGACGCTTTAAATCCTATGCATATGACTTTGTTTCTTTATATTGCTGTGATCTGTTTCAGGCTTACCGTATATATCCGAACATACCCAATAATCGCAATACTCTTTGTGATTTATTAGTTTTAATATGAAAAAAGGTCTCAACTTTCAAATTCGGTCGATTTTATAACAAAATTTAAACAATAGATGTCACTCTTTAATAGCCTACGGCACGTGACAGATTACTGCAGCGCCTCAGTGTAAGCGGCATATCAAGCGGATCCTCTTTATCAATTACAGAACGAAATATGAACATCAGAAGGTAGGCCTATGATACAGTACAACTTACAGAAGAGCATTGTGTCTCATAGGACACTTCCCTCGGGATGTCACGTTTTTACCTGTTGGTTAAAACATGAATAGCCTATTGATCATAATCCCGCGATCAACAGTAAGCTGACAAAATAATAATAATAATATTGCAACAATTTTGACATTAAATAAAATTTGATCATTTTGACTCAAGACTTTGCTTTAAACTGCGCAAACTAGCCGAAAACCGTGCAATCATTCATACACAAAACATAAAACTGACATGATTGCGAGTGACAATAGTGTCAATCGGTTCACCTGACTGTGGGGAAAACCTGCGATTTTAAACTGCTTTATGATAAACATTAATATTTGTTAATGTATTTTAGCAAGCAGTTCTGTTAGAAGGAAAATCATGGTCTCTAAATTGATTCTTGAACGCCGCAAAAGCTTGTCAACATGAGAAATAATCCATAACCATTTGCAATAGACCTAGGGTATAAAGTTGAATAAAGTTTAGTATAAAGTTGATTATTTCTGCAGTCTTACCATACTGGTATCCCAGATATCAACATGTGGTGGTTTAAATTCCCGCTTGAGGTCTCTGTGAAAATTTTAAAGCAGTCTTATGTGCCGGTTTCAGCGCGGTCACGTCCGTAACGTTATTTTTTCCTCATAAATGCGAACAAGAAAAATAAAATAAAATGAATATTTTATGGTCTGTGGAGAGCCAACAGTTCTTCATTCGGTGGGCAGTATTACTTTTGGTTTGTGCAGTGTAATTCACAGAATTCCTAAAAAATATGTTGACACCTAAAACTTGGTGACTTTTTTTGTCACGTCCGTAACACATGTATATTTCCCTCATCTAAAATATAAAATGATTGTATAGACTGACATTTTTCTAATGTCTGGACTCCTTTAATAAGGGACTATGAATATATAAACAGGCGGTTCAATATATTGGTATTAAATGCATTCTCTTGCAGTTTTGACTGCAAATGTCACATCCATAACACTGGAATTGCCCTCCTATGTTCATAATAAAAAATCTGTTTAAATGTATTATCTTGTCCTTTTAACAGTTAGGGGTTTTCCCATGACTGACAGCCCTTGTCAATTCACGATACAGCACAGCCTCTCGTACCTTATTGCTTACATATATATATATACACACACACACAAATAAAAAAAAATTTATGTGCACAGGTTATTGTTTGATATGTATATTGCACAAATACTGTTCTGTTACTTAAGACATTGTTTTTTGCACCAGGTCCTCCATGGGTGAGTCGCAAGGTAGAGGACAGACAGACTGCAAAACTGGGCCGCACAATTCGTCTTCCTTGCCCTGTAGAGGGTGACCCCCCTCCTTTGGTCCTGTGGGTGAAGGATGGGCGGAACGTGAATCCAGGCTGGAGCCGCTACAAGGTTCTGAAGCAGAGTCTGAAGATCAAAGAAGTGGAACTAGAGGATGCCGGAAAATACATCTGCCGCGTCACCAATGGATTTGGCAGCCTCGCCCTCAACTTCACACTCATTGTAATTGGTAAAGACTGCCTCCCACGCCATACACCACAACCCTTTATATCTCAGTTCTTTATACTTTTGCACACCCAGAGCATTTGTAGGCCACATCAATCATACAGGCTTAATCAAAACCTGCACCATTGCACACGCACTACAGTTTGAGGTAGTCTTTTAAGGGGATAGTGCCCCAGCTAGACAGATGGCATCCCAAAACAGCAGAACTAAAGCATAAGTTCTCAACTTAAATAAAAAAAAGAGCAGGGGAACTTTTATATGCCCTCGCAAAAAGCTAATTGTGGCTCAGGAAGGCAGTAGGGCTAATATAAAGCTGCTCCCAAATCATATTTGACAAAACTGACGTGACTGGCAAGGTACTTTAAAGCAAGCATGGTTTCATGTACATAACATTAACTGAAAAAGCACAAGAGAGCATTGTACTGATGGAAATTTATGACTTGTTAGCATTTGTTGGAGCATATGGCACTGATGCCGTTTTGCATTATCAAATCTTGAGAACAAAGGATGGCTTCATGTCGTCCGTCACACAATACCTGCAGTTGTTTATATAGGCCGTAATTTAATACCATGTTCGTACTTTTACCCGGGCAGTGGAGACTTTTTTTTCCACTAGAACCTGACAGGCAAGGAAATTAATACACACTTTCTTGGATGGATGGAAGGAGAAAGAAAATGAGGTGTAGAGACATGTAGCTGTTGTGAGACTGGTTAGAGCAATGGGGGGTTTGTGCTGGACTGTTGCAGCTCGGAGCGTGTGGTTCTCCTGATGACTGCTGAGGGACTGTGGGGCAGGCATTTCCAGCCAAAACGTTCTGTACAGGGAGAGGAGACAGAGACGACCTGCCGCCGCCTTTGCCATAAATCTGAACTGGTCCGGTGAAGTTGAGAGGCCTTGAGGACCCAGAAGCCCTCGGCTCTTCCTGTACGGCTTGCCATGTTTGGGGAGGCAACCGAGGCAACTAGTATGCGGATGTAAAGCATGATTATTCTGCTGAGCGAGGCAGCTGCTTAATTGGCCGAGCTAGTGATTTCAGGTTCCCTCCCCTTGATGTCTTTGCTCTGGGCCTCCTGTATGGGGAGTGATGGCGGCCTGCTGTTTTCCTGTTTTGTCCCCGAGAGCACTGTGGAACTCAGAGTTATGGTGCATTGGACTGCTTCACTCCCTTTGGAATATAGTTGTAGAGTTTACAGAAGTCATTAACTGCAATGACCAACAGCCCCGAACAAAAGGCCCATTAGACCCTCCTGTTGCAGTGTTTGAGTGTTTAAAGCTGTGACTTTTGCTGGGGGGAATGCCACTATTAATTAACTGACGGTTAAGAAGCACCATTGTTTTTCAGTAAAGATTAGTGGCCCCTGCCGCAGAAGAGTTAAAGGTATAGTTCACACAAAAAATGTAATTTATAATTCACTCACTACACCATTTTTGCCTCTACAATGAAAGTCAGTGAAGTCTAAAACTGTATAGACTGTATAGACAAAACTTTCATTTTTCAAAATGTGTTCTTTTGTGTTCCACAGAAGAAAGTCATACAGGTTTGGAACAACATTAGGTCTTTTTAACTAGGTCTTTTTAAGCAATACATTTTTGCTATTTATTGATCTGTTGTGTGCTGTTTTGAAGGACATAAATGAGAATTAATTAATTGATTACTGCACATAGTTACTAAGGCATCATTACTACTCTCTTCAGAAAATTATGTGCATGTAAATGTCAATGTAAATAATAAAATTGAATAATAAGGAATAATACAAATAATAACAAAGAGAGGTTTTGCCAATTTTACATAACAAATTTGAGAGCACAGCAAATTACAAAATTGCTCCTGACAGGTGCTTTTACAGAGATCCTCCTGTGAAGCAGCTACTTAATGTAGATTAATGTACACCAAAAACACAACAGGGAAACTCCAGCCAGGGCTGATGGTATCAGGACTGAGGAATTTAGTGACATTCAATAGCACCTGTTGTCATCAGAGCGGGTCTAATCTGCACCAGGATTTGCCCTCATGGCAAGCATGGGCCGAACTGTGCCCTCATATTTTAATGTGTGTGCAATCTATACCCCACTTATTTCCTCCTGAAAGTGTAATTTTAGCTTTTAGTTGATATTGTGCCCCTATCAAACCAGGCAGCTGATGGCTTGGTGTAATCAGTTGGCAATAAACCTAAACTGAGGTAATGGCTATAATTTAAGCCTTCAGTTTTTCCTGACCACAGTCACCGAAAAGTCTTTGTGCTTTTCACATGCGTAAATAGAAACACGTTTTTTTCAAAATCATGTCTGCGTTTGTACATGAGAACAACAGCTCAAGTTTTAAATATAGACAGAGATTAGCACAGCTTTACAGCTTTAAGGCATTTTAATAGGATCGTTAACTTGCTCTCCAATGTTCCTCACATATTCAGTACTTTTTTGCAATCTGGCACAGCGAACTCTGGGAATTTGGGTTTGTAAGAATGGCATATTGGGTTTTAAAGGTCAGAATAAAGGTGTTGTTTACCAGAGAGTGTTGAAGAAATGCTTCACCATCATTCCCACATTCACTGATGTGTCGTGGAGTTAAATCAGTCTGCGTGTCATGAAGTGCTGTACTTTAAAATGTCCCACAGCACCTGGGCCTCTCCCTCTTTCCTCAGTGGTGGTCCCAGACCCTGCACCCCTGCTGTTTCTAAAGAGCACCACACACTGCCAGCATTGTTTTTTCCCAACGCTGCTTTGCAGGAGTCCAGGGCGAAGGATCTGAGGCTTTTCTTCACAACCTAATTGTCTATATTGTGAGAGTTTACATTTATGTTGGATGTATGAATTTGAAGATCGTAAGTTTGCCTCCAACAGTAACAGACTCTACACACAATTACGCTGTTGTAGAGTCCTGGTTCCCTGGCATTGGCTCCCTCTTGTCTGCATCTCTTACCTATATCGTATAGGAGGCCATACTGTGTACGGACACAGCAGGGAGAGACTGTGGCTTCTACTCAGACGGTGGTTTGGGCTGCCTGTTTTATGAGGGGACTGGTGGAGAGCTTCCAGCAGTGGCCTTTTGTTCTTTGTTTGCAGGCCACGGGTTACATGTGTTGCAGTTTAGCCAACGTCCTCCTCACCTAAATGGATAATTGTATCAAAATTACACTCGTAAGCCAACCCAAGACTGCGGAGGGACATGGTAGGTGGGATAAGGGAGGGGCAGCAAGTTTGGGACAGCATGGAGATGCCTTCCACTCTTTGGGTCATGCCACCTTGACCAGGTTTGGCTTGAGTGGGAATCACAGCACTGACGTTCATTCATTCGAGATAATTTGCTCATAACCTTTCCCGCTGGTAAACTACACAAGCTATTTTCCATTCCAATAGACATGCGTTTACTCGTTTTCCATGCCTGGCCTGAGAGCAGAACGGCCTCACTGCTGCAGTATTTATGTTTAGTCTGATTTACACCTATTTTCCACGACAGCTCCTCTTTTGGGAAATGTTTCTCTCCTATTTAAACAGTCCAAGGGGGAAGAAACATGAACTGGGTCATTTTATAAAATCGACTCTTCTTCCAGTTAAATATTCTGAGTATTTTAAATTGTAATATTTCACAATTTTACATATGTTACTGTATTTCTGACCAAATAAATGCAGTCTTGGTAAACATAAGAGACTTCAAATAATATATTACAGACTCCAAACTTTTGAATAGTGTAGAGAATTTTATTGTGTACAACTCCACTATAGGCGTGAACTGGTAATCTAAAAAGAATTTTTTTTAAGTAAAGGAATAATTAAATGTGATTAATATTATAATATAATAATTTTATTATATTAACATTAAATCAGCAGAAACCATTTCCTAATTACCTTATCATCTGTTTTTTTTCTGTCCTACTGCTGCTGCTGAAGTTACAGACTTTTCTTCTCAATTATGCTTCTCACTTCCCCGCCTGAACTCACTCTTATATGCCATTGCAAACTCTGTATGTCTCTCTCTGTTCAGCTTAATTTCATGTGAGTCCAGACTGGTTTCAATTCCATCAAGCGTCCTTTCATCTTCCTTTTTTTCAACTATGTCTTTTCTTCTGCTACTCACAAGCATGAATTCATTTGTGTCCATATGTGTTTGTGCTTTGAACTTGCCCAAGCTTATTTTCCTACAATGAAAGAAATAAAACAAACACGCTCTTCAGAGCTCAAGTTGTGAAGCTCCGTGTCACATTACAAGTAATCAGAACTGCGGATTACATCAGTGTTAGAGTGACGCATGATGAAAGGGGGGCTTTAAGAGCATTTTCCAGTGCTTGTGACGGTTCTTGTGATGTGTTTGACATCAGACAAATAAATTCTACTGTACTCCAGTCTTTTCTTTAGATACTAATAGTCATTCTACAAAACGGGTGCCATTTGTGTTTTATATACATTTGTGTACAAAAAATGACTTCAGCCTGTAGCAGAATATTAACCAATAGCGTTTAGTCAAAATCTCTCTTTATTTTAAGATTTCAGTGAAACTAATAAAACTTCCAGGTTATCCGTCAACCCTGTTACATCATATTTTCTCTTTTTTAAGTAATTATAAAAAAATCCATAAATAATTAACATAACATCATTATCCTTTAAAGAAGTGAACCCTTAATTGATTATTGAAAAGTGGATATGTAGAAATAGCATTAAATTCCAAATTGTTAAGGAGCACCTTTTTAAAGTCATAATATTATGCAAGGGCAATCATACACTGGACAGAAGTTTGGAGTGTTGTTTGTTTTTTCTTAATACAGTGAAAGCAGTAATATTGTAAAATATTATTACAATTTAAAATAACTGTTTTCTATTTTAATATATTTTAAAATATAATTTATTCCTGTGATGGCAAAGCTGAATTTTCAGCAGCATTACTTGAGTCTTGTCACGTGTCAGGATTATGTTTTTGTTCACGATCCTGTATTTCTTTGTAGTTTAGTTCCTGTTTCTATAGTTACTAAGATCCCCTTGTTTGTTCCCCTGTTTACTAATTAATCCCACCTGTATCTAGTTTAGTTCTCTGTGTATAAGTTTTGTTCATTCTTTGGTCAGTTCTCATTGTGTACTTAATGTAGTATGTGTTATTTTCCTTGCAAGCATTCTCCGTGATTATTATTAAAAGTAACTCTTCGGACTTCCTGCATAATGCATGTTATTAATAACACAATCTACGTGACAGAGTATTTTACGGACTGCTTCTCACAGAATGGCCAGTCGCTAGAGGAGTACGTGAAGGAGTTCCTGAAGCATTACCACAAAACGTGCTGGGATATTGAAGCTTTGAAACAGCTCTTCTTGAGCAGGATTGGCAATATCCTCAGCCAGATGCTGCTTTTGAGGTACGATCTGTTCTTTCATCGAGATCATCGATTATGCCTTGTGGGTGTGCGGATCCTCCATCACCGTGGGAATCGTTGAGGATGACAACACCATTAACTCCAACTCCCCAGGACTATCAACACCTCCAGCAGCCATCTCTCTGCCCGCTCCAGAAAGGACACATCGTCCCAGCCCGGAGTGTCCCAGTAAAGCAGAGAGATCTCCTATGATGGACCCAGAGACGACACCATTGCCCACCACGGAACCAGAGCACAAGCCAGCGCTTGTCGCAGACCACGAGCTTGAACCCCCTCCATCCCTGGAGACAGAGCCAGCCACAGTGTCCACTCCGGAACCAGTGCTGGTCGCCTCATTTATCACGAGGCTGGAGCCGATTGATAGGTCCATCAAGGAGTTAGTGCCAGTGATACAGTCCAGCACTGAGCCAGTAGAGGAGCGCTGGCTTACCACTGAGCCAGATCCCATCTGTGTCCGCACCTCTGAGCATGTCAATTCCCAGCCCACCACACTCTACATCATGAATGACTTGGTCGCACCCAATGCCCTGCCCACCCCATTGTCACCATCCTCACCACAAGCTCTGTCTAATTCCCTGGACCTATCTGCCCCACTGGTGCCTCGCAGCTCCTCGGCTCCGCCCGTGCCACTGACTCATTCCTGCTTGTTGACTCCACCTCAGACCTCCTCAACACCAGTGCAATGCTGTGAGTTGGATCCCCTGGCTACACCCAAGGCATCCAGGCCCATTGCTCCACCTCAGCCTGTCAGCCCTTCGGCTCTGCACTCGCTCAGCTCTGCCATGGTTGGCCATCACTAAGGCTCCACTGGGCTCCCTTGTCACTCCAGCTCCACCTTGGTCTCTCCTTACCCAGGTTTTGCTGTGGACTTCTGGGTCTCTGGCTGCACCTCAGACCTTCACCCCTTTGGCTCCACCAAGCTTCTCATTCCCACCATTCCTCACCCTCTTCTGGTGTCACCCCGTTCTTTCTGGCCCCTGTCGTCACCTCATCCACTGCCTTGCCTGCAATGTCACGCTGGACTGTCGGGCCCCATATATTGCGCAGTGGTCTCCAAGTTTGACAGCTCCGCTTCCATTGGTCGGCCCCAAGGTTCAACCCAAGATGTCCATCAGGGCTCCACCTTGGCTCCTCCTTCCCTCATCTCTGCTCCACATCTTCCTCGCTCTTCTCCAAAGCCCCCTCCTCCTCACCCACGCACCTTGTGGGAGGGGACATTAATGTCAGGATTAAGTTGTTTCATTATGTTTTTGTTCATGTTCCTGCATTTCCATGCAGTTTAGTTTCTATAGTTACTAAGTTCTCCTTGTTCCTTGATCCATATAATGCATTTCGTAAAAGTATTATATTTCTTTAGAAATAAAAAATCTTACTGACTCCAAACTTTTGCACAGTAGTGTATAATTTGCATATAAGATGAATGTTTAAAACTAAACATTTTATTGTCATTTATTAGGCAAATGACAAGCTGAAACAACTAAATAGTCTTTATTCACACATAATAACATATATATATGTGTGTGTGTGTGTGTGTGTGTGTGTGTGTGTGTGTGTGTGGAACATAGCAAAAAAGGAAGCTCTCTGACTTTTAGATCCCACTTTGTCAAATTATAGCATGCAGTAAATGCACTAAATATTTTGACTCCGGTATATCTCTGATGCATATGTGCAATTCAAACCAGATCCTAATCACATCATGGCTTTGGTTTCATGGCATACAACTGAGCCTTCTTTGAGCTGCAGGGGGAGCAAAGGTTTTAATTAAACTAAAGGGATGCAAATTACCCACCTTAATCAGAGAGCCACATTAAAGGGCCTTTCATCCACCTCATTAGAGGGGCCAGAGGCTGGGCCGGGCCCTTTGCAGGATGCTTCGGGCCCACTCCACTCACAACAGAGAAGAAAAGAACACAGGCACATTAGGTTTGGCCAATTTCCTCCCGAGTCGCCATACAACTGTTGCAGCAAACCACTTATGGCTCTATAAAAGATACAAGGAGACTTCTAATTACCCTTTCTCATCTGCTTCTCTCTGTCTTTGCCTGCTGTGAATGTACCAACAGTCTCTAATTTGCCTCTTCAGTCAGCACTCATAGTGATATGCCATGCCAAATATACAGATGGAAATGAGGTGTGTGTGTAAAGCTAACAAAAATGGAGGTATCAAATCATATTTTTTAAAAGCATGAAAGCTTACCTACATTACCCATCTGATTTGATTTTTTTGTTTTGATTTTATTGGCAGGAATAAGCACTTGCTTTTATAACAGCTCAGTCTATTCCTTTGTATTTCTCTCATCTCTCTCCAGTATTTTTGAATACATTTGAATACATGAAAACACATAACCGTGCTTCTTTCAAAAAAGATTAGAACTAACGTTTTCATCAAGAACAAAATGATTGGAAGAGCTTAAAAGGGCTGGAAAGAACTCAATAAAAAAAATGTATCAGTTCATACCTTTTTCATTCGTAGTACTTTAATCTCACTATGGTAAACAGCATTGGTTGTGTTTTCTTTTGTGTTTAACCGGAACAGACATGGTTTCAGTTAGTGATAGGTTATTACCTTAAAAACACAGCATCACTCTCAGTCAAACCACTCAGTAAGTTTCTACACCATCTTCAATCTTCATTACGACCTTGATAGAAAAAAAGTTACAAGACCATTTTTTCCTTTGATGTTTATTTTATTTAGATGTCGCACTCGTCACTGAAAATCACTAGAAACGTTTCAATCTGCTTTCTATTCAATGTTTGTTTTGCTTTGATTTTTTTCCCTAGCATGTGGAGCTCTATATGACAGATCTACAGGAATGTATGTTTGCGCACAGGTATGAATGGAGAATGAAACTTTTTGAAGGCGTTGCTTTTAACTTCATCCCAGTTGGAAAAAATAATATGTGAGCCTTATTAACACTGAGTCCACATGAAGATCATTTGTAAGCTGAGCTGTGGAGCTGCCTGTGGACCTCGACCAAGCCCACCTTCTTTGGGCACCCCCTCTCTATATGTATCTCTATAGGGCTGCAGAGGAAAAGGAGCCCCCTGTCCTTCAGAGCTTCAAAGCTCTGCTTTTTTCGTGCACCACCAGTGCAAAAAACATCACTGAGAGTAAGTGAACTATGAATTCATTCCATTAGAAACATGCTCATAATGCCATACAGCTCTAGAATGCTGTGTCAGGAAGACCTCTGTCATTTTGGACACCTGTTTAGAGAACTCGCCCTTCACAATCCAGAGAACTAGAGTCTGGAGTAGGACTCTCAGTAAGACCACTTTAGCCCACATAAATCTCCACAGATTCCACTCTGCTGCTGCTGAATAGAGCAGAAATGGCTTACTTTTGCTCCTTCGCCCCAGGGCCAAAGGTAACAATGGACTGAAGGCTGGTGAAAACACTTCTGCTAGCTTTGGCCTGAATGTCTGTGTTGAACATGCAAGGACTGTGCTCAGCATATGAGGATTAGCAGGGACAAAGGTGCGGTGCGCTCTCCACAGCAGCTATACACACAGCCTCAGGACAGCAGAAACTAAAGAAAAACAGAGTTTGAAGGCTTTCATAGCTGAAGAGACATTACCAACCTTCCATTGTCATGCTCAGTAATGTAAAAATACACTACCATTCAAAAGTTTGGGGTCAGTATGTTTTTTTAAAATATAAGTATACTTTTATTCATTAATACAGTTTTTTTCAACTGCTTACACACATTTTTAAAACTTTGTCTCTTTTTTTCAAAACTTTACACACAAATCCAAGAATTACACACAAAATGCAAAATGCCTCACATCTGAATATTCCAAAGGAATGTTGTGTATGTGTGTCCAGATAGGGGATCAAATGTCCCCACAAGTATAGTAATACCAGTGCATTTTGACTTTGTGGGGACATTTTTTACAGTAAGTCCCTATGAGGAAACAAGCTTATACGTAAATCATACAGAATGATGTTTTCTGAAAATCTAAAATAGCAGAATGTTTTCTGTCATGGGTAGGTCTAGTGGTAGTGTTAGTGCAGGGAGATAGAATATACAGTTTGTACAGTATAAAAATCATTACACCTATGGAACGTCCCTGTAAAACATGGAAACCCAACATGTGTTTGTTGTGTGTGTGTTTGTTGGTGGGCGAGATGGTTGGGTGTATCTAGGCTCCATCTCTCCTCCTGGCTGGATCCGGCCACAATACTTCATCCATGTCACATGCTATGTTCTCTCTTGCGTATCCTACCTTGGATGGAGGCAGTGTCAATGTCTCCACATGCCTCCTCCATTGTCTGGAGAAGTGTTATGTTGAAATAGGGATGACTATCATGCACTTTACAGCACCATGTGGAGAAAAAATCTTTAATAGGGTTAAGAAATGATGAATATGGAAGCAAGTAGACAACAGAAAAGTTGTTCAGAACCTATAACTTGACCTTTGGCCTATTTATAAGCCTATTCTGAAGCCATGATTGGTTGGTGTTAAGTAAAGCAAAGAGCGTTTGCACATGTGAGGAGTTAGTGTGAGGCACTGATGAATTAGTGTGGCATTTTGAATGGTTGTGTTTGAAAAAGGAAATCAAGATACTTCCTGTTAGATTTTTGTGTGTTACATAGAGAATTATGTGTTGTGTTTTGCAAAAAGTGTTTTATGAAAAATTTGTCAAAGGCCAAGAATTAGTGTATGGTTTTGCAGATTTGGTGTGTGGTTCTGCTGTTTGAGTGTCAGGTTTCAAAAAATTGTGTGACAAGTAAGGATTTTGTGTGTAAGCAGTTGAAAAAAACAGTAAAATAATTTGGAGTAATAATTAATTATTTAAACTTTAATTTGTTTATAATTAAATGCATTAAATTGATCTAAAATTACAGCAGACTTTAACATTGTTAAAATTATGCTGTTATTTAGAACTTTCCATTCATCAAAGAATACTAATCTCAGTTTCCAACTCTTTATCAACTGTTTTCAACACTGATAATTAAAAAAATTATTAAGCAGCAAATCAGCATATTTGTAATGAAGGGTCGGCAGAGCGGGGATCCATTTGCAGCTTTATTAAGAATAGTATATACACAGGTAGACAGGGGCAAAGGCAAGAACATAAACAGGGACAGGCAAGGGTCGAGGCAGGCGGCAGACAAACAGTATCGGGTCACAGGCGGAGATCAGGGCAGGCGGCAAACAAACACAGTCCAGTACACAGGCAAGGTTCAGGGCAGGCAGCAGAGAATCACAACAGGTAAACAGTCAACAGTAACAGAATAAACAATCCACAAGAAAACGCTCAGCGATGATCACCGGGGCAAATCAAGACTTCGCGGTGAGAGAGTGTGTGTGTGTGACTTAAATAGTGTGAGTGTAATGCGGCGCAGGTGCGTGAGCAATCAGTCTCAGGAATGAGGGCCCATGGGTAATGTAGTCCGAATGGGAAATGGCGTCCAGGAACTGACAGGAACAGACGGTGATCGTGACAATATTAGAATGATTTCTGAAGGTTCATGTGACACTGAAGACTGGAGTAATGATGCTGAAAATTCAGCTTTGTCATCACAGGAATAAATTACATTATTATAATATATTAAAATAGAAAACCTTTATTTTAAATTGTAATAATATTTCACAGTATTACTGTTTTACTGTATTTTTAATAAAAAATAAATGCAGCCTTGGTGAGCAGAAGAGACTTCTTTCAAAAACATTTAAAATTACTGATTCCAAACTTTAAAGCATGTATATACACTACAAGTCAAAGGTTTTATTTTTACTTTATTATTATTATTATTATTATTATTAATACATACATTTTTAAAGAAATGAAAACATGTAAAAATTATTTTCTTTGCATCAAAAGATTAAGATCTTGGGGAACATTTTAGTCATTTGTGCTTAAACGTATGACTGGTAGTGTATTTGAAGTATGGGATTTATCTGACAAAAGCAATTTTTAATAGATTTTATGCACTTAAAAGAAAAAGATGTTCTTTTTGTTTATAAAGAAATATATTTTAAAAATGTCTTTTTAAATTTTTTCACCATTTATTGCTTATTTTACAGTATCAAAATGTTACTGGTACCAGAATCATAGTGAGACTCTGGCTTATAAATCTGTCATGGAGGGTGGGGGAGTAACAAATGTTTGGTTCCACTTTTTCTTCTTAACTGAAGTACTAGCTGTGCCAACCACTGATGACGCTGGCTGAACAGAACTATGGAAAGTATTCAGAAGGCATTTTATTAAGTAGTTTCATCACCTTCCCATGTGAGAAGCATTTGTTGCCACAGTGTTGATTCATGGCTTGTTGATTTGGGATTGCCCAGAATAAGTAATGTTGTGTACATAAAGATGTTGTGCTCGGCTCATGTACACACTTGTGTGTGTGCCGACGATTGGTCTGCTGTGGATTCAGGGGAGTGAGAGGGTTCTCTGTGCATTCCTATGAGCGGAGCCAGAGAAATTCATCCCAAACAAAGCAGCGCTCTCAGCTCTGTCTGCACAGTTTAGGTTAAAGTCAGTTAATTGGTTTCCTGTCCAGGGTTAAGTCAACACAGTGTTGTGTCTTAAACAGTGTGGAAACTGGAGAGAAGAAACAATATAGCAGTGTTTGTTCACCCCCAGTGCACAAACCCCTTCAAAATAATATGTCGGTTCAGCCTGGTTATCGTTCCCATGGAGTTCTAAAATGTAACCGGTTCTGAAAAAACACACAATCCTTTACACACCTCACAGTCCACTGATCTCCAAGCAAATTGTTCTTTTTTTCGGCACAGAGGGGTTCTGTTGGCTCTCAAAGCACTACAAATAAATCTCACCAAGTGTTGGCCTTTGCATTGACCCGCTCATTCAACATGATTTACATGACACCATTTGCAGACATTAATAGTGGGTATGAAGATGAAAGAGCTCATATTGCTAGAGAAACATCTGACTGCTGATTTATGGACCAATATCTAAACTATCCCTTAAAGTATGCTTGAGAACATGAGGATTTTAGAACTGACGTGTTATACTGGGGTTCTTAAACAAGATTTTAGTACTTGCGCTTTTAAAAAAAAATTATATATATATATATATATATATATAAAAAATATTTTCATTCTGAATTTAATTCACAAATACTGAAACAAGCTGACATTTAAATTGCTCCCTGAGTAGCAAAGATTTGCCTGAAACCATTTGTAATCATGTCATAAGAAAATATTTTATATAAAAAATGTCAAAGCATATGTCACCTGAAACAAATCATGCTAGACCTTTTCTCATAACTATATTTTTTTAGACATTTTGTTTACTTCCAACTGGACCAAAAGTTTTTTAATTGTATGAAATCAGTTCACATAGATGTTCTAGCAAAATTTTATTAACTCTGCAACAAAGTTTGACAACCAGAAAGTGTCCAGATATTTGTTTTAATTTTGAACAATGTGGCTATTGTTTATCATTTTTAACCTGAAAAATGTTTGTGCTATATTTATAATAAATAAAGATATATATATATATATATATAAAAACAATTATTATATTTATTATTATCCAACGCAAAGATATTTATACATTTTTGTTTACATGTGAATTATGCGTCTAAATATTTGTCTTAATTTCGAATAATGTATCTGTTGTTTTATAATTTGAAACGTAATTTTGTGAGATTTTTTTTTCGTGATTTTTTTTTTTTTGCTGATTTGTTCAGTATTTGGTATCTAACATGTGGCTTAAGTGTCCAAATGCTTTTAAGGACCACTGGGCATTTTAATATTATAATGAGGTTTTATAGAAATGCACATTGATTCATTCTGAGAAATCTCTTTCCTCTACTCTTCCTACTGATTATTTAAATCTGCATGTGTAGAGTACTGAACTGAAGCATGATGAAACAGTAAATATTTCTCATGCTTCATCACTTTGGACTTTGTCTTACAGATGATGCAGCTGTGACACAGAAGCAGCCTCCACCAGACGCAGCAGAACCTAATGCAGATCTCGTCCTGCAGGACCCCACCGGAGAGCCATGGGGTAAGCAACTGATACACACCCTCCTCATCTTTCACTCAGTGTTACTCAACACATGAGGTCATCAGCATGGATCGTGTTTGTGCCAGCATCCTGTAGGAGCTTAAGAAAGATCATTTCATCACTTATGTGTGACTACCTAACAGAATATGTTTTGTCATCCAGCCCTAACCTCTTGCTGTAAATGTTTTATTTCCTCCGCAGTGAAGCCACGCTTCAGTCAGCCTACAAAGATGCGCAGGCGTGTGCTAGAGCAGCCTGTTGGCAGCTCGGTGCGTCTCAAGTGTCTGGCCAGTGGCAATCCAACACCGGTCATTACATGGTGGAAAGACCAGAGCCAGCTGCCCAGCCCTCAGCAGAGTAAACGGCCACAGTGGACACTGACTCTGAAGAACCTACAGCCTCAGGACAGTGCCAAATACACCTGTCACGTCTCCAATGCAGCGGGACACATCAATGCCACCTATAAAGTTGATGTAATTGGTGAGTTTGGTAGCTAAAGTGGACTGTTGGCAGCAAAGTTATCTATTTGTTAATGATATATAAATAATATATAAAATAAATAATATAAATAATTTATATTAATAATATATCAAATACATTTAATAAATAATTGGTGAGTTAAATGGTTAGCAATGGAATGTATTAGTTAATAAATAAATATTTACATATTTATAAAATATGTATAATATACGGTATAAAATATATACATATTTAAAATAATATATACTGTACATATATTACATTACATTACATTACATATATACATAAATAATAATATATCATATTTTATTATAATTGCCACTTTGTTTTTGTTATCCAGTGCAAAGTTATTGGTGCATTTTTGTTACGTGTGACTTATTTAACTAAATGTATTAATTTATGTGAATTTTTTTTTCTTGAAAATATTTTTAAACAAATAATTGACACTTTGTTCAGTATTTTAAATTGTATATATCATGTTACGGACGTCCAGTCAGAAGGGGGCGCGTGCGGTAATGCAACGCTGTTTGCTAACTGCCACAACAGGAAAAAGCACAGAAGAAGAAGAATAAACGATATGCATGTAATCTCTCATCCAATGTTTCAACCATGGAAAGACATCAATAAAACAGCCTGAGAATAATATCTCCTGTAGCATTATATTTAAGTCAGGCATATATGCACTATATTAGCTTATATATTCATTATATTTTGTTAGTAATGTCTTATTTATTATTTGTTTAAATACATTTGTCATGAAAACAAGTTTTGACAGTAACTGTGTAAATGATTATATTTCAAAAATGAATTTGAGCATAGCATGGAATATGTTTGTTAATATAAAAAATATTTTAAATCATATATATATTTATATATATGGATATGGATAGTTCAATGATGACTGAAAATTACTGATAGAACAGGAACTTATGTTATGCATTAGCACCACAGCTTAATAGCTAACCGCTATGCCATGGTTCCGAACACTGTTTCTGTTACACTAAACTCAACTGCAAATGTGCAAAGTGATCTAATTGTAGTTAAGACAGAATATTCAAGTTACTTCAAGTTTTGATCGGTTCTCTCTACAGAGCGCACCAACTCCAAACCCATTCTGACTGGTACCCATCCTGTCAACACAACTGTGGAGTTTGGTGGAACAGCCTCATTCCAATGTAAAGTCCACAGTGATGTGAAGCCTGTTATACAATGGCTAAAGCGGGTGGATCCAGGCACAGAGGGGCGCTATAACTCCACGCTGGAGGTTGGAGGCCAGCACTTTGTGGTGCTGCCCACTGGGGACGTGTGGTCCAGACCTGACGGTTCCTACCTCAACAAGCTGGCCATCGTCAAGGCACGCGACGAGGATGCTGGAATGTATATCTGTTTAGGGGCTAATACCATGGGCTATAGCTTTCGCAGTGCCTACCTCACTGTTCTCTCAGGTCAGTTCCTGTAATTCTTCAATTCAAACTAAGTGTCAAAGTGAAGGCACTGTATGTTTATTTACACGCGTGCAGCTCACAGCGTCAAAGAATGGCTACAGTAAATGAACCAAGCCATTCTGTGGCTACATGTGTGTAAAGGACACGCATCAATCTGAAAACAAAAGCACATATATTTACTTACTTAATTCGCACTAAGCCATTTTGTGTTTGTTTACAGATCCCAAGATGGAAAAAGATGTGATTCCACGCCACATCAGCCCCGGTCTTCCCTGGCCGCTGATCATTGGGATCCCAGCTGCTGCCCTGCTCATCGTAGGCACCATCGTGCTCTGGTTGTGCCACAGCCGCAGACGCCAGAGTGCTTTGCCTCCCCGACCGACGACCTATCGAGACCATCACATTCCTGACAAGGAGCCCAGTACGCCAGGCTCCATCAACCCTGACCTGCAAAACCAGAGACTAATGGGAATGGGGCCCCCAGCTCTCAGCGGTCCACCAAAGATTTATACCAAGGTCTACACAGACATGCACACACACACCCACACACACTCCCATGCACACATGGAGGGAAAAGTACACCAGCATTTCCATTACCAGTGTTAACAGGTTACCATCAGGTGACCAATGCTGCTGCCTCTGTTCTCATGAGCTAAGGGCTACCACTTGAGGACCACAACCGTACTGTAGGACTGCACGAGACTGACCTGAACACAAGCGTGGAGGAGTTCTAATGGAGCCCGTTTACCTTGAAATGTCTCAGGTCAAGGAAAATGTCTCACACTCAGTAGAGCTGCAGTGGACCTCAATTTTCCTTTAGGTTCTTTGGAGTTCAAAATCAAATAACAGTGAATCAAAGCAACCCGAGCAAGTGCTAACAGTCCAAGAACAATACTTGGACCCTTTTGCTATTCCAAAGCCAAGCATTACACAGGAAGTAGAGTGGAGATGTTTTATATTTGGAGAAACTGTGATGATATGTGTTAAGCATACTGGTGGCCCTGTTTACAGTGTGTTCTGAACATTAATGTCAGTAACTTAGCTAAAATGTGGTGTTTACTTTTTTGTTGGTTTGTTTTTGTTTTGCAACATTATATTGTGAAGAAATTATGCAAGAAAATGTCAGGGAAACTAGATGGATGACTAAACGGAAAGGGGGCAAGGGCTTCTGTTGTATTACCCATTAAAAGGTACTTTGTGTATGTATTCAGCTCAACTTTCTGATAATTGCAGTATTACGTAACATACCCTCTCTATGTCAATGCAGTCTCACTGTTTGCTAGTTACAGTCAAGGAAACTATTTTATTTCAAACACATTGTGTATCATTGCAATCTATAGAAGAGCAGGTAACACAGCATTATGATAATATATTTTCAGATACAAACAAAAGCTAGACAGTTCAGCAGGTCTTTAGAAACCCCTTGTGAGCCGATATACAAATCTCTTTAAAAACTATAAATGTGAGAACATGTTTATCTCAGATACTGCATGCTGCAATTTGTACTTTGGTGCTCATGTAAGTGTATTTTAATAATATTTTTGTATTAAATAAATAATTTTCTATTTTCCCCTACGTGTTTATAGTTTGACCCCCAAAAGCTTGCGTATTTTTGGTGGGAGCTGGATGCCACTGCAGTGGCTGTTGACTCTCCGCACCCTCCCTAACACGGCCTCAGACCACTGTTAGTTCAACAGGCTGAGGAATGCAATGAGAAAATCAAGTTATTCTTTTCGACACCAGGAAAGTAGGGAAATATTCCCAGCAGGATTTGATGGGTATTAATATTTGGATAGGGTTACAAAGAGGGGGTTACAGTTCTTAAGGCTGTTTCCTCTGTGTTCCCTGTGGATGACAAAGGCAAGAAAAACTGTCCCCCAACACCAAATGCCCCAGAGGTGAGTGCTGACTGAGCACTGGACATTTGAACTTTTACAAGAAGAAAGAAAAAAGGTTTAGACTGTTTAAATGTACTGAAACAGTTGTGTGGATGGAGGAACTGTTAGTACCTGCCAAACCAATTGTACGGGTAATATAGACAAGAAAGATTATGGTGCCATCTAGTGCCCACAATTGCTGTTACCACTCAATGTGCAATAACACTTAAAAACACCATGAAATCAAAATCAGCCATTCTCGATTTGGTTTTTTGTTTGTTTGTTTGCTTGCTTGTTTTTTGGGGGGGTATGGAATGTTGCTTTGTTTATTAAAAAATAATTTTTCTGGGCACATCATTATTTTTTAAAATTTGTTTGCCTTAGTAATCTTTAATCAAAATAACAAAATCTCTTCTCTGATGATGTGTAAACCTGTCACTCACATGATATCACAGCAATGGCAAACCATCCAACAATACAACACAATAGGAAATAGACTATCGCAACTTTAGTTTAATGCCGACTTAAAAATGTAGTCCTATGTGCAGTCTCGATTTGTGGCAAGATGTAAAGTTGTAGACATCTGTAATATAATTACAAGGTTAACTAAAGCTGATTATTCATAATTTCTGTCTGTTCTTTGGTGGGTGTGTGCGTGTGTGTGTGATCCTGGTATTACCTATGTTAACACAAGTAGTGTAATACCACTAAATTTTGTCCTTGTGGGGACTTAGTGTAGGGGGATAGAATATACAGTTTGTACAGCATAAAAACCTTTACCTGTATAGAATCGCCCCATAATACATGGAAATCCAATGTGTGTGTGTGTTGCTGCTTTTATTAGCAACCACATTAGTTTGTTTATATAAAGTGTTAATAAGTTGCTTTCAGTTGTGTATTTGATTTGGCACATTGGCGTATTAGACAGACTAGCAGTGCTCTGACAGCTTTGATTGTCACGTATGGTTGAGGCAAAGATACCAAAATAAACATGATTTAAGTGCAGCAGTCTGGAAAAACTCTTGACTCGAGACACGGGAACAGAACAACCAAACTTCATAAGAACAAAACACAGGGCTTAATGAACTAATCAAGCAAAACAACATCAGGTGTATGCCAATCAATCCGTAACCAAGAAAACAAATGCCAGTGAAAAACCAACTCATAGTAACACAATTTAATACAGATAACATCAGAACGCTGACAGACTGCATGTACGGAGTTTTTTTTAAGGTGATTACATTTTAGACAGCATTACCAGAAGAGAAAAAAATACTGGTTAAAAGTATTATTGATATGTAATATAAAGATACAAATGAGTGTAACAACAACAATAAACAAAAAAACATCCAGAGACAGAGAAATGAGTTTAGAGCTGCAAAAGAACAAACAGGAAAAGCTATATTAAGTTTCTGTTGATATGTTCTTTTGTGGTCTTTGTGTGCTGTGCTACATGAATTTGACAGCAGCATCTTACTCATCTAAAAATAAAATGTATTTCATGCTATCACACAGCGCATGTTGAGCAGTAACGTGTTTTAGTGCAATACGGGGTTATACCAGGTAATATAAGGTGGGTTAAGGTTAGGTTTAAGGGTAGGTTCATGGTTAGTACCTAGTTATTACCCAGTTATTGTAATTACTGTAATAAGTACATCGGGAACAGGACTGTAAAATAAAGTGCTACCAATATGTTTATTTTTGTCTGATACAACTAATAGTCATATGATGCTATGAAACATTTCACCTACATTGGAGTGGAAAGAGGAGGGGCTTCAAGTTTTATCTTACATTTGGACACCAACGCAATGCATCTTAAATATGAGACTCTTCTATGTTCTTCTATTTTGAGCTTTATTGTAAGTATCATTTTATAATGTTTATAATGACTAGAGCCAAAACAAACTGAGGATTTACTTATGTTATGAGGAACTTATGAATATAATGTATGAAATAATATACATTTAGTGGTTATCAAGATATATTGTTATGATTTTGTGAGAAAAAAATTTGCATGAAAAATTTCTTCCCTTTTAAAGAAAATGTCTTCAGGCTCTCAGACCACAGGCAATCATTCCAGTGAAGGTAAGGAAATTTTTAATTCTAAAATATTTATTAAAAAACACTGCCGGCCCAAAAAAAAAGTCGCTGTTTGGATTTTAATAGGCAAATACTTAAGAATCTATGAATGGATCATTATTACAGTGATTATCGTGTTTCTAGCATGTTATATGTTTGGCAACGGTTCTTTTAACCCTTAAAGACGGAGTGTGTAGCTTTTCATTTCTTAAACAACCATGTAGGAAGACACATCATGGCCATATTCCAGGGTGACAATGTCAAGATTCATCAGGGTTAAAACTGTGAGAGAAAGGTTCAGAGAGCATGAAGAATCATTTTCACATGAATTGGCACGTCTGAGTCCAGACCTTAATTTCACTGAAAGTTTTTGGGATGTGCTGGAAGAGACTTTACAGAGTGCTCACCTCTTGCATTGTCAATACAAGATCTTGACCAAAAATTGATGCACCTCTTGAAGGAAATAACATCACAACATTTATTTCCATCGAGAGGTGCATCGTTTTTTGGTCAAGATCTTGTATTGACAATGCAAGAGGTGAGCACTCTGTAAAGTCTCTTCCAGCACATCCCAAAAACTTACACTGAGGTTAAGGTCAGTGCCAATTCATGTGCGAAAATGATTCTTCATGTTCCCTCCCAACAATTCTTTCACAATTTGAGTCTGATGAATCCTGACATTGTCATCCTGGAATATGGCCATGATACATCTTAATACATGGTTGTTTAAGAAATGAAAAGCTACACACTCCGTCTTTAAGGGTTAAAAGAACCGTTGCCAAACATATAACATGCTAGAAAAATAATAATCGCTGTAATAATGATCCATCCATAGACTCTTAAGTATTTGCCTATTAAAACCCAAACAGCGACTTTTTTTTGGCCGGGCAGTGTATCTATCAATCTATCTGTCTATCTATCTATCTTTACAAACCTAGTGGGGAATGTGCTTTATTTTGCTTCTATCTTTGATGATGTGTAAGAATATTACAATAATTATTCGAATGTATAAATGTTATTTTTGATTGTGAGAAACTAGCTTTATTAATTCAATCACATCATTTTTTTTAGATGTCTCAGGTTATAATGAAAACATATGGATTCCTGTCATCGTAATCCTCTGTGAAGCATTACTGCTTTCTATTGCTGTAAATGTCTACTTCATTTGCATGACGAGATATAGAGAGCCGTGCCAGAACTTTTACAGTAGGTAACTTATTTCATTACCACTATTACATTAAAAATACCACTAAGTATCAAATGCAGTTTTTGTCTTCATCTTTTTTTCAGCAAATTATATTGCTGTCTGGTGTAGTTACGGCACACCAAATGAGCCTGAGCAATCAGATGACCAGGTACATTTTTATCAGATGCAAACATTTTAATTATAATATTTACAGTTTTTGGTTTCAAAGATCTTAATGTGATTGAGGAGTATGAAATATACAAGGAACAAGAAATATACAGAAATATACAGTTCTCTAAACTAAATGTATACCATATGCAGCCAGATACCATTTGTTTTGATTTCTTTATGTATTAGCCTATATTAAAGCCTCACACTGCTGAACAGATTTTATGTTTTTACTTGTAGGTTCAAGCTGACACACAATACTCTGCAATAAGCGATTTCAGAGAGAAAAGAGAGTGTGAGGGACAATCAGAAGAGAACTCCATAGAGTGTGTGTACTCTGATGTAAAAATACTCTAGAACGGAGACCTCATCATAAACATATGCTAAAATTGGTGATATTCAGCTTTTGTTCTTCTCTTTGTTATTGTTTTGCATTTTAGGCCACGTTCACACAGAAGCAGAATATGGTTTGAGTCATTATTACCGTTACGTCCACACACAGTACGGTTATTTATGGGAGTGACTATTTACGGGAGTAAGTAAATGCTTTGACTGTTTGAACGTGGCCTTAGTTTAATTTTGACTATGTAATTTCTAATGTATATGTGATATGCCAGCATAAATCATTTATAATAAATAGCCTACTGCAACATTCAAAAAAGGAGAGAGAGAGTGATGCTTTTGAGCTCCGCTGACAGATTATACCAGTTTTGGGTGGACCGTGATAGTTAAAGCTGCAGTCCGTAACTTTTTTTGTTTAAAAATGATCAAAAATCAATTTGAGCAAGTACATAACCAGCCAGTGTTCAAAACTATCTCCTTACCTTAGCCCAGTTCACAACAGTAAGCTTGTAATAATGTTTTATAATAAATAAATCGGTACTGGTGGGTTTCCGCGGGAAATTTGAGCATGCAGCCGTTCGTCTTTGCGTCAATACGTCACATCTGTAAACAGAAAGGATGGAGTCCCTGATAGTAGACGATGCATTTAGGATCCTGCAGGTAGCAAATCATTTATAGCCTTTTCTCACAGCAGCTGAAATAATTAAACTATCATTTTGATGGCGGATTGTAATCCAGAAAGGTCCAAATGACAATCATCAGTGACAACTGGAAATTAACCCGTAATCAAAAGCAAAAGACTTCGGACTGCGGAGTGGCTACAGAAATTGAAATCTACAAGGTAACACTAACACACTAAATACACATAGTCACGCAATGCTGGTGTTGTTAACATTAAAGGGATAGTTCACCCAAAAATGAAAATTTGATGTTATCTGCTTACCTCCAGGGCATCCAAGATGTAGGTGACTTTGTTTCTTCAGTAGAACACAAATGATGATTTTTAACTCCAACCGTTGTGGTCTGTCAGTCGTATAATGCTTGTCAATGGTAACTCCATCTATAAGAGTCAAATTAAACCCTGCAGGCTCGTGATGACACATTGATGTCCTAAGACACAAAACGATCGGTTTGTGCGAGAAACCGAACAGTATTTATATCATTTTTCACCTCTAAAACACCACTATGTCCAACTGCCTTGCGCTTCCGGTTGGTGAGGTCTGAACGCGCTCTGACAATGGCAGTGAGCGTGATTTTTTTTCCCAAACGGTTCAGCGGAAATCCCCGCCCTGCAACCAATTTCATTGGCTCAGGTTACAGTGACGGGTAGGTTTAGGGATCAGGGTTGGGTGTAGGCAATCGTTATTGTGATTGACATGGCCAATGAAATGTTTAGAATCGGCTTCAGGGCGGGATTTCCGCTGTTGAAGTATAAGCGCGAGACATCACTTCCGTCATCAGAACGCGTTCAGACCTCACCAACCGGATGCGCAAGGCAGTTGGACATAGTGGTGTTTTAGAGGTGAAAATTATATAAATACTGTTCGGTTTCTCGCACAAACCGATCGTTTCGTGTCTTAGGACATCAATGTGTCGTCACGAGCCGCAGGGTTTAATTTGGATTTGTCTGTGCATGTTTTTTTGACTCTTATAGATGGAGTTACCATTGACAAGCATTTTACGACTGACAGACCGCAACGGTTGGAGTTAAAAATCATCATTTGTGTTCTACTGAAGAAACAAAGTCACCTACATCTTGGATGCCCTGGGGGTAAGCAGATAAACATCAAATTTTCGTTTTTGGGTGAACTATCCCTTTAACAATTTGAGAACAAAGGATAACAGTAATGATAATTTGAACGGTTTGAAGTGATCCGAGCTAAGCGATCATTAGATTTAATCACCATTGGCAGCGCGATTTATTGTAGTCCTAATGCTTCCTCAGTTGGTCAGAACAAATGTGGCATACATGTTACTTACTTGTTTAGACATTTTCCAGTGAAAATTCTTATTTTGGTCATACTTCCAAGACGTAGAATCTGTGATTCCGAAGTACAGTATCCACACCGGTGCGGTCACTAACAGCAAACATTACCCCTTATTTAAGCCTTGTTTACACTGCACGCGTCTGCGGCGCGTTACGGCTCCGGCGAGGTTTTGTTCCGTCCTCTACGCGGTGTCAACTCACACCAGAAGCATTTCAGAAGCGAAGCGGCTGGATTCGCGAGACCACGAGATTTGCCTGTCTGACGTTTTTTTTCCTTGATTTTTTCGTGTTTTTAAATGGCTAAATGGTTATATTTTGCACGGTTTAATTGTGTTTATTGCTATGCCATACTTTATTTTGCTGTAGCCTACAGACGAAGTTAATAC
Source organism: Ctenopharyngodon idella (assembly GCF_019924925.1). NCBI lineage: Eukaryota > Metazoa > Chordata > Actinopteri > Cypriniformes > Xenocyprididae > Ctenopharyngodon > Ctenopharyngodon idella. The sequence continues at coordinate 13,176,266 of NC_067233.1, read as the reverse complement.
ACTTAAAATTCCAGTTATGGATGACAAGAACAAAAAAAAAATCAAGTTTTTCAACTTCGAATCTCTTGTCTTTAGTTTCTGGCCTCCTAGTGATGTGAAATATGAGCGGGAGTTTACAGAGGGTGATTATTTTGTATTTGTATCCGTCAAAAATAGGCGAGGCGCCTATCTTTAGCGAAGCGGCGCGGCGAGCCGCTTCTGGGATGCTTCTGAAACGCAGCGCGGCTGGTGTAAACACAAGCATTGACTAGAGTGGCCGCGGATTAGCTCCGGTAGCCGCGTCGCAGCCGTAACGCGCCGCAGACGCGTGCAGTGTAAATAAGTGCAGTGTGAAGACTCCTGCTCATATTTCACATCACTAGGAGGCCAGAAATTGACGACAAGAGATTCGAAGTTGAAAAACTTGTAAATTGTTTGTCCTTGTCGTCCATAACTAGACTTTAAGTGTATGAACTTCATTTGTAGGCTACAGCAAAATAAAGTATGGCATAGCAATAAACACAATTAAACTGGACAAAATATAACAATTTAGCCATTAAAAACACGAAAAATCAACGAAAACAACGTCGGACAGGCAAATCTAGCGGTCTCGCGAGTCCAGCCGCTTCGCTTCTGAAATGCTTCTGGTGTGAGTTGACACCGCGTAGAGGACGGAACAAAACCTCGCCGGAGCTGTAACGCGCCGCAGACACGTGCAGTGTAAACGCGCTGAGGAGCGATGCACAACGCACGTTTCACGAGTTTACACGTACATGAAATCAAAATAAAGTAATTCGTATAGTAATTTATGCGTATTTGGCGTGCTGTCCGGGGGAGGGCTCCGAGCTCGGAATTTGGCCCGAACCCAGAGTACTCCACCTCCTTAACTGGGATAGAAACCAGCCAAGAGTGAGGTGGTGGAGGGATGCTGTGAAACTTGTCGCGGGATAGAGGTGAGAGACGGCTTTATATACCGGCTTCCTCTTGCACTGATTGGTTGATTATCTGAACGTGCGCCTCCCGAATTTTGTTAAATAAAACTTCATAAAGATAATAATTCCGCATATAACTGCAAATGCAGGTTTCAAACAGAGGCGGTGACAAAGAGGCAAAACTTACGGACAGCAGCTTTAAGAATGCCTATTGTATTAGTAGTTTAGCCGTTAGCTATTGTTCCCTCGAGTTTCTATATTCTAAACCCAGGTTAGTTACCACATTTCTGTGCAATATTTTAGGCTATATGTGGTTACATGAGAACATGTAGGTCTACCTCAAAGAAACTGGTTGCTGTCAGAAGTTCAAAACATAGCTTATGAATTTTACCTTTGAAGCAGGATTTTTGTGATTTAGTATTTTGTGTGATGTAGGCTCTGTGATGTGGATTTGTTTTCTTGTTTGTTGATTTTTTTTCTAAACCACCATATGTCTGTGATAATTTAAAGGCCTTCACAGAGTGTAATGTTAAATGATGATGCTCATATAAATTACTATTAAAAAGTTCTATTTAAAGTGCTTTAAAACTAAAATGTCTGCTGACTTTTAAATGTTCTCGTTTTTGTCAGTCGTATCTTGTGGAGGTCGGAAATTAGGCCTATCACTGGTTCATTGCATTAGGTTTGCCATTACCTGCAATCTCAGAGTTCACCTTATGAGGGCAACAAAACTTACTAAATGAAAAACGGTTGGGAAACTGCATTATATAAAACTGTAGCCTATATAATGTGCAATATTATACAATAGACAATAATTTAAATATTGAGTAGGCTATTCCTACAATATGATTATGTGAAAGTTTATTTAAAATGTTATGTATTACACTGGAGATTGGATGGGCAAAATGGTAAACAGATATAGGAAATACAAAAATGCATTTAACAGTTTCTGCACTTAATCAAATGTCCTGAGCATTGTCAGATGAATTATGAAGCTATTTTGCCAGTGATTGCTGAAAGATCTGCTGCACCAGATAAACATCACAACCTGCTGAACCTCCCTGACCCTGGCTCAGACGGTAGCTTCTCATCCACTGAGTGTGTCCTTTGAGGCTGCTGGATGACTCAGGGTTTGCATGCTTGACCCCAGAGATGCCCTTAACATGACAAATAGTGTTAGCATATGCATTACCAGCAGGCCGTAATAACCAGTTAAGACAAAGAGCCTCTCTAGTTTTACTTTTTATTTTCGCTTTTTATTTATGGACATCCTGCAGTATGTGCAGATAAGTTCCAGAAAGAAAGAACAGTATACAATTTTTTTTTCAGACCATTCCTAAACATATCATGGCCTATTTTTTTTTTTTTTTTTTTTTTTTTTTTTAATCTTAAAAAATCTTAAAATGTGGTAGTATTTCAGCACTTGTTTCTTCATACATTAACTTCATATAAGCAGTTCAAGGTTGAATAAAGAAAAACTCATTTTTCTTTACATGTAGTAATAATAATAATAATATTTTTAGGTTTAGAATCTTCAGATGCTTAGACGAATGTATAATGGAAACTTGTGGTTTCACTTTAACACCTCTGTCACAGTGACCAATATCTGACAAAGATCTCTCACAGGAATAACAATAGCCCACAGCAGAAAATGTATGCGTCATATGTCTCAAATGTTTCATTATATGAAACATTGTCACCCTACAAATGATGTTTGTCCAGATTATCCAGGCGGTTGTGGTGTTTTATCTTAATATGTGTAAGTTTACTATATAAACTATTTCTGTTGTACAGCAGCAGTAGACTTTGAAACCTGAAAAAAATTGCATTATGAACTTTAACTCTGTGGCTTCATTTTTAAAGGTACTGAATGCGTACTAATGCTTGTAAACCTTGTGTGAATGTTTTTTAAAGGCAAGTATATTTGTTTGTTTTAGATTTTACTCACTGCACGGTTCTCCATCAGCCTGACTCTGTTATCACAGTTGAACCTGGTGCCAATGTGACTCTGCAATGCTTTTTCACAGAAAACTACACCATCTATGACATGTTTTGGTACAAGCAAATCAAGGGCCAGCGGCCATGTGCTGTCGTTATGGCGAGAGCCGTTGCTGATCCCATTTTTTATGAAGGGTATACAGACACACGCTTCAATATCAGCAGATCAAAGAAAAGACTTTCTCTTAGTATCGTTAACATTAGTCATTGGGACGAGGGGGTCTATTACTGTGGAGTGGAGATTTTCTTTGATATTGAGTTTGGAAATGGAGTATATTTGGCATTAAATGTTTCATCCTTTAACTCTACAGGTGAGTTCTTGAGCTGAAATTAAATTATTTCTAACATTTAAACATGAACAATTGTGTTTGTAGTAGTGTTTGTACTACTGAACTTGTCAATCGATTAGAATGAAAAACAAAATCTATATTTACATTGCTTAAGTTCTTCAGTGTGCATGTAAGAGGGATTTTTTTAGTCATAAAATTAATAATAATCATAATTGCACTGTTCTGTTTATTTTTCAGCTTTAAATCCAACAGAGATTTGGATCGCAGTTGTTATCTTTCAGTGTAACATTATTGGAATATGTGCTGTGTGGATCTTATGTCTCTGCATCAGGATTAGACAAGAAAAGGGTCTGTGTTGCAATATTTTGTATTATCCATTACACATGTGACATCTTTTCAATACTCTTCTGTTCTCTTATAACCTCAAATATTACAACTGTAAATAGACCATATTTTGATGTATGAACAGCAAAAATAAAAAAATAAAAAAGTAAAAAGCAAGTAAAAGAGTTATGCATATTAGACATTGTTTGGCACTCAGAAAGAGTAATGTCATTTGCTTAAGCATGATGCTTAAAACTATAAGTAATGCTTTCAAGTAATGACCTTTCAAAAGAGGAGTAATCATAAAACCTGAAAGGTAAGTGATTTAACTAACTGTTTATTTATAATAGGTAAAAAAGGCAGTCCTTAATCTCTGTTAAAAAAAAAAATTTATTTATATCTTTATCTATTTATAGCGTTATCTCCAGTTCCTTCCATTCCCAGCCGGCCTCATAGCAACCACATGTCCATCCATATTAAAATTCCTGATGCAAAGGTAAAGTAATTTTTTTGTTCTTATCAAATCCCTGTTTGTTAATTCTAAAGACTTTTTCAAAATACAAAATTTTCTAGTTGCTAGAAACAAATGTTTCAGATAAGCTTGTCATTTACATTACAAAAACTGCTGCTTACATGCTTACATGCTTACTGCTTACGTATTTTTTAATTCACTGTAAAATCATTTAAAATCACACCAGACTGAGAGCTTTCATTTTAACATATTTGAAAATGTGGCCAATAAAACAATCATTCCTAACTTGCACTTTTTTTTTTTTTTTTTTTTTTTTTTAAACAGAGTCATTCATCCGGTTTTTGATGCTAAGCAAGATCAAAGCCTGAGGGGACAGTGATGCCCAAAGAAGGACAATCATTCTTAAATGAAATATCCTGGTTAAAAAAAAGAAAAAAAAGAAAAAAAGAGAGCGAAAGAGAGAAAAAATCAGCCATATTTTTTAATATTACATTTTCACTTTAATCACTGTATAAGTACTGTATATGCTTTGACATTTTTTAACATTGCTTGTTCAGTAAAATCTACAAATATAGAATCAACTTGTCAACTTTGTAATAATAGTAATAATAATAATAGTAATATTCATAATAGTTATAATATGTTCCATTTAAAAGGACTGCAATATGGATTTTTTTTGGGGTGGGGGAATAAAAAATATGAAGTTTTAATGATCACAATTGTGTGAATTTAAATATGTTGTGTGTACAAAACTTTACAAAATTAGGTGCAGTAATGGAACTTTCAAAAATCTAGTTAATTAATGAATTATGATAAAAGCAAGTGTATCACAAGTTAAATTTGCTGTCTAAAAGATTTTACATATTTTTGTACTCAAGTATACTATGGTCAGTGATTTGGTTGTACACACTGTCTTGAGGTGTTTCCCCCTTCCTTTGCACTCTTCTGTTTTTTCCCTCCTTAAAATGCAATGCAGCATAACTCAGTTCCACTGCATCATGGTCCTACGAGAGTCACACATGGCAGAAAGAAAGACACAGTTAAAAGAAAATATACATTTATTCATTTTGCAGATGCTTTTATAAAGAATATAATATAAGATATAAATATAAGTAAATTAAACCTCTTAAATAATTTGTAAATGTATTCTGGCTTCAAAATAGTCAAGTTATATATTTTGAAGCCAGAATATATATATATTTAATTATTTTATTAGGGCTGTCAGCCGATTACATTTTTTTTTATCTAATTAATTACAGGATGTGCTGATTAATTAATCTAATTAATTGCACATTAAATTTGGCTGAGAAACTGCCCCCAAAATTTAATTAATAAATAAAAGTCATTATTGTGTTAAATGAGAAAAGCATTAAATAGACTTTGCAAAAATTAGCTTTATAATGAAATGTTTGATTTAACAGAATTTATTACACATAAACTTTTAGGCTACAAACGGCATGATTTCTTTTGCTGCAAAAAAATTGCAGAGAGCTGCATCTGAATTTGTATTTAGATACATTTACAGACCAAAACAGTTTGGTTACCAACATTGTTTGAAATATCTTCTTTTATGTTCGCAATAGAAAGAAAGTCATACAGGTTTGAAACTACATGAGGGTGAGTACATGTAAATAAACAGAATTTTCATTTTTGGGCAAACTATCCCCAAAATATGAAAAAAAAAAAAAAAAAAAATTTAATGAAGTGATACTACTCTAATAAGAAAACTGCCAGTAGGTGGCAGTAAATGTCTAAATGAAGTCATTAGACTTGTTCGAGATGCTTCGGCACTGCGCAAACCGATCGGCGTATGCCATCAAAGTACCACAAGAGCAATTCAAAGGAGTCGTTTGCTCTCCAATCGCTCTCGCAGTACTTTGATATCATACGCCGATCGGTCTGCGCAGCGCCGTCGCTGATGCAACTCGAATAAGCCTACTGATTCATTGATTGATTGAATCAATTCGTTCAAACGGCTGATTCATTCTGGTAGGGAATAAATGGCTCTCTTTTTTATGAATGGGCCACTGAATAGGTTCACCTGATTGGTTCGCTCAAAACGCGGATTTATTCAGAAACCAAGCACCAGTTTGCTCAGAGACGCACAACAGTTCTGCTCTAGTTTTACAGGTAATATTCAAACGCTGGCAAAATTGAGCAAAAACAGACAATATTGTGTCTAAAATATATCACAATATTAACTTATTTATTGAACTGTTGTACAAAATCAATATTACATTTGCGCTCGTACTATTCAGAACAAAACAGCACTCGCGTGATATTGTGCTCGTTACTTGTGTGATATTGCTTTGGCATATCATATGATAAAAATATGAGACAAAACTCAGGTTTTTGGCATTTTTGCCATGCTATCTTGAATTATAGGGGCATTCCAACTGCATTCTATAGGCTACATCACAAAATTACCTAATTAACACATTAAATCACTTTAAATGTGTGTGTATGTAACATTTTTTATCTTAAGTGTACAATTTGTACAAAATTAATTAGAAAAATCAAATTAAATAATTGCATAAATTATCTGTAACACTTTACAATAAGGTTCCATTTGTTAACATTAGTTAACTATATTAGCCTAGTTAACATGAACTAACTATAAAAATACTTCTAAATCATTTATTAATCTTAATAATAACCTCAACATTTACTAATACATTCAAATCAAAGCTGTATCTGTTAATGGACCATAACAATAAACTAACAATAAACATTTGTCCTTTAACAAATAAATAGGCCTACTGTAACAAATGTATTGCTCATTTTTCAATGTCAGGTAATGCATTAACCAACATTAACTAATGGAACCTTATTGTAAAGTGTAACTAAATTTAATTATTAAATACATGAAACAAATCAAAAATAATTTATGATGCACACCTGACTGGTGGGGTGTTCGTTTTCAGTGTCTTTTAGCTCTTTTTCTGGTTGAAAGACAAAAAAAAATAATACTTTTATAAATAATTATATAATATAAGCCTATGGTATAAAAAAGTTTTATCAGGAAACTAAAAAAAAAAAAAAAAAATGCACCATGTGGTAATACATTAATGAAGATTATAATAGGTCATATCAGGGAAAAACACTTCCTACAAGTATATTTTACTAGTCATTTTAATATACATTTTTAAGAGACAAATTAAATCAAAATGCTCACCTTTGTTGCAGTAATATCTTTCTTTTTTATGACTTAAAATAGCTTGTACAGTGATCACAACCACACAAACACCCAATAACACACCCAAGATAATCACCAGAGGATCCACTGGATTTACTGTAGGACAGTAAGACAAAACATATTGTGTAGTATATGATGTGGGGATGTACATTAATCATTTATATTAGATATTTAAAAAAAAAAAAAAAATATTATGCATTTAAATATAACCTTTGCTTTTTTGTATACACAGACATTCCCCATATTTTGTGAATTAGCATACGGAAATGCTCTTTTGTCTGTTTTATGTACATGCTGAAATAACTCAACCATTTATGATGAAAAAACAATTTTTTTGTTCCCTACAAAATCTTAAAATGCCTGAGAAGAAAATAATTAGGCTCTTACCCATATTTATGTTTGTCCCATTCCCAAACAGAATTTTTCCACAAGTGACCACAGCACAGTAATAAGTGCCAGCGTCCATTTGGCTGACTATGTTCTTGGACAGACTGAACGTGCAGTTCCGTGCAGAATCAGTCTCACAATAATTACTCTGATTATGAGTGTAGAGGATTTCTGATTTTCCTGATTCAGATCTGAACCAGAACATTCTGATATCTGCTGTGTTGTATTCAGACAGCACAGAGCACAGCAGTGTCACTGTGTCTCCAGACTGGACCGGCTCTGATACGGGATGCTGAAGAACCGACACAGATTTATATTGGTTGTTTTGTGACCCTAAACAGACATGGAGACATTTTATGCAGAGGACTATATCAGAAATATACAAAGTCACATGTTAAAACAAAGGTCCTATTTTTCTAATGATTATAGAATATAAAATAATTTAGAATATAATGTTGCAAATAATCATATATAACAAATTCTGACTCTCATAAAATTTCACAGTTTCCAAATGTACAGTATTTGTTTGTAAGATATAAATTTGTAAGAAATACCATTTTAAAAGTTGACTACATCACATTTGAATCTTCAATCAATTTACTACTCAAGGATAAAAACAAACCTTTTAAAGCTAAATATGTGCCTCCAGCAAAATAAGTTTCATACTTTCTCCAGCCACAGTAATACATTCCTTCATCAGATGAAGTGACATTTGAAATCGTTAAATGACATTTTCTTGAGTCTGTCTCAATGCTAAAATGTGAGGATTCAAAATTGTTAAAAAACATAGGATATTTGGCTAATTTCTGCACCATTGCAACTGCTTGTGGTTGGTGTCCAGCAGTTTGCTTGTACCAAGTAATTGGATCACTGTGATCTATCAGAGAAAAGCAACGCAGAGTGACCTTGTCCCCAACAGAGGCCATCATCACTGGATCTGGTTGAGAAACCACCTCAGAATGTGTTGAGTCTATAGGGGGGAAAAGAGTAAATAAGAAAATAATGTTATTTATAATCTATGAGAAAGTTTTACACAAAAAACATAATTCAGAAAACCATGTTATAGCATAGTGAATACTTTAAAACATGTATTCCATCTTAAATTTAAATTAAAAGTATTTTTAAGTTTATTAAGCCCCAAAAGACTTAAACATAAACTATGGAATTAATTTTTTAATAATTGCTTAACATTGTATTTTTTCAAAAGGCAAATAAATACTCATAAACAGTGGGAAAAAAAAAGTTTAAGGTAAATAGAAAAATTCTCTGCAGGGATAAAATAGCATTTAAGTAATTTTCTGAAAATTGGAGGCGACTTAATATTGTAGATTAAAGAAAATCATTCACAATCAAGAAATTCATTTAGCTACAGCATTACACACTTACACATCTCACTTAGAAGCATGACAGATATCCAAATAATCATCATCTTCTCCGCAGTCTTTGAGTGATTGGCTTGCCTTGATAAACTGTGCTGCAAGATTATACCGTACACGTCTGTGTTTTCTTTTTGTGACATCACTGTAACTTCCTGTAACCTTTTCTTGCAACATTTTAGTAGACCACAACAACTGTACAGCATAATTTAATGGTAAAATAGTGGATAACTGTTCAATTAAGAGAAACATTTTTGTGAAAAATTGTCAGTCAACTACCAATTGTGAAAGTCAACTACCAGAAATCACTTATTTTATGAGAACTGCAAATGTTTATTAAATTAAAAATAATTTAAGGTATCGTTACAATGTATTTATACATTTAATACTGAGTAATATTAATTAACTACATACTGTAAAATAAAGTGTTACCAAAAAAAAAAAAATTCAAGATGTAATGTTTGAAGATCACATGCAGTCACATTTAGCCTGCTTCTTTCCTTTATATTCTTTTATTTGATGTAAACATGTATGGACAAGTGACGAAAGTTTGCAGTTTCCTGCAAAATCTGTCCCAACATCTAAATATAAATAATTATTTTAGGCTTACCATGTTGATTTAGAGTAAATCAGAAACACAGGTTGGAAGGGTTTATGATGTACTTGCTCATTATTTAAATTTTGTTAATTCTGAATGAAAAAAGTTACTTAGTGTAGTACCTGTAGGCCTAAATGTCTTTTGACGGCAGTATATTTCTCAAACATCATGTCAATGTAAACCTTACGCCATTTAAGGGATTAAGATAAAGTTGTTTATGACTTGAGTTTATGTCTTGAGTTTCTGCCAAAGAACACTGCTTGTTGTGACATCATATGCATAAGCGACCGAGAGCGCTTGTGTGTAGGAAAATGCTGGAGAGCAAATTACATTTCATAGTGAACTCAGAAAAGTTTGGTGCCAACTCATTTCCCATCACTTCTTTATTGTGAATTGGAATATGCAAAGGAATGTGGGTGATTAAAGGACATGAAGTATACACTTGATACATCCTTCAGAATTAGCTGAATGAAGGACACAAAACGAAGGCAGCCTTCCAAGGATCCTTCAAATTGAGACAGCCTTCAGCGGCACTTTATGACATGGCAGCCGAGATATGAATTGTCTGAGAGCTCCTACTTGTACCATGTGACTGCTGTACCACCTGACCGCTACAGATTCATTTAGGCGTTGATAGTGGTGCCATAGAAACGCATAATAGACATGAACAGCTCCGAATATAAGGTCACCTATGATGCATAACACACATATTGGAGTCTTTACTAACAAGCTGATGAGTTGAATCAGGTGTGTTTGATTAGGGAAACATTTAAAATGTGCAGTGCTAGGGCCAGGGTGTACTCAGGGTTGAGGACTACTGGGCTAATGGAAAGGTGTTAAAAAAAAAAAAAAAAAAAAAGTTCCTACTGATGACAACACATGCGATTATGTATACAAGGTTTAAAATGTCACTAACACAGAGTGCATATAGGCAATGTGAATGTCACTAACACAGAGTGCATATAGGCAATGTGAATGTCACTTAGTGTAATAAACAGATTTTGTGCAAAAATGGTATTCTGGTGGTTTGCATGTGTACAGATCAGTATATTTCTCTCTGTTTCTGGTCAAAAAAAGCCAGCATGTAACAGGTAACACACTCAGACACAGCTTTACTATGGAAATAAATTCTCACTTTGCCCATTTCCAATATAATTTAAGGAACATGGATTATGATGCAACTGTGTGATACTTTAATTGCATGTCACCTAGATCGTCTTGGTTACTAATGTAACCCCCAGTGTAAACAAGACAAGACAATGGACATTGGCGAGTGAGATTTGCATCACAAACCACTCCTCGCAAAGCGGATATACAAGGAAACGTGCAGCATTTAAGTTTTGCACTGAGGAGCCGAGACGGTGTGATACAGAGATTGTGGCAACAGGGTGTAACATCTATGTTCCCTCTTTCAGGGATGGGGGTTACATTATTAACCAAGACGTTCCCTATCAGTCAGTCACATTCGACGTTGCATCAGAACTGAACTGATGAATTGGGATCCCTACCAAAATGCCAGGATTGCTGTCCCTTCCAGAGCCCCACATAAGCTGCCTGACCCCCCGCAACTGCCACAGCGGAAGAAAAGACAGGGCTTTACATGGAGAAAGACGATCACTGTTGCTCCTTCTTACCCACACAGTGAGACTATTTGGACAACACTGGGAAAGCGTGCCTATTCTAAACAGAAAAGGACGCTACGGAGACCACATCCTGCTCGCAGGGAAGTAACGTGAAGTTACACGTATGGACTGGCCATTAGGGCAGTGCTACATATGGAAGGTCTTTGTGGTATATCCAACCTAGCTAGGTTGGAGTCAATACTGCGTAGAGACGCCTCTGCTGTGTCCGACTGCCGAGGGTGCTGGAGGAACTCCATCCAGGGCTTGCCAGGGGGGGAACTCACCTGGGGAGCAAGATAGGCACTCGAATCCCATCCTTAGAGGGTAATGGCGCCGCAAGACATCGAGCAAGTCCCCTCATGCACTAGCTACTTGTAGCCAGTACACGGGAGGACACAGGCTCTACAAGGAGGTTGTAAAATGTGTTAGGTGTCACCCAGCCTGCAGCTCTACAACTGTCTGCGCCAAGGCCCAGGAGGAAGCAACACTCCGAGTGGAGTGAGCTCTCACCTCAAGAGGGCACAGCTTGTCCTGAGCCTGATACGCCAAGACAATGGCATCCACTATCCAGTGGTCCAACTTCTGCTTGGAGACAGCCTTTCCCTTCTGCTGTCCTCCATAACAGATAAAGAGCTGGTCTGAGGTCCTAAAGCTCTGTGTACGGTCCACGTACAAGCGCAAAGCATGAATGGGACAGAACAGAGTAATGGCTGGGTCTGCCTCCTCCAGGGGCAGTGCTTGTAGGTTCACCACCTGGTTCCTGAAAGGAGTAGTGGGAACCTTGGGCACATATCCAGGCCGGGGTGTCAGGATCATGTGAGAGTTAGCCGGTTCGAATTCTAGGCATGATTCGTCGACCGAAAATGTTTGCAGGTCCCCTACCCTCTTAACGGAAGCAAGTGCAGTCAGGAGCGCTGTCTTAAGAGACAGGATCCTAAGCTCCACTGATTGTAGCAGCTCGAACGGTGCTTTCTGTAAGGCTGATAAGACCAAAGAGAGGTCCCAAGAGGGTACAGGTGAGGACAGGGAGTGGGAACCGAGTGCGCAGTGCAACACTTACCTGGCTCCACAGTTCCTGTGGGAGACTGGCAGGCGGTGCATGAGAAGGAACAACATTCTCAAACTGCATGCCACTGCCTGTTGGCAATAGAAGAGGGGGACAAGAGTGGCAAGGCATAATTGGCAAGGAATTTGCTCTTTTAATGAGAATTTGGGTACTGCTGGCCATAAAGCCAGCAGCGGAAAAGAAATTTGACTAAACAAAAGATTCTCCACCCAGCCCTCCTCCAGGGGAAGCAGTGGTGCATTCACCATCTCATGAAGACCTGCTCCCTCCATCTCTGGGTCGCCCGTCTCAGGCACGCTGCTTCGCCTGATGCTTAGAGAACCTGGCAGGGGCTGGGATGGCTGCGTCGCCTTCCTGCAGCCAACTCCACGCTGTGGCCTAGGTGGATGCTGCTGCTGTGGCCGTGCAGGAGCGGAGGTGGAAGCCGCAAGGGGATGCCCTCGGCAACGAGCAAGCGGGGGAACTGCAGCTGTAGGCTGCCGGGAAATTATGTGTTTAATTGCCTCTGTCTGCTTCTGTGCTGCTGAGAACTGCTCAACTTCTCAACTGTGTCACCGAAGAGGCCGGCCTGGGAGATGGGGGAGTCGAGAAAGCAAACTTTGTCTGTCTCCCTCATGTCAGCCAGGTTCAGCCAGAGATGGTGTTCCTGGACCTCAAGTGTGGACATCGTCTGCCCAAGGGACCGCACAGTGACTTTCGTCACCCGTAGGATGAGGTCCGTCTCTGTGCGCAGCTTGTGCATCAACCCTGGGTCAGAACTACCCTTGTGAGGCTCTTTGAGTGCCTTGGCCTTATATACTTGCAGAAGAGTCATGGCATGCAAGGCGGAGGCAGCCTGTCCAACGACGCTGTAAGCCTTGGCCATAAGCATGGACGAGAACTTACAGGCCTCGGATGGGAGACGCAGATTATCCCTCCAGGCGGCAGCACTTTGCAGGGTACAACTGCATCGCAACTGCACACTCCACCTGGGGGATACCCACATACCCGTTGGCCACCACACCATCAAGGGTATTGAGAGCAGAGGAGGCACTGGAGCGGCTTCGGGCAGAAAAAAGGTGTTTTTGACGACTTTGTGACCTCTTCATGCACCTCTGGGAAGAAAGCGGGACTGGAGCGGGACACTGCTGTTCAGCATGCCAGCCCTCAAAGTAAAATGAAATATTTAAAGGGATAGTTCACCCAAAAATGAAAATTTGATGTTTATCTGCTTACCCCCAGGGCATCCAAGATGTAGGTGACTTTGTTTCTTCAGTAGAACACAAATGATGAATTTTAACCGTTTTAACCGTTGCGGTCTGTCAGTCATATAATGCATTGAAACGGTAACACCATCTATGAGAATAACAAAAACATGCACAAACAAATCCAAATTAAACCCTGCGGCTCGTGACGACACATTGATGTCCTAAGGCACGAAACGATCGGTTTGTGCGAGAAACCGAACAGTATTTATATAATTTTTTACCTCTAATACACCATGTCCAACTGCCTTGCGCATCCGGTTAGTGAGGTCTGAACGCGTTCTGATGACGGAAGTGATGTCTCGCACTCATTGAAGTATAGGCGAGAGACATCACTTCTGTTGTCAGAGCACGTTCAGACCTCACCAACCGGACACAAACCGAGCGTTTCGTGTCTTAGGACATCAATGTGTCATCACGAGCCACAGGGTTTAATTTGGATTTGTCTGTGCATGTTTTTTTTATTCTCATAGATGGTGTTACTGTTTCAATGCATTATATGACTGACAGACCACAACGGTTGGAGTTAAAAATCATCATTTGTGTTCTACTGAAGAAACAAAGTCACCTACATCTTGGATGCCCTGGGGGTAAGCAGATAAACATCAAATTTTCATTTTTGGGTGAACTATCCCTTTAAAGTAACCTATAAAGAAAATGAATGCATAGATTTTGATTTTACTGTCAACTAACATTGTTGGTAAGCCAAAACCGAAAACAGACAAAACAGACCTTTGTTTTATAGGACAAAAGATAACTGGTGAGGTTTTTTTTTCTTTTAGTGTCTCAACCAATGGTAGGAAATGTGGTTAACAGTGTGGTAAATCCAGGAAGTATATAAGGAACTGTTTTAGTAAATGGACTGCAGAAAAATTGTTATAGTAATTTTACAATGATTCCTTGGGCATTTATTACTGTTCTTTGTATAATATGTAAGTCATGTTTAATTTTTAATATATTTAAAACCTCACTTTTAAAATGTTTATTTAAAATTGCTGAGATTTTTTTTTTTTTTTTTTTTCTGATGGATTTACATATATATCAACAATATTTACATTTTATATTGAATATCCAGTAGTGTGGACATTTCATGTCTTAACCTTGTGGACATTATCAGTTTTCTCAGGCACTGCACAACATCATCGTATTCATCAGCCAAATAAAGTCATAGCTGTGGCACTTGGCGACACTGTGACTCTGCAGTGTTATGCCCATGGAGATAGCATATTTTGGTATAAGCAAATAGTTGGACAACAACCTCAAGTCATATCAGCATTTTTGAAATTGTCAGAACCCATATTTTACAACGAATTCAAAAATGATCGATTCTGGGGCAAGAGATTGGGCAGCAACTCTAATCTGACAATTTCAAGCATCACTCAGTCAGATGAAGCAGTGTACTATTGTGGATTAAGATCATTGTATATTGAGTTTGGAAGTGGAACACATCTGATAACTAAAGGTAAAACTTAATTCAGAAACAATGCATTATATTGATTTATTATTGATTTATTCTATTTGTGGTTATCATGTACAACTGCAAAATAAGAAATAGATTTTTATGCATTTCTAAAACAAGTTATAATGAATAATTTATTTTTTAAACCTTTTTTGTTTGATTGTAGGTCGACAAAATTTAGCATCAAATATTTCAACGTCTGATCATCTGAATGACTACATGGAGTGTCAACAAAAATGCTATGAAAACAGTACAAAACAAGTCAAGAATGGTAAACAAATGGCATTGTTTTCATTCTTTTGTGACATAAATTTTTATTATACCAATCTCTTATGTATTAATAATAAACCTAGAAAGATTAACTGCATACATTTCAGAAGAAAAGCTCTATCCAGCAGTGCTTGGGTTGGCATGTGCTTTAGGACTTTGTGGAGTTCTAGTCTTTGCTCTCATGGGTTTCATATTTAGGAGAAGTATGTGTGAACAGTGTCTGAGTAAGTGAACAAAGTCTAGAAGTAGTTTTTGTTCTTTATTTTTGCATTTGTCTTTGAAAATGCTTATGGTTGTTTCTGCATCTTTTTCATACAGTGCAAGGCTCTGGACAGGACAACCAAGTTAGAGGGCAGTCAAATGCTCAGGTAAGAGGATGATTTAGCTATCTGTATTAAAGCAGAGTCTATAGTTTTAATAATGTTTTAAATGATTTAGTTTGCAGCAGTACAAACACTTCTGTTCTGGGGGACTTTAAGTGTTGTCAAACTAGAAAAATACAACTGTATTCAACCCATTAATGTTAGTTTTCTACTTTCATGTTGCTTCTGGGAATTAATAATGTGTTTGAATTTAATAATGGTCATTGGTAATAGTTTGCTTGGTTACACTTTATTTTAATGCGTCCCTATTACCATGTAATTATACATATAAGTACTGAGTAATATTAATTAAGTACATGTACTTACTATAGGGTTAGGATAGGATTAGGTTTGGTTTAGGGTTAGTTGCATGTAATAATGCCTAATTTATGGTTATTACTATAGTAAATACATGTAATGTGTAACGCATTAAAATAAAGTGTTACCATTTGCTTTAATCTTATAAATGTGGTAAATTAGCCTACAACAAGTCAGTTTTAAATATTGGTAACTTTTTCCTTTCAGGATGAGAATGTGTCATATGCAGCCTTGCGATTCAGTCGGAAAAAAAATAAATCTGGAGGAAAGAGAGGACAATGTCAGCAGACTATGATAGTGTACACATCTGATTCTTTAAATGTTCAGTAGGAGAGCTTCTCTGTTCAGTGCTGTATAAGGTGTAAAATGATGAGATAAATAAATACAGTGTATTATTTATCTGTTATTCCATTGTGATTTATTCAACATGAAGTGTATTTTTATTAATAACTTACCTTGGTCCTATCTATTCATTTTCCCTCCACAATATTTTAAAATTCTCAATGGCAAATTTAACTATTTTAACATTTCCCATTTTAAATGCAGTCTTCTGACAATGTGTCTGTTTTTATGTATAGAGGCTAGTCATTACATGGGTTATATCTCAGTAAGTCAATATACACTAGTTAACATTTGAAGTAAATCAAAACCAAAATGCAGTACCCGTTCTTGTCTTAGGACAACTTTGATTAACTTTTTTGATCCACTTCAAATGTTGACTATTGTGTATATATATATATATATATATATACATATATATATACATATATATATACATATATATAATAAATTATAAGCCTTTATAAGTCCTACTATAACTGGTGTGGAGGACTAATCTCAAAATACATTTAAAAGGAAATTTTGAGATGAACTCATGCTTATTGATGATATTCAAGCACAAATACTTTTTATTGTACTCTTCGCACTCAGCAGCTGTTGTAGCAGTGAATGGAATTCTTTCTGCACTATAAAAGCAACACTAGCATGAAGGTGTTGTTGTGCAGCAAAAGTGTGATTGCTGCTCTGATGATTGTGTGGTAACTGTGTGTTCCATTGTAGCTGAAAACTGGAATAAACTGGACTAAACTCTGCAGTGAGCACTGGTTACATTATGTTGCTAAGCGTTCATGCGGGCTTGTCTAGGTCTAGGTGAAGACAATCAGAAGGAAAAAGGGTCAGTCGTTCATCTGGTCCAAATATGGCTACTTAAAAGTAGGTGAATTAGTCGCACATCACTATTATATAAAAAAAGAACACTTACTACAATGGCTTTAATTTAGTATTCTGGAACAGGACAGCATTGCAAACTGTTTTTCAAGTTTTTTACATAGTCAAATATTCCTTTGCAACCACTTTTTTATCATTCTCTTTCTTTTTGCACTTGTAAGATTTTTTTTTTTTTGGTAACACTTTTACAGTGAGTTCCAATTTCGTAATCAGAAATAATATTTAAGTATGTTACATGTTACATACTATTGTAGTTAAGATTTGTTTTATTTATTTGTTTGGAACATTTTCTTCCACAAAATGAGGAATTAAGAATGTTTCCTTCCCATGTAGCCTGTCAAACTGCCCAAACCCCAAACAAATAAATAAATAACACATTTCAATCATTTCCATATGGATACCATTCACTTCCAGTAGAGCTTAGAGCTTTCTTCTTAAGGTTTTTTTTTTTTTTTTTTTTTTGTGCATATACAATACACCTCCTGCATGTGAACAGATAGACTTCATCTGTGATTATGTGAGGGTGGGTTAAAAATCAGTCTTGAATTGGGCTCCACCTCCACCACTGTGCATTGCTGAAACGTCTGGTTTCAAGTATTTCAATGTCTACTTTTTGAATGTATGTTTGCCTGACCTGAGTTTCTCAAGACAGACCATTAGTATTTGTCATTTTTGAGAGAGAAATATAAACATTAATATATAAATGTAATATACAAACCCGATTCCAAAAAAGTTGGGACACTGTACAAATTGTGAATAAAAAAGGAATGCAATAATTTACAAATCTCATAAACTTATATTTTATTCACAATAGAATATAGATAACATATCAAATGTTGAAAGTGAGACATTTTGAAATGTCATGCCAAATATTGGCTCATTTTGGATTTCATGAGAGCTACACATTCCAAAAAAGTTGGGACATGTAGCAGTAAGAGGCTGGAAAAGTTAAATGTACATATAAGGAACAGCTGGAGGACCAATTTGCAACTTATTAGGTCAGTTGGCAACATGATTGGGTAGAAAAAGAGCTTCTCAAAGTGGCAGTGTCTCTCAGAAGTCAAGATGGGCAGAGGATCACCAATTCCCCCAATGCTGCGGCGAAAAATAGTGGAGCAATATCAGAAAGGAGTTTCTCAGAGAAAAATTGCAAAGAGTTTAAAGTTATCATCATCTACAGTGCATAATATCATCCAAAGATTCAGAGAATCTGGAACAATCTCTGTGCGTAAGGGTCAAGGCTGGAAAACCATACAGGATGCCCGTGATCTTCGGGCCCTTAGACGGCACTGCATCACATACAGGAATGCTACTGTAATGGAAATCACAACATGGGCTCAGGAATACTTCCAGAAAACATTGTCGGTGAACACAATCCACCGTGCCATTTGCTGTTGCCTGCTAAAACTCTCTAGGTCAAAAAAGAAGCCATATCTAAACATGATTTTAGGGCTCATTTAAAATGGACTGTGGCAAAGTGGAAAACTGTTCTGTGGTCAGACGAATCAAAATTTGAACTTCTTTTTGGAAAACTGGGACGCCATGTCATCCGGACTAAAGAGGACAAGGACAACCCAAGTTGTTATCAGCGCTCAGTTCAGAAGCCTGCATCTCTGATGGTATGAGGGTTGCATGAGTGCGTGTAGCATGGGCAGCTTACACATCTGGAAAGGCACCATCAATGCTGAAAGGTATATCCAAGTTCTAGAACAACATATGCTCCCATCCAGACGTCATCTCTTTCAGGGAAGACCTTGCATTTTCCAACATGACAATGCTAGACCACATACTGCATCAATTACAACATCATGGCTGCGTAGAAGAAGGATCTGAAATGGTACTGAAATGGCCAGCCTGCAGTTCAGATCTTTCACCCATAGAAAACATTTGGTGCATCATAAAGAGGAAGATGCGACAAAGAAGACCTAAGACAGTTGAGCAACTAGAAGCCTGTATTAGACAAGAATGGGACAACATTCCTATTCCTAAACTTGAGCAACTTGTCTCCTCAGTCCCCAGACGTTTGCAGACTGTTATAAAAAGAAGAGGGGATGCCACACAGTGGTAAACATGGCCTTGTCCCAACTTTTTTGAGATGTGTTGATGCCATGAAATTTGAAATCAACTTATTTTTCCCTTAAAATAAAACATTTTCTCAGTTTAAACATTTGATATGTCATTTATGTTGTATTCTGAATAAAATATTGAAATTTGAAACTTCCACATCATTGCATTCCTTTTTTATTCACAATTTGTACAGTGTCCCAACTTTTTTGGAATCGGGTTTGTATAAACATAACACTAGTGTAAGTAAAAAGTAGTAAATTCCATCCTGTTGTATGAATGTCAATAGTTCTGACTCCAAAGCACACTAATAAGAGAACAGCAAAACAAGATTTTGTGTCTCTTGGGACCATCAAATGTAAATGTCTGCGTTAAAGATATGGAATGCATGCAAGGTTTTAAATTCAACTTGTGTTTGGGGTGCAGTGTTAAGCATCCTTGCATGTGGGAATGATTGTTTTTTATGTGCATGGGCTTCTGTCTGTGCAGGAGTGCATCTGTGCTTATACGTGTGAGAGTGTGTATTGTGCAGATCGTGAGACCTGTTATTTTAAGCGGTTTGACTGTACCACTCCTGTCCTCCTGTCACCCACATCTTCGCTTAAGTTACCCATGACCACTCATCTCTACCGACTTACATCGTCCTCAGTGGGTTTCTTAGTAAACAACTCACTTGCCTGCAACAACTTTCAAAGTTTCCACAGGATGTATAGCTATTTTTGTCACAGTTAAAGTTAGTAGTGCTCAAATGCATGCATGCATTTAAGGAAATACTTTAAAAAGTAATCTTTCAGAAGGACTTTTTTTTATACTTTTATATTAAAATTCATTTTAAATTAACATTACTGTCGCAAAAAAAATACTGCATTTAAAAATACTTGTTTTTATATTGTTCTTTAAATGGAATACCTGTTCTGTGTTGGTTTGTGTGTGAAGCTTGAGGGTTTATTATTATTATTATAGTTAGACTTTATTTTGATATCCCCCTTTAGACATTTTGTTGACTATAAGTAACATTGCACCTACATGTCAACTAACTCTCAGAGTATTAGTTGGTAGGTTTAGGGTTAGTTTACATGTACTTGAATAGATATTTATAGTCAGATGGGAGAGCATTAAAATAAAGTGTTAGCAGATATTAAGCAGAAAGTCTACTAATAGTCTAATGAGAGTTTGTTGACATGCACTGTAGGTGCAACGTTACTTATAATCAACAGAATATGTGAAAGGGAACCATAAAAATAAATTTTAACTATTATTATTTGTCATTTGCATGTCATTGATAATCAGGAAGGCAGCTCGTGAGACCATATAAATTTCAGTGCTAAAACCACAATGATGGTTAAGTTTCCAAACCATGGTGAAGAGACAAGTACTGCTACTCAATAATGTGATCAAAACAATGGCCAAACAACTGTCCCATCATACCGGGACTAGTAGTCACACATGGAAATTGTCAGATAATGTAACTTCTTATCTGTAACTTTTTTTCTAGAATTGGTATGTTGATTTCAAACTGCTATTTCAATATCCCCTTAAATTAGAATGCGTTTTGTGAATTCTGTCAAAACTTAAATTCATGAAAATCATTATAGTTTTGCTATTGCTATTTGCTATTGCTATTGAATACAAACCAATCACATTAACATCTGTTCAGACCAGAATAAACAATAATGATTTTAGATTTTAACCCATTAGATTTAATTTTAAGGGCATTTTTAATACATTTAGAGTTGGTGCAGGCTGTTACATTTTCATGTTAGTGTAAATTAAATGAATACAACTTACAATTGTTTCATTTTCCAGTCATCATGGCAGTTAACATTGTGACAAAATACACCATATACTGTAGTGTTAACAACTCCAGCTATTTGGTCTGGTTGTCACAAAAGTCAACACGTGTTCAGTTCATATTTTAATTCTAACAACGTTGGAACTATTCAACAGATTTTTTTGTAGCCAAAACTATTTTCAACCTGAAAAAAAGACCTCTAGAATCTTCTTCATCACACCGTAAATCTCTAGCGCCATCTTTTGGTGCAATGGACGAAACTAATTTTAATTTGTAATAAGACAAACCGAAACAGCACAATTTCATTTGGCTTCCGGTAAGATATATGAATATTCGAGGTTTCTAAAGGTATATGTTAAAAGGCTTGCTCGTGTAGGCCTACAAAAATCTATTTAATCTATCCCATCTATACATGTTGATCATTGCAAATTACACCGTTGTAACATGTTGATTCTTATCTCGAAATTGACTAACGTTAAACCTGCCAGGAAATTACTGAGGATGAAAGGGCATGTGTTCACGTTTCCTTTGTAGGTAAACATTAACTTTACTGTACAGTTGGTCTTATCCCCACCTTAAGAACATAAATCAGCCAAGTTTTATATAATGCGTCACATTGCCTCACCCTCCAGTCATAGTTTTTTCTTCTGGAGTATACTACAATCTCTGTCTTAGCCCATATCCAGCTCCAGAGAGCTCTATCATCATGCTCTTCAGTCAGTGGGGTCTCCTTGTGACCGTGTGGATGCTTCGGCCATCGCAGTTTTCTGCTTTTAACCTGGACACACAGAACGTGATAAAGAAGCGTGGAGAAGCAGACACTTTGTTTGGGTTTTCTATGGAAATGCACCATCAGCTCAAACCTTCAGAGGAGCGCATGTGAGAAACCTGTTGTTGTTGTTTTTTTTAAGTGAACACGTGATAATTGTTTAAATTACGACTGATGCAATCTGTGT